>NC_068560.1:29292500-29917500 GCF_022201045.2 Citrus sinensis
TCTCCTGATTGGTCTTTGCCCTTTGAATTAATGTGTGATACAAGTGATTTTGTTGTTCGTGTTGTTTTAGGACAAAGAAGGGATGGTAAGCCTTTTGTAATTTATTATGCGAGTAAGACTTTGGATAGTGCTCAAATGAATTATTGTACAACTGAAAAAGAATTACTTGTTGTGGCATTTGCATTAAACAAATTCCGTTCATATTTGCTTGGCTCTAAATCTATTGTGTTTATTGACCAAGCTGCTGTGAGATATTTGATGAGTAAACATGATGCCAAACCGAGACTAATTCGTTGGATTTTGTTACTTCAAGAATTTGACCTTACCATCTATCAAGACCCACATCCGAATTCTGCAATGATATAACACCCATAAATGATTTTTTCCCTGATGAATTTTTATTTTTTGTTACTTCAATGCCATGGTATGCTAACATTGTTAATTTCCTTGATACGGGTAAAATGCCTTTGCAATGGAATGCTCAAGAGAAGAACAATTTTTTGTTAAAGTAAAGAAATTTTATTGGGATGACCCTTACTTATTCAAATATTGCCCATATCAAATTTTTCGGCGATGTATTCCTGATAATAAGGTAAGTAGTGTCATTAATTTTTGTTATTCTGAAGCATATAGTGGACATTTTTCTTCAAGAAAAACTACTGCTAAAATTTTACAGTGTGGATTTTATTGGCCTATCATGTTCAAAGACACATATGAATTTTGCAAAAGTTGTGAAAAATGTCAAAAATTGGGATCAATTACTAAAAAAAACATTATGCCCTTAAATCTCATACTTGAAATTGAAATATTTGAATGTTGGGGAATTGATTTCATGGGTCTATTTCCATCATCTTTTGGATTTGTGTATATATTAGTTGCAGTTGATTATGTCTCAAAATTGATTGAAGCAATTTCTTGTTGAAATAATGATAGTAAAATTGTGGTTAAATTTTTAAGAGAAAACATTTTAAATCGATTTGGAATCCCGAGCCATTATCAGTTATGGAGGTAAGCATTTTTGTAATAAGTCATTTGACTCTTTAATGAAGAAATATGGAATTACACATAAAGTTGCTACCCCTTATCATCCTCAAACAAATGGTCAAGTTGAATTAGTAAATAAGGAGATAAAATAAATTTTGGAAAAAACGGTTAACCCAAACCGAAAAGATTGGTCTCTTAGACTTAATGATGCACTTTGAGCTTACCGTACTGCATTTAAAACGTCATTAGGAATGTCACCCTATCGGTTAGTTTATGGTAAACTTTGTCATTTACATGTTGAACTTGAACATAAATCACTTTGGACTATTAAAGCTTTTAATTCAAATTTGGATGATGCTGGTAATGTGTGAAAATTGCAATTGAATGAACTTGAGGAATTAATGAATGATGCATATCAAAATTCAAGAATTATTAAGGCAAGAACAAAACCATTTCATGATAAAAGAATTTTTCAAAAAACATTTGAGATTGGTCAAAAAGTGTTGCTTTATAATTCTCGTCTTCATTTATGTCCAGGAAAGTTAAAGTCAAAATGGAGTGGCTCATTTGTTGTAAAAAATATATATTCATATGGGGCCATAGAAATTGAGAATCCAAATAATGGTGTCACATTTAAAGTTAATGGTCAAAGATTAAACCATATCTAGAACATCACCCACGTGATGAGGACACCGAAATTAATTTGGGTGACCCATCAGTTCTTAATTAAGTCTTTAATGAGTGATTTTTTTTTGTTTTACTATTATTTTGCCGTTTCATTGTTTGATTTTTTCTCTAGAGTGATGCACTGTACATATTTTTTTAACATTATTTTTCTTGTGTAAGCGTGTTTGTTTGACAGTTGTACATTCTCTCATCAATTTTCATTTTACATCATGAGCACCTCAATGAGAAAATTCTTGTTCACACATCTTAAAAGACTTATACGAGTGAGATTTAATCTGAGAAGATTGAAACAAAGCAGTAAATCTCATCCACTTTGGGATCTGCAACCACCAGAATTCGTGTCCTATATTGAGGATCTAGAAGGACAACTTAGAGCAATAGAGTGTGGTATATATGAAATTCAATTGAAGCTTGAGGTTAACTCAATGAGAGGATGAATGTAAGTTCATTTTCCTTTTATATTGTGTGCTTCTTTTTGCTCTCTTTCACGTTTGATTTGATTTTGGTGTGTTTTGATTTATTTTCCCGCATAAATGGCGGATAACAGTACTCCGTGACTTCTTAAGTCAATATCTTCAGTTTCTCATAATAACTGAAACCCAAAAATCAAACATGGAAGAAATACAATATAAACTGCATAAGCATTTTTCCTCTCTCCCTCAGAATGCCTCAGGAATATTTACAAAGCTCGTTGTGAACGACTGTGTTTGTTAATGATCAATGACATTCCTTCTGACATTCGTTGGTTAATTGAAGCAAAGGTCTGATTAGCAAGTGAGTTTTCTGATCCATTTGTTTCTTACATGCCTGGTTTTGGTAAAAGTATGTTTTCTAAGAAAATGACAACTAAACAACTAGGCTCAAAATGTCAGAACTGTGTAAGACTTAGTTGCAAATGACCGGATTGTAAATCTTTAGGAATGATTTTTGATACTCATGAAGATAAAATTAAATTTGTTAAAGACGGCCTAAGTAAAGAATCGTTGGATGACATCTTACGATCTCTTGAGATGCATCGTAGCGGACATGTGCAATATGAGATATACAAGTTATAGAGACTATTGCAAACACAAAGTGCACAGTTTAGTCTTGAGAATCTGACTAAAAAAGATCATGTTTACCAGTTTATAAGAAAACTGGATGGGAAGCCAATCCTCAACCCATAGAGGGCGTTCAAGCCGTTACTGGATGTAAAACCAGAGGAAAATGTGAGCCACAATCACAACTACTAGTAAATATTCTTTTACTTCACTGTTATTTTACTTTACTGTTATTTTACTTTACTGTTATTTTATCATTTGCATTATTGCATTTAGCGGTATGATTTTGTATTTAATAAATATTTGTTTTCTTTTACTGTTTGCTTTTTTTAATCATTATTTTCTTTTTACTGTTTGTTTTTTAATTATTGAGCCACGAGCTTTACTCGTCATTTGACAAATATGTCAACCCATTTACAGATGTTTCTTATTATTTATGTCACCAAGATCTTTAAATATGAGCTTTTTTTTTCCAAACATTCACAACTTGTTTTTGAAAAATTAGTCCAATGGCAGCATCTTCGAGTAAACAATTCAAAAACATTTGTGTGCTTTTTGAGTTTCACTATGGAAAGTACAAAGAGTTCGTTCAGGCAGCTGTAGATCTTGGTCGTCTCATAGCAGAAAAGAAACATCATCTTGTATATGGAGGAGGTGAACGAGGGTTATCAAGACTTGTCTCAAAAGCTGTTTTTACTAGAGGAAGCCTAGTACTAGGCATTATCCCCAAAGCCATGAAACCACTACTGTGCATGTCTGGCCCACCAATTGGAGAAGAATTAGTGGTATCAAGTATGCAAGAGAGAATATATGAAATAATGAATCATGCTGATGCTTTTATTTTCTTGTCAGGAGATCTTGCAACTTTTGAGGCACTAATTACATTTGCATCTTGGGCCCACTTGAACATTCATAAAAAAACCCATCAGTTTGTTAATGTTAATAATTTTTATGACGGCTTGCTAACTTTTATTAACCATGCAATAAAGAATCATTTTGTTCCATATCCTGTAAAAAAAACTCTTTATCTCTGCTTCTACTACAAATGAGTTACTTGATCTTTTACAAGCATATACACAAGAGCTAGATCCAAAGCTAACTTTTATTAACCATGCAATAAAGAATCATTTTGTTCCATATTCTGTAAAAAAAACTCTTTATCTCTGCTTCTACTGCTAATGAGTTACTTGATCTTTTACAAGCATATACACCAGAGCTAGATCCAAAGACTTTTGCACTGAATTGGTCGACTGATGATAGTAGCAGTAGCAGTAGCAGTAGAAGAAGTGCGATTTAGATTTAACTCTCTGTCTGTAAATAGTTTCTGTTGCAATGTTTATGTACTGTCTTCTAAACTCTTTCTCTTTCCTTTTAAAACATTGAGGACAATGTCTTTTTCAGGTTGGGGGCAGGGAATAGTTGATAATTGTGGAATGTCTTAGTCCTGATGATGCATTTAAAAATAATAATTTTTTTTTTTGTAAAAACTAACTTTGGACTAAATTTGATGGCTGGATATGGAGAATGTAGTACCTCTAGAAACGCATCTTCTTAAATTATGGTTGATTAACTTAGGACAAATTTGAGTCGAAGATGGCAGGATATAGAGAATGTAGTACTTCTAGAAACGCATCTTCTTAATCTTAAGAGTGATCTTAAAAAAAAAATTAACTTTTTCTTCATATTTGTTATTCGCTTTTAAGCTTTTGCATCAAGTTCAGGTGAGATCTCCTCTTCTTCTTCTTTTATTATTCTCTTTATTATTATTATTATTATTATTATTATTATTATTATTATTATTATTATTATTATTATTATTATTATTATTATTATTTTGCATATTTGTAAAATTATAAAATGTTAAGATAATGTTTAGATTAGGTTGTGGGGTGGGGATAATTGACGTATGTTTTTAAATATGTGAGTTGTTTTTCTCTTTTCTCTTTTCTTTTCTTTGTTTAAAAAAAACCAAAAAAAAAATTTGTTTTTGTCTAGGATGGTTGTGTAAAGAGTCATGACTTTTGAGACTCATCCTAATAGTTTTGTTGTATTATATTTTGATTTTTAGATTCATAGTAAATTGTTTTTGTTCCCTTTTCTTTGAATTACTCGAATTTGTGAACTCTCCACTTGATTATTAAGTTATTTAATTGTTTACTCATTTAACAGGTATTATTGAATCATTCTTCACACACACATTATGACACATACTAATCGGTTGTAAGTTAAAATTTTACAGCATTTAGTTCTTTTAATTTATTAGGAATATTATCTAAGGTAGTAGAAAGTGTATATTGCAAAAAAACAAAAACAAAAACAAAAAAAGAAGAAAAAATGTTTTTAATTTTGCTATATCTAGAAACCCGAGTAATTAAATTCGTAGGGGTGTTTCAACACCTAATACCCTAAGGTCAACTGGTCTGGGAGTCACTACCCTAAAGCTCGCTACATGGGTAATAGATATATTGTTTGTTTATTAGAAACCCGAGTAATTAAGTCTGTAGGGGTGCTTCAACACCTAGTGCCCTAAGGCCAACTGGTCTGGGAGTCACTGACCTAAAGCTCGCTACACGGGTTAGAAATGTAATATTTTAAAAATATGTGTGAATAATCTATTGTCTAATGATATAATTTCTAACGAATTTTGGAACGAAAATGTTGTTTTTCTTTTAATGAAGCCACATAAGTATTGTGTTAATTACTTGAGCACAAAAGAAGGTTTGATATTCTGGATAATGAGTGAACATCAATGTGGTAAAGAAATTTGGGAGAGTTCATTTATTTGGTAATTTAGAGGATAGATGAACAACTGTTAACTTGCATGTGAATTTTATAAATCTTAATTTAATATAACGCTTTAATTGCTAGAGGGCTAGCAATAAGCTGGTTGGGGGTGTGATTAGTATTAAAAATTGTTTAATTATCAAGCGATAATATGTTATTTTATGTTTATGTCATAATTTATATCTGTGTTTATGCAATGTAATACCCCACACCCGATTATTTTTGACTCTCCACCTATATAAATTGAGCGCGATTAAAAGCTCGAGTAGTCGGATTTTATTTACGTCACGGGATCGGTAGAAGTTTAATTTGTATCAAGCTTAAGTGGAAAAAAAAAATAAAAGAGAAAGAAGAAGAATTCGGGTTCCATATAAAAGGAGGAAACTGGTTTTCAAAATGAGAGAGAGGAGCACGCGGGAGAGAGAGCGAGATGGAGTTGACCCGTTTGACCCATTTGACCGACCCGGACCCGCGACTTTGACCCGGCCGGTTCTCCCATTTCCGGCCACCGTTCCGGGCAAGCTTGGTACCGATTTGAAGCTTGAGAGACGAGCAACGTATCCATGCCATCCTCGTCACCGGAAACCGACCAGAACGCCTGCGATTTGGGATCGGAAACTCGCGGCTTAGACCCGTTTTTGCCGTCGTTGATCCCGCCGGATTTTCGACGTACCACCACTTGGAACTGGTTCCTCACGTCTCCAGCAACATTTCCCGACCAACCACAACCACCAAGGACGCCGGGAAATCGCCGAACGATCAGCGGAAAGTTTTGGATTTTTGGAGCTTCGATCCGCCGTTGCCGCCGCGGGTGGGAGGTCACGGCCACCACCGTTGGACTCACCGAGGTCTGAGCTATCAGACCTGAGCTTCCCGTCGCCGTCGGATGAATTCCGGTGACCGTTGACCAGCAAGGGTATTTTGGTAATTTCTCAGTCCAAGGGCAAATTTGTAATTTCAGATGTTGTGGATATTTTGGTAATTGCTGTAATTGAGGATAAAGTTGGTAATTTATGGTTTTGAGGTTAATTTGGTAATTTTGATATGAGGGTATTTTGGTAATATTGAATTCAAGGGCAATTCGATAAATTCATAAATTTGAGGGTGAATTTGTAATTTGCGGAATCAGTGGATAAATTGGTAATTTTAAGTTAGGGCAATGAGGTAATTTGAGATTACGATGGTAATTCGGTAATTTAAGTCAATAAGGACATTTTGGTAATTTTACGTGCAGATGGTAATTTCGTAATTTTTGACATTTTGGTTATTTATGTAATCTGAATTGAGGACGATTTGGTAATCGACGATTCTGAGGATAATTTGGTAAAATAATGATGTTTGAGGATAAGTTGGTAAAATATTGATGTTGGGGGTATTTTGGTAATTTTGGCATGTAGGGGTATTTTGGTAATTTTATACATGCGGGCATAGTTTATCGTTAACAGATATTTGTTTCGAGATTTATTATATTAATTGGTTTTTACGGAGAATAATTATGGTGTTTTCCGTGATTAGGAGGATCCGCATCCGCGAACGAGAATCTACCCGCGGACGTTGTTGATACTGAGTCTAGACATCATCACTGTGAGTGGAATATACAAAACCTATTTTCATAGTATATGCTGATTTTCTTATATAGTACAGTATGTTTGAGAAATAAATGTTTAATGCGTTGATTTAATGATTTTCCAGCGAATTGACTTTTATTTATGTGTTGATATTTATTATGATTGAGAATGAGTTCGATTTATGATTTTATTAGCGTTTTTGAGTAAAAGCATGATATTAGAATTGAGCAGACTTGGAGATATGTTGAATAGAAAGAAAATGAGATTTCAGATGGGATCATATGTTTACTATCAGTTTTGAAATCATTAGACAGTACCCTTCCCTCCAGATACAGAGATACAGATAAAAAGAGATACAGAAAAGAGATACAGATAAGATGAGATAGAGGCCTTTGGGGCCCGTCGGGACACACATAGAGGCTTTGGGCCGTGTGTTCGGGCGCTTTTGCCTTTTGGGGGCTTATGCATGCACAGTACAGATATATGAGATAAGAGATATGAGATATGAGATATGAGATGAGATCGTCCCCATCTATCCGTTGTGGCTCCGGGGCGTGACGTTACCCAGATAGTGCGTCATTGCCTGGCCGTTGTAGCCCGGATATGATCAGATTATCCCCTGGGTACTTGTTTGATGACAGTTTTTAGTATTCAGTATTTAATATGAGTATGGTGATTCCATCGATTTTATGCAGATTTATTATTGCAGTTATTCAATTTGAATTAAATGAGTTTATGATATTTTGAGAAATTGATTTGAGAATTGATTTACGAAATTGAAATTGATTTAAGAAAAGATTTGAGAAATTGATTTGAGAAAGATTAAATGATTTTAAATATTTTATTAAATTGTTAGCAACTACTATCCACTCACTGAGCTCACTGAGTTTTATGCTCACTCCACTTTTTATTATATTTTCCCCCCCTCACAGGAGACTTGCAGGTACATCAGTCGATCCAGTAACGATAGTTAGATTTGAAATTGTGGCCACGTGATGGCGCTAGGAGTCGTGGATTTAATAATTTTGAGTTTTGGGTTATTGCGAGTTGTATTTATTTGTTATATTTTGTAATTAAGGATAACTGATATATTTTAATATTAGGATGTTTTGGGTGATATTTGATGAGTTGGTTTGAGAAGTTGGTTATGGAGGATGTTTGGTTATTAAATTATTTCGGGAGTGTTATTTTGTCATTTGCAGGGTTGGATATGTTTTATTTATAAGGGAGACTCTGTCGAAATTTTTATAGATTTGTTATTAATTCGATTTTACGAGTTTAGATAGACTCGCCCTGGGGGAGGTTGCGGGGCGGGTCGTTTCATGCAATCTATTAGGAATTATTAATTATGTTTTAAATATATTTAATTTTGTGTATTTTTATGTGTTTATTAGGAAAAATATTAATTTCATGTTATTCGAGGCTCCAAACAGATAAACGGATGTCAAATTTGAATTCCGGAGGTCCGAAAGCCTTAAGATCAGTCAAGATCAGCTTCAAATTAGGCTTGTGTAAAACAAATTGACTTTTCCTGTTGACCGAGCACTGATTGGATGATGAAATGAGCTTACAATAGATATGAGTGCATGGGATAATAGGCAATTTTGACTAAATTTCAACCGTTCATGATTCAATGGCCATGATTGTGCCACGTGGCAATGGTTGGTGAAGCAAGTTGTAGGATCCGAATCTTTGTATTCGGGTCGACCCGATCCACCCATTAACCCGCCAAATCTCAACCATTCTTTGGCCAAATTGGACAAGTCAAACGAGGCCACGTGTGATGTTGACTTTTGAAGTTTGACCAGTCGTTGGATCTTGATCTAAAGGTTGTGAGGAGCACATGCATGAAGCTTATGATGGACCGCAAAACACTAGATTATGAAGTCATTTTTCTATAAATAGAGCCTCATTTCTATGTTTTTAATCATCTCTTTACAACTCTCTTCTTCTCAAATTCTCTCCATCTCCTTATAATCTTGATTTCCAGGTGTGTTTTTAATATTTTGTATAATTATTTTTATAAATAAAATTAGTTTTATTTCCAATTTTAGTTGTTTTTATTACTTTTAATTATAAGTAATTCAATTTTACTACTTCCTTTTATTTTAATTATGCTTAACTAAATAATATTAGTTAGGGGAAGGTGAAACTCTTAGGAAATAAATATGATTTAATCAAATTCTATTTTTAATTTTATAAAATAAATTATTTTCTAGTTAATTTTATAAATATTTTATATTTTAAAATTTTGATTTATTGTAGACAAACAAATGAATTTGGCACAATAAATTCTTAATCTCTTAAAATAAGGTATGGTAAAATAGTATTTTGACTTATTGTAGACAAATTAAATTTTGGCACAATAAATACTTAATCCATCATAAAATTAAAGGGAAAATAATAATAATTTATATAATTAATCTTTTAGGCAATAAATCTAAAAAAATGGCAAAAAGAATTTATTAAGTTTTATTTACTTCTAAGAGTGGATCAATAACCCTAACTAGTTCAATTTCATAGTTTCATTTAAATTAAGTTGTTTATATTTAAGTTTTAATTTCAATTTTTAGTTAAAATAAAATAAACAAATTAAATTTTTTCTCTGTAGATTGATCTCGGACTCACCGAATTATAATACAATAAGACACTCTTATAATTGGGAGTTAAAAATTACTTTTAAGTTGTGTCACCTATCTCAGTAACCAATTGGTTAAACGTTTGTATTTTCACACTGAGAATCTCAGACCAGGGTACTAATAGTTGAAGATATATTTGTAAATAATATAATACAATAAATTTCAACACTTTGATTTAAGATCTAGATTCGAATAGGCTTAGACGACTTTTGCTGAACTTTTGAATCTAAAATACTTCGGCTTTCATGAAATTTGGTGAATTTGGATCCGGTCCTGCGTATGTTTTAATAATGGTCAGTTAAGTGGGTATTTTTATACCAGCACAAATTTCATATGTTCAAAAGACAACACATTTGTTTTCTCTTTTTCCTCCCATAAGATTTGTTTTCAAGTACAAAAGCACAAAAGCACAACATTATTATTGAGGAGCTGGCTAAGTTACAGATTCTGTAACATACAGATCCAACTTAGCCAGCACCTGATTGGTTAGCTAGCTACCAAACAAAAACATATGCAGGACAGGTGTGGTGCATGCATTGGGTGCGTAATATATGTAGAAATCAAGAGTAGACGGTCGTGAATGTCGTTGTCCTGATAAAACTCAGAGAGTCATCCCTTGTACGTGAGAGTATTATCGGTTCTCTGTGGTTAAAAGCTGCAACTCGAAAATAATGATTTTTGTTGTTAATAAAGGTCATTCTATAATGCTTTTTTTTAAGTATTAATAATGTAACAAATGTGTTCAATTGGTTTAATCCGCCGTGTAAAATATTTGTATTAATAACACTATTGTAATCCGTTTAGAATTCTTATTTAAAAGATTTTTTTTTTAAAAAAAAAAGAGTTATGGAATATCAATACCTCTCTTTCTTTTTTGAATTCATAACTCGCCATTCAATTAGAACTCATCAACTTAATTTTAAATCTCATCCTTTTCGATTAGTCACCTTTGTAAGACTCAAGCCTGTAAACACTTTTCATATTCTTTTTTTTTTTAATTATAGCCTAATGGAAACTTAATTCCCTCTCCTTGCACCCATATGAGCAATCTTCAAACCCAAACTTTTTTTTTTTTTGAGTGGAGCTATTTGCACTCTAAAAGATACTTTGAACACTCTTTTACTCATAACACTCACTTATTAAATTTTTTTAAAATAATTTTACTCAATACACTCTTGAAGATGCCAAAATAACCCTCAATTTGTTCATCACTGCAAACCCAGAAAATTAAATCCCATACAAAAGAAGGTGTTAAAGTATGAGCTTTAAACTGATTTCCAAAAGATCAACCGTCATGTCAGTTTGTGGTCATGTTGGTATACGACATGTCAACTATAAAGGATACAAGCCTGTATGACAAACTTTGGTCGTCAGCCAAAGCTTTAAGTGAAGCACGTAAATGTCACGTGCTTCTACTTACTCTGAACGGCATGAAAGAATGTCGTTTTGGGGCTTGCTGTTTGTAAGAATTCAACACTGCTGGAAGCTGTTAAAGTCAGTTATAACAGGCGGGAGAATTCTGGGCTTGTTAGCTAACAAACCCAGATTACAGCTGGTTGACAGGGGGTCTTTGTAACGGGCTTTAAGCTAGTATAAATAGTCTAAGGGACTGGGAAATCAGCGATGTTGTTGCTTGTAACTTCGTCTCTAAACTTGTAACTTGTTCTTGGTTATTGAATCAAAGCTGTTGCTCTGTTCTTCAGTGAATAAAGGCTGCCTCCAGCCGAACCACTTAATTTTGTTGTTCTTTGCATACTGTTTCTGGGTGATTCTTTTGTTTAAATTTGATTAACCTTTCTTTAGATATTGATTAGAGAGTTCAGCTAGATCCTGAAGATTCTTGATTGGATAGTAATTCTAGTCTAGGTTCAACAGAAGGGACGATGATGAGGGATTAAGGGTGTAAAAAAACAGAAATGCTTGATAATAATATACTTGAACCTACTGCAGAAAAAAAGAGCTACAAAAATTGGTTTGTACGCTCTTGTGACTGTTAGGAACTAACAAATATGAAATATTAACTTTTGATAAATGGGAACCTTGAGATATTACAAGTATGATTTTTTATGGTGGTAGAATTCGATAAAATTATTGAGTTTGATAGTTTCAAGAACAGCATCAGCAAGGCAGCCCATGAAGAAAACCAAACTTCTCATTTTAAAATGTATTTAAGTGGTATAATAGTTTAAAATTGATTATAATGTGGACTTCAAGAAGCATATCAAAGAAATTAGAAACCTAAAAATTAGGGTTTATGTTGATGGAGTGAAAGGGTAAGGAGTAATGTATTTTATTTAATCACACAAAATTATCCTTAATGGTAAATTAAACTATGGGTGTTTTTGTAATAAAAATTTATAAAATAAAAGAGTGTTAATTCAGAGTAATTCTTTGAGTGCAAATAGTCTCACCCTTTTTTTTTTCACTCAAGAGATTATTATACCCAAAAATAAAACTATATATTGAAACTTCCTTGGAACAGGATTAAAAAAAAAATTCCTCATTAATAACTCTCGTACCTACATTTAGCTAATATTTAGGTAATAAAATAAATTGGATTCAAACATATTCTAAAATAAGAAATAGTTTAGAAATCTACCTAAAAAATAATCTTTGGTACGGATATCTTCGTATCTTTACTGCAGGACTCTCTCACACATGATGAATAGAGCTAGTGTTCACAATAAAATTAAAGCAAAATAAAATCCGTACAAGACAGAGCCATCATACAGATCACTAAATACAAAAGAGATATGAATACCTTCTTCTTCAAGTTTGCTTTGGTAGCTCCACTCTTAGCTTTTGCTGGTAAGCGCATTTTTTCACTACTTAATAGTTGTATTAATTGCCTCTATCTACACCTTAACTGGCATTAAATACGCTTTGAGCTTGCAGTCATTTGAGTTTGAATAATTAATTATATAGGTTGGAAATTAGTGTTTAGTAGGTGAAGTTATCATCCCATCTAAACCTATGGAAAAAAAGAAAAATTGTAGACTATGTGCCAATAAAAACAATATTATAACAATATTATCTCGTCGTAGCTCAATAGCACATCGTGACAGCTATGATTAAGCAGCCCTGCTCTGGACATTCTTCGCTCCATAATCAGTGGCCAAGAAGTATCATTTCTCATGGATGACACTCATGTCAAAATTATACAAAAATCACATTAGTTGAATTTTGTTTTTAAGGACATTATTTGAATATTATATATATTAAAAGTTTGATGGAGTAGAAGAACCCGTTCATGATCATTTTCATTTCCTTTTATACATTTTTAGGTTATGGAAGCAAACGTGTCAAGTGCTAACCACAATTAATGGATGTATCCATGTGGATGATGATTGTCAAATGGGAAATGTTATTCTTAATGGGTCATCAATGGTTAATTGCTTTGATTACACTTGCACGAGTTCTTCTCTACTAGATTTACAGAGGATTCTCATAAGCCAAGGTTTGATGACTATGTGAACGATAAAGATTGTTTGTCTATTGTAAATGAGTTAGATTTATATTTGGATGAGAAAGTTATGCCACGGATGGAAGATTTTAATATTTTGGGTCGGTGGAAAAAAATACTAATAGGTATCATATATTGGCTTGAATCGCTAGAGATATTTTGGCAATTCTAATTACAATTGTTGTTTTTTAATAAACTTTTAGCACCATTGACAGAGTTGCGAACCCACAACATAATAGATTTCATCCAAACACATTAGAGGTGTTTATGTACTATCAAAGTTGACTATGAGGTTACAATGGTATTATGAGATTATTTTACATTGTAATTATATTATATAATTAATAATATTTCACTTATGAGTTACATAGCCTATATTATTTTTATTGCTTTAGATTTTACACCTACGGCCATCTCTTAATTTCCTACATTTCTAAGAAGAACAAAAGGAGTAGGAGAAGCATGAGGCGCAAGATGTAAATAGTTTTATTAAAAATATTAATTTAGGTATTTATATCCATATCATTTATTTCATTATTGATATAAAAGTAGTTTCTTTATCTTTTTGTTGTAGGATTATAGAGATTGACGAGGACAATTATGCTAATGATTTGTATTTTATAGTGTGATTTTTGTAATAGATTAATGTTAATGTATGATTTATTACCAAAAACTAACTTTAATTAAATTTTTTATTTTATATGATTAAATTAATTTAGAAACTAAAAATGTATCAACTATTCAGGGATTAGGAACCTTTGGGGATCCTTTGTTATTATTCAGGGATCCTCATCTCCTGCCCTGAAGCGATTTTATCGGGGACAAGGACATATACAGTATGAGTAATGATACAACCACAAACTTTTATACAAACTGACGTGGCATTAATTCATTGGTTGAATGAAAATATAAAATAATAGAAATAAATCATGTGGGCAATAGATATTTAATTCAACTAATTTTATCATGCTACATCAGTTTGTACAAAATAAGTTTGTACACGAATTTGTGGCTATATCATTACTCATACTATATAGGTACGGGAATGTCGGTCCCCTCCCTTCCCATCCGCGTCGCTATCCCTAATTTCTTCGCCTTAGCCCTTAAAGAGAACACCAATACCAACAGCCGGTATGGGCATCAAAAAATAAAAATAAACTGCTTCTTCATGAGAAAACATTTTAGTTAATGCATTTCATCGATCAACTAAGACCGACAAGATCTCAAACACAGCACCGGTAAGATTAAACAGTTGTTTGTTCCCTTGAACATACAATTGTACGCCATTTTCAGCACAAAAACCGGCAGCATAATTACAAACATTAACTGCCCATCTTACATCCTCAGAATTT
The DNA here is from genome assembly GCF_022201045.2 of Citrus sinensis. NCBI lineage: Eukaryota > Viridiplantae > Streptophyta > Magnoliopsida > Sapindales > Rutaceae > Citrus > Citrus sinensis. The sequence goes on from NC_068560.1 coordinate 29,307,018, forward strand.
CTTTTGTCAAAGCCAGGAAATCCTTGATTATCCATTCGCCATATTGCAACATCGTAGCTAAGAAGCCAGTCATCGATATATGCCTTTGTCCGGAGATCGGTTGCGCTCTTTTGTGCCTTCAGAAAGTAATTTTGACTCTTTGATCTTTTCATACGAAATATTCATTCCAACGCTGCCAAGGCTGGTTTTAGTTGCTGCTCGGCTCCGAGGATCCGACTCAAAAACTGATATGCATGCCTTGGGAAATTCTGTGACGTTGCAAGATTTTCTGATAAGTGGGACACCATCACTATTTTCATTTTTTGCTTGTGCTGCTCAGCTGCTGTCACAAGCATAAGATGAATGAAATTGGAGTACACAATAACAAAAAAAGGTAGGTGAAACTTAACTTGACTCGCCATTCTTTCTACTCCAATTGCAAAAACCTTATGTAACTGTATAAACCACTCGGCCCTGGTTATAAACAGAAAAAGTGAAAAACATTAAAGAAAGTAAAGGTTGATAGGAATGAGGTAAGATTAGGCCATCTTATCCTATTTCTCAATTATTTTTTAATTAAAAAGGTAAATCTGGCCTGGTCTTACTTTATTTTTATGAACGTTCTGTAAAATTTGTTTTGTCTAATTTTAGTAATATAAATTTTTTTGGGTTGTCGATTCTTATGATACACCTTCATTTATGACCACTGGATCAAGATTTAAATTTAAGCAACTGGATCAAAATTTAAGTTTAAGCAATGGTTGAAATTGAGGCATCACCAATTCAAACTGAAACAATAAAGAATGCGTGCATCTTTTCACAATTTGAATGAAATTAATTATATATTTTTCATAAGGCACCAAAAAAGAATGTGTCTCGACAATGTGGTATATTTTTATTATACCTTATAATTATGGATCTCCTCAATATAAGACACCATTTATTTTAAAAATAATACAACACTAAACAGCAATTTGGATCAATAAATGTTAGGGAAGTATTTCTTTTTAATCTTTCTATTACACAATTGAGTCTTTTTTTTTTTTTTTGGGTCAATAACCTCATGTTCTTATTTATGTAGGACTTCGAGTATAATTCCAAAATCCTTGGTTAATTCTCCTTTAATTATCACGGTGTAATTCCAATCCTTTAAAAAATGAAAATCATGAGATGATAGTTTGTTAGTGATCGGGTGATAAACACTTTGTACAAATTTTTGTTGCAACTGATAGATAAAAGGATTTGGATTGAAAAAATTATGTAAAAACAAACGCCAACCCAATGCAAGTCCAAACGCGAAAGAGACGGACTTATGGCCGAGTCAAATGTATAAACACCATTCCCGATTAAGTAAGTACTCCCGTATCTCCATATAATTCATATTTAGGTAACTAAATCATTTAGATTCAATCATATTCCATAACAAGAAATATTTGTGAATCTATCTAAAAAAATTAACATTTGTTATCTTCTTATCCTTACAACTTTTGGCAACATATTTTTCAAATCTTTAATATGCGTGACTTGTGTTCACATGATAAATAGAGCTAGAGTTCACAATGAAAGCAACATAGAATCCATACAGAGTCATCTTACACATCCCCGAATACAAAAGAGATATGAAGAACTTGTCCTTCAAGTTTGCTTTCGTAGTTGCACTCCTCGTTTCTGTAGCTGGTAACTGCATTATTTCGCTATCTAATATATATTTGTCCGGATTAAGATTGGTGCTGTGTGTGCAAAACAATATTGATATTGTGGAATTATTTTGTCGTATTTGTTTGAAATTCTAAAAAAAATATAATTTCTAAAATCATCGTACTTTTTCACATCTCAAGACACTTGAATCACTTTCCAACGTGTGGTTATTTAGCGTACTTCTTGAATGGTGGCATGGTTTTTTTGGAAAAATATTTTGATAGCTATCTTTGACAATAATACAAATAAAAAGATATCTTTTTAAGTACTTTTAAGAAAACATGCGAGGGGAAAGCATTTTTTACCAAAAGTTTTTTCAAAATTCATGAATAATGATGGTATTATTATAGCTATACTTCAAATTAGGGGCAGGCCAGAAAATTTTTCAAGAATCATAAGGGTTTGGATTGACATATTACCTCTTGTCATGCAGATTTTATGCGTAGTCCCCTTGCATTTACAATTTTGAAATTATTGCCTACCCAAGATTACAGGGTTAACTAGTCCATTACGGTCCTCCTTGTTGACCCTGTCAATTTTATTGAGTTTATGTTGTAGCCAAATCCATGTTTTTGGTTTCTTCATTGTAACCCCAGTCGAGCCAAAATCATGGTTCCGCCAGGCTTTTAGTTTAACATAGTTAATTGATTATTGATGCAGGTCTGCAGTTTGGAGCTGAAGCAAGGAATTTATCTCACCCATGCAGCTCAAATGCTGATTGTGATCCTTCTCGCTGTCATTGTGACTTAAACCAAAAACTCTGTATTTGCAATGGCGCAGAAAAAGAGTCGATTGCTCAAGCCTTGAAGATTGGGCATAATGGATCACCATGATTTTGTAATAGAAGTGCCTATATGTGTGTGTGTGTGTGTGTATCTGTGCTGCGACGCATGCATGCGTATATATGATCAGTACTAAGAAGTAATAAAATAACATTCAAGTTGCATCTTCCTAGTTAATTTAAATAATTATGTTTTATATGAGATGATAAAACCAATGTTATGTGACACAAAATATAGTACAACAAATTTGATCGAACACTTCTAGAACACGTTGCATATAATTTAATTATAACACTCATTTGATGTCCAAGATTTGCTTATCTTTCCCTTTTTGCGTTAAACACCTTTTATTAATTAACTTAAGAGAGAATTATGACTCGTTGGTCGTCTAATTAGATATTATATTGCCACTTTAAGATGAATGAAAAGGGAGTACACAATAACCAGGGGAGAGAGAGAGAGAGAGAGAGAGAGAGAGAGAGAGAGATAGTTGAAAACAAACTTGACTCGCCATTCTTATTACTGGTCAATTATTTGCCGAAACCTTTTTGTAAATTTTTTCCTCGGATAGCTGTATAAAGAAGTCGATTTGTGTCAAATGACTTATATGTGAATAAAAAGTGATTTTCTAAAATTTGATAAATAAAAGTTGCCTTCGAAGTGTCTAGGTAAGTGAAAACTAAAATGTTTTCTTAATTACCAGCGCTGCTTTTCAATTAACCAAAATTTTTTTAAAATTATATATGCTAAAAATAAAAATGAAAATAACTATTTTTTTTAACCTCTTTTCTTTCTTATCGGCTCTAAAATGCAACAAAACTAAGAACACAACCAGAGATTCTAAAGGAACTTACGGCCAAAAAGGATTCTTACTTTGGGAACCCACTAGAACGAATCGGTTTGTTTATGAAAAGTAATAAATATTTGGTAGAAGACGTGGAGGATAAGCAGTTTTTGAATTTGAATGGAGGATAAGGAGTTTTCAGCCTCTTGTAAATTCAGGTTAGTGAGGAAAAGAGATGTTAGTTATAAATAAATAAGATTTTTTTCATAGGTTGCAGAACTTTGTAGTCAATACAAGTAATTAAATTTAGATTTTTTTAAAAATAGATTATACAAATTAATATAGGCTTAGGTCCTAAGCTGCTGGCTTAATAATCTATGATCGATCTACCACAACTCTTCAATAGTTGGCGATGAATGATGGATTTAGTGGTGATATAAATAAACGGTGGCCGTGGTGATTAAGAGACTGTGTCTGAAAGTGAGAGAGGATTTTTTTTTTTAAAAAAAGGGTGATTCTGAAAATAAATGGGTTTAATTAAAAAGTGGGGCTGACTAGATAATTTGAGAGGTCAAATATCACTACTCTATTTTTAATTAACAAGGTAAATTAGGTTCGATCTTATTTTATTTTTGTCAACATTCTATCAAAATTTTTTTGTCTAAGGGTCAGTTTGGTAATGTTATAACTTTTAAAGTAATTGCTAATAGTTATGATGTATAAATAATGAGTAGTGAAAAGAATCAGTTAAAGGTATTATGGTTAAAATAAGGTCTTGATATCCTTTATTGAAAACTTAGGGATCTTTTTAACCATTTTTCCAAACTTTGGGGGTGTAGGTGTTCTTTATCTAATTTGTCTTTAAAATTACTCTGAATTTTAAAAGCAGTCGTATATATTTGTTAAATCTTACTGCTAAACTACTGTAAGAATATAAATGGCTAAATTGGACATAATATTAAATAAAATTTATTTACACATTTATAAATATGTATATAAAATATTTTTTTGTATATATATAATAATTGGTAACTAAAATAAATATTTTATAATATTAGTTTTATTTTTTATTTTGTTATCCCAATATAATTGGTAATATTAATAATCTTTTTAAAGTTAGTGATTTTATTTCCTAATTAATAAGAAGAATTTTAGATTTTTATAATATATATGAAGATATATATGAAACTGTATTAAGTAAAAAAGTGATTCTCAAAATCAAATTTTGAAAAGTTATACCTTCCCTGCTTTTCATAAACTATTATAGAATGGGGTGATTTTTCTAAAAGTGATTTTAAAAATATTTATCGAACACTAAAATTGGCTTTCACCTTTTTAAAATCACTTTTAAACCTCCGAAAAGCAATCACAAAATGTACCTTAAGGGCCAGTTTGAGAATGTTGTAACTTTTAAAATAATTGTTGTTAGCTGTGTTGTAGAAATAATCAGCTGTGAAGAAAATCAATTAAGTGCTTGGTAAAATTTGTTTTCAGAAGTATTGTGAGTTTTAAAAGCAGTTGTGGACGTTTGGTAAATTTTATTTTTAAACTACTGAGAGAAAATAAATGACTAAAATGTACATAATGTAGGATAAAATTTACTTATACATATAAAATCATGTACATATAATATTTTTAATTGTGAATTATAATAATTTTTACTAAAAATAAAATTTATAATATATTATTTTTTTATCTAAAAACAATTGATAATTAAATTTATAATATAGTGAAACAAATTTAATAATAATTCAACCAACAAATTGATATTAATAAATTTATATTGATGAATTATAATAAAAATTTATTAAAATATTGATTTTGTTTCCAATTTGAATAAGGGTAATTTTGGGTTTAGGTAATAAGTTTAAGAATATTTATGAAATTGTATTAAAAGATAAAATTGATTCTCAAAATCAGAATATAAAAGCTATTCCTTCCTTGCTTTTCAAAATCAGCGGTAGAAATGACTGATTTTAACAAAAGTGATTTTGATTTTCTTTTACCAAACACTAAAATTAATTTTTAGATTTTTTAAATCACTTTTAAACCTCTCAAAATCAATTCCAAACGGGTCTAAATATCATTGCTCTAGATATATATGTTTATTGGGTTGTCAACATCCATTCACGATACATCTCCATTCGTGACAATTGAATCAAGATTTAAATTTAATGAATGGAATGAACCATTACCAATTCAATTGGAGACAAACACCAATAAATATCTTTTCATAATTTAAATAAAATTGTGTCTTTTCAATTAGCCGACAAGAAAGAGCGTGGCGGTACAATAATTTCATTGTACCTTTTAATTATGTCTCTTCTTTACATACAAGATAACGCATATTTCTAAAATAATACAATACCAAATACTAATTCATATTATAAATTTTAGCGAAGTATTTCTTTTCAATATTTTTATTACACAATTGATTTTTTTTCAATTACACTGTTTAATTTATCTAGAACTTCGAAAATGAATCTAAAATCACTTGTTAAATTATTCCTGTAAATTTAAAGGATTTGGATTGAAAATAGTATGTGGAATTTCATTCGAGAAAGAATAAGTCAAACATCAGCCAATCCTAAACTCCAGTTAAGCATGCTCTCCATATAATTCATATCCATAATGCTAAACATCCTAAATTTTTGTTTTTTATCCTAAAATTTCATTTTAAGTAATGTGACATTCATTCATTCATTGATAAAATATATAATTAATTCATTTAGAATTTATGAAAAATCATCAACTATTTACTAAATGACATATCATATAGCATATCATTTTAATTGGGACTATTGGCACCCCTCCAAATACCTCCTAAAACCCCTCTGATTATTTTACAATTTTAATCGTTATTAAAATTACATAATAGGATAATTTTTAATTAAATCCCCACTCAAAAATCAAATAATTTTTGTCTCCTTAAAGGATTTCTCTATAATGTTGTAATTTTTTTACAGCATCAATAATGTTTTAATTGTGTACCATTGGATTAAATCTAATGGTATACAATATTTGTACTAAAGAAAAAAATTAAAAATAATAGTAAACAGATTGTTAACCGTTCAACGGGTGGAGAAATTTTGTAAAATAACTGTGATTACCCTTAGAGTTTGAAGCAATTTCACTTAAATATCATATTTTATTTAAAATTACTTTTCAACTCTCCTTTAAATTTGTATTGTGATAATTTTTTTTAAATAAATCTTCCAAAATCTATTACCATTAAGTATAAAATATAATATGAAATAGGTTATTTAACACAAATAAAATAAATAAGTTGCAATTGTAAAATTAATTATATATAGTATAACACTAGTAAATAACACAACTAAATACATATATATAAGTAAATGTCATAGGTACATCAATAAACTCATTGATGAGATTGCTTGTAACCTAAAATAGACTTAATCACACATATTTTAATAAAATTTAATATCTTATATCAAAATATTCATTATTTTATATAATTTTAAAGACCGTTGTATAATTGATTATGAAGTATATATTATTTTTAACACTCATTTAACATACCTATTCTCTGAGCTTTTTGTTTAGGATTTCTCTATAATATTGTATGAGTTTTTACAGCATTGATAATATGATTGTTGTGGACTCTTAGATGTTAAGGTTTTCATGTTTAGTATTCATTTGATATAGTGAATAAAAAATTAGCTATTTAAATCATAACAAGTAATCTTCATGCTACAAGTAAATATATATTTTTTTAATTATTTGATAAAAGAAAATTTATATTATAATGGATAAAAATCCCAGAATCAATAATGGGATCATTGGATTTTAATATTAGAATCTTCACCCTTAATTTAATTTTAATGAATAAGTAATTATGTAATAAGTAATCTGCAAGTTATGATATTTCTTCATATTTTAAATTATTTTTTATCTAATCAATCGATAAATATTTTAAATCGTCAAAAAATGAAAGAAATACAAATAATTTTGGAATTAAAATTATTATGTATTAATCCTCTTACTTTACAATTTTACATTTGTTTTACTTTTACATTTAGTATTAGAAATATATTTAATAGCATTAAAATAAATGTAATTAACAAGTAATGTTATTTCAATAATACTTTATATAAAGTTATTACATAAAGTCTTATAATAATTTGTATTGTATGAATTTAATTACAAACCATTAATACCTAAACAATAATGATAATAGAAGGCATTGTAATAAAATATTTTATATATGTTTTATTAGTAATACTATGAGTCACAACAAATGAGAAATATTTTATTCACGAATGAAAAAAAATATATGGCTATATAAATATATAGTGAGAAATATTTTGATTTAATTTTTTGTTAAAAAATTAAACTATTAATTTCATGCAATTCAATGGCGGAGGATATGACAAAATGAAATGCTGCTTTGACTTTTAATATAAACCATTACACTATAAGATATTAATGGCTCAAATATTGTGTCAAAATTTTAAGTTCAAGTATCCCAAACCATGTCTTTATAATGGAAATATAAAAGCATGCAATGAATTTTTTTCTCATTTTGTCATCAAATATTATTGGATGTAATATTTTATTTATTGTCACTATTACTTATCATAATAAAACAATGACTCTTAGTAACATAAAAATTTTATAATTACAATCAAAGAATAACAATGAAATAATCTTTCATGATTGATAAACTAAAGTTAATTAAGAATATGTTAGATTAAACTTTTATGAAATTAACAAACTGACATTTGAAAATAAAATGAAAAACAAGCTTGTGAAAGTTAAATTTTATAAGGCTTGGATAATTTTCTACCATGTAAATAAAAATATAAAAATAATCTTTCATGATTCTTTCCATTTTTTTCCACGTAAATATTATTAGAGACAATATTTTATTCATTGTCACTAGTAATTACCGTAATAAAAGTAATGACTCTTAGTAACATAAAATTTTATAATTACAATCAAATGATGTCAATAAAATAATCTTTCATTATTCATAAACTAAAACTCATTAGGAATATATATTAGATTTAACTCTTATGAAATTAACAAAGTGATATTTGAAAATAAAATGAAAATATATAGGCTTGTAAAACTTAAAATTTCTATCATGTAAGAATATTAATTATAAGATAAACAAAATAATATATACTTTATGATCAGTTATACAATGGTCTTAGTATTATATAAAATAATGAACATTTTAATATGCGATTTTAAATTTTATTAAAACATGAGTGATTAAGTAGTTTTTAAGTTACAAGCAATCTCACTAATGAGTTTATTAATGCAACTATGACGTTTACTTAAGTATATGTACTTAGTTGTGTTATTTATTAGTATTATATCATATATAAATTTTGTAATTATAATTTATTTATTTGATTTGTGTTAAATAACCTACTTCATATTATATTTTATACTTAATGGTAATAGATTTTGGAAGATTTATTTAGAAAAGATTATCACAATACAAATTTAAGGGAGAGTTGAAAAGTAATTTTAAATAAAATATGCTATTTAAGTGAAATTGCTTCAAACTCTAAGGGTGGTTACAGTGATTTTACAAAAATTTCTCCACCCCTTAAACGGTTAACAAACTGTTTACCAGTGTTTTTATTTTTTTTTTCTTTAACAAAAATATTATATATCATTAGATTTAATCCAATGGTACACAATTAAAACATTATTAATGCTGTAAAAAACATTATAGCATCATAGAGGGACCCCTCCTTAAAAATTCTTTATACACTAAGGAAGGCAAAGGCAAGTACAAATTAAGTTTTAAACCACTAAAATTCATACTATAATGAATAACAACTCTTTGAAATTGGCCCAAATAAAATATATAATAAATCAAACATTTAACAGAATTTTTTTTTACAAATTATAACAATTATATAGTAAAACTAAGCATGGTTATCCATAACAATGAATATCAAAGAATTAGCACAAAACTTATTGAAACCCTAATATTTAGCAACTAAGCAAACCTAATTCCAAAAATTAATAATAAAAATAAATAAAAATTAGAGAATGGAGTTTACACTTAAATTTTAATTAGGGGTATTTTTGTCATAGATGGAGGTGTTAAAAGAATTTTACAGTTTTTTAAAATATTTTAATGGGGTTAATTAAAAAAAAAAGGTGCTAAGAGGTATTTAGAGAGGTGCCAATAGTCCCACTCTATCATCTTGGATGAAATTTGAGATTAAATTTTAGGATATCTAGCTATTATTACTCGATTCATATTTAGGTAATTAATTAAATATAATTTGGATTCAATCATATTCCAAAAATAAGAAAATTTTTTAATCTATCTAAAAGATTAATATTTGGTAAGAATTTATTATTCTATTTTAACTTTTGGTTAGGAAATCTTCTAATATTTAATATGCAGGATTTGTTCTAAATAAGGGATTTTTTTCATCTATCTAAGAAATTAATATTTGGTAAGGATATCTTATTTTATTTTTAACTTTTGGAAAGGATATCTTCTAATCTTTAATATGCTGGACTTGTTCTCATGATATATAAATAGAGCTAGAGTTCACAAAGTAAGCATCATTAGATCCATACAAAGACATCTTACAAATCACCAAATTTAAAAGAGATATGAAGAGCTTCTTCTTCAAGTTTGCTCTCGTAGCTGCACTTTTGGCTTTTGCTGGTAACCGCAATTATTTTTTTTTCACATTATTTAATTTTGTTAAAAAAAAGAAAAAAAGAAAAAAGGCCTTTGGCCGCAGCTCAACTAGCTGTGAATGTGTTTAGTGGATGAGATTTATCGTCCTATCTAACCTTCTATGGAAAAAAAAAATGTATATATACGTACTTGTGCAAATTAATATTGATGTAGTGTGTGCAAGTTAACACGATATTATACAAAACGACGACTCTTGCAGCTAATATTTGTTTCAAATTCTTAAAAAGAAAAAAACGATATTATTTTCAAATGTACCCTGAATAATTAATATAAAAAATTATATATACAGCTAGCATACTGTAAAATTAGGTTTAAGGTTTAATAATTTGAGAATTATTGATCGAAATATGCAGGTCAGCAGTTTGGAGCAGAAGCAAGGTATGGGGTAGGCATTCACTGCACCAAAGATGCTGATTGCAGTCAACCTCATTGTAAATGTGATCTGGCTTTAAGCATGTGTAATTGCTTTGTACCACCAGTAGGGTCAATTGCTGAAGCTGTGAACATTGGGCAAAAGCAAATGGAGAATCATAATCACCATGCGTGATTATGTTTGTAATATATAGAAGTGGGAGAGCGTACATATATTTGCAGAGATGCTTATATATGTATAACTTATCAAGCTTTGTACTCCTATAATGAATAATTAAGAAGTAAAAAGATAATTTTCAAGTTATTGCAATGAATAATCACTAACGTTAAACTTTCATTACAATAAACTCTAGGGTGGTGCTTGGTTTTAAGAAAGGGGAGGAGAAGACAGGAAAAAAAAAAAAAAAAAAGAGAAGAGTGAGAAAATTAATTTCTAATGTTTTGTTTCACATGAGATTTGAAAGAGAAAGAAATTACATGATTTTTATTTGGACAAGTATAAGCATTGGACTTTGGTGTTAAAATGTTAATATTATTAGTAAATATAATAAAAATAATTAAACTATAGATTAATTTAATCTAGAAAATAATTTAATAACCAAATATTTGATTTCATATTATATTTCTAATTAATTCATTATTATTTTATAATCAAAAGAACCAACATTGCATAACTAATTATATATTCAAATTAGTTTTTGAAAGGCAAAGTGTGTTAAAGTAATATCTAAAACTGAAAATTTTTCATACGAGTGTACCAAAATATAATTTAGATGCAAATAACCTTACCCATTATATATTCCAAATATACAGGTAGTGTAGTATTACTATCAACAAAAATACAGAAACCTTGGTCACAAAATCTTATATAACATCATACAAAATAAATTAAATACCAGTATTCAAGAAAGCAAATCACCATCAAAAGGCACTCCAGTTTCGGGCAACCAAGCATCTCCTTCAATGAAACTGGAGACGGTAAAACACTCAGCATCAGTATCATTTATCACATGGTAACCAGGCCAAGTGACCCTGTTAGTAGTATCTGATCCGGGACCAGTATTGCTAAATTCTGCATAATATGTTGTATTTAGAGCAAAGTCACCAGACCATTCTTTCCAACCAGCAGGATCAATCAAGCTATCCATGAATGATTGCATATAAACAGTTCTCGAATACTCCTTCCATGGCCTTCCAAGGTACGTTTGTGTCGCGTTGATGCTGTTGGCCAAGTCATCGGCTGCCTTGATGGTGCAATTGTGTATCGAAATGCCAGTGTTTTGGTTAGGATCAGTTCTGCCTTGTGCTGTGATGGCGTTGAATTGGTTATCCAATGGACGCCGCGGATACATGTTGCAATTCTGAAAAACAACGGCTGCATTGCCAAATATGAAGTCGATTGTGCCATAAATGTCACAGCCTCTGTAGAATTGCCTCAGAGAATGTGCGTACAAGGTGTCTTGGTAGCCTTCAAAACTGCAGCTGTAGAATGTGGACTTGTCAGCTCCATTTCGGACAGCCACTGCTTGATGCTTGGTTGGTCCTGCTGTGTTCCGAAATGTTATGTTCACCGCAACAAATCCTTGCCCAACAACAGCTGCAATAGCATTTGTTTCATATCAACATGATGCCGTAATTATAATGAAATTATTTCTTTAGAAGCCAATCGTGTGAATACTAATTAAGTAATTGCCAAGTAAAAAGCTTGATTGGTGCATAAAATATAAAATGACTCTGAAAATAAGCTACAGAGTCACATGGCTATATTTCAACTTTAGAAGTTTATATAAGAGTAAGAAGAAAATCAATTGACGGGAAAAATTTGAGCATAAAATCTAAAATAAAATATGGTGAAGTAGAATATGTATTTACCAAATGTTGCAGTGTTGAAAGTAGTCCATCCATCAACATAACTTCTATTGCCAGTGATCACAGTAAGGCCTTTACCAGCTCCAATCATCATCAAATTTTTCTTCTGCTTTGGAATTGAAACGTACTCTTCATAAACACCAGCAGCCACATAAATCAAATAGTACCCGTTGCTGCTTCTATCAGTACTATTTGGTGCTGCAGCCACTGCATCACTTATGGTTGTATAATCAGCAGTTCCATTTGGATTCACAACCACCATTTGGTCCACTGACACATTTTCCACAAACTGATCATCATTAGCTTGAAGAAGCTTTCTCCCTGTTACGGACTCATAAATTCTTCGATCACGGCTAGACATTTTCAAAGGTAAATGATCACCATTGATGCCAGGCCTCGTGTTGGAAAGTAAATGCTTTCTTTCTGTTAGCCATCTGCCACCTTTTATCCCTGAAAACCAACCGTGAATCACAAGTGCAAGAGAGACACTGTAAAATTTAGCCCCATTCTGAAGAGGGGCTAAAAGAGCTTGCGTAATTCTTGAAGCTGAAGCGGTCTCTAGAAGACCATCTAAGCAAGTTTGTTGGTTTGTCAAAAGGGCACTAAGCAAAGTATGCAAATCATCAGCTTGCAGGCTATGCAAAGTGTTTGTAGAATTTATAGTATTTGAAGCATGTGACAAGGAGTCTACGTTCATTCCAGCTAAGAGGCTGCAATCTTCGAGTGCACGAATGGTGGATAAGTACGATGTTGATGGAAGCTTGCGGTAATGATCAACTAATGATTGAAATTTTCTAGCTACTGATAAAGATTGATGAACAGAGTATCTGCCATAGTCATGAACTGTACCAGGCTTGTTACCGGGCAAATTGGCCTTGCAGAAATCCGGATGAGGGGTGAATTTGCAAATTGGGTCGAGAGTTGATGAGAATAAGCTTGTAGCAAAATCATCAGCGAGTGAAAGAGAGAAGAAGAGCAAGAGAAAGAGATAAATTATAAGCAGAGTTGACGGATTTGAAGCCATGATTATGAAGCAAAATGTTCGAAGTGGAAAATGAAGCTCGGAAATTAGGCCTATTTATAAATCTTATTTTGCGCTTAATTACTTATCTTAGTAATCAAATGCACATTGAATTTTTTTTTTAAAAAATTTAAAAGGCACCGCCATGGCTGATCAAGTATTGGATCTCATAGAAATTTGTTTCTGGTTATTATAATTAAGATCTCATCTTGTGAAGGTGATGAAGGCCAAGAATTTTTAGTACTAGAAATCTTCATAACGTGCCCCGCAATAAGAGCAAATGAACCTAGAAATCACAACTAAGCTTAGAATTAATCACGTTTCATTTTTTAAAAGAGGAATCACATTCCAATTCACTAGCTTGGACAGCACTTAATTTATAAATTAATCATTTGTCACGTCTTCTAGTCAACGCTTAAACTTGGTGGGTCTTTTTGTCTTGTGCTGGACTCGGAAAGCTGACAATCAAATCTAATTTTTGATGATTTAGGTCAGCTTGCTTAAAATATTTTGAGTTTGTGGAATCCAAGTCTTATTTCAGGTCAATTTACAAATATCAGCAAGTGCATATATAAAATCCAACGTCTCAAATCTGTATATATCCGAGGATGTAAGGGCCTGAAGCAAAACATATCTGAATTAATCAAATGAATTCATCTTCTAGAGGGAGTATTTAGGTACTCCTGTGCATTGCTCCTTAACTAACATTCCTAGGTTTCAACACTTCATATGATATAAATAACGTCTTAAGACGGCATACCACATAAGTCATTTGTACATTCATTTAGTAAAATTTAAATTATAAAAATTAATGACGGGGTATGACTTTCTCAACTCTATATGTTGAAAATTATTAAAGAATGTATTAAAATTAAAACATGTCACAAGAAAGTGATTCTACTCGTGAAGTTTTATTTTTTAAAACTTTGACCATTGTAAGTCAGTAATGAACAAAACGGTTTCATACTTTTGTTTGGTGGGTGTAAAAATGGTCTGACTTGTCGATCTAACCAATACTTAGGACCTTTTGTACCCGTTGTTAAATTAATCTTATTTCAGAGCTGACAATGAACTTATTTGTCGATCTAAAAAAAACCCTTTAACTTAAGACTCGGAATCTTTCAGATTAAACTTGAAGCATTTATCGGTACTTCCCTAGGAATTCCCGTCCCTTCAACGTGAAGACTACTGTAGATGTTCTATTTTATGTGGGTCTTGTAATTCAAGTTCCTTCTAACATACAGAAAAATGACAATGCAGCTTTAATACTTCAGCTAAGAACATGCATTTATTTCCCAAAAGATGAATAAAATAATAGACAAATATAAAGAACCAATCTAGTGTACATATACATCAATAAACTATATAGAAGGCAATTTGGATGGCCTCATGGCCAAAGGGCTAAATAGGCACAAATAAATCAAATTAAGGGTGGCTTAAGTGCCCAATCCTGCTGTGAACCTGATACCGGTACCCGGCAACCAAGCCATCCCGTCGATAAAACGGCCAGCAGTAAAGTATCTAGCTGCGGAAGCGTCTCTAATAATGTGGTAACCAGGCCATTTGACTCTTCCATTAAGAGAAGCACCAGGGCCGTAGTTCCTATATTCACCATACCACAATGTGTTCAAAGCAAAATTCCCATACCATTCAAGCCAGCCTCTAGGCTGAACCAAGCCACTCATATAAGTGTTCATGTAAACTGTCCTTGAATATTGCTTCCAAGGCCTGCCCAAATAAGTTGGCTGAGTGGCCACAACATAGCTATCTTGTATCGAAAACCCGGTGTTCTGATTCGGGTTTTTCCTGCCCTGTGCCGTGATTGTGACCTTTTGCAGAGGTAGTGGAACTCGAGAGTAGATCTTGCAGTTCTGCAGAACGGCTGCACCGTTGCCAAATATGAAGTCGATTGTGCCGTAGATGTTGCACTCGCGGTAAAATTGTCGCAGAGAGTGAGCATAGAGTGTGTCTTGGTAGCCTTCCACGCTGCAGCGAAAGAAGGCTGATTGATCTGAATCAACTCTAAGGGCCACTGCTTGATGGTTCTGGGGTCCGGCTGTGTTGCGAAATGTCATATCTCTTGCTATAAATCCTTTGCCGGAAACAGCTGCAAAGCATAAAGCCATTCAAGAAAAGTTTCATTTCCACACAATGTAAATTTTTTTTTTTTTTTTTTTTTTTACCATGAGATATCCTGGGGAGGGCCCCAACTGTGGAGGCACCTTTAAATCTATACCATAACCCAGACTAAAAGTTCCCGCTCGAATCGAGAGGCACAACTTAAAGAGACTCCATTGCCAGAGGAGACAACACTTTGTTGGTCACGCGATGTAAATTTAATAGTATAAATTTACACGTTATTTATTTTATACATGATATAAGGTCACAATATTCACTATTTATAGTTTGATTGTACTATATATGATATAATATCACAATATTAACTAATTAAGAGTTTGATTGTACTGACCACATAATACACATAATGAACCGAAATAAATTGTCGTCACAGGAGAGGAATATGGTTTAGGAAGAATAAAAATGTTCAGAAGGCATGGTCATTAGGTGCATACCAACGGTGGCAGTGCGAAATGTAGTCCAGCCTTGCATGAAATTCCGGTTACCGGTCACCACAGTGGCTCCAATGCCATCTCCGACAAGCATAATATTGGTTTTCTTCTTCTTCATGTCAACGTTTTCTCTGTAAACTCCTTTCTTCACATATATGACATACCTCCTCTTACTGTAACTTGGAGCCGCATTTATTGCTTCTGTGATGGTACGGTAATGGCCGGTCCCATCTAATGCAACAACTGCATCGGCATGCATTCTTGTTGGTTTCATATCCATAAGCCCTTTATCGCCCTCAGTCGTCCATTTCGGGAACTTTGGGCTTTCGCTTTGTGTATCGTTGATTCGAGGTGGCTTGAAAGGCAAGCTGTGCAACTGAGTGTACAGAGATAACACATTGGTAATGAGTTGCGTAACTTGTTGCAGGCTTCCGTTTATGAAATTCTCCAGACGCCGGTCTGTGCCCTCGAACCCTTCAAGGCATGTGTCTTGGTTACTCAATGCAGCACTTAACCAAGCTTTCAGGTTTCCTTCATAGTGAACATTCTTATCTCCAGCTCGAATCCGTTTCATTTCATCTAAAGACCAGGCCAATTCAGAAACAGAGAAATCTAAGAGCTCTTTGCAGTCTTCAATGGCCATCTGTTCGCGAGAACTGATAGACAAAGAGTTGAACTTTGTTATTGATTGGATTGCCAGTTTTCCTTCATTAAGTGAGGCTCTAAGAGCTGCATGTAAGATTGAATTTGGAGTTTGAGGGATCTCGTTTTCAAGTGCTGTTTGTAGATTTAAGAGGCAAGAATCCTGGTTTTGAATACTTGAACAAGCTAGTGTCATCAGGGCTTGTGGGGATAAATTTTGTTTGTCTAAAGATGTTGCATTGGATAAAGCTGCAAGTGAAGGCGAAAAGATTAGAATTAGAAAAAAATAGGCCAAGCCCATGGTGGCAATGATGAGGAGAAAGGATGAGAGAGAGGAGATGGTTGCGATTTTTTAAAAAGAATACTGAAGAAACTTTATATGTGATGATATGTAGAGAAGGCTTGTTTCCAAAGGAAAGTGTTGCCTTTCGAGGCATAAATTCACTTGCTTTTTTCCTTTTTCCTCAAGTGAAAATCAAGTTATGCTCTATTTAGACTTTAGAGAGCTAGATTTAAAAACATTCCTTTCACTTTTAGGCTTGTTGGCTAAGTTGGCTGCCGCTCTGGGTTTAAAGGTAATCCCAGTTTAAGCATGAGGTAACTATATAAATTGTATAAATACAAATACATATTAAAAATGCCAATTAAAATGGTAATCCTGATTCTAAACTTGGAGGATCAAAAATCTAAAGCAATGGAGTGAATCTGGAACTTTTGCCAGCACATTAAGAACTTTCCAGTTAACCCACCAAAGAAACAAGAAGGTGAACCCTCAGAAACCACACGTTGAAGTAGCTTCATTATATAAAAGCTTTGTTATATACTATACTGTCGGAGGGAAAAAAAGGGATAAATCACAAGGCCGTATGATAAAGTAACCTGAGGAAGTTGAAACACCCACACAAAGGACATACAAATGAGACTGTTTTGTCTTATGCCAACAGAAATAAATTACATTGCAGTAACTAATGCACCTAGAAAATGAGATGGGATTCTTTTGCCACGAGGCGATCAAGGATCTCAGTTTGCGTTACTCATGAAAAGTTTATATCAGTCCCATCTGATCTTGCAACCTGCTGCGTGGAGGGTTTCTAGTATTTCTGAGGAAAGCAAAAACCTGATGGGAGCAAGTAACTTCACCTTTTTGATCCGCATACAACAGGACCTAAGCGCTAGCTCAAAGCCTTCCCTTGTGCAATTGGTGAGGTGAACAAGCTTTGCATCTTGCAGGCGTGTCATATTCCCCATCACCATGCACAAAGCCATGTCTGAGAGAGCACAATAGCTCAAATTTATCTGCCATCATTAATATGGCTCAGCATTTCAGCATAAAATCAAGAACTTCAACTAATGGATAGCAAATTACATGTCTTATGAAATATATAATTAGTAATAATAGATTATCTTAATCAAGTAGTTCTAACTATACCATCAAATCATAACCATACCTGTCGCAAGTTCTGGGAATAGTAGGCCAATGCCCAGAAGCCTGAATCATCAATTTTAGCACAGTGCTTCAAATCCAAGTCTGCCAGTCTCTTACACCCAGCTGCTAGTGCTGTCAAACCTGCACTGGTGATCTTCGTAAGTCCTCGTAATTCAAGATCAGAGAGGTCCTCTATGAAGCGAATATGCTCCATCCCTCTATCAGTAACATTAACACAATATGACAAGTTAAGTTTCTTCAACTTCTTGCAACCATTAGATAATGCTGCTAAGCCATCATCTCCAATACCTGAACATCTGTACCCAACATAAACAAGTAAATGAACCAAACATTGCAGATGAATGATAAATATTTTGCAAATTTAACCTCAGGCTTAAATTACTTGTATAGATCAAGTCCCTGAATCCTCAGACAATTAGAAGCAATGTAGAACAGTCCTTTGTCTGATATATTTTCACAAAGTCCTAGTTTCAAGAATAAAAGTTCTGAACATCTAGAAAGATATTCAAGTCCTGCAGACAAGAAAGTGGGTGTCATTTTAAAAATCCAGATGGGGAAAAATAACAGTATTCATTGAAGAGAGGAGAGGACAATACATTAGTTGTGTTATCTGTTTTGAGTTACAAAATAAACATTGTTATTCCAATAACATTTTATAATGAAACCACTCAAGAGTTATTTACGAATTTTAGAACTCACCTTTGTCATTTACACCATTACAATCAGTAAGATCTATCTCCTCAAGTTGTAGGCAAAATGATCCAAGCTGATAAAGACCCTTTTCAGTAATCATATTGCAGGACTCTATCTTCAGGCATACAAGACCCCTACAAGAATCTGCTATTGCAGAAATTGCATCATCAGTAATCGACTGGCAACATGTTAGGTCAATGGTTTTCAAATTAACACATCCAGAGACGAGTTGTGTGATGCCTGTGTTGGTCACCCCTAAGCATTTGCTCAACCCAATTTCCACAAGAGACTTGCAATTGAAACTGATGGTCTGAAAGCAAGAGTCAGAAATTCGAGCTCCGTCCATTGTGATTGCTTCAAGGTTCTTCAAGTCCCTCATATGGTGGAGAAGGGTTGTGGATAGCTCCTGTTGTAAGAGCGCCATTTCAAGTTTAAGTAAAATCAAACCTATAAATGCTTGCAAAACTGAATAGTTGGGCAATTACTCACAGAAAAACAATGGCCAGCATCGAGCTGCAGAAGCCCGCTATGTCCTCTTATTACAGATATTAATCCAGTTGAACTGACAAATTTGCACCTCGATACAAAAATTGTCTAGAGCATATAGAAAATACATATTATCAGTTAAAATTTGTAATTTATCACTAAAAGCCCACGTATTATGTGTAGTTCTTACTTTTTAATAACTTAAGCTTGCATGTCATAATGTCACCCCCACTAAATGCATGCAGGCTGTTTACCTTCAGCAAAGGGCACCCACTTTCAAGAAACCGCAATCCAGTATCATCTACACAAGGGCAACCCACCATAACCAAAGACTCCAGCTTAGCCAGAGTAGCAATCGAACAAAATGAGTCATTTGTCAGCTGTACCAACAGACAGACAAAATTTCATTAAAATAATCAACACAAATACCATCTGCTTATTTGGTAAGGCAGCCAAAAGAATAATCCTAAAAGCAAAAACATAAAAAAGATTAATCTAATTACATATTCTCAACTAAGTAGCTTTAAGGCCAACTATAGCATTTTAATCCACGACTGGGCATGGAATGAAATAACTAGCTATCAAATATAACCACCAGATAAGCGGCAGGTTAACATTAGGTATCATATAAGTGGTATTTGCCAGACTTGTGCTTTCAAAAATAAAGTTGAAGGTAACAAAAAGGCCTTCAGACTCTCATGAGCCTAAGTTTAGCAGACTTCAGTTTTCCTTTATAGACAAGGCCTTCAATTACAGAAACTAAAACTTTCAAAACTAAAACTTCCATTTCTTTCCTTATCTGTTTCCTTCAATTTCTCGGCAACCAAAAACAGCATTTAGACAGAAAGCCCCAATGAAATCAATACATAATACAAACCTTAAGATAAGAGACATCAAGAGACTTCAAATCAAGACATTTTTTGCACAAAAGATCGATGCCCAAATCACTAATCTCCATGCACCACTTCAAGCTTAATCTCTCCAAATTCACACACCTAACAGCAATCTTAGCCAACCCAACATCTGTCACATTCAAGCACTTGTCCAGCTTCACCTCCTTCAGCCCAGACGCAAACGACAGTGCCGCCGCCTCCCTGTCACCAAACCCACAGCAGTATGATACATCAACACTCTCCAAAAGCGGACACGCACGTGCCAACATCTCCAAACCTTCAAGTATATCCAAAACAAAAACTTTAGTCCAGTAATTTGTTATAAGTGGGAAAAAAATGTAAAAATTATAAACTTCTGCTTCAGTGTCTCCTAAGCTCAAACCTCTATATCTCAACCCAGTAGAGCGACTCAGAATGAGAGACTTCAAGCTTCGAGTCCAACTCAGCGAGAGCTGACTCAAAAGAAACGATACTGTTCCATCATTGACACGTGGACAAACAGAGAGGTCCAAAGTCTTGATATAGGGGTATTTATCAAGCAGAATAAACAAGAACTCGACTCGGAGGACTCGGAGAGTAGTCCGAGTCACCGAATCAACTCGGGAAAACTCTTTGCAAACGAGACGCCACGTCTTACTATCCAATTCATCGCCGATTTTCTCACGAACACGGACCAACAAATCCTCAGTCAACACATCGAGCGCCGATGAACCCGGCATTAAAACGTCGCTAAAACTAACACTTTCTTCTCTCAAAGTTCGAAACTTTAATGTTGTTTTATCTTTTTGAGGAAACTAAGGCTTCTGGGTAATCTTATTTCTGAAAATTAAAAGGCGTTTTAGATCCTTCTATGGATTTTTATTTTTTTTATGTGGGAACGAAGAGAAAGAGAAGGCGGAGGTAGTAGAGAGGCAGGTGGGTGGGCTTAAACAGAATCCGAATTATACTAAACCGGGTTTCTCGGATCGGGTTCATTGTTGTCAACGATGACCGAAATCTCGGGGTTTTTTCCACCGGAAATGAGCGCACAGATTATTTATCCACTATACTAAACTGAAAGAGGAGAAGCGAAGCGAAGAGAAGTGGAAAAAGAAGAGGAAGAAGATGATAAGAGTAATGGTTGAGTATGGAGGGCACCATGATTGTTAAAATGGTGAGGCTGTAATTGATTGGCTGAGACTGAATATGTCATGTGCCCGATCACGTGCTGTTGTCGTTGGTTTTGACTTTTTTAATCTGGAATGGTTCTCATTGGTTTGCCTGTTGTGTTGGCGTGAAGGTTTTAACAGTGGATATTTTGTGGATCGGATGGGAAAATCCAAAATTAAATCAGGCCAACTTTTCAAATGACAGAAATGCCCTTATATTTACAACAACTCTTTTGTTCAAATTTAAAAATGTCTTATTAATTTAATCAATTGACTAGATTTTTAGTGAATTATTTGCAGATTTAATAATTTTTTAGAATTGAATTCTTGCTCTTTTGTTGTATATTGAGTCGATCTTAAAAACCTTATAATTAAATTGAAAATCTTAAAAATGAAAAAACTCGGGAGGCATAATTCCCAAGGGTATTTTGGGGGTTTGAGTTTCAGACACGATGCAGAATATCGCGCACGCAATCACGGAGCAAAAAGCAATCGTGCAGAATTCTTCTTCACCGTTCGATTAGATTGTGATGGCAAGTGATCGGTTCTGATTTGGGACGCGTGATGAGATAATGCAACGACTCAAAATAAGTGGTACTAAAAGTACATAAGATGCTGATGATGTACTACGTACCCCAATTTCCACGAAGCTGATGCGAGGCCGTGCTTACTACTTTGTACGGTGTTTAAGGGACCCACAAGACCTGCAAACGACCGTACCTATCTATCGATCGAACCATTAATTGCGAGAGAGGTAATTACATCCTCATCCCCGTACTACTGAGTTTTCTTAAATGAGGAAACTATTTGTCTCTTTATGCCAAGTAATTCCCTAACTTGATAACTTCTATGTTCTAATCCTTTACCAAGACTACTTACCAAAATAGTTGGACTTTGATCCTCACAATAAGTAGGGTGAAAATTACTAATAAATAGAAGAGTAATAATATATATCCTACTTGAATCTCACATAAATCATGAAACTAAGAGCATTTTAAGTTTTAACTTTGAAATGAAAGAATTAGAAAAATTGAAATGGGTGGAGTCTGGTTTGTAAAATAAAAAAATGTTATAGTTATGAAACTAGTGTGGCACTCAAGTGGAATGGATATCATCAATTAGCAACTCATTTTCACATTTCTTGTTTATATACCGAGAGAATATTTTATCAAATATTTGAAAGTAAATTTAACTCGTGATAAGTTTGAATACTCAAATAATTCAAAGAAACTCGTAACATAGCTTTTCTAATAAGATCTCAATAGATTTTATAATACAAATATCAATAAATTGTAATATCATATTTCAAATAAACAAGATCATTTGTTAAAGTCAACAAGGATTGAAAAATTATCATTAAAAGGGATAATTACTTATGAGTGATACATATTTTTATAAATTTAAAAAAGGTAACACATATTTTAAAATATTCAAGTGGGTGACAAATCGTTAACTTTAACGTTAACCATTTTTGCCCCTAGAATTAATTATAAAATGATATTTATGCCCCTATAATAGTACAAAATGACATTTTTATCTCTACAATTAATTACAAAATATTTTTTTGTCTCTACTCAATTATTTTTTATTTTTAAACAGAAAAATTATTAAAAAAATTACATCTAAATGCAATTAACATACTTTTTTTGGTTAAATCATATTTTAAAAAAAATTCTTGTTGAATCAAACAAAATTTTCTTATTAAATTTAACGACAAAGTTTGATTTAATAAAATTTTGATTCAACAAAAAAAATTTGTGTCATCCAAAAGTAACTAACCCAATAATAGTTTCAGAATTAATCAATGGGGAGAACTGCTGGGATGAGGCCTTGATTTACAGGCATTTCGATAAGATGGATGCTGATGTAATAACCCAAATTCCGCTGCCAAACAGACCAAGGGAGGATGAACTCATTTGGCATTATGGGAAGAGTGGCCAATATACTGTCAAAAGCGGTTACCAGACAGCCCTGAAAATTAGATTTCCAACCATGCCTTCAAGCTCAGAGTCTTCAAAAAATTAGTGGAATATCATTTGGTCTCTTGTTTTGCCAAAGAAGATAAGAATTTTTGTTTGGAGGGCAGCCAAAAACCTACTCCCTACAGCTAAGAATTTGTGGAAGAGGAAGATTGTCCAAGAGCCTAGCTGCCAGCTGTGTAAATTGGGGATAGAGAATGTGATTCATGTTTTAATTGATTGTAAAGCCGCCAAGAAGGTTTGGAGACTATCCCATTTTGATAATGATATTCGTGTAGCCCCTGGGCAGGATATTTTGAGCTTGTTGCATGGCGTGAAAAGAATGAGAAGCAAAGCTGATATAGACTTGTTTGCTGCGATTCTCTGGGCGAAGTGGAATGCAAGGAACCAGTGGCTGTTCAAGGGTAAGCGAGAGAATCCCCAGATTGTGGTGGCTAAAGCTGAAGCTGTAATGGAAGCCTACAAGAGAGTGCAGCCTTCAACTAATGTAAGCAATGGAAATCAGCAGAAAATGGCTCAACATGTTTGGAACCCCCCTTAAGAAGGTTTTGTTAAGGTCAACACTGATGCAGCTACCAATTTAGAACAGAACCTTGCTGGACTGAGGGCTGTTATTAGAGATGAAACGAGGCAAGTCACAGCAGCTGCAATTAAAGTTTCAAAATTCCATGGAGATGTCTTGTATGCTGAGGCAGAAGCTATGGAATAGGGCATGCAGGTGGCGAAAGAAGCTCTTGTGAAAGATCTAATTGTGGAGTCAGATTCGCAAGGAGTAGTCAACTTAGTGAACAACAGGCATGGCAGCAGATCCGAGATCTTTTGGGTGGTATCGGAAATTCAAAAATTAAAGGATAGCTTCGATCATGTTAGTTGTGTGTATACGCATAGATCTTATAATGCCATTGCCCATTCTCTAGCTAAATTAGCCTTAGAAAAATGCGAAACTGTTGTATGGAAGGGTTCCTACCCTCTACAAGTTATGTATCTGTTATCTTCTTTGCATTAATAGAAATCTCTTTTCAAAAAAAAAAAAAAACTAACCCGATAATATATAGTTTATGTGCCAGAGCGAAAACACAAAAAGAAATTTTAAGGGATTTGAATGTTATTATCCCATAAGGAGCACAAAAAGAAATTTACTTGACGTGATGGCAAACGCGTAGGGACCACACAGCCACTTTGGGTTCTAGATGGCTTTAGATTTAGATGAACCAACCAATGCCTGATTAGGATGATTGCTTTTTATTTTAATGATTTATATTTGGTATTTTTCTGGTAAATGTCTTTGTCCATAATACAATATAATATAATGAATAATTTAAACAATGTGATTATATCAACTTTAGGATTGAGATCAAAGTCTTTGATTAATATGCACTGAGAGGGTTTCTAATTTCGCAGGCTTTAGATTAATCAACCCATTCCGTGATTAGGATTATGTTTTTATTTTTTTATGATTCTCATTTGATATTTTTCTGGTAAACGTCTCAGTCAATGTAATGAATAATTTAAACAATGCTATTACATCTACTGTGGAAATTGAGATCAAAGTCATGATTAATGTGTATTGAGAGATTTCTAATTTGGTAGGCTTATGTTAATGAATTGGTGACAAGAGCACAAGGAATTATTTGTCATGTGAAAAAGAAAAATTGGGTACCACTCTCCTCCTTGCAACCCGACATTAAATTTTGATAATTTGATTCTATACAGTCCCCGCTAACAATCAATTAAAGATTTGATTCTGGTTTCTTTCTCCCTGAGTCAGAGATTCGAATGAATAAGCTCTTTATTAGGCAACCGGGCATCTTTAAATTTAATCCCACTTGCATCTTCCATTAAATTAAGCCTTGATTTGTTGGATATCTGCCACTACCAGAACTTTAAAACAATCTCAAAAGACACATACCACATGCAAAGCGCACATGCAGATTCAGGCTCAAGTGCAATCATATTCTGGAAATTGGCAGAAGCATATGCTTTGCTTCCTGGTATGAGAAAACATTTATGTAATCAGCAACTTGCGTATAATTTAAGGCCCATTTTCTGTATGAAAATACTGACACAGAAAAAAAAAATGTAATCTCATGTAATAATTCCTCTCTTGTACAACTTGTCGCCGCCTTCTGCCGGCGAATAATTTTGAGCCGGTGGCCTGCGAATGTTGTCTGTTGATGCAGCCATTACTGCTTTAGCATTCCAGTACCAAGGTTGAATGTATGGTGAGGTGATGGAAGAGGAGGATGACAACGATGAAGGATGAAGGTTAACAGAGCCCCAATCTCTATGTCCAAGTTTTGTTTCCTTTATTCTTCTTCGGATCAACAAACTCCCCACATCCTCCTTCCTCATTTCGGATACACTTCTAAGTATGGAGAAGCATAAAAGAAGTGCCAAAACTGCATCTTCTTCAGGCAAAAGTTCTATTACTAAAAGCTTCCAATTCAATAGAGCTGTTGCTTTCCCAGTCGGGTTCTCGTCTGTGAACCGGACGAGTGTCACAAAACCCTCATCGTCTTCCTCTTCCGCCTCTTTTTCGACTTCGCTTTGCTCCCTCCCTTGATACTGCATTTTCTGCCCTCTCAACAGTACCAGCTGCGGATAAACAATGTTAATAACCGGCTAAATTTTCTATTGCATCAAAATTTTCATTTCTCAGGAATCTTGACATTACCAATGAATCTGGAGATGCTGCATTTTTCAAAGCAAATTTCAAGCCTGACGTCAAGGATGATGATTCCCAACTTATCATCAATTCATCCCCTGTTGAGAAATCCCATGCAGCTTGACATTCTGCTGTAGGTTCTTTTGGTGTTGCTGTTCCTACCACTTTCTCTGTACTAGATGGCAACAATGATGATAACATGTTTAAATTTTTATCCAATAAACCTTACTTCATAAGAAAACAAGTTTGGACTCGTAAATATTCCACAAGATTGATACAACAGAAACTAAAATCCAGCGGAGAAGACTGCATAACACAACCATTACTTGGCCTGAGAAAAAATTATCATAATTGCGAAGCCAAAACAGCCACATAACACAGAATGCGGAATTGTTAATTCTATTCCTTCCCTAGATTAATGTATCATGAGCTGACTTTGGCTCTTGTCAATCATGATATACGGTTATCATAAGTAACAACATACCAGGAGCTCTACCAATGGAACCAGCAACATAAGACCAAAAGCCTTCACGTATCTCTATAATCCTATCCTCCCATTTCACAGCCGAAGGAGTTTCTCCGCCTCTTCTCCAAAATCCTCCTCCCACTCTGAAATTCATTTTCAAGCGTCCATTAGAAACATGCAAAACAAAGATGTCCTAGTTTACTCATAATAAAATCCTCCTTAGATTATAAGGGATCATTACTGAGAACTTTTACCTTATTCGAACAACAAAACATTCTCTGCCTGCATGATCAAGAACAGTACGAGACAACCACCGACCTTCTTGGGGCCGATACCCGTTTAACCGCAGAATTACATCTGATATCATAGCTCCTGAATCATCTGTGACTCTGTCTGGAACACATTTCAATAAGTATTGGGCTTGGACTGGAGGAGTTATGGAAATAACAACCCTAAATTGTTCAATTTCTCTTTCCATCGTAAGTGAGGGTGCTCTCAGTAAATTGTTCCAACGAAATTCTACAGTGCCTTGCAATGTACTTCCTTTGAAGCAGGTGCCACCAGGATGTCGAAGCTCAAGAATTAAACCTTTGGTTCCAAACTCGCAGTATAAATGCCAAACCTTTTGCCATGAATTGTGGGAGAAGCTGGAAATCGGTTTGCCAAGCTTGAGCTCCCTGTGACATCTTACCATTCGTAGACGCAGGAAATCACATTTAATATCCTGTTGCATTGCCTTCATCCCAGATTTGAGTTTCAGAAAGATACATACCTGCCATGTAAGACCAAAATCAATTTCCTCACCAGCTCATTAAAGCACAACTAAGGCCCAATTCCCTTAAACAGTTTGTGGAAGAATTGATTTGCAGTGTGAAAGCATTAAAGCTGACGTAATGCAAAACTAGCTCGATTTTTGGAGTTCAAATGTAAATTAATATGATTCCATTACTGCAGAAAGCATCACCAGAATCTCTTATGAAATGCTCTTCCTTTTTGCAGTTTGTCCATATTTTTATATGGTCCATTATTCCTTTTTGTATCTCCTTATGTCTCAAGGTTAAGCTTGCCCATTTTAGTCTAGAAGATTGAAAGTAGTCAAGATGTAATTAGCATTACCTAAAGTCCATTTCTAAAAAAATAATAATAATAATAACTGATTAAAATAACTACAATTGCACCAAGTGTGAGTTACCAAGAGCAATTTGTCTAAGTGTTTCAAATCATTCATAATTGCTCCTAAGCATACCAACAGTGACAGAAGCAGGATCTTAATTTGGGGTTGCCAAAATATATTGCAAGTAAGTATTTTTAGAAAATTGGGGTAGCCTTGAGGAATAAGTTGGGGGTCATCTTGAAAGCTTTTAAATTTTTACCTTATTTTTAAAAAAATTTCAAAAACTTGCCAACCCAGTAGTTCTGCCTCTGGATACCATCACTTGCTATAAAACAATTCAAGGAATGCAGTCATTTTCCATTACCTAACATTGAAATAGTACTCACTAAGGATTACTGCCCTTTAATAATACAAATTAATCAAAAATCATAAAAGAGAAAAGGACTAAAACACAAAAAGTGCTAACAGCTCTGGCCACAGCAAAAATAAAGCTTATATAATTATAACCTATACAAGCTTTCAAGACCCAAAGAAAGATTTTATAATGGGTTTTTCAAGACCCACGGAAAAATTTTAGAATGGGTTTTTCAGCTGGGCCTGCGACTGGAAATTTTAGAAATTGTTTTAAGGAGAAAACCAAACTTTCAAGAGCTGTAGCCCCCCATATTTCATTCAATAATCTTAAAAAAACTGTAAGTAATTAAACTACAGAAAGTGAACTGAACTGACCTCAAGTAGGAACCTGGGCAACATGGATTTGTATTTGCTGTTGACATCTGTATCCGAGACATTCCAGAAAATAGGTGGCTTGACAGAGGCAATCCCATCAAATTCCAAAGCTAACCCACCTCCAGCTTTCTCATAAGGCAGATCAAAAGTTTTTTCCCATATTTTCTTGGTTTCTTCCACATCTTTTGCCTTCACATTTCCCCACACACCCACCACCTTCCCCATATCATCCCACGTGCCCTTCAAGTCCTCAGCATACACCGTGGGGTAGCTCTGGTTGATTCATTAAAAACTAAAGTTATTTAATGGATCACGTTCACAAAACGTAACAAAGCAATTTAAATTAGAGTCATTAATCACCATCATTATCACAATTCAAACACACACAATATAAGCAAATTTTAGAAACTACTTGTGTGCAAGTTGGTTCAATTAGCAAAATCTCTTCGAGTGGTACAAGAAGTCTGGGGTCCATTTTCATTTTTAATTTCTTATTGTTAAGTAAAATAAATATTAACCTCAAACTTCACCTAATCCTAACAGATGTTCATAGTCATTGAACAAGATTATTTTTCTGAAGTTATAAAAACCAAAAGAATGAAAATGAGACAAAAAGATAAGAGTCTTTATCACACACAACTTACAAACACAAGTATTTGAAAGGATAAAACGCACTGAGGTTAAAGTAGAGAATTGAAAGAGAAACTCATGAAAAGAAACAGAATTTAGATATCACAAAAGAACAAACATAAAATCCAAATGGAATAGACAAAGAGAATTCCAAAAGATGCATGTTGATAGAGAGAGTAACAATGATGAAGAAAACCAACCAGAAGAGTAAGCCACATTAGCTGAATGTCAGAAGCAGGCACAAAAAGAGAGCACCCATCAGAGAATTTCTGCAATATGTACAGGAATCCTTTGTATCTTTGTCTGGCTGCTATCAAATATACAAGCTCGCACATGTATGGCTCTGAAAACTTTAAGTACAAAAATCTTTGCCTTTTTACTTCATCCAATATATCTTCATTTGTAACACAAATTGGATTTTCAGAATCTGAATCCACTTCATTCCCAAAAGGCTCAGATGGGTATTTATGCTCCCAAATTTCTCTGCACCTCATTAAGGCATACTCTTCATTTTCTTCATCAAAAATTGCCGGCTTCCCAATGAGTTTTGAGAACCTTGACTCACAGTATTGCCTGTAACGGACCTGAGAAATATAGTTGTCAACTTTTACATTGCACACCAAAAGTCGATACGTAATTCAACTAGAAATGTCCAATATTTTCTTCGGTTGATGAAGAAAATAGAAGTGAAGTGATTCAAAATTGCTCTCATTAACTAAAAAGAAAAGACAAAATGGGAATTAATTGTCAACTTATTAAACGGTTATTTATTAGAACTATAACTAAAAAAAGGCAAAATTGATCTTTTTCCCCCACTTTCTCAGCAGCCAAACAGAAAGTTGACAAAAAGGAGTAACCAGCTTACCGGGTTCAAGGAATGGCAAAACCAGACCCACTCAATATCAACTGGAGGAAGAATCATAGGTGGCGGGGCCCCCACCGTCAGATCAGACATCAGCGGCATCCACAGCTCCTCATACCTGTAAAAACAAAATAAAAATGATCTTCTGAGCAACACTGACCAAAAAACTAAATTTTATTATAATTTTTGAACCTTCTTATAGCTTCAAGAATTGTTGGTCTCTCATGTAACCACTGAGACTCATTGACAGTTCTCAAGAACCCGATATTTTTTCTAGTAGCAGAAACAAGATCAACACCGAGTCTTATCGTATCAACTTCCGATATCCCGCTGAGAGTTCTTGTCGTTAAGTTGTCCAAAATCTCGGACCCAGCCGATGACATCGTTGAAAAATGAAAACACGCACACACAGAGAGTTAAGTGAAACCTTATGTTATTGTGCTTGTAATTTATTACATAAAACAGGAGCTTTAATTAATGATGATATCTGTTGGCTACAAAGAGAATAAATAATATTTATACGAGGAAGAAACAGTGTTGTGTGTGTCATTGTTATCGTGAATAAGATGGGACACGTGGCAAGTGGGTTTTTGTTTTCAGGTGGTGGGGTTTGTGGGGACTAAGAGAGGAAGTTGAAGATCAGCTTGGGTTGTTATTCCATGGCCTTTGATCATCACATGTGCGGTATTGTTAATGATAATAATATATGATGTAAAGATTAATTACTGTTTTGGCAAATGAACAAAATTTCGTATCGAATTGAAAGACCTTAATTGTAACATCACAAAAATGATAAGAGAGACACTTTGCTTGGACAAGAAAAAGAGTATTTCGTCCGGAAGGTGGTTGTTTCATAAAGGAATTGAAAATGACTTCAATAAATTGTTGAAGTTATTGAATTCATCATTTATACAAATTGGTTGATTATTCTTTACAAAATTGGAATGAATTAATTGTATTATCTATATTATTTCACCAATTAATTGATGAATACCACATTAAAAATCTTTAAAATAAAATATATAACACTACTCAAAAAGTTGAAACTGTATATTTTGCTATTTATTGTGAAATGAAATTACTAATAAATGTGCTTTTGGATTATAAAAGTAAAGTTAATAATTATTGGTTTCCAAGTAAACATGGATGTTTAGTGAATACTTCAACTACGTGGGTGTAATAACACAAGTATCATTGACTCAATGATACATTTATTAACAAGCATGTGATGATAATTGATAAATATCTCTATCTCTATCCGGTTAGTTGGGACACAGTGCCATTTGTTATTCCAAATATGGGTTGGTATAGCTCAGTGATGTCTCAAAACAAAGCACACTCATTTGTGTTGTCACCAATGAAGTCAATCAGCACTGCTAGCGAATCATTCAGAAACAAGACATGCAAACATGATGTGGGCAGCCATTGCCCATTTTCATCGCTTCTCCTCTCCTGTCTTTATTAAATGTAGTGATTCACCACATAAATGGCCCCTGGCTGGCCCATGTGAAGAATCACTCTCATGTTTGGACCCGTGAAATATTTCTATGACTAGACAAATTTCATCAACTTTTCTCCTGTGATTTGGCCTAATTAACAAACTTGCTTGATTAGGCAATTTGTGGATACTCCTTGTCCTTGAAAGAAATTCAATCATGTTAACTTTTGGCCAAAACCTTGACAAAAGGGCATTATTATTGTTAATTGAAGTTTCAAACGACTTGATTGATCACGATCTTGGATTGAGTTTATATAAATTGCAAAATTGGAAGAGAAACAATGTTATTGGTTATTTACTCAAAATATTTTTAGTTGAATCAAATGTCATAACACTACTATTGCAATAAAAATATTATCAACTCTTTTTAGTTAGGTAGACAGATAGTCAAGGATCACATGATATGATAAAAAGATTCTCGACGGTGTTAATAGATAATAGTTTATGATGGCGGCCTTGCTATTTTCCCCATAAAGAAGACAAAACTTTTCAATTAAATTATTTACGTCAAGGGGGGAAAAAAAATTTACACTCGGAGAGCCGAAAAGCTACAAAATGACAAAACAATTGGCATCCATTTAATAATGGATTTTTTTTATTTATCCTCTGAATGAATGTTCATGAATCATGTAATGAAATATAGAGGTCAGAATGTAAGAAAATGGAGCTTTTAGGCTCAGAATCGAAAGCAATGAATTAAACAAAGATAATGTATTTGATCAATCCTAATCTAGGGCAATGTCTAAACAATAGCGGCGGCTTAGAAGCACGACAAATTGGCACGCTTGCCAGTCCTTAATTTTGAATTTTGCTAGCCGGGGTCCAGTGGTCCGCCACTGGGCACAAAATTTTGAAGACAATAGCAAGCTAAGGAAAGAGGGTGCAAAAAATTAGACGTCAGATTTCGATGATAAAAAATAATGTTATTTAGTATTTCTCCAAAGTAACTGGTGAATTTCATTTTTGTCGGTTTACAATCTTAGTCTACTAGAGGCCAAAAAATAATAATAATAAATAAATAACATTTACTGCCAAAGTTCATATACAGTTCCATCATATATGGCTACATTGCATACGTAACACCTTTAAGGAGTTTCAGTTCAAGCCTTCCCCTCTGCTGACCCATCAAACTTCTTCTCTAGAAATCGCTTCTTACAATCGTAGAAATAAATCATAAAAGCCACCCACTTCATCACACTCCCCAAACAATCCAAACAAGCCTGCCCAACAATGACTTCAATCATCAAATTACCCTTTTGCCAGCCAACACGGGGACTTGATAATCTCAAACCACAGCTCCAAGCAAAGAACACAAGCATTGCGAGAAACCCACGCTTCCTGCTGCCTCTACTGATATAAGCCAAAACCCCTAGGGCAACATTCCCATGCTTGTTTTCTCTTCCAATATTGATATCACAGTGCCCGTATTCCAAACAGCACTCCACTCAATATATTTTGTAAACAAGGCCACAAAAACCAACATATACATCTACGTGAAGAAGCTGGACCGTATTACATAGATGTTTATTGAGAAGAGTGAACAATCCAACCAAAGCAAATGAATTCAAAAGAAGAGCATAAATGGATGTAATCAGAGGACCCTTGAATAATGCTATCTTATTCTCGATGAAGGGTTTGGTCAACATCTCCTTTTCTTGTGCGTAAATGGCTGAGGCAGTACTGACAGTGATGATAGTGTTGAGCAGGTCAAAGAGATGAATGATTGCCAAGAACATGAAACTTTGCACGAGGAGTTTTTGGGAGAAAAAGTTGCCAATCCAGTCTCTGAAAACATCTAGGGTGTACCAAGAAGATCTGTAGATGATCCCAAAGCCATCATGGGGAGGAGGGCATCAGCTTGAGATTTGAGCGATGCAATCAAGGCACATTGGAATATGGTTTAATATAAAAACAAGAAGCAAAACAAGGCAATCGAAGTGAGTAAAACTATGAAGACAAAGTAGAGTTTTTTTGGTGGCATCAGCAGGTAAATGACTAGTTCCACAATTACAGCACAAATTTTATGTTTATATCTGCCGCAGGAACCAGCTGAAATAGTAAAAAATCATCTAACAGAATTATTCAACCAAACCAAGCCCTCAACTGAAATGCCTTTCATTTTGCATATACAATAAAATAAGATAATGAACAAAATCTGAGAGATCAAAATTATACAGCTCTCTTCTGAATGAAGCCTGCAGCAGCTGGAATAATAATGAAAAGACTGTACTATCAAATCAGTAGGTTTTTTGTGCACTATTGAACTAAAGAAGATAAACAAATAAATTGGTCTATTAACAAAGCCTAAGAATTGCAGAATGTCAGCAGGGCTTGACAAGCCATTCAGTCCCGAAAGATGATATTTTGTAAATGGGCCAAACTTCTAAATGCAAACAAGAAACCACAAACTTATGTCGAATGATCAGCTCCAAGGTAAAAATATGAATAATAAGACAGGGCCTCAGAATTGCAGAATGACAGCAAGGCTTAAAAAGCCATTCAGTCCCGAAAGATGGTATGTTTTGAATGATATCCTCATAGGCCAAATTTCTTCATAGAAAATTAAAAGACCACATCCCAAATGATCAAAGCAGCACTGGATGGAGAACCATCAACATCAACACCGCATTTACTTGTGACCTGTTAATTTGCTAATTTGGAATCTATAAACATAATTAGTGTGCCCCATTCAAGTATTAGCCCCCCATCATATCATTAAAGTTTAAAAATGAAGTGCAATTTGTATCACAGAAAAACAAACACATAGGAATGGGAACAGAATTCATGAGGACTATGGAAAATGACAAAATATATGTCTCATGGCAATTCCCAAATGGTAAAGGCAGCAACGCCGCTCCACAAGGCGATGGAATATGAGACTTGCCCAAATGGAGGAGCTCCAGCAAAGGAGGACCATCAACAAAAGAGCGTTTCTTTCTGACGGTTACTTTGGAATCTACAAACATAACTGGTTTGCCCCAAACAAAGTATTGGACTTCTTTCCAGAAACCTCCGTCAAACAAATAGAACAGCAAAAGAAGTAACCTAAGGAAACTAAAACAACAACACGCACAACACCATTCAAAGAACAATAACAACCAAAATTCAATTGCAAATAAAATGAAGCTTAAAGCATGTAATTGGAATCAGACTTTATCAGAAGATATGAAGCATGTGTGTCTCATGGCTAATCCCAAATGGTAATGGCAGCAACCCACTCCACAAGGCGATGGAATATGAGACCTGCCAAGATGGAGGAGCTCCTTTCAAGGAGGACCATCAACATCAGAGCATCAATTTGTGACGGTTACTTTGGAATATACAAACATAACTGGTTTGCTCCAGCTAAGTATAGGACTTCTTTATAGAAACCCCCATCACATTAATGTTAAAATTCATAATGAAGCAAACTTTTAGTCACAACATCAACAAGAACATACCCACCACCAAACAGGAAATCCATTACAAACAATGCAACAGCCATACTAAAAGATAGTGAAGATTAAACTTTGAACTCTGTGTAAGATTTTAATGCACATACCACTGGGGTTTTTCACAAACGAGCTGCTGCTGAGCGACAATCCCAAAGAGCAAAAAATGCACCATCAGACAGACTGCAATGACAAGGGTTACGATAAACAATTCCAATTAAAATAAATTGTCATTATGATTTCTTTTCAAAGTCAAGATATTCACAATTATTAACATTGAACATTAAGTCTATGCCTAAATGGAGGTAGTTCCCTCAGAAAATAACGTGATGTAGCTTTCATTCATCTGATTATCAGAATTAGCATGGTCAGTAATGAAGCATCACAGGGAACGGCCCCAACTCAATGGGACATCCAAGATTAACCAACATAAAAATACGCAACCAGATACATTTTTAATCATCCAAAAAAAAAAACAAAAACTTTAATGCAAGACGAAAAAAATTAATTTTTAAAAAAACTAAACGCAGTACATCCTCAGACAGTCATGAGAAATTCAGATATATGTTAGCACGATTAAATTTGCACAGCACAAAAAAAAAATCTGCATATAAATATAAAAATACCCACAACCCAGTTGAACAAATCAAGATCTTCACAAAACAGAGACACATGCGATTGCATCAACTATAAATAAGAAAAATAGGCTGTGGCTCAGATAAATGTTGGAAAACAAATTATATTCCCAGGCCTACAAAAGGCCTCATAATGAGCTGGGATTATACACTTATCATCACTGACTGCAAACTAATCTCTTTCTTTCTTTTGTAAAAATTGCATATCAGAAACTCATATCGAGCTCAATTAAATCACAAAACCATTTAATTAAATCAAAGAATGATTCAAAGAAAAAAAAAAATTGCTTGAACTATAAAGAGAGTGATGGAGGGGTAGAAGCAGCATAGAGGGATAATGTGGCGAGAAGAGAAGGGGTTAGGGTTTTATAAAGGACTAGGGTTAGGGTTTTAACGAGAAGATCGTTTATTTCCATTTTTGGCCCTAAAGTTTTAAATTTAATATATATATATATATATATATATATATATATATATTTCACATTGATTTTTACTAACGATCCGGATAAAAATACGGATCCCAATGCGGGTAAAAACTAGGGGATATCTGGATATCCAATGCTGTTTATTCGAAGATTTTTCAATTTATAAGCTTTATAATCCAATGAGCCAGTGAAATTTTCGAGTAGTTGTAATATGTGGAAAATTTAGCTCTAACAAGTGAACAAATATAGGGCATGTTTATTAGTACGGTTAGTAAAAATTAAGCTATAATTATTATGGAATAAAAATTATAACAATAACAAAAAAAAAAAAAACAACGTTCATAGGCAATTAGTAAAATATTATTATGACTTAAATTGAATCTGTAATTTTTTTGGTATAAAATAGATGAAAAAAAAAAAAGACACAGTTGTCACATCCCAACTATGTCAGTTACCAAACGTCCTGCCCAACTGATTGGTAATATTATCAATTAAGTGAAAAAAAAAATTTGTTTGGTTATAAATAAAATGAAAAAAATAAATACAAAACTTAATTTTAACTACTCATTAAACAAAGAGAGACAAATAGATAAAAAGAAAAGAAATATTGTAAAAAAAAAAGAAACAAAAATGTCTACTTTGTTTAAACAAGTGTGGTGTGCTCCCAATTAACTTATTATGGATAATAATTTTTGTGATTGGAGTAAATTAACTTTAACATTTGCCACAATTATAATTCTAGCATTAAAGAATATGGTGCGACGGATGCTTGGGTCAGATCGATTGGTCTTCCACTACGGGCTGCTTATCCGTTCCTCGGAACATTATAGTATTGAATCCTCTAGGTTATCTTAAGGGCGGCAGCGAAGTTCTTTTTCTTGCACAATCAATTTTAATCTTTTTATCGTATGATTTGAAAAACAACCATCATATATCTATAGTTATATACTTGCCCATTTGCTCCTCTCTTCAAAATTGATAGTTTAATTGTTATTTGCGTATTCATAAGTAAAAAAAAAATCAAGCATTAATAAAACCATCATATCTGGTAAAAAAAAAAAAGATTTTATCAACGGAAAGTAAATTAACCCAACAGTCAAACAATTAACCTGAAATTTCTGAACCAGCTAATGCTCTTAACACTGTTGAAGGCCTCATGAAAGACTCACTCCATATTCAGAAAAATAAAATTTTGTAACACAAGTAGATTAACGTGAAACACAAAAAAAAATAATTTGTTAAACGGGTACATTTTCGTTATTAATAGGACAATATAATGTATATAAATAGACAAAAAGAAAGCTGTGTGTGTGAACACTAATCCTAGACGTAGAACTCAAGTCCCCTCAGAACAAAAAAAATCCAATAAATCAGTCGTGAAAAAGTTCAGATGTAGGGGGAAAATGAATTATTGGGAAGAAAAGCATAACAAACACAAAAAACAAAAAACAACCCAGTTGAACAAATCAAGATTAAGCAGTACCCATCTGCTTATAAACATCAAAATGACAGAAAAAATGATTTTTTTATATTTACCGAAAGAAGCAAACACACTGATAGCATCAAACATAAGAGAAGAAGAAGAAGAATAGGTGTGAGGCTCAGATAAATGTTGGAATCGATATTCTAGTCCCTGGCCTACAAAAGGCCTCATAGAGCTGGGATTATACATTCATCATCACCGACTCTTTTAACCTTTTTTTTTTCCTTTTTGGCTGAAAAATACATACCAATAAATAATTAATCTAAAACTCTTCAACACACTTCAATCGAACAATAACCCAACAGAGAAATTGGGAGGACGGGTGAATGCGATGCGAGGGAGGGAGGGAGGGAGGCTGCAGAGACAGAGGGTTTGTGCCGAGAGGAGAGAAGGAGCGGACTAGGGTTTTAATTTATATAGGGAGGGGTAATGCGTGTAAATTACACAAATATCACGGGTGGCCCGGCATTTGATTTGATGCCCTCTCTTCAACTTGTTTTTTATTTTATTCTTACCTATTGAGAGATTCAATAAACAGTTGTTTATTTTTTCAGCCCTTGGGCCCGCCCAGTTCAACTCAAACATTAAGGAAGAAGAGTTGGGTGCTATTGGCACCGCCTCAAACTCCTCATTGGACCCCTTCATTCTTGTTTCCTATTCATGTGGCGTCAATTTTCATTGATAGGAAAATTAAAATTTTAAGGGTTAATTGTGGGTGCTTTTATAAGTGATTATTAATTTTTAATACGGTAAAGCGTTATAAAAGAATTTAAATTTTGAACGGGTGCTACAAGGTGATCCACTCTGGGAGAAATCACATTGGTTAGCATACAACTACTACTTTTTTTGTTAAAAAAGAAAAAGAAAAAAAAAAGAATGTAATACTTTCAGTCAATTAATTAGAACTCGTGTTAGATGCTCTCAAATTCCATTCTGAACGATTTGGTATTTGTCAAATGGGCAATGAGATAATTTAATTAATTAATACTTATCATTAGAAAACAGTATGACAAAAATATGAAGTATTAATATAAAATCAAATAAGCAAGGGAAAAAAATTACGGAAATTCTAAGCTTCATTTTATTAAAAAAAAAAAAAAAACCGCTCTAGAGGATGTGTAAACAAATTAAGAAGAAAATCAATCAATATTCATTAATCTCATTCTTTAGGTCTAATCTCAATTCCTTCAACAATAAGTCCCCCTTTCAGATGCTGACCCTTCACTTCTTTCAAGCACATCTTCACTTCCTTACCTTCACCTCCGTCATTGTAAAAACTTCCCAATTCAATCTCAATCCATCCATCTTCACGTTCCCTAGCAAACCTTTCACCATCTCCTTCGGAAACCCTAGATCTCAGAGCTTCATCGCGATGCAAAAAGTACAGATGCCCTAGACATTCTAACTGTTTCTTTCTTTCTTGCCAACGCAAATAAACTGTCCCTTGTGACTTGAAGCTGCCATTACCAACTTCAAGTGATACTTCTGATGGCAACGAGTCTAATCCGAAAGCTCTCTCGGCAAATTTAACGATGAGATAGGCAGCGTATTGTGTTTTTGGTGATATGGTTTTGGTGTTTATTTTACCAGTTATTTGTAGCCAACTAATGGTTCTAAGTTCGGCTACTTCTGTAAATCTGAAACAATAAGTGAATACGTGAGAGTGAGAGTTTAAACATGAAATGTTGGCTATGATACCATGTTAAAAAAAAATCATTAATCGAAAAAATTAAGCTGATAGATGATGATCCAGCATGAGTATCAAATTAAAGATACGTTTCAACAGGGTTGATGTGAAAATATATGCAACCTTGACTGAAGGAAGGGTTTCCAGGTCCAATAGAGAGGATTGTTTGCCCACGTAATTGAAAGTTCTCTTGCACCTAGAATGTAACGTTTCTTGCTCGTTGATTTCTCTAAGGAAAAAGTCTGAAAAATCACTAATTAATGTAATCATCATCAATAAGATTTGTCAATAAATTAAATCAATTTCGGCCATCAAAATTGAATTATAAGATCAAGCAAATTTTGAATGGAAACTTTGACCATCTTATATATTTGGAAATTTGATTTTGACTGGATACATCAACGTTTTCATTTTCCTTGACGATGCACTTGTTGATGATCTCGGCCACAAAGAATTATTTTGAGAGAAAAAGTTGATCCTAGCGAATGCGGCAATCTCTAAGGCTGAATTTGAATCCACAGGTGGTGGAACAAATATGAATTTCAATGAAAATTTCATATTTGTTCCACCTCCTGTGCGTTCAGAATCACACCTTGAAACTGTCACATTGTCTATTATCTATACATAATTCTAATGTGTTTATAAATTAAAAGTGTTTCTAAGTTGAATGCGTTTACCTTTTTACCTTGGTCAATTAGAACTGGGCTACATAACCTCATAAACAGCTCTTTCTTAGAAATGTACACCAGCGGCAACACTAATCTTGAGAGAATTTCCTGATAATCAACCGGCAAAAATTTCTGCCACACATTGTCGGAATCGGCCGCAAATCGTACCGTCGACGAGACAAGCGAAAGCCGGCACGCATCTCTAGGAGATGTGTATGATAAAATGTGAGCAAAACAATCTTCGGGCAGCAGATCTACGTTCATTTTTTTTCTTTTTCTTCTTTTAGTTAATGTCTTACGGCTTATGTGTTTGTGCTTCTTGAATTTACTAAGAATTGTATATATAGAGCATGTATTGTAGGTAATGTTAGTGTAACGTTAATATGACGACATTTTTGTTTGAGGGTCTGGTCTAAATGACGACATGAAGTGAACAAATGAGCACATCTCTTGTGGACTTTTAGTTGCCTCATAAGAGCTTCTATACATCTGGCAAAAATAAAAATGTTTGTCGAATAAGAATATAGAAATGATTAATTCTTAATCTCTTATTAATAATAGACACGTGACATGACAACTTTAAAAATCAGGGGGAGGATCATAAATAATTTCTACATAGAATTATATCAATTAATTATAATACATATACAAGAAAGGGATGACCCTTGAGGTGATATCATATTCTTGCCTGCAACGTCTATCTATTAAAAAAGTTCAAGTCATCTAATAAGAATCATCATTTTGACCAACCCCTTTTTACGGCTGTGGTCCATTCAAAAGATTAATTTTCTATCTTTTGTGTTTTGGTAGGCATTCTGGTTTGATCTCTCCCTCTATGCCAAACAGATAAAAGAATCAAAACAAAATTACAAAACTTTATCTTTCGGCATAAAACTTTATCATCATGATCATTTAGGCCTCACTTCAATGCCTTCACTCACAAGCCCTCCCTTCAATTGATAACCCTTTACTTCCCTTAAACTCGTTTTTACTTCGCGATGATCATCTTCTTCATCACCACTAAAGAAATCTCCCAATTCAATCCCCATCCAACCATCATCGCTTTCTCGAGCAAACCTTTCATCACCACCACCTTCAGTATTCAGTCTTGACTTCACCATCTGCTTTCGGTTGCCGTAAAACAAACTCTCCAGGTGATGTTTCTTCTTGTCTTTGAAACTCAGATAAGCTGTATTAGCAGATATTGTTTGATTTTCCATTTCTAGGAATGTTTCTGAAGGTATCAAATCCAACCCATATGCTTGATGTGTGATTTTAATCAAAAGATATGATCCACACATTGTGTTCGGTGATAACATATGAGTTCTGACCTTGCCTTCAATCTCCAAACGGCTAATCATTCTTAGTTCGGCCACCTCTAAAAACCTGGAAGCAAAATGTTTTTGTTTTACTAATTTCGAAATAAAGTAAATGTAAGTTAAATAAGCAAGATTAAGGGTGCTACCGTGCTATCTAGTTTCGGTTTATATTCTTGTAACATATATTAAAGTTTTAAAAAATAATAAAATATAGCAAACTTAAAGCCTGCAAGCATATTATGCATAAGTAAAAATCAACCTTGATTTTAGTGAGGGTTTCCAGCTCCAATTCTTTGGATTATCACTCCATGTAATTGAAAGCTCCCTTGCAGACAATACAGAGGATTTTTTGCCAGTTGATTTATCCACTTTGAAGCTCTGCATTACATGCATTTATAATTAAAATATGCAATATATGATAAAAGAATTTAACCCTCCGACAAGAGAGCCGTTGATCGTCGGTCTGGATTTTAAAGATTGCGAATTTCTGCAAAAGAGAATTAAGTAGTGGCTACAGGATTGACGAACCTTTCTACCATTGTCTATGAGAGTAGGGTTACAAAGAAGAAGATAAAGCTCTTTCTTTGACCAGAACGTCAAAGAAGTGATGGATCTAGATACAAGATCTTGATAATACGACGGCGAGAATTTCTCTCAGACAACATCAGACTTGGCCACCGATCGCAACGTCGATGAAATCAGCGTAGACCTGCATGCATCTGATGGAGAAGTGAGGGAGAGAATGATAGCCACACAATCTTCAGGCAACATGTTCAAGTTCAATGCACCTTGATTATTCATTTTGTATTAGCGAAAATCTTCAAAAGATTACTAACTAAATAAAACTAGTGCAAGACAAAATCTGCACGTTTAATTGACTATCCCTTATACACACACACGCATATATATTTATATATAACCAAAAACTTAAATTAAGGGGCTTATTTCAAAATAAAATATTTAATTTGAGATTTTTTTAATTGTTCACTTAAATACATTTTAAATCTCATAAATTAAATTTCATTACTTTCTTTTAAATTCTGAATAATAATAATAATAAATTATTTATTTTAAATGCATGAAAGTATCATTTTTCTAAATAGTTTCCACATAATATTTAAAAAAATAAAATAAACTATTACTATTGAATTACAAGTCTTTTGTTATATGAAAAATATATTTAAATTTTTTTATTTAACTATTTTAAAAGAGGATTACGGACATTTAAAAAAAAATTAATGGCCCAGAAAGGGTTGAAGCACCTCTTGAGCCTTAGTTGAATCCGTCCATTTATACATACATATATATACACACACACATACATACATACATACATACATATACATATACATGTATGTACGTATGTCTGTATGAAACATGCACGTAAGTTATATACATACATATAACTTAAGACAGTGAAGTCTGAACTCAAGACATAACTTTTTGACAAAGGATAATTTCAAGGTTTTACATTGTTATTACATTCTTACGATCGGTGCAGAACATATATAAAGTTGGCAATGTGGAATGGATGACCTAATTAATGATAAAGCACTAATATGTTCCTCGTTGGGGCTCCGTGCATTGAGAAATTTTAAAATACCTTTAATGTATTATAACTAATTGATACATGTATGACATGTGTAATTGAATTTAATATAACTACCACTTATATGATAATTTTTTAAAATAAATACATACATGTCATAGTATTATTTAGTTGTTACATGACTGACATGATACCTCTGATATATTCTAAAATTTCTCTCGTGCATTAGGAAATGGCATGGTGAACCGTTCCATTCACCATGCACTTAAGATAATATTAGAAATTAATAACAATTTGCACAACTTTCATTTGTGAAACAGATTCACACTCTAATTATTCTAATTGACAACGATTAGATAATTTGGTCAGTTTTGGTGTCTACCAATACAGTGGTTCGACTTAACAACTCTGATCATTGACCCGTCAAATTTAAATCTTATAATGTTTAAAATCAACAATATTAAGTCGGTTTTATAGAATTGGAATGTAAAATTTATATTCGGATCTAACATTCTAGTAATAATTATATGTTAAGTAGTTGTTAACTATTTATGTCATCAATAATGTGATAATTATGTTGTAGTAATTGATAAGAAGCGAGTCAAACGCTATCATACAAGGAGAACGTATTTTATATATAATTTAATTGGTCGTAAAATTGAATTATAATGTACATGTCCTTAAGGTGTTTATTTGACAATGTACCCCTAATTGACATACATGAGTTAGGATCAAAGAGAAATAAACGAAAAGAGTATGATGACTAAAATCTAAAGTAACCGGGTATATTGTGAATGGTACTTTTCACTTGCCAATAATTCGGCTTTGAGTATAATATATATTTACTGGATGAGAGAAAACTAATGGCCCAAATCATTCACACATATTGGTGTTGGATAGAGAAATTGAATTGGGTATTGATCGATTTCCATAACTAATAACTAATTGTTGGTTAAATAGTTTTGATCAATGATCGATTGTATGATTATGAATTACAAGAGAAGACCTTGTTACCTTACATGATGAGGTAACAAACGTTACAGAATTGACAACATTTTTTCTCAAATTTTCACAACTATTTAATGATTGTTCAGTACATTTTTAACCGTTTGATTAAATCTAATAGTTTCAATTCTATAACGTTTACGACCTTATCATGTAAGGTAACAAAATCATTTATATATTTATCGTGCAATTTATTTAATTGACCAATTTATCTAATTCATCTCTATCAAAAAATTAGGTTTGTACAATGACAATTTTTTTTTTGGTATTTTTTTATAGAAATAATATTCTTACTTATTTTGATGATTCTCGATACAAAAGAAAGAGTTATGAAATTATGAAATGGAGGACCATGGGAGCACATTCAATCGCTAAAAAAGAGAACTTGATTGAGACTAAAAAAAATGGATCTATGTTCAAAAAGTAATTAAGGACCATAATAGATCCGAAATAGACATTAATTTGATGTGATCC
This sequence comes from Citrus sinensis, assembly GCF_022201045.2. Lineage (NCBI taxonomy): Eukaryota > Viridiplantae > Streptophyta > Magnoliopsida > Sapindales > Rutaceae > Citrus > Citrus sinensis. The sequence continues at coordinate 29,350,727 of NC_068560.1, forward strand.
AGTCCATTCATCTTCACAAACGCAACAGCAACAAATCATATTTAGTTATAGACTTTAAGCTGGGTGTGTAGCTCACAGTGAATATGCTTTGCAGTTTTAACTTTTACGTATTCAATCACTTAGAGTTCAAATAATTATAGAGATACGGAGTCCATATTTTATTTTAGTGGGCAAAATTTCTTGTTCCCATCCAAACTTTGACCAAAAAAAAAATCATGATGTTTTATAAATTTATATTACGAAAAATCTATGTCAGTAAATTTATTTGTTTGGCGTAATATTTAAGTTGTACCAAAATAAAGATGGAATTCTCACATTTAACATGGAAAAAAATTAATTAACATTACAAGATCAACTCGTCTAAATATTTCATTTCACAAGGTATAAGATCAGCTTGGACCCATGCAGTTTGATGTGCCACAATGAATATGATGTGTTCAATTTTGGTGTCTTCGAACAAATTATAAGACAAATATTTTTTACCTGCTAGCACAAGTTAGATTCAAACATATTATGGTTAAGGTATATACAGATTCAATCAAATGTTAAAGATGGCAAAAAACTATTAGGCTTCACTGAGAATATAATTAATTAATTAACTAAAGAAATTGGGTGGCTGACATAGAATTTGAGAAATTAACAAAAACGTCCCTAAAAGTTTGGAAAAACTAAAGGCTCAGTATAAGAAAAAATTACAGTACCTCACGTTTATATGAAAAATATTATTTGCATGAGTTGTTTATGGGAAAAGGAGACTTTTGTGATGTGAGCTGTGTTTTGTTTGAAATTGGGTTGATGACAAAGAGTAGTTTATGATATGGTAAAAACTTATTTATCCCTTATATTTTGAGGTTAATTAGTTTTTGTATTTTTAAAAAGAGTAGAGCTATTGGCACCCCCTTATTGAATTTATAAAACTCTTATTTTCTGCAATTATATTTAAGGACACATGTATCAACTATATTATTCTCTTTAAAATTCAAACCCAGACATATTCCGCACAAGTACAATTTTCAATTGGTTACGATTTCTTAGCTATCATCATCAATCTCATTCTAAAGATCAATGAATTGTTTTGAATCTTATACATCTAGAAAATCAAAATAAAGTGTTATACAGACAATAATCTTTTGTTGAAAACCCTTAGGAGTCGTCTAATGGCTTAGTATAAATTAAGGAGTTGGACTAAAAGAATTTATTACGTAGCAAAATTGCAAAAGAAGAAGAACTCAACAGATGGACGAGAAATTGTATGAATGAGGGACGAAAAGCATGACATGAGATAAGCGGCAAAAATAGTGCCGATGTTTATTGTAGGTTGTTGGAGAGAAAATCAAATTTAGAAACGGGCAATTTTGGAATTAAAGTGGATGTTAATAATAAATATAGATTTTCTAACATTTTTTAAATGGGTGTACTTATTTTTTAAAAATACCTCAACATATTTTTATCGTTAACTTATTGACACTACTGTTATTATTTTTTGTTCTTTTTTTACTTGCATTTACAAGATTATCTTCTTACAATAATATTTCTTTTTTTGGAAATAATAAAGAGAAAAAATTAATGTATTTTTATTTTTATTTTTAATTTTATTTCTAGAATTAAGTTGGTAATTTAATTTTTACTATTAATGAAAAAAACATTATTGTAAGAGAATAATAAAAGCAAATAAAAAAGAATAAAAAAATAACGGTAAAAGTGTCAATAGTTCCACAACAAAAATGTTTTGAGATATTTTTTAAAATACATAAATTAAAATAGCACTAATATCATAATATAAAAATTAAATAATCTTTTATCCTTAATGATACCCGAAAGGTAAAAGTACCGGGCACCATTTTCAAAATCAGAGGACTTGGTGTGAAAATATGTTTTTGTAAATTGGTTTCCGATCGGGTAGGGAGTAGCCCATTAAAACCGCAAAGGTTAGTTTTGGGCTGGACTTTGCAAACCGATCCCAATTGTATTTACATCTGTTAAGCTTTTGACACCCTATAAAATCCTTATAACACCCCTTTAAATTTTTATTTCTTAAAATATTCCTGCTCAAGTTACAAAGTACTGATCATATATTAAAATCAACCATCTTGTCGTAAATTTGGTCTTAAAGAAAAAATATTTCTTTTTAAGTTTTTATTTTAAAATACATAAATATTTCAAATTATTTTTTTCTTATTGTATAGTGTTTATCTGCATAATTGTAAATTTTTATACATTTTTTTAAATTGTAATTAAAATTTAATATATAAATATAAATACAAATATAAATTATGAAACATGGCCGGTGTAAAAAAAAACTTTTAAAAGAAAATTGCATTTAAGTATTGAATTGAATTTCTATTTAAAAGAAATGAATTAATTTGACTTTGGTTATTTTAATGGTTTCAATTGAAAATGGGTTCTATGAATTTCGAGGGGCGGCAGAAGGCATCCTCTCTTTAACATCTAGTTAATGATAGAATGTTTGACATTGGCCCAAATCATGCATTTATATTATAAATTTTAAAATTAGAGGAAGAAAATGAATTGGGAATTGATTTTCATAAAAGAAGTGTTAGACATCCCAATATTTTATAACAAATAATATGTTTTTCATCAACTAAATAATGGGATAATGTAATTAATTTAATTAAATTTTATATAAAAATAAATAAACCACTTAATGTGCAGTCTATTGTAAGCCTTTCAATTAATTTGTTTATTATTGTGAGAGAGATTTTTGGCAAAATGGCTTTTACTATTTTATTACTCAATTGGTGGTCCTAACTCCTAACTGACTTTGCGAGCTGGCCAACTTGTCGAATCCATCTCCATCGCAACAGGATTTGGTCTTGACACAAAGTGGTGACATTTATATGACATATATAGGTTATCACTTAAGTCTTCTATCACGTAAAGTAAGTACCAAAATAACTTTAGTCACGGAAAAATATCTTATTGGGATGAGTTTTTATTCTATGACATTAATATATGTTATGACTACATCATAATCTTAGCTTTTATTTAAACAAATACATGACATTGATCGTTGGATAATTTATAATCAAGAGAACTTTAGTCCAGCTATTACAATAATCATAATTACTAAAAAAAAATCAACATTTAATAATAAACATATGACATTGTAAGGGATATTTAATTTAACAATCGTTCACTGGGTTGTCATTCCATGCTCATTAGGGTATATAATTGATTCCTTTTGTCTCATACTCAATGAGCTGGCCAAATTGCCTAATCCGTCTCTATCACCTGGAACAATTTTTGGTTTTAACATGCAGTGTTGACATAATGTTGGCATTTATACGATCTATGGTTTGGTCCGAGTCTTTTTCTCTCTAAATTGTAATTACCAAAAATAACCCAACATATAGATTTGCAATTCTGATTCACGGAACCATATTTGTGGGAAGAGTTTTTCCTTACATTAAACATCACAATTATTAAGTAATTATAACAATTAATCAACTTATTGTAGAAACAAATCTATTTGCTTTCATAACTATTAATGCTTAGGTCTCACTTCCATGCCCTCAACTATAATCCCACCTTTTAGTTGATACCCTTTCACCTCCTTCAAGCTCATTTTCACCTCATCATCATCATCATCATCACACACACCATTAAAGAATTTTCCAAGCTCAATTTCCACCCACCCGTCTTCTTTTTCACATGGGATTTGTTCATTTTCGCCGTCTGTATCTATCAACTTTGATGTCACCATCATTTCCATGCCCTCCACTAGCACTGATGAATTACTTTTTTGCTTGCTGCCCAAATAAGCCTTGCCTTTGGACGCCTGACGACCACCAATTTCAATTGAAATTTCAGCGGCTTCTGAATCAAGCCCGTATGCTCTATCACTTATTTTCATTATAAGATAAGCTCCATACATCGTGTTTTGTGACAACATTTTGGTCTTGATCTTGCCTTCAATTTCCAGCCAATTTGATGTTCTCAGCACCGCAACTTCTGAAAATCTACAATAATAAAAAAATAATTAATTATCACATAAAATGTGCGTTTACTTGGCAAGTTTATATATCGTTTTTTTTTAAAAAAAAAAAAAAAAAAGAGACCAACCTTGATTCCTGCATGGACACCCAGCTCCAATAAATTGGATTGCTACTCCACGTTATACTAAGAGCTCTAGCAGACAAAATATAAGATTTTTTGCCTGATGATTTCTCTAACTTGAAGCTCTACACATGTTGACAAAGAAACATAATTGAACATTTTATAACTGATTTTCTTCAAAGCAGGCGTCTGCATTTTATAAACTTAGCAAGCTTAATTAGCACCAAGACTGCATGCAAACGTTCGTACCAGAGAAGGGAATGATTGGAGGAAAAAGTAATAAAGTACGTACGATCTTGCCGGCATCAATGAGAAAAGGGTGGCAAAGGAGAGCGAAGAGCTCTTTCTTGGAGGAAAATGCGAGGGGAGAGACTGATTTGGAGACGATCTCGGGCCAATCTGAGGGCAAGAACTTGTCCCAGATAATGTCGGAGTCCATGGCCGATCGAAACGAAGAAGAAACAAGCGATGATCTGCATGCATCTAACGGACAAGTGAGGGAGAAAACAGTGGCAACGCACTCTTCTGGCAACACGTTGAAGTAGCAATTGGTATCGAAATTCGCTTCCATTGTTTTTCAGAAATACGTATAGCTTTAATTCTTTGTTCATCAGAGTCCCTGAAACCTACTGATATCTTTATGCCTGGTTTTGATTTTTGTCTTTGTTTTAAGGTTGCTTTCAGGGCGGGCATAATGTTGTATAATTGTCCAAAGAGAGATACGTAATTCATCAAAAAAAAAAATGTGTTGAAATAATTGCGATAAAGAAGTGTACACGTTAGCTGGTAGGGAATGCAGTTGAATATAATTAATTAATTAATTAATTACTAAAGATAGAAATATATTGTGTTAAAAGAAATCTATTATGTTCTTTTTGCCAGTTCACCTAAAATATACAGACCCGCCCAAGCAAATGTTTACAAAATAAATAAAGATACTTTATTTTTAATTAAATGCGCATTATAATATTTATCTAATCCACTTATAATATATATTTTAAAATTTAAAATTTTTAATGTTAATTTATAAAGCTTAACAATCATGCTTCTTTTGCATTCCCATGAACTTCTGATAGATTTATATGCGTCCGGATGCTCAGATTTTTTTTTTAAATTTAGATTTGTTAAGCTGAACGACTTAATAGAGTCATTTTTCAATGTAATATAAAGTCGTGTGATTTAATAGCATTAAATTTGATTCTATTAAACCGCACGATGTAACAGCGTATCTACATAGAAAAAAAAAAGAGTGATAGCACCAGAGAAGGATTGTATATATTTCAATATTTGTGCACGCGTCTCTCTCTCTCTCTCTCTCTATATATATATATATATAAACTATTCTCAAGTGCGAGCAGTCTCATTTTTTTTTTAATTCAGACACTCTATTAAGCTATTTGATTGAATAGAGTTAATTTTTAATAAATTATAAGATGTAAAGTTTAATAACATTAAAAATTTAACTCTATTGAACCGCAAAGCTTAATAGTGCGTTCGCATGAGGAAAAAAATGAGGGTGCCCCCCCCCCCCCAACACGTACAATTCTTCTTTAGTGTAAGCTCTCTCATTTTTTTTCACACGAACATATTGTTAAATTGGACAGTTTAATAGAGTCAATAAATAACACTATTAAAACGCACAATTTTATAGTGCATAAGAATTTAATGTTTAGTGGTTGAGATTTTTCATTCCTATCCAAACTTTAATAAATACATTTAAAAAAAAGGATCAACATTTCATGCATGTTATACATATGATTGTTCTATCGTAACTATGCATATGATATGTTTTCTATAAATTTGTATCACGAAAAGTTATCTCAATAAAGGTATTTGTTTAGCGTAATAATTATGGTGTACCTAAATGAGATGGAATTCTCATATTTCAACATGAGCAAGAATTAAGTAACATTACAGAATCAACTTATCGAAATATATTTCATTTCACAAGATCAGCTTCGACCCATGCAAGTTGATGCCACCATGAATGTGTTCAATTTGTTGTATTCGAACTAAAACAAATATTTTTGACCTGGTAGCACAAATGCGATTCCAATATATCCTGGTCAAGCTATATGTATACAGATTCAATCAAGTTAATTATAATTAAGGTTAAAGAGAGCAAAAAAATTCTAGACTCCGCTAAGAGTATATTTAATTAACTACGATAATTGGGGGATTGGCTTTGAATTTGGGTAGTTATCACAAATGTCCCACGAGGTTTTGGAAAAATTAAAAGCGGCATGAAAAATTGAAGAAGATTCCTCATTTCATTTATTTACAAGAAGTTATCACATGAATATATAACAGGGCTAATGAGCTGCATAAGGTAATGAATAAATCTAATATCTAATTCATATATCAAAGGGATTGCAAATAAAATAAATACAGAAAGTCAAGACAATCTCTCGACAGAAATCAATTACATAAATTAAGGGAAATCAATCTTGACACAGCACAATGCTAATCATAATATTCTAGCAAAGAAGAAATAATTGGCATCGCGTACCAACTAAGAAGATTAATCAATCTTTGTTTAACCTTTTCTGCTTATTTTTATTTTTTGCTGGAGTTTTGTGCTGAAAGCTGTTTTTTTTTTTAATTTATTTTATGAAAGCGGGTTGAGAAAGACAAGTTATATTATATATGATACCCTAGCTAGCGATTTACCAAATAATAGCCATAGTATTTTCTTTTCTTTAATAATGCAGCAGCAATAGCTTTTAGATTACAATATTTCAATGGCTCAATTTCAAACAAAATCTTAATTCAATTAAAATTTATGAAAAAATTGCAACCACTTAATAAATAGATGGAACAAAAAAGAAATATAAGATAAAAAATTTAAGATTTCTAGCCATCTTGTTACTCTTTTCATTAGTTAATTTATTACTCAGAGAGATGCTTTTGACAATATGGCTTTATTGTTTATTAGGATCCCCTAAATTACATTTCATGTACCTTACATCCACTCACATGAATAGTGTGTGGTGCTACACCACATACTATTCATGTGAGTGGATGTAAGGTACATGAAATATAACTTAGAGTTTGTCTTATTTATTATTCTATTGTTAATCGTAATTGACTTTATGAGTTGGCCAATTTGCCGAATTTGCTTTTGATGCGAAGTGTTGGCATTGATATGACACTACACACTATTCATGTGAGTGGATATAAGGTACATGAAATGTAATTTAGAGTTTGCCTTATTTATTATATATTCTATTGTTGATCATAATTGACTTGACCAATTTGCCGAAGTTGGTTTTGATGTGAAGTGTTGGAATTGATATGTCATAGGATGTCAATCAAGAGAATCACTGAAAAAAAGTAAGAACCACAATAACTTAATCAAGAGACTCTCTATGGTTCACAGAAGATAGGATTGGGGGTATTCAAGTTCCAATCCAAACCAATCGATCCAATTTAAACTAATCTAATTGTTGTTGGATTGATCTTTTTAATTAGATTGAATTAGATTACAAAATAAAAAAATCCAATGTTATCGTATTGGTTTGGATCTATGCGTTAAAATCGAACATAAATCAATCCAACCAATTAATTTTTATTTTTTATTTATTTATTAAAAAAGCTACATGTCACTTTTATATTTTACTTTAAAAAAATTAATTTTTCTTATAAAAAATAAAACATGGTTTTGTACAACTATAAATAATAATAATAATAATAATAATAATAATAATAATAATATAGACTACAAACTGCAAGCCACAATAAGTGTTTACTTTTAATATTCAAATTTTAATTTTTTTTTTCACCCATATAGTAATAAAACACATGAATCATGAAATATTAAAGGAGTTGATGTATAATTGTTTTTTCAATTGTCAGTAATTAGAACTTTAGAAAGCAATTGACCATTTTTACTTATAATTTTTATTTTAATTGGATTAATTGGATTGATAGGATATGATTGAATTAGATTTGATTTTTTTTACTAGTTTGGATAATATTAAAGTTTAATTAGTGATTGGATACCATTGGATCTAGAATATAAAATTCAACGAATTTTATCTATTAAAAAATATTAAATTTCAACCGTTTTGTATAACTTTTCAAGTAGGGTTTGTTTAAGTAAAGTTTTTGTTAGCAGAATTTTTACAAGTAGAGTTTTTACTTAAAAATTTAGTTGTATGATTGTCAATGAGAGCTTTTATTAAAAATTATAAAATCACTTTAATAGATAAGTTTTTTAAATTTGTGTTATGAAAAAAATAAAAATAAGACTGTCAAATAAATAGAGGATATCTTAGATTTTTAACATTTAAAAAAATTCAACCTCTAGTCCTAAAAGCTTAAATTTTGAGCTTTTACCTGTAGAGGAAAAATAGCTTATTTTAATCTTCAAAAGCTCTATTAAAAAAAACTAAATAACAATAAAAATTTTGACAAGAGCTTATGAAATTAAATAAGCATTTATGGTTATTAGACAAGTCATACTAAACATGCACTGACTATACCATAATTGAGTTTTATCCAAACAAATATATGTTTGTGATTTATAGTTGATCACATGTACGCATCTTTATATTTATTAAAAAATCATTCCAATGCTGAGTAAGCTTCCATCAAGTGAGAATTCTCTACTAAAATGACAATAGTTACTTCAAACTTTCACATTTCATACAAGACATTGACATTGTAATAGATAAATTTGAACAATGGTTCATTATGTTGTCATTCCATGCTCATTAGATCAGTTATCGATTCTTTCGTCTCGATTAAATGATGAGTTGACCAAATTTCCTAATCTATCTCTATCACCTAAACAAAATTGTTGGCTTTAAGTATATATGGCAATTTGACAAATAATGTTAGGCTAATGCTAAGTTACATGCATGTACCTTACACCCCTCTCACATGAATAGTGAATGATGTGGGTTCACTCACTATTCATGTGAGAGAGTTATAAGGTAGTGTTAACATGCCTAATGTTAGGCATTTATATGTGACATAGGGTTTCAATCAACTCAAGTACCGAAATAACCCAAAATAGGGAATTTTTTAGTGCATGTTCATACATTTAAAAAATGGAAATTTAAGATTAGACAACATGTTTAACTACAGAACAGTGTTAAATTATAGCTAGTTAGACAATATCATTCAACCATAATTTTTGAGCAAGACAAATATTTTATACACGTATAAACGAGTATGATGTTTTATGTATGTTACAAAAACATTAACTACAGCTTAGGTCTTCCTTGAATGAGACACGGAAACTCATATATGTCAACAGCAGATAGGAATATTACTACAAATCAACTTAACTGTAGAAACAAATCTTTTTGCTTTCATAACTATTGATGCTTAGGTCTCACTTCAATGCCTTCAACTATAACCCCACCTTTTAGTTGATACCCTTTCACCTCCTTCAAGCTCATTTTCACCTCGTCGTCATCATCACATGCGCCATTAAAGAATTTTCCAAAGCTCAATTTCGACCCACCCGTCTTGTCTTTCACATGGGATTTGTTCATTTTCGCCGCCTTTATTTATCAACTTTGATGTCACCATCGTTTTCACGCCGTCCACTAATATTGATGAATTACTTTTTTGCTTGCTCCCCAAATAAGCCACGCCTTTGGACACCCGATGACCACCAATTCCATGTGAAATTTTCGCGGCTTTTGAAGCAAAAGCCCATATGCTCTATCACTGTCGGAAGCGATATTGATATTATTGTATAGAGTGTCTTATTTTATAAAATTAGCAAATTTAACCACGAGTGCATGCGATGATTTGCATGCATCTAATGGACAAGTGAGGGAGAAATTAAACAGTGGCCACGTACACACTCTTCTGGCAACATGTTGAAGTAGCAATTGATATTGAAATTTGCTTCCATTGTTTTTCAGAAATTCGTATACCTTTGATTCTTTTAATATCTCTGTGCTTGCTCTTCATTTTTGTCTCTGCTTTTAGGTTGCTTTCCGGACGGGGAAGTCGTTGTGTAATTGTTGAAAGAGAGATACAAAATTCATCCAAAAAAAAAAAAAATGTGTATTGTGAATTTGTGATGATGATGTGTATTGCGTTAGTTGTAGGGAATATGATGGAATGTAATTAATTAATTCTTAAAAGATAGAAATATGTATCGTGTTGACTAAGGCATTTCAAAAAAAAAATTACATGGAGATTCGCATGAATAAAATTTCATTCACCATTAATCTATATAAAGAGGTAGAAATTCAATGATAGAATTTAGAAATAAATTTAGAAAAAAAGTACGAATCTGCCTGAGCAATGTTTATATATAAAAATAAACAAAGAGAATTTATTTTAATTTGAACACAGAATATAATATTTGTTTATCCCACTTCCACCGTATATTTAAAGTTTTCAATTATTTAAGCCGGACTTATTAAACCTAAATTAATAAAAATAAAATTTTATAAACTATAATTTATAAAATATAATAAAAAATTATTTTTTAAAATATAAAAAGTAACATCTGGGCTTTTTTAGGCCCGATCCAAAAAGGTCTGATCAGGCAAAAAGAGTTAGAACCCGGCCCGAACCCAGGGTTCTGACAACAATAGTTTATAATATTTGAATTTATTACTAAATCAGGCAATAACGAGCAAGGAGGACAGATTTGTAACTGCGTTGCTTATTAGATTCAATAACTAAATAGGGATGCAAGGAAATTAAAATTCACAGCAATCTCCATTATTTTAAAGTATTTTTGTAATAATAATAATTTAGCATAATGATTTGCATTTTTATTTCTCCCTTTGATTTTGATGTCGCCCTCACATGCAAAACTCTTAGAAAATATACATGTCACGTACAAGCACATGCTTAAAATGTATAATACACATTTAAAAAAGTCATAATTATTTTGCATTTCCATGAACTTTCGAGAGACTCTAATGAGTCAAATAAAATGTCAACACACACACACACACACACACACATATTATGTACATATATTGCTGTTTTTCCTTTCCTTTTTAACTTTGCTTAGGTTGTTTAGTTTTTAAAATTTTATCGGCAAAGATGTATAAATAATTTTAAGACATTAGAGGAAACTAATAAAACAAACTTTTGTTCATAAATTTTGGATAAACCCTCATAAATTGATTATTTTTAAATTACTCATAACTTTAAATAATAGAGATCGATCGAACACGTTGATGTCCTTATGTGTTACTGATAACCCATAAAACATATGCCACATGCAAAGATCATATGAGGCCATTGCTTCTAAGATTATTGCGGACATGACCAACATACATCCCTTTCCATACTACTGGAAAGGGATGAGCAAACATGCCCTGAATTTTTTCTTTTTTTTCTTTTTTGTCTTCGATTTGCAATGGCTATTGCTACGTTAATCTCTACTTCATCATCTGATGATGATGAATCTGACAGCATCTCTATCTTAAAATTGCTAGCGATGAGCAAACATTCTAATAAATTAGTTAATAGGTGGAAGGATGACTGGATGAGCAGCTCCATTCACAAACATTCTAATTTATAGATTTAAAAATACTTAGAAAAAAACAAAGGTCAATTTAAATTTGTTGAAAATAGAGTGTAATTAAGTTTGTTGGAGTGGAAGAAAAAAAGGAGAATAATTAAAATAATTGGAGTGATAAAATATAGGGTAATTAAATTTGTTGAGAATAAAATAGAGAATAGTTAAATTTAATAGAGAAAAAGATTTAATTAAAATAATATTAATTTGTTCTTATTTATTGAGTATTTTGTAAAAGATCTTATTTTTTCATTCTATTATTTATTACAACAATTAACAAATAGTTATTTTATGAGTAAAATTTAAATAATATTTTTTTTGAAATTATTTTTAAATTATATATAAAAATGCTTTTTTTAAAAAAAAAAAAATCTAGTTAGCACAGGACAAAACAAACCACCATCAATAAACATGACGGGTACCTTTGGCGCGTTATCCCTCTCACAAACCTACCAAAAATCAAGAACCCAACTCCCAAAAATCCTTCACTTGCATCAACCGTACTACTACAAATTTTGCATCTTTTTCAATTCACGTCAATGGCTTTAACCCAACACTTTTTGAAACCCACCATTAATCCCCCTCCATATTCCTTTCACCGCTCATTACTCACTTCAAAAGCTCCACTTTCAGTCCAAACACACATAAACTCACTGTTTTCAACCCCAAGAGGTCACTTTCTTCAGAACCGAGCTCCCACATTCACTAGAAGATTGTTCATTCCTTCAGTTTCTGGCATCTGGGATGCTTTAACTGGTGGCAACAACAATTCTCGTGAAGCCGTTGTTGCCATTCGAAGGGGAATGCTACTCTTTAGACAGGTGAATTTTGTTTCGATTCGTGTTTGTTACTTACAATGTGTATAAAGTTTTATTTTTCTTTGTGAGTTCTAGATGATACTGAGAAGCATTTTTTGTTGTTAAGGGTGATGTTGTGGGGTCTGTAGCCGAATTTGACAAGGCAATTGAATTGGATCCTCGACAAAAGGCATGTATGTTTTTAATTTTTTTCCTTGGAAATGTGAATCGTTATATGCATATGAGTATATTATGATTAATTTGTGAATTGATTGTTGTTTAGATCTCTGGCAAAGGGGCTTATCGCTTTACTATCTCGATAGGTACTAAATTTTTCACGTTTTATAGCAGATTGAAAAAGGGTATATTTGAGCACAATGAACTGCTTAATTTCTTTCAATTAGTTGGGATCATTCTGAAGAAGTTGATTCGAGTTTCACATTTCAATAGGTTTCAAGAAGGTGCAGAGCAGTTTCCGATAGATGTTGCTCAAAATCCAAATGATACCGAGGAGTCAATATGGTGCTTTCTTTGCGAAGCTCAGCTGTATGGAGTTGACGAAGCAAGGAACCGATTTCTCGAGGCACGTTAAAAGTTGCTAAGCAAACATCATTATAGAATCTATTTAGAGTTTTAGACCATTCACTGACAAATGAGATCCTAATGAAATGAGAATGTTTATAAGAAATGGTGAAATGGAAAGGTATTGATGCTTAAGATGCTGAGATGAAAGGGTTGCTACATTATGCTTCAAAGAATAAACTAACTTCCTTGTGGTGTTTAACCCATCATCTTTGTCTCTGAGTCTATCTAATTATATAAAAGCTGAATGCAGGTTGGTAGAGATCCTCGTCCTGTAATGAGGGAAGCATATAACATGTTTAAAGGTGGTGGTGATCCAGAAAAGGTATTTTTTGCTATTCTTTTTAATTCTGAGGTCCTATTAGCTCTGTTTCTATATTAACATCTAGGACATACTTATGTCTCATTAGGTAGTTACGTGGCCTATTCAAGTTAATTATAAGGTTTCGTTCGTGATTTTCACCATGTAACCTATCTACTTTCTAGCTAAAGATGATTTAAAAAGTATTTTCGTCTGCGTCTTCTAGATGTGTTTATTATAGAGGGAGGACAGAATTATTAACTTACACTGCTTGTGTCTCGAAGTCCTTAAGTTTGGTAGGCAAAAGGACTTTGGTGCTTGCACTTATTGGCCAATGGGATGGATATCCTCGTGCTTTTGTATTTATAAACTATTTTTGGCTAATAGGGGCCCCTCCTGGCAATCATTAATATGATAAGATATCTTATATATACGTTACAATCATTTACCATGGTAGACATACTTAGGAAATTAGAATATGAATATCCCAGCTTATTTACGAGATACTTTATATGTTACATCTCTATGCGCACTCTCAGTTTGTACTTTGGACATTAGTGCACTTAACCTGAATACTTCAAGGATAGTAGGTGTTATATCAAATTAGTAGCTATGGATTAGCAAAACTCTCGCTTATGTAGGAAGCTGATAATATGTTCTGTGATGTTGCATTGCACTTTGGTCTTTGCAGTTGCATTTATTGTAAGAATGTCATTTGACTAAGCAGTTATATTTTCTGCATAGCTTGTTGCTGCATTTTCGAGTGGCCGTGAAAACGAGTATTTTTATGCTTCCTTATATGCTGGACTGTTCTATGAATCTCAGGTTTGTTCTGAAACTCTAATATTTCTTATGGACCTTGAAAGGAATGCTTCTGTATAAAGCATGGCTTTCATACCATGATAGACTAATAAAAAATTCTCCTACAACACTATTAATGATCCACAAGGATGACTGGGTTTATTCATACTTACATTTGCATATTTTCAAAAACTAGACTGAACTGACTGTTTGTCTATATTACATTCATATCAATAAGGAGTTTCTGTTGGTATATGGACCATTGTTTCGAAAATGGAAACTATTAGTTATGTGATACACTTGCATAGTGTTGAGCTTACCTGAGAACATCTGAAGGAAGATGGACCAATTTATATTCCTGAGTATATATGATATCTGAAACAAGAAGTGGCCCCGGACAAAAGTACTTGCTGGTGTAATTTTCATTTTGGTAATTCCTTGTGTACGAGTTACAGTAACCATCTTTTAATAATTTGCTATCTGCAGAAGAAAGCAGATGCTGCCAAGCTTCATATTCTTGCAGCATGCGAGTCTCCTTATGGACAAAGGTCTTGATTCAGAATACATTCCTGCTAGTTAGTCAGTCAATTATTCAGCAATTTATTTCTCATGTTCATGTAGATTGCTTATTATTTCAGGTCTGATGATTACATGGCTGCTCTTGCTAAGGTTCACTCTCTTTGTCGGAACTGGAGCTCTGTTTGAATATTCAGCTTAAAATTGGCTTCATATTCAACTTTTGACGTTCACTTGATGGGTATACAGATATTTCACATTTTTCATTAAATTAAAGCACTCTTGAGGTGAGTCAGTAGACCATAAAACAATCTATAAATTAGCTGTATCATGCATCTAATTCAATTATAAGATTGTGTTACCTTATTTGCTTTCGTTTTTTGAATACTGTAGGACTCGGATCCATACAGATATGCAAATATTCTATCAATTTACATTTTTGTTTCTATTAGCTATTGAATAATATATTGTTATATACCTATCCCGGCCTTGTAAATCAATGTTAGGAAACTTGCCCCGGCAAGAAAATCATTGAACCTTTCACATACATTTTCAAATAAAGTTCTCGGCTCTGGAAATAGCAAAAAGAATGATACAACAAAGGATTAAATGTGCAGTCAAAGGTTGATAAAAAGAAAATGAGCTTGAACGACCCTCTGACAAGGACTGAATCATTGTCCAGGTAAGCCTTAAAAAGTTCATGTTTAATATATTCGTTGCGTCCCGTTTTAGGCATTCTTAATTTAGCTTAAAGCACACTATGAGCATATACCTTTGTGCCAAATCCAAAAGACCTTCATTATCAGTCATTTAAAAAAATAGAAAGGAATGCCAAGTTGCCAACAAACTTAAAAACTGCTCAATTTTGACCTTGGGTTTGTCTGCTTGTACAATTTTAGATGACTTAATTGATAAACCAAGTGATCTAAGGCAGATAAATTTGGAGACCCTCTTGGTCTTGGGTTGTTGGACACTTAGACCTCAAAAGCCTTTCCATTTAGCACGTTCCATCACCATTGATTTTATCCAGTCACAAAGGCCATCTTTTTCCATTGCTAGTTGATGAGTTAACACCCATTCTTATCCCAAATCTACACATCCACATGAACTTGTTGCCACTAGAAACAGAAGAAAAGAAAATAAAAGATATGTTTACGACTGTTGTGCTTCTATGGCTGCGGGTGAGGCTGTGACCTGTCCAATTTGTGCAAATAACACAAGCCAGTTAATCTAGCCGTGTCAGACAAAATGTTCCGAGCATGCATTAATTGTATTTGCTTCATTTTCCTCAACAAAGTGGAATACAGAATCTTACGTAAGTGGCTTATCCCAGATGCCAATTAATATCTCAATTAAATAAATAAGAGTCTTAATCCAAAGCATATTTGGCTTGTACTTGTAACTTGCAAGATACCAATCATTTGCCATTTCAGCATATTCGCAGTGCTAAGCACATAAGGCAGCATATTCTTGAAGTGATTCTGCTTTTGACATATGCCATTTGGCCTCAAAATTCACCGACCACATTGTCCAAATCCAAAAGCAATCGATCTTGGCTCCATTAGAAAAATAAACTGAAAATTCAAAGCTACAGATTTTGTGGGTCTAATGATTTTATAAAAATGTCAAAAATAGAAGGGTAAAAGGATAATTCACTTCCATTCATTTGCTACATTTTTTTAAGCTTGCCAATATCAAATTGAAGTAATTATGAGAAAATAAGGTTGCTTTAGCTCATCAAAACAAGAAAAGTTAACTTTAAACTACATCATGACACAAAATTAACGAAGTCTCTATACAAAAGCCTTTGACGGGTCCCACGTGTAAATCAAGCCCTACTTGTCATACTTAAAAAGAAAGTTTCATGAAAAGTCTATATAACCATTGGTTACTTAATCACATCATCACCCTTTTCTTTGCCTTCCCGGTTCTTACAACCTCCCACCAAAAAAGAAAAAAACTTCTTCAACTATAAAAACTACTAGACTCTGTCTTTCAAAATCTTTTCTTTCAAAAAAACCCATCTCAGTTTCTTTTCCTTTTGTAAACATCAAAGCTTTATAAAGGACATGCAAGAGCAAGTTCTTGGTGATTTTCTTGGGAATCAAACGGGAGTTTTTCCATGTCAACAGAGAGACTCATTGTTGGCAACGAACATTCTGATGATTATCATCAGCAGCAGCAGCATCACACAATGCAACAGCATCATCCAACGGTGACTGTATTGCCCCGTAATAACTCCTCCAAGCAATGTGCTGCAGAACATGAACAAGTTTTTGATGAGTTGCCAAAAGCAACAATTGTGGCAGTGGCAAGACCAGACTCAAGTGACATTAGTCCCATGCTTTTGTCTTATACAATTGAGCTTCAATACAAACAGGTACTGATATGTTGCTATTTATATATATATCAAACATGCAAATTTGTTAACAGGTTATGTGCTTCTGTGTGTCTAATTATGCTTCTTCTTTTTTTTTTTTTTGGTATGATATATTGAAGTAGTGGGGAAGGAACGAAAAATTGGTTTTGTGATTTTTTTTTCTTGTTTCGAATTTAAAATAAGAACAAGGGAATTTTACGCGCCAATTGTGCGTACATATAGAGGTACAGATTTGACATAATGTAGAGTTTAAGAATTCATTTGTTATGTGTATTGTACGTTTGCTAAACGGTTTTGTTTTCTGTATTTTTCTTTTTCAGGGTAAATAAAATGATCAAAAGAATAAGAACGAAAATGGAAAAGATCTTACATTTTGTTTTATGTTTTCTACAAAGCTAGTTGAATTTGGAATCAGGCATTGGTTGTTAGTATCTAGAACCTGCCAAATAATCTCAATCTGTAGTCTTTTTGATTCATTTGTATTGTTATGTGCCTTTACATGCTGCAAGAATTGTTCAAGTACTAACTGTACTTTCTATTGGACAGTTTAAGTGGAGTTTAGTGAAGAAAGCTTCACAAATTCTCTATCTACATTTTGCTGTGAAGAAACGTGCTATTATTGATGAACTTCACGAGAAACAAGGGCAGGTTTGCCTTTTAATTGAACTTGCCCTTACCTCCTTTATGTCATTTCTATACCACATTTTCAGAAGTATTCAAATCCATGATGTAGTGTGCGTGTTTGTTTTGCCCAGTGTTGGTAACTTCTGTAAGTTCTCATTTGTTACTGATTTTTTCTGATTTTTGATCATTTTCTTATTGGCATATTGCATTTTAGGTTAAAGAATGGCTTCAAAGCATAGGAATAGTAGATCAGGTAGCGGTTGTGCAAGATGATGATGAACCTGATGACGGAGCTGTACCTATGCATCCCAGCGAAAGTGTCAGAAATAGGTAATTTCTTCTTATGCACCTCTTATAATTGACAGAGGAATTGCATTCATAAAGCCCTTCGTACTATTCCATTTGTCTTTCTTATGAGGTATTTTGTTTTGCAGATACGTGCCGTCCATGGCAGCTTTATCAATTCTTCGCCCAGTGCTAGGAAAGCAGACAGTTGCAGAGAGAGCAAAGGTGGCTATGCAAGGGTATTTGAATCACTTCATGGGAAACATAGATATCGTAAATTCTCGAGAGGTGAGCATACAAACTTCGCTAGTAGTCATCTTCAATGGGTCAATTATGTGATGCCTAACTTGTTGGAAATTGGAACTTAGATTACATGATAGAGTTAGTTTTCTTTTCTGTTGTTTCTTATCAACTTTTACGTAACATAGTCATTTGTCATAACAAGTGGCTCTGGATTATAGGTGTGCAAATTCTTGGAGGTATCAAGGTTGTCATTTTCAGAAGAGTACGGTCCAAAGTTAAAAGAAGGTTATGTTATGGTGAAACATTTATCAAATATCTCCAAGACTGATGATGCCATACATTGTACAGGCTGTTGCTTTAGTTGTTGTAGCAATAAATGGCACAAGGTAATAGAATACTTTTGATCATGGTTTACTTATCTTTATCCTTGTAATGTCAATTGAGATCATCCAGCTGTCTTCACACAGTCATACAGGCAACAGCATTTGTAATTAACAGATTTTTCAACTATTAGAACCTGTAAATAAATCCTAATAGGCTTACAGATACCTCACTTAAGCTCTTGTGGAAAATCATATAGGTTCTTGTTTCTAAAGAATGATAACAAAGAGTATCATCAAATTCCTTTAGCATTGAAAAATAGGATATCCACAACAATTGTTAGAGCTGTTCTGACATCAGTTTGCTAGTAAAACCAATTCTATTTTCAAACCATGATTAAATACTCTGTCCTGTTACCTTTTTAAAATAAAAATTACCATCTTCATTTCAAACTTTATCTATATACAGGTCTGGGCTGTTCTGAAACCTGGATTCTTGGTCCTGCTAGAAGATCCTTATAACACCAGAGTCTTAGACATAATTGTATTTGAACTTCTACCAACCACGAATGGGAATGAAGGACCAGGAGTATATTTGGCAAGCCAAGTAAAGGGATCCAATCCATTGCGCTACGCATTTCAGGTCAGCTGATTTTGTCTTTTGTGTGTGGAAACTAGATGAATTTAGTAAGCTTTAGGCTTGAGACCTTGGTTTATATTTTTTTCATGAATACTTTTCTTGAATGTACTATTTTTACTTATAATTACCATGTTTGGACATTTGAAAAGGTTTCTTGTGGAAATCGGAGCATAAAGTTAAGAACCACAAATAGTGGCAAAGTTAAAGAATGGGTTGCTGCAATTAATGATGCTGGTCTTAGACCTCTTGAAGGGTGGTGCCATCCTCACCGATTCGGTTCCTATGCTCCTCCAAGGGGTTTGACAGAAGATGGGAGTCAAGCTCAGTGGTTTATAGATGGTCAAGCAGCTTTTGAAGCAATTGCTTCTGCCATAAAAAATGCAAAATCACAGGTTTAAGTGTTCCTCTACCAAGACCAACTGCATTGAACAATATGCCAGTGCCTATTCCTTGTAATGCTGAATGATAAAAACTTGCCTGCAGATACTCATTACTGGCTGGTGGCTTTGCCCAGAGCTGTATCTCATACGTCCTTTTGAAAATCATCCTTCCTCTCGCCTTGATGCTCTACTAGAAGAAAAAGCCAAGGAAGGGATTCAGGTACAAATATAACAACTCTTTCTATCATTGGTAATTTATTGTGTTCAGGGAGTTCAGTGCCATCATTTGCAATTTTGACTTAGCTGATTGAATGTTTAATATAATCTTTTAACTCGTTGCTTAGCTTGGGATGATATGTTCTTATATTTCTTGTTCCCAATCAGGATGTCCATATTTTAGTATATGATAGATCACCAAAACTGCACCATTCTAAACAAGTCCTTTGAAAGTTTCTTGACATTGCTTTATCGACATTTTTGTTATAAATGTTACAAATTTCAATTTGGATGGTTATGCAGGTTTACATTCTTCTTTACAAGGAAGTTTCTATTGCTTTGAAAATTAACAGTATGTACAGTAAGAAAAGGCTCCTAAAAATTCATGAGAACGTGAAAGTACTGCGCCATCCTGACCATGTCTCAACTGGAGTTTATTTATGGTATTCTTCTTAGGCAGTTTACACCAAGTACTTTCCTTCTTGCTTGTTTTCTTGCTTCTGATCACTGATTATATATATACATGCAGGTCTCACCATGAAAAACTTGTTATTGTTGATTATCGCATTTCTTTCATTGGAGGATTGGATTTATGCTTTGGTCGTTACGACACAATTGAACACAAAGTGGGAGATTGCCCTCCTTCTTTGTGGCCTGGGAAAGACTATTATAATCCAAGGTGTTTACTTATTTATTTTTTCTAATTTGAGAAAATGGTTTTAGCATGACTAGTAGGGATTCAACTTCATTTTTATATAAGTATGCATTATATCAAATGGAATAAAACTTTTCCGATAGTTTAGTATTGGTTATACATGTCAATATGATATGATTATAGAATTTTGTCGACTGCTGTTTGGTTATTCAAATAGTTGAAAGTGTTTGGTGGTAAGTGTATGGACTTTGATCTTAATACTTCTTTAATGTTGTTCGGCCAGAGAATCTGAACCAAATAGTTGGGAGGACACAATGAAAGATGAACTGGAGCGTGAAAAATATCCACGTATGCCGTGGCATGATGTCCATTGTGCTTTATGGGGACCACCTTGTCGTGATATCGCTCGGCATTTTGTTCAACGCTGGAATCATGCAAAGGTTGATCTTCTGAGACTTGTGATCTTCTTTTTTTTCTTTTTTTTTTATTATTTGCCAAACTTATTGGCTGATATTAATTAACCATACTTTTAGAGAAGCAAAGCTCCAAATGAACAAAACATTCCACTACTCATCCCTCATCACCACATGGTTCTCCCTCACTACATGGGAAGAAGTCGAGAGATAGGCATTGAAAACAAGAGCACAGAAGAAAATCAGAAAGATCTCACCAGACGGGATTCCTTTTCCTCACAATCACCATCAGAAGATATTCCATTGCTTTTGCCTCAGGAATCTGATAAACTAGTTGCTCCTAATGTCGATGACAAGTCAAATGGCCTCAATACAAATCATAATATTCTTGATAGGACATCTGGGTTCTATGGAAGTTGTACAATCCCTTCTAATGAGTACAAAACTGAAGCTTTAGCCCCAAATTCTAAGATAAGAGGTACCATAGATGGCCTTGATGCTGTGGATCTTCAACGTGAGATGAACTCAAATTCAGTTCGGGAGTTTGGCTTGGACAAGAGAGAAGAGTGGCGGGAAAAACCGGAAGAAAATCATGACATTTATTCTAGTAAATGTGGACAAGTTGGTCCGCGTTTGGCATGCCGCTGCCAGGTTAGCTACAACTCTGGCTATTAAATAAAATCTTGTAGTGTCCTTAGATTCTATTATGTCCCAAAATTGTGATATAAACTTTACCAGCAGTTATATCCATACACCATTCCAGCCAGACATGTTTGCCATGTGCTATTTCTAAGCTTCTTTGAGTTTTTGTGCCAAAGCATGTATTTAGACAAGTATTTTGTGCCAATTAAAATCGTTAAAGGCCAGGTAAATGGTGTCATCAACATAACATGTAGGTTGCAGAACTCAATAAAACTCAAGTAAAGGAAACTCATGTGGATTAACTTGTTCACAGTGATATGTGAAGGAAAAACATAAATCTTGGTCATTATGAAAAAATTATACCACGTACATGGATCATGTATTTAGACAAGTATTTTGTGCCAATTAAAATCGTTAAAGGCCAGGTAAATGGTGTCATCAACATAACATGTAGGTTGCAGAACTCAATAAAACTCAAGTAAAGGAAACTCATGTGGATTAACTTGTTCACAGTGATATGTGAAGGAAAAACATAAATCTTGGTCATTATGAAAAAATTATACCACGTACATGGATCTGGTATTACTGTCTTTTCTGCCTAATGTATCTGAACTATAATCTTGTTCTCTTTGTAATTTTAGTTTCCTGCCATAATGAATGAATATGTGCAGATTATCAGAAGTGTCAGCCAGTGGTCTACAGGAACAAGTCAAACAGAAGGTAGCATTCACAGTGCTTATTGTTCTCTGATTGAGAGTGCAGAACATTTTATTTACATCGAGGTAGGAGAACTTTATTTGATGAAATATTTTCTTTTCCTAAGATGTTGGTTATTGAATGAACTTTTAGTCTTCAAGATTGTTCATTTCTTATGCTGACCATTTTGCTACTGCTGTTTCCTTCTTCCAGAATCAGTTTTTCATTTCAGGTCTTTCAGGAGATGAAACTATACAGAACCGCATCTTGGAAGCATTATACAGACGTATCATGCGAGCATACAAAGAACAGAAATATTTCCGGGTTATTGTTGTCTTACCGCTCATACCAGGTTTCCAGGTACATACTTTTTTGGGGTTTCCCCACCTCAAGTTTTAGTTATAAATTAACAAGATACTTAGAATCTTTCTTTTGTGCATGCATCGACAGGGGGGTATTGATGATGGTGGGGCAGCAACTGTTAGAGCCATAATTCATTGGCAGTATCGAACTATTTCCCGAGAGAAAACTTCGATATTACATAAACTCAGTATGCTGCTTGGACCTAAAACACGAGACTATATTAGCTTCTATGGTTTGAGATCATATGGAAGACTTTGTGATGGTGGGCCTGTAGCTACAAGTCAGGTACAATTTAAATTGCATTCCTTCAGTTTATTTAGCTATTTTGTTTTCTAAGATGGCTTTGTTCTAAGCTCGACCTTGATTTTTTATTATTCCCTTGATGAAAGAAATGAAGCATAGTGTTTGTTCATGGAGTATGGCTTGATTAGTTATCTCATGTGAGCTTTGCCTCATCACATACTTTAACCAATTTTTAACCTTGATTTCCATACAGGTGTATGTGCACAGCAAAGTGATGATAATAGATGATCGTGCTGCTTTGATTGGCTCATCCAACATTAATGATAGAAGTTTGCTTGGATCAAGGGACTCTGAGGTACCGTTTTAATTGTACCAAGTTATGTGAGGAGGATGATTAATTATGTCTTAACGGTTTATTTTAACAAGTTAAAGTCAGATAAAAGTTTATGCATTTTTCCATCTCCTCTAATTTGAGTATTTGACTAAACCCTCTCTCATAAGTTGATTCATTTACTATTTCTGCTTCAGATTGATGTAGTAATTGAAGATAAAGAATTTCTAGAATCATCTATGAATGGAGAGCCTTGGAAGGCTGGAAAATTTTCTCATTCTCTCCGTTGCTTCCTTTGGGCTGAGCATCTTGGTCTTCATGCAGGAGAGGTTCGTACAATTGAAGATCACAATGTACTCCAGACTTCTTGTTTACTCAATAATTTATATCAATTCCTGAATTTAATGAGTTCTTTTCTCTTTGCTTCCTTAAAAAGTGCTGAAAAACAACACTCTAGTGTAATTCAATTCTGCTTTTACTTTCTACAGATCAGCCGAATAAGTGATCCTTTGGCAGACACAACATATAGAGACTTGTGGCAAGCAACAGCAGAGGTTCATAGAACAGTTTATTTTAAGACAAAACATCTACTGCTTGTCAGCATTTTTATGTGGAGTGTATTTGATGATTTTGACTCTAGACAGTCACTTAATATTTTTCTTCTCATAGGAAAACACCCTGATTTACGAAGATGTCTTCGATTGCATGCCCAATGAAGTTATCCACTCAAGGTACAAAACGCTACCATTTTTTTGGTCTTTTCTTTCTTTCACATGTAGGTAGTCTCTCATTTTGCATTCAAAATGCAGGTCTGCTCTCAGACACAGCATGAACCAGAGGAAGGAGAAACTTGGGCATACCACAATTGATTTTGGGATAGCCCCGGAGAAGCTAGAAACCAACGAGAACGGAGAGATTATAGCAACAGACCCAATGGAAAGACTGAAATCTGTTAAGGGACATCTTGTTGCTTTCCCGTTACAGTTCATGTGTCAAGAAGACTTGAGACCAGTATTAATAGAAAGTGAATTTTATGCATCTCCTCAAGTATTTCACTAAGAAATAATCTCATACAGGGACAAATGCTATAGAGAAACAAAAATTTGCACAAGTTGCAGTAGTTGCAATCGTAGATATTCATCAAGTAGTTTAAACTTTAGGGAGATATAGAGTGAGCATAGCATCAGCAGTAACATCCATTAAAACGTTTCGGCACTGATAATGTCAGAAAGTACAGATTGAGAGGGATATCTATGGCCCCATTGGGCTTGATTAATGCCATTTGTAGATGCCTTGATGCACATAATTCCATTTCCCTTAGCTCAAGCAAATGAATGAAATGTCAGTAATTATCCATGATTATGCTGTCTCTTAAAGTACCTGAACAAAGTTAAACCTGTTCAGGTTACTTCAAATTATTGCATAAGTTGATTAATTGAATTGCTTCAAGGCCCGTTCGTCATTGTTGCGTTCAAGCTTAATTTGGAAATCACGGCAATCAACTAGAGATTGCGTAACCTCAATCTCAAACAGAGTAGTGGCTGATTAACGGATTAATGGAGAAAAAGCAATTGAATTTGAATATGCACTTGATGTGAACAACTTCTAATCACCTACCTTGAACAAGGTACGATATATATGAGAAATGCTAAACAAGGAGCCACTTCCTAGCTCATTTCCATTACTATTTTGGAGTTACAACAGCATGAACTTGCTGAGAAAGAGGAGAAGAATGAAAAAAGAGACAAATGGCTGAAATATCATCCATTGCAATTCCCTTCCTCTTGCGTTTCCATGCATGTACGGCACACTCAACCAGACGCTTAGCTGATTTTGCCCTGTTTGGCGTTGAAGATACAATTTGAATTGCTTCTTGATTAGAGATTACATCCCATACCTGAAGAATTAAACCAATAAAAATTTTCAACTTATTTTCTTTAATCTTTACAAACAAAAATAATTTGAAAATAATTGTAATATCGTAATAATGCATTATGGATACCCCATCAGTTGCGAGCACAACAAACTGGTCTCTGCTGGTTATATGCCTTTGTGTCACTTCGGGCACAGAAATGAGTCCATAATCCTTGACACAATAATCACCAAAGGCTCTAGACATTGCCAGCCCCGGACATTCCTCATTCGGAAGCCAGACTCTGTGCACTCCTGGCTCGTCTTCTAAACAGAAGACCCGTCCCTTGCATTGAATTATCCGCTCAGCTTCATCTGCAAATACAATCAAGAATAATATAAACAATTCATGATTTTTATTTTTTTTTGTGTTGGAGAGAGACAGAGTGTGTGTGTGTGTGTGTGAGAGAGCGAGAGAGAGATACAGACAAGGTAAGTTGGGCTTGAAATCGACTGTTAGCTGAACTGGAACCAAGCTTCCATCTTCTGAAGTGGTGGCTAATACAGCTCGTGAGTCGCCAACATTAGCAACCATTATGAATTCACCCTGGTGAAACAGAAATAACTAGCTCGTTAATTCTGATGAACATGTGCAAGATACAAGTGGCTGGTTAAAATAATTTCCAGTACCTGTCTGACAATTGTCAAAGCAGTTGTTCCGCTGTAGAATGAATCAATCTGTCGATGCTGCTCAAGCTCTTGATCAACAGCAGCACAAGTCTTAACATAAGAATGCTTCCATATGTTGAATCCATGAGTCTTTTTATCCGAATCCAAGTCAATATCTGGGAGAAGAGAAGCTTCAGCAAGAGTCTCCTGCCAATTACAAAGCAACGATGAAGGCATTGATTCCCGGACCTTTTTAGCCACAAAATGACCCCAAGGACCATGCCCATCAAATATCCCACAAAACATCATGTCTGCCTGACATCCAAATTCCTGCTCCAAAACAAAGAATGAGCACATTTTTCAATCAAAATTGAACCAAGAACCAAATATTGCTCACAGCTTGGCTATCAAAAGCAGCTTACGATTACATAATTATCAATGCCGCTTTCTATGATAACACTTCATTTGATAGCCAAGAAAAGCACAAGAGTAGCCATTTCCACATAATTTGGCTATCAAAAGCAGCTTACGATTACATAATTGTCAATGTCGCTTTCTATGATAACACTTCATTTGATAGCCAAGAAAAGCACAAGAGTAGCCATTTCCACATACCTCCCAGACAATTGCGCAATCTTGATTTACTCCTTTTTCGCCTCGCTTGGAGAAAACTGAGGCAAAGTTATTGGAACTATCAACATTTACAAAACCAGAAGACCTTAAAATCATTTCATTCCTTTTGGCTTCTTTAGCCATTGCTTCTGCAGCTCCTCTCCCAGCACAACTCTCAGAATTTTTCCCTTTTCTGATTGAAAAGGACCTTGCCAATCCGTAAAACATGGAGGAGAAATGCCCCATTTCCTCAAATTCAATCCCCCCACACCAGAGTCAATGTTGGCTTCTTCTTTCCCTTTATGTAGACTCAAAATCTGCCTATTTGAAAATGAAGAATAATCACACACAATCAAAATCTAGCTTAAAAGGAAATGCATTGAGATACCTAAGAAAAGAAGATTCCAATATTCTTCTTATTTCTAACAAATTCTTTATTAAGAACCAAACAGATAATCAAAGCATATCAAATACTTTATTAAGAATCAAACAGATAATTAAAACAGAAGTAAAAAGACATGATCCTACTCAGAAAGGCAAGAATCTTTCAATTTAATAGAGTAAAAACAAGAAACGGTGAATGTGAAACATAATTTTATAAAAGTTAAAAACAAAAAGCTATGAATCTGAAAGACATCACAGAGAATATTCATCATGACATGGAATTCCAATATCTCATGATCTAGAATTTTTAGCAAGCAAACGAAAAAAGTTATAAAATAAACTTAGCAGCCCTATGCATTGTTTGCTTCCTGAGAAAAAAGTAGCATGACTTTTAAAAATTTGTCTTCTCATATTTTCTTCCATGTAACCAGCAACCAAACTTAAGGTGACCCTTTTGTTTGTTTCTTAAGAAAACAAAGGAGGAAAAGGAGAAGCTCAACATAAGTCTTAGCTAAGCTCATCAAGAATCAAAACATTGCTCTATATTTTCAGCTACACAATCTTTGATTACCAAATCATTTAAAAAAAAAAATCAAATAAATTTTAACCCACCTTTGAAGCAAATTTAGATTTTGAGAATCCAAAATATAAATTTATTATGAAATGCAACTGTGAAACTTTCATTTTCTCCTTGTTTTTCTCCCAAAACTTGCTTGGAAGTTGGAAACCAAACAAAGCAAAGAAAAAAGAAACTTTTTTCACTCAAAAAAAAAAAAACCTATTTTTCCCATTCATCACACATCAAACATTCCTTTCATTTCCCTTATTTTCTTGTCAACTTTCTCAGAAACCAAACAACATGCCCTTTGACCCTTTATCCAACACTCAAACAAAAACAAACTCAAAAAAAGCATATGCATGAAAGACCTTTGATGGAGAAACAAACAATATCAGATAGCCGGGCTCTGAACCAATAGCCGGAAAGCTGACGTCAGCCGCCGGAGTCCGAAGCAATCCCGGTGATCCCTTATTGAGCTGAGAATTCTAGAGAAAAAATCTTGAGATGGATTATTGCTGCAATAATCCATAATGAAAAAGAGCTTTTGTTGCCTTGTGTTCCTCTCCTTTTCACTGTGGAGAAGAAAACAAAGGCGCAACTCTTTTGTTGTTGTTGTCGTTGTCGTTGTTTTCATACATCTTACACGTACATACAAAAGCACTTTGTTTATTTAATTTGCTTCTCCTTTGAACTGCTTTTCAACTAAATGTGCTTTTAGTTTGTGGTTACAAAGCTTCTTGTAATCTTGTTAGTTATTTGTATACTCCGTGCTCATACTTTCCATTTTATAACATGTTAGTTATACAACGATTGTCTATATATATATATATATATATATATATATTTCAAGAGCTATATTACAATTTTAAAGCACCATTTTTGACCATGTGTTCTTGAAAATGATGAGTTGAAAAATAGTTACCAATTGCAGACTTATTGGACTCTTGATAGCTCCAATTTTATAGGATTATTAGCATGTTAATGAGCTTGCATTATATATAGAACTTTGGTTTTATTAATTAAATAGTATTTAAATCTTGAGATTGGTATATCAACTAATTAGTTAATCATCATCTACGTTCTTGATAAAACGAATAAAAAATTAAGAAATACATAGATGCCTTTTGTTGGCCAAACATGATCACTTGGATTAATATTTTAAATCAAATAGAATGTCTACCTCTACCATATGATTTGTTCCAAAGGGTTTTTCTTTTTTTAATTTAATGTTTTGCGTATTTTTCAATGTATATTTTATAGTAACAAATTTTGTGCCAAAAAAATGTGTACCATACACATGGCAAATTATAAGCCAGGTGCTTCTTTTATTAATTCTAGCACCGTCAAAATTCAAATTGATTAAAATAATGAATGTGATAACAATTATTTGTTAATGGAATATGAGTGATAATTTAGATAGGGTCAATGGGAGGAGTCAATTAGGGTAGCCAATCATAAGAAGCCACCAAGTGAATAAATTAAGAAGAAACAAGTAGAAAATGTTCCTTGAGTTTGCATCATATAATACCTAAAATTCTCTCACATGACTAAGCTTGTTGACCATGTTTATGCCAAATTTATAAATTCAAGTATAATTT
Organism: Citrus sinensis; assembly: GCF_022201045.2. Taxonomy (NCBI): domain Eukaryota; kingdom Viridiplantae; phylum Streptophyta; class Magnoliopsida; order Sapindales; family Rutaceae; genus Citrus; species Citrus sinensis. The sequence goes on from NC_068560.1 coordinate 29,379,412, forward strand.
TCTCTGGCTAATTTCATGACAAGAAATTTTTTTTTTTTTTTTTTTGAGGAATTGCCTTTAGAAAATAAGTTAACAATATTTTTCCTAATTTTTTACGATAAAAAGCTGATGATTTAAAGCATTCTATATGAAAGTAGTTTAAGAATTACCACATTTTATTGATATACATTATGTGAGAAATGGGTTTTGGAGTTTACCCAATAATTGAAAAATATCTCTACAGAACTTACGCTATTTATATAACAAAATCTTGTCAAAATTGGAGGTTTTGAGGATAACACATGGATCTCTTTATTCATGACCAAAAGGAATCAAAGACAAATTGATGCCTCTTGGACCAAAAGGCAAATGCAAATATCAATTCAAGGAAAGCTGGGTGTCAATAACAAATCGTTGAATCCAGAAACAAAATTTTGCACGTGAGTAATATTATTCTTACCACACATGCAAAGATTGAAAAGATTAAAAAAAAAGAAGAAGAAATATTGTGGGGTTTTCACTTCTAACGAAGCCTTTGTCTTTTATTAGGAAGTTCTATCCACTCTTAATAAAGCAATATCTTCTAAATTTCCATAAATATGTAGTATCGTGTTCTTTCTATATCTACGCAATTGGGTGAAAAAATGGTAGAGAAGATTGAAGAAAGAAGTTCCGTGCAAAAGTAATGAACCAAGAGGCACTTTTGTACTTGGTGCTCTCTCAAACGAAATCATTTATGAATTATGAGTACGTATATTAGGCCGCTTCTAGTATATATTCTTTATTTATTAAATTAATATCACACTCTAGTGTGATTGACCTAGAGGTACTTATAACAAGAATATAAATAATAGTTTAAATAATGTACAAATGGAGAACTCAAAATTTTGATTTGTCTAAAACAATTTTACTTATTTTTGGCATCAAACTATAAGCTTATCGATATTATAATTACAGCCACTGAATATTACAACGATCGACAATTGGAACATTGTAATAAAATTATTTCTTGTTATTTAGTGTCTGCAAATACACCCATGACATAGTAGAGGTAAAAAAAAAAAGCCTATATATAATAAAGTTAGAAAGAAAGGAAATGGAAAATTAGGAAGTGATAAAACCCAAACCAAAATTGACAAAGATCTTATGAATGTTACTCCCACGGTACATTTTAAGAAAAGTGGTGGCGGTGATGGTGGAGGGGTTAAAATCGGGTGGGTCCGATGCCCACCAAAAGAATACGACGGGCAATGACCAATCACTATTGATTTCACTTGGACCGAGTCAGATGATCTCACAGACTCCTTCTTTTGGGTTGATGAGGTGGGACCTCCTGGTGGCTGTCGGTAACAATTATTTCCCTTTACGAGATTGTTTTCAGAGTTGGCGACGCCTGTACCTTTCCCTGTAAACACCTTACACGTGGCCGGCCTACAAATAATCACACGCGTAATTACATTTCTCTTCCAAATTCTATAATTAAAACTCTAATGGAGGATGCACTCGAAAGAATCCAATGTGTACGTGTGTAGACATAATTAATAACAAAAACCACCCAATCCAACGGATATAATGAATGATACGAGGAGCCGAGGACGTGGCGACCCTGAAAAAATGCAAACAGTAACAGCAACGCATGTGATGCACAGAATTGCAACAGCCCACCTTCAGACCCCATGATGGAGTCGGTGGGAAAAACAAATGGAGCGACCGATCGATTACATGGGGGCCACGGGATGATCAGGAGGGGACCAGCGGCCCAGGAACCATTAATGCATCCTAGAATTTAACGAATAAGGAGCTAACCACGTAACACCGAACAATCACATGCGGGGCGGCGCACTGGATGAGGACACGCAAGCTTCCACACAAATGCATAAGCATGAGAAGCAACAGTAATAGCCAGTAGCCCACGCCCCCTTACTTTTCTCCTTTTCATTGGGTAGGTGTTGACTTGTTGACTTTCAAGTCTTTTTAGCTTTCGAGTCTTTTTAGTCGTGTCTAATTAATTAATTAAATTAAATTAACCTTTCAAAAATTAAAATAAAATAATGAGAAATCGAGGGTTTGGTCATTTTAATTGGCTAATTTGGAACAAAGGGTGGTGGTGACCCATGGAAGATCTCTTGGGTCACATTAGCACGAAGATTAGATTTCTCATGCGGCCGAGACGATCATTCTAGAGTTTTTAAATATTATTTTAAGTTTTTAACATACTAATCATTGTTCAATTTACATAACTTTTTTTTTTAAAATTTTTTTTCCCCTAATGAAGATTTTGTGTGATGGCTTTTGGATGAAGAGTCGTGTTTATAATATTTTGATGATGGGATTGGGAGAGGTACTTTTTATGGGTGTCTTTGACTAAGAAAGCTTCATTGTCTTTGAATTGATGAGTTAAAAAAATGTCCAGTTGGGGGTGGGGTGGGGGTGGTCATATTCTAATGAATAGAAAAAGAAGACAAATGGCAATTGAGTGTTGAGTGTTGAGTGTTGAGTGAATGAGTGTAAAAAGTTGCAGAGCCAAATGAGTGGCAACAAGGAAAATGAAAGTGAAACTGACAGTCACGTGATGATGAAAGGATGGATAAAACTATTCATTGTCAATGGCATTGCATTTCAGGCTAATGCAAAGTTACATTGATTTTATACTGTAGATAAAGAGATTTTATTCTATAAGTTGTTGATCCCAGATGAGGAGAACTTTAGATTTGACACCCAAGAATATCACCTATCGGTTCTTGAATGTATTATAAGATGTGCGTGCTAAAACTGGACAGCTGTGAATTTTCAGATAAAAATTACTAAAATAATAAGAAATTAAAAAACCCATAATAATTAAGAAACATGTTACATGTGCATGTAAAGAGTCTACTGTTTCTTGTATTATCGTCTGCAAAAATCAATCCCCAGCACATTTGCCTGGGTGAGAGGAGAACACAGTCAAGAAGCATATCGATATGCCAGTCTAGCCTGTTGTTTTGTAATATGACTCATATTTTATTAAGAAAGGAAAATCAAACTTTGACGATTGAAACCCCGGTTGCATTCTGCTAACTTATTCTAATTGCGTAAAGAAGAGTTGGTAGAAAAATAACCAACTTTTAGTGGGAGCTTCTGTATAAAATTATCAACACTACTGGTGTTAACTGTGAATAAGATGCGATGTAATATTATTGGTGGTACAGCTAGACCTTTTTATTATACCTAACAGCCCATTCCAAGGTCCAAAGCCATTATGTTAAGCACTTGATCGGATGGCTATCGATTCACTTCAGCCACTGACACCACACCACATGGGAAAGGCTGAGCTAAGTTGTTTTTCAATGTTTAACTTGCGATTCTATCATAAACAGACAGCTTTTCCAGCTACTAGTTCTACATAACATAGAACATGGCTATTGTTCGTTTATATGTAACAAACAACACAAAGAAAGCTACAGTTTTAAAGTCCAATTTGACAAATATTTTCTAGAAATAAAGCAAGTTCACTGCAGAGGTCCAACAGTTAAGTACTGAATATATGAAGAGTTTCATCAGCTCTCTGCTTGTCTTAACATTTATGTTCTGATAAATTCAATTTGATACCTTTAATTAATTGTGTCTGTTCAATATGCGAACTGCATTCTAAGTTGCTGGATTGTCTCATGCGATCAGCCTCAAACTGTCATATAATCTGCGAAGACTGGTGGTACAGGTTAAGGTCAAGGCCAGCAACATTCCCACCTACTCGTGCCCGCAAGATTGCCTGAAAGAGAACGGAACATGGGAACACTTTAGTTTAATAATTAATTCGGGAAGCCTTCAACCTTTTGGAATGATGATATCAACCTCTTACCTCAGGAAGCCTTCAATCTTCAGGATGGCATTTCGATCAGCAATTATAGCTGTATCTGTCTCTACAGCATGATTTGTAACCTGGTGGCAAAGATTTTAAGCTTTAAATTGGTAGGCTATTATCATAATAAATAATAAAAACCCGGTGCAATCATCCGGCGTCTAATTTCAGCACCAGCAAAACAATACTGGAATGGTTGGCCTGTCCCAATAATTAATCTCACTTAGCGGATCAACACCACATAATAGGAAAACAATACTCATAAGAAATGGCTCAAACATCATTTGTTGGCACCGAAAACAGAAGATAATTTCCTGGTCAAAAGGAAAAACCAGATTGGATAAATAATGTTTTCTGTTGACATCCACATGACAAATATCTAGATAACTGTAAACAGCTTTTCAATATTTTTCTCTTTTACATGATGAAACCTACTAATTAGTAGTCTGCCCGCAAGAGTAAAATAATTCTTTAGACAGAAATCATCAAGGGATGACACACTCTCAAATCTAACTAGCTGTTCATTTAAATTGTTATTAATCAATGTGAGCTGCAAACCAATTGCTGAATGTAAGAGTTTTATCCTGGATCTAGTCCCTCGAGGGCATTTACTCCCAAGAGAACAATCAAACAAATTGCTGCGTCAGCACAATATGTCAGCTGCAAACACATCTGCACAAGATAGGAAAATTATTATTTATAAATATTAAAGAAATCCTTATATGTAATGCCCACCTGCACATGATTTCCTCCTCTGCTAGATACTTATTAGATGCCTTTGTTTTAATCTTTCTTTTAACCATTGAACTTAACAACCTTTGCTGCACATTTATTTGATGTGCTTTGTTATGCAACTTGTAACTGTTTGCTGCATATCTTAGAGCAGAAAACTACAGTAAATCTTGTTATTTTCACTGAAAATGAAGGCATTTTCATTATCTGACTATTCAGAGTATCTTAATTTATATAAAGAAATTGGCAAATAAAAGAAGTGTGATGCATTAAACAAAATATGCCAAGAGAATTAACTGACTATTGAGAGAGCCAACGAGCTAGTTTATGCTTTAATTTTTCTAAATATTAAAGCAGCTACTTGTGCTTGGCTTGTAGCAGCTCGGATCCTTTCTTCCGGTTTGGTTTATGATTATCACAGGAATGGCACATGAGGATTCTATCTGACCCACACAATGTTGAATTATTCATCATTAAAGCTGCCTCAATAATCCCACTTGCCTCATTCACCTCCTCTGCCATAGCAGTTGTATGTCCACTAGACATAGAAGATGTACCCTCGTTCACAAGATGTCTGTCAGACACAGAAGATGTTCCCGAAACAGAAGTTGCCTCATTCACTTTTCCAAAGAAGATAGATGTACCCACCTCAGGACTGGACCCTCATTGCTGCATTAATTACAATTTGCAGCTGCTGAATGCATGCTTTCAGAATCATCACCAATGTGATGAGGCATTTCTCTCTCAATAGGCTCAATATCACATCTCCCTTCTGCAGACAATACTTTTGTACCCACCACTTGAAACCAAGATATGTATTACATTGATCCAGTTTATCCATTCTAACCAGCAAGCATGCTTACCAAATTTCCTGTACTATGCTTGATTACATTCTTCTCTGCCTACAGGGCGTTTCTTTTTCAAAATTTTCTTCTTGAATTGGCTTTTCTTTGCCTTCGGAACATTTACGGTCTCCTCAAATTTAGCCAGCTCTGTTCCTGTTTTTCTGGAAAGGATTACAGTCGACAGAGCTTTGCCAACTAGTATACCGGATAACTCAGATGCTCTTGATTGGATAGCTAGAAGAGAAAGCAGTTCTTGCAGCTTTGATCTCTGCTTCTCTTTTTTTCATTTTTGATGCACCGCCACGTACTAAATGCCTCCAATATCTACAGTACATGCAAAATGCACTTTCTCTGATGCTCCATCTTTTCAGCCCTGAAACAAAAGGAATAGTATAATTCATATTTTGAGAATATTCCTGTGGTAAATTTTTGCAGAAATCTGTTTCTTGCTGGACAAGGCACCCTTCAGAGGTGTTAGCTGTTAGTAAGAAAATTATCGAAGACAAGTAAAAAGGAGAACATTTTCTGCATTAGGAGATAGGAAAAAAAATGTATAAAAGTTGTTTGAAAAATTCTGCATACCAACTTTCTGTAACATTTCAGATTGACCTTTTCAAAAAGCTAGTTGAACAAGAACAATGAACTAGCAATATTTTCACCTCATTTTACAAATAATAAAACTAAAGAATTCAAGATTCAATTGAAGAACAATGTATTCAACTTGAATAACCATGAGTTGCAAAAATCAAAAGTACCATTTACAAACATCAATCTACCCTCACTGGTGGCAACAAAACAACAAATGCTTACATTTTAACTCCAGTTGCAACAGTCCTGTCACCCTGTGTGCTTCATGTATCAGCGTGTCTACATGTATTACCAGATAACTGATAAAACCAGGGCTGATCTATCACTATATATTCTATGTGCAACTAAAGAATGAATGGTACCCTTCATGTGTTAAAAGAAGCTCTTTACTTCATCAGACCATCAGTTTTCTGCCACATCCAACGACCCATCTTCAGAATGCTAGTTCTTTCATCCTTCAAAGCACATTCTGAATGGCACGACATTGATGACAGATACTGCACTGACAACTCTTGCGAAAAGCATCATCCAAAAGTAAAGCAGCTCTTCATGCAGCATTCTCACGCAATTGAGTTGTAACATGTTTGGCTTTATGGGGTTCCGGCGTAGACCCTCCGATGCTTAAGTCAAAAATTGTGTATAAAGAGATAAAATTGAGAGTGAAGAATTGTGAATGAGTTCAAAATAAATGAATTTTCCGATAGAGAAACTAAAAATCTGGTCGGGAATGTTAAGGCTCTTAGATAGGTCACTTATAGAGTTTTTGGTTGATTTTTGCTAACCCCCTTCTCTGTTGCCCTCTTCAGCTTAAATAGCCATTGGTCGTGGGCGGTTACCACCTTAACTTTAGCCCACCTTCTTCAGCAATTGCGAGTGGTTAATAATTGGAGACTGTTTAACAAATCGTGGCGTACAACTTCCCTAAAAATTAGGCTACGTTATTTAAGCCAATAACTTTCCATGTCAAACTAATTCCCCGAGTCGGACAAATAAATTTTGAGGTCGGATTTCTTCATTTCCAGGTGGGACTGGTGAATTTTCCTGTCGCTCATGTAGGTTCAAGGTTGTATTTTTAAACCCGGTTGTTCACATAAATCTCAGGTCGTATTTGTAAACCAGATTGCCAACATAGGCTCCAAGTCATACTTATGAGGTCAGCTCGATACTGATGAGTTCTGAGTAGATTGGGGTTGACCATATTTTCAAACGTTACTGGAAAAATTTAACACAAACACCAGTCCCCTAGTTTTCAATACCGAAAGTAATTGCTGGTGTTGTAAACTAATTATTTAAGATTAGAAAATTTTTTTCTCAAACCCAACACCAATCTCCTAGTTTTCAATACCGAGAAGGTACGATCGGTGTTGGAAACTTGAGTAGAAATAACTAGACAATCAATAACAATAACGGGAAAAACTAATAATTATGCAAGCCTTTTATTATAAAGTGAATTATTAAATTAAGGAAGATAATAAAGAAAAAGTGAAAGAAGTAATAAAGTGGTGAGAATTGATTAAATTTGCAAATTAATTAAAAATAAAAGCAAGAAATGAGTGCGAATTTATAACTAGCAAAGATTTAATGAATGAAAGTAGAATAAAGTTAAGGGAAATTTGTAACCTACTCCCAAATAAATTGACATTTTGCACTGCGTCCCCAACAAATTTGACTTGTTGCACTACGCACCTAAAAAAATTGACATTTTTGCACCATGCCCCCAATTCCGTTATTTTCTCAGTTAAGTTTAACGGTGGAGGGGTAAAATTGGAAGTTTATTCCTTAAATTAATTTTAATGGGAATTCTCTTTATTGTAATTAAAATAAAAATCTTTAAAAAATTAAAGGAAAAATAATAGTGGTGACAATGTACATGTAACAAGAAATTTTTTTATTACAATTAAAATAAAAATCTTTAAAAAATTAAAGGAAAATAATAGTGGTGATAAATGTACATGTAACAAGAATTTTTTTTATTAAAATTGAAATTAAAATCTTTAAAAAATTAAAGAAAAAATAATAGTGGTGACAATGTACGTGTAACAAGAAATTTTTTTTATTGCAATTGAAATAAAGATCTTTAAAAAAATTAAAGGAAAATAATAGTGGTGACAAATGTACATGTAACAAGAATTTTTTTTATTAAAATTGAAAAAAAATCTTTAAAAAATTAAAGAAAAAATAATAGTGGTGACAATGAACATGTAAGAAGAATTATTTTTTTTTATTGCAATTGAAACAAAAAACCTTAAAAAATTAAATGAGCTAAAAATTTTGTTTTTTTACATAGAGGGGCATTTTTGTCATTCAATCAAAAGTTAAATGGAGCCGTTAAACTTAACTGAGAAAATAACGGAATTGGGGGCGTGGTGCAAAAATGTCAATTTTTTTGGGTGCGCAGTGCAACAAGTCAAATTTATTGGGAACGCGGTGCAAAATGTCAATTTATTTGGGGGTAGGTTACAAATTTCCCTAAAGTTAAAATAGCAAAATTAAAATGAAAAAGGAATGGGTAATGGGCATCACCTGTGGCTGTGACAAATAAATAAAGTAAAATTAAAATGAAAAAGGAATGGGTAATGGGCATCACGTGTGGCCTAAAGAGAGTTTGAAATTTAAATAGCAAATACCGTGCTTGACTGCAGCCATCTGACAAACTGGCCACACTCCACACCATCATAGCCATCCGTTTTCTACAGCCAGGATCTTGTTTTGATTATTATTCTCTACGGGCACCCTGCGCATGACCTAGGTTTTTCCTCCTCTCCAACTTGTGCGGCTGATTTTGGGAGCTCGTCTTTATCAGCATGAATGGTCACACGAGTCTTGGTGAGTTCAGTTGTCCTTCTCCATCCGCTGCTTTCCCTTTTTTTTTTTGGTGAAAATCAAACTTCTTATTTTGTCAAAACCCGAAGTTCTTTTTTTTTTTTTTTGTTGGCGAATGCTGGGCTCATGGTAGTGTGTACTGTTGATGTAGTAAATACTGTGTTGCTTGCTTTTGTCGTTTCTGCATACTATAGAATCCATCTGGGTTGCAAACAACTTTGGTGAGTTGCCTCGTTTCAAGCATTATCTGGCTGTTGCATTCTTGTATTTATGAATAAGAATTTTATTGAGTGTTGGGATAGTTGTGCTGTGTACTGTGTTGCGTGTAAGCTCTGATGAGTAAAGCAAAGTGACATTGGTAGTAAAGGGTTGCTGTCATTTAGCTGGGTTAACAGTGGAGATATTGATGCATTATGTATTGGCATTTGAATGAGGAATTAGGTTTTTAAGTGTATATGTTAGGCAATAATGGAGTTTAGGAGTGAAGATGGGTCACTTTGTAGCGATTCGCAAAATGCGAATAAGGAGTTGTTGGATGGGCTCAGTGATATTGCATCGGGTGTAGATAATAATGTTAAAGTCAGGGAAAATAATGTAGAATTAAATTGTAATATGGCCGAAACTAAGTCTAAGAAAATAAGATGCGGAAATGAGGTGAATGAGGAATTGAGTTGTGCACAATTTGAAGATGAGGGAGATGAGCATGAAGAATATGGCGTGAACAGACTAAACTTTGATACAACAGAGAAAGAGATTGAAGAGTTGAGGAAAGAATATAACTAAACTTTGATACAATAGAGAAAGAATATATGATTCACAAACCTAAGTGTGAATATATGATTCACAAACCTAAGTGTAATATCGTATATAACTAAACTTTGATACAATAGAGAAAGAATATATGATTCACAAACCTAAGTGTGAATATATGATTCACAAACCTAAGTGTAATATCGTCTAGAATCAGATATTCTTTCCTCAACTCTTCAATCTCTTTCTCTGTTGTATCAAAGTTTAGTCTGTTCACACCGTATTCTTCATGCTCATCTCCCTCATCTTCAAATTGTGCACAACTCGATTCCTCATTCACCTCATTTCCGCATCTTATTTTCTTAGACTTAGTTTAAGCCATATTATAATTTAATTCTACATTATCTTCCCTGACTTTTCCATTATCATCTACACCCGATGCAATATCACTGAGCCCATCCAACAACTCCTTATTCGCATTTTGCGAATCGCTACAAAGTGACCCATCTTCACTTCTAAACTCCATTATTGCCTAACATATATGCTTAAAAACCTAATTCCTCATTCAAATGCCAACACATAATGCATCAATATCTCCACTGTTAACCCAGCTAAATGACAGCAACCCTTCACTACCAATGTCACTTTGCTTTACTCATCAGAGCTTTCACGCAACACAGTACACAACACAACCATCCCAACGCTCAATAAAATTCTCATTCATAAATACAAGAATGCAACAGCCAGATAATGCTTGAAACGAGGCAACTCACCAAAGTTGTTTGCAACCCAGATGGATTCTATAGTATGCAGGAACGACAAAAGCAAGCGGCACAATATTTACTACATCAACAGTACACACTACCATGAGCCCAGCATTCGCCAACAAAAAAAAAAAAAAGAACTTCGGGTTTTGACAAAACAAGAAGTTCGATTTTCACAAAAAAAAAGGGAAAGCAGCGGATGGAGAAGGACAACTGAACTCACCAAGACTCGTGTGCCATTCATGTTGATAACGACCAGCTCCCAAAATCAGCCGCACAAGTTGGAGAGGAGGAAAAACCTAGGTCATGTACGGGGTGGCCGTAGAGAATAATAATCAAAGCAAAATCCTGGCTGTAGAAAACGAATGGCTATGATGGTGTGGAGTGTGGCCAGTTTGTCAGATGGCTGCAGTCAAGCACGGTATTTGCTATTTAAATTTCAAACTCTCTTTAGGCCACACGTGATGCCCATTACCCATTCCTTTTTCATTTTAATTTTGCTATTTTAACTTTATTCTACTTTCATTCATTAAATCTTTGCTAGTTATAAATTCGCACTCATTTCTTGCTTTTATTTTTAATTAATTTGCAAATTTAATCAATTCTCACCACTTTATTACTTCTTTCACTTTTTCTTTATTATCTTCCTTAATTTAATAATTCACTTTATAATAAAAGACTTGCATAATTATTAGTTTTTCTCGTTATTGTTATTGATTATCTAGTTATTTCTGCTCAAGTTTCCAACACCGATCGTACCTTCTCGGTATTGAAAACTAGGGGACTGGTGTTGGGTTTGAGAAAAAAAATTTCTAATCTTAAATAATTAGTTTACAACACCAGCAATTACTTTTGGTATTGAAAACTAGGGGACTGGTGTTTGTGTTGGATTTTTCCAATAACGTTTGAAAATATGGTCAACCCCAATCTACTCAGAACTCATTAGTATCGAGCTGACCTCATAAGTACGACTTAGAGCCTATGTTGGCAATCTGGTTTACAAATACGACCTGAGATTTATGTGAACAACTGGGTTTTAAAATACAATCTTGAACCTACATGAGCGACAGGAAAATTCACCAGTCTCACCTAGAAATGAAGAAATCTGACCTCAAAATTTATTTGTCCAACCCGGGAATTAGTTTGACATGTAAAGTTATTGGTTTAAATAACGTGGCCTAATTTTTAGGGAAGTTGTACGCCACGATTTGTTAAATTGTCTCCAATTATTAACCACTCGCAACTGTTGAAGAAGGTGGGCTAAAGTTAAGGTGGTAACCACCCACGACCAAGGGCTATTTAAGCTGAAGAGGGCAACAGAGAAGTGGGTTAACAAAAATCAACCAAAAACTCTATAAGTAACCTATCTAAGAGCCTTAACATTCCCGACCAGATTTTTAGTTCTTCTATCGGAAAATTCCTTTATTTTGAACTCATTTACAATTCTTCCCTCTCATTTTTATCTCTTTATACACAATTTCTGACTTAACCATCGGAGGGTCTGCGCCGGAACCCCATCAACGTATCCTAACCGTGTTTTCTGGTTGACATGTACAAAAAATTGCGGTCATATTGGCGTTTGAGCTTGGATTCGCGCTGTAATTCCCCAAAATAAACAAATTCAGCTGTTGAGGTCGTTTTTCGGCATCAACACTCTCCTCAGAAACGTTATCTTGATCCCTTGATAATTCAGGTATGGGTAATGGGTTCTTCTTGCCTGTTCCTCTTGCTTGGCAAAGAAAAAGCAAGAAACTGAAAGTATCATTCTTGTTTGTCTTGCACTTCTGAGAAAGCATATTGTATTGTTAATATAATGTAATTTATATAAAAACTTGTATCATTTTTTTATTTTATTATGATACAATACAATACAATATTAAATATTTTTATATTATAATAATTAATATATAAAAATAATTATGTAATAATTAATTTAAACAATAATGATGGACATGTCATGTGCAGATTATCAGAAGCACTTTGTTACATAATTTGCTTTTGCTTTGAACTGGCTTTTAACGAAAAGTGCTTTTAGTTAACCTAGAATCAACTAAATTCAGCTAAAATTTTATTGGCTAAAATCTATATAAATTTTTACTTTGTAGAATTTTTGTTTCAGAAATTAAATTTTACAAAACATGATTCGTAAAAATATATCATCCGCTTAACATTATTATAAAATTCTTCAAGTATTTTATGAACCTTTAAAGATGTTGTTATCGTATGAACTCATTTTTGCATGAGCGATGTTTTCTCGTTTATAATTTTTCAATGTCACTAATCAAATTCGACCGAGAAATTGAGAATTGTGAGAATGCATCTAAATAGTTTGCCGGTTCTATTAATTTAGTGTGGTTTTTCTCTAAAAACTCGGAGGGCTCCGCCAGAAAGAGTTTGGGGATTCAATCGTTACATAAATTAATTTGAAGAAATTATTTATAGTTTATATAACAATTTAAAATACCATATTTGATCTTTTATTCTTGAAAATGATGAGTTAAAATAGTTAGAAATTGCTAACATATTGGACTGTTGACATCTCCAATTATATAGGATTATTAACGTGTTAATGAGCACAATTATAAAACTTTGGTTTTTTCAAATTTAATAACATTTCAATCTAGAGCTAAGTATAAATCAATTATTTAATTAGTTAATTGATATATAAGTTCTTGATAAAACCAATAAAATGTAAAAGTATACATAGATGCCTTTTGTTGGTCAAAACATTTAAAGCTTAGATTAAAGATCCGTTTGGAATTGAAATTGAGTAACTTTAGCTTAAAAACTATAGCACTAAAGTATTTGGTACATACTATATATTGTAGTTTAAAAGTTATGTTGATATAATTTTTACTTATATGATGAAAAATCTATTATATCTGTAATAATTTTGTCAAAATTATTATTTAAAATTTGTATTTACTATATACTATTAACTTTTGTTTTATAATTACAGTTTTTTTTCTACAACAACTGTCGCTTAACACTTCAATTCCAAATATAACCTAAATTTTTAAATCAAATAGAATGTCTACAGCTTTTAAAGCTCAATCTGACAAATATTTTCTAGAAATAAAGCAAGTTCACAGCAGAGATTCGGACAGTTTACTGAATCTATGAAAAGTTTCATCAATTTTCCACTTGTCAAACATTTAGCTTCTGATAAATTTAATTTGATACATTTAATTATCTGTGTCTGTTCAATATTAAAACTGCATTCTAAGTTGCTGTATTGTTCATGCGATCAGCCTGAAACTGTCTCAGAAGCTGCAAAGACTGGTGATACAGGTTAAGGTCAAGGCCATCAACATTCCTACCTACTCTTGCCTGCAAGATTGCCTGAAACATAAGGGAACATTGGGACAAATTAATTGAATAATTAATTTAGCAAGCCGTCAACTGTGTAGAATGACGATATCAACCTCTTACCTCACAGTCCGCTTGAATATGAAGTTCACCGATGAACTGGTAGATCGATCCAACTTGAAAGCTAAGGTCTCTCAGGTGCTGAGTGTCAATCTTTAGGATGGCATTTCCATCAGCAATTATAGCCATAGCTGTCTCTACAGCATAATCCTGTAACCTGGTCGGAAAGATTTTTAAGCTTTAAAATGATAAGCTATTATCATATAAAAAATAATGATAGTTTGACCCAAAAAAAAAAAAAAAACATTCTGGTGCAATCATACAGTGTCAGTGTCTAGTATCAGGCTAACAGCACCAGCAATACAATACTAGAATGGTTGACCTGTCCCAATAATTAATCTCACTTAGCAGCTAAACAACGCATAATAGGAAGACATTATTAATAATAAATGGCTCAAACATCATTTATTGACACTGACAGAAGATAATTTCCTGGTCAAAAGGAAACCTGATTGGATAATAATGTTTTCTGTTAACATCCACATAACAAATATCTAGACAACTGTAAACAGCTTTTCAATATTTTGCTCTTTTTCATGATCAAAAACCTACTAACAAGTAATTTGCCATCAAGAGTAAAATGATTCTTTAGACACAAACTATCAAGGGATGACAGAACACTTAAATTTACTAGCTGTTGATTTTACTTGTTATTGAGTAATGTGGTACACATAAAAGCATTCACTTCATTGGTTTTGAAGGATACATGCCACCTTAATGCAGGAAACCAAATATTATAACAACATGTAGGTATATGGTTAACCAAAATGTGTAAGAAATTTTTTAGAATGTAAGGAAGGGAATTTTATCCTAGACCTTGTGGGCATTTACTCCGATGAGAACAATCAAACAAATTGCTGCTATAACGCATGAGCTGCAAACACATCAATACAAGATAGGAAAATTATTATTTATTGATATTAAAGAAATCCTTTCATGTAATGCCCACTTGCAGATGTTTTCTTCCTCTGCTACATACTCATTAGATGCTTTTTCTCTCTTTTTTTTTTCAATCTTTCTTTTGACTATTGGACTTAACATCCTTTGCAGTACATTTATTACTCTTTGCTGCATATTTTTTATTACTGTTTGTTGATCTGGTATTTGATGTGCTTTGTATTATACGATATATTACTGTTTGCCGCATATTGTTTTGACACAAACCTATAGTAAATCTTATTCTTTTCATTGAAAATGACGGCATTTTCCTTGGTTCCAATTCTAGGTCAACAAACTTTCAAAGTTTTAACCACCTTAAGGCCATGGTAACCCACACTTTTAAGCAATCAATCCCAACACCACCACGGCAATTGTAATGTTATTTATCACCAGCACTAATGCCACCACCACAGATCCATCTCATCTCATCATCCAACATATTACAGTACCACACTCACCACCATCTTCAACAACCCCTCCATTGCACTCTAGCATTTTTCACCAATAACAATCTTCACCAAACTCTAATTTTTTACTTAACTACGTTATCACAACTCAAAAATCCAGAAAGAGAATCAAATCATAATCTAATACTATCAAAACTCAGGAATGCTCCCAAAAGATACAAAAAACTTGACAAGGAACATAGACACTAGAGCCACTGCAGTATGAAGATGCATGCAAACAAATAAAATTACAAATGCAGTTAAAAGCACCGCTACTAAACTTTGGAATATCAGAAATCTTACTTCCCAGTAACTCTTAGTGAAGCCCCTTCCTCGTAGAATTGCGAAGATGGGTGTAGCTCTGTTAAATTAACCAATGCCCCAGATTTTATTGCAGAAGATGCCATCGAAACGCCTCCAATATCAGTTCAATCTAGAACCTATTAAAGAAAAAGACCAGCAAGAATACGAAGGATCACTAGATTCTGTAACTGAATTTCTTTAAATCTACATCCAAAAAAAATTCGGTATTCTATAATTTCAACAGCAATGTACAATTTCATAAAATTCAAGCGTGCAGCAAGTAGCAACTACAATTCTGAACGTGATGGGATACTAGTTCCAACCTAAACTCTGTAAGCAATCGCACGATAACGGTGTCAGGCTAGAACACAGCGGCTGTACCCTTCCAGTTGCCATATTTTTCGTTACACTTTTCAAGTTTTTTTCAAGTTCCTTTAAAAGCAAAATATAATGCATAAATTGAGAAATTAACAGAAAACATAACACTTGTAATGGAAAATTTGACGACTGTAACGCCACAGATGTTCTACTGTAGATTGATCCTAATTGTTTATGCATGAATGAGACATCAAACTTCAGTGATACCCAGACGGAAAAATAATGAAATAAAATAAAATCTCATTCTATATGAGGAAAAAACAAATATCAAACAACTGAAAACAGTATGAAAGCTTCTTTGAGGCATATAATCAAACAGGTTCCGCACAATCATGCAAATTAAAAACTAAACGGGAACTCACTAGCATATCAAAGTTTCATCAGCAATGGATTTGCTGTGATATCGTCAAATATCTTTCTGGGTCTAAGTGACCTTACATATAGAACTGTTTGATTATGGCGGGTTTCATGTGATTTTTGTAATAGCGGGAACTGTCGAGCTGAGCAATTTAAACGACTTTTAAACTGTCTAGATGACGTGTCAAATTCCAATTTGGTGCGGTATATAAAGAATTCTTTTGAGATGTATTTGTGTTCGGATTTTAAATAATGATACAATTAAAGGATTTTAAACAAATATTTGAAAAGCTCATAATGTTAGTTTAAGGCGCTGCACTAATGTTGAATTTGAAAAAAATATTTTTTTAAAGAGTAATGATCTAGTCACAAACTCTTGTACAAACTTATTTTGTACAAATTGATATGACATGATAAAATTAATTGAATTAAAAATATCTTGACCCACATGATTTATTTATATTATTTTATATTTTCATTCAACCAATGAATTAATACTACATCAGTTTATACAATATAAGTTTGTATAAGAGTTTGTAGTTGTATCATCACTTTTTTTTTTTAAATGTGAGCGTGTGTATTAATAATGGAAAAAAATGATTTTTTGAAGGGATTTTGAACAACTTCTAAAATTGATTGGGACTACCCGAATTGACTGCATTTAAAAAAAGAAAAGAAAAAAAAAAGAAAAACCATAATAAGAAGAGACTGACAAAAAAGTTCTAAGGTTGAATATTGGACTAATAATATGAGCTTTTAATTTTTGTACAATTTTGATTTGTAAAAGTCATGGTCCAAGATGTGTAAAAATTACAAGAAGAATTTTGAATCCCCAAGTCTATGTTGAATAACAAATTTAGAGTTGAATTTTCGTTTCTTGATTTTTATAAACACGTTATGTACGCGTCAAAAATGTTTGGAATATTTGAGGCGCCTTGTTGTGTTGACAGTTTTATCAAACTCCTTTTGATTTGAAGTCTCATCGTGTTTTCTATTTTTGCCACTCGCACCAAAGCTTGGTTTTATTGGAAATTTAGAACCATATAATTGAAGGAATAATGATGGCCGCATTATAGAGGTCAAATATATTCCCTTTAATTTATATATATATTAATAGGACTCGACTAGCTTACGGATTCTGTAAGCTACAGACTGCAGCATCAGCCGTTGGATGTGGTTGGATGTGGAGTGAGAAACTAAACAATAGAAAATCGGATGGTGGGATGACGGGAGATGTTTGTTACAGAATCTGTACCATAGACAGGTCCATATTAATATATATATTTTTTAAAATATGGTACGTAGATGTCTACGTCAAGGTTTCATATTACAGTGAAATTAACTTATTAAATTAAAATGAAATTCAAGATTTCAATCATTATAACATACCATATCTATCCTGTAATTTCGATAATGGTGGGGTTGAGGTGGCAACCCGATACTGGTTCGCGAAAAGAATTCGGTGAAAAGAATGAAGGAGCGCGTGGATCCAAACAGTGAAAATGCCGCGTGAAGGGGAGTGAACCTTATCGCGATAAAAACGAGAAAAACTTTCTATCGCTGTCATAATGACTCACAACGTGCGCACCATACGTTACTTCACGTCTTAACTTCGAACTTTACGCGCTTCTGACAGGTGCGTGGGCAAGTGCAATTCGAGCAGGCAACATTTAGAACTTGTACTTGATGGGACACCTACCACTTTTGTGTCCTGCAACTCTTCCTTCTTTCTTTTTATTTTTTATTTTAAAATAAAATACTTGTAATTTTTTCCTGTTAATTGACAATAATACTATTTTTTATTTATTTTGGAACTCATTTAAAAGTATTTACGTTTTAATGTGTGATCCGTATTTTTATTCCCCCTTTTAACGACACACTCAATTTGTTAAAATTAGAATGTACTCATTTGAGAACACATAATTATTAAAAATATATATATATCGGAGAAATTAATTCCTATATTAATCCATCAAAAAGTTCATGTTATCACCATGCTATTAAGTATTTTGATTTTAAGTTCTTTTTTTTTCTAAGAGGTGGATTGTTCCAAAAGAAACAAAACAAAAGATACGGTTAGGGGTGTTCAAAATCCAATTCGATCCACTTAATTTATCTGATCTGTAAAAATTTGATCCGTAAAAATTTAATTTGTTGATTGAATTGGATTGAAAATTTAAAAATCTGCAGTCGGTTGATTAGTTCGGGATTTACTTTTGTAAATCCGCAAAAATATATGAATATGTAAAAAAAATAAAAATATGTATTTATTTAATTAAAAAAACTTATGAATGTGGGGTTACTAGATACTAATAAATAAATAAGTTAAAATGTAGTTACATTAAAATTGTACATATATTATCCGATAATAATATATAATAAACATAATTAAAGAATTGAATAATTAAATAAACAAATATAGCTTTTAAAAAAGTTAATTTTAGTTTATTTTTATAATTTAATTTAATTTAATTTTCATGTATTGATTCAAACAAATTATATTTTTTTTTCTTTTTACTGTGTTATATTTTGAGACTTTGAATGTATTATTCTAACTTTATTTAAACACTCAATTTATTAAATCTTATTCAATTTTGAATTTGATCGGTAGTAAAATTATTTTTATATTAGATTTTTTTATTTAATTAATTCGTAGAATGAACATAATTAAAATGTTTAATCAATAAATCAATCCGCAAAATGATGGATTGGATGTAAATTATGTCAAATCCGCATCCGATTCGTAGACATATCGATTGGATTTGTATTGAATTCGCCAATCTGTGGATTGGATTGAATTGAAAATTTACAATCTGCAAAAATCATGGATCAGATATAAATTGATATTCAATCCGTAAAATCCAATTAGCGAACACCCTTAGATATAATTTTCTTTTAAATTAACACCCATCAACGTGTTTATCAAACTATTGTACTCTTAAAAAATTTAGGCAAATTATTTTTTATTGTTAAATTTTTATTAATTAAATTAATGACAATTAAATTTCCTCCCCATTCATGTGAGCATAACTTTAAATAATTAAACATGGGAAAATTTTAAAGTGATGCATCGTACCACGTCATCTACAGGCTAATGCTATAAATTTTAAAGACACACACAGATCATTTGAAGCTACCAATCCGAATGATAACAATAGAGATAAAATAGAATAACTTAGACGATAAATATATTTATTTATGGATTATCATAAAAGTGCACGAGCCACGTGTTCAAGAATTATTGGTTGACTGATGCCGTTGGCGACATTGAGCAAACCGATTTGATATTAATGTACTTATCAATCTCCGACCATAACATCAATAGAATTAAGATATTACTTACAATTAAAATATATATTTTAGCTATTTTCGGTCGCGCTTTGATGTTTATTTTGCCCGACAAATGCAAAATATAGGAATTTAGGATTCCAAAAAAAAATCCCATAATATTGTAGTAGTGGTGTACGCGATTAAAAAATAAATAAAAATAGATGAGGATTGGGACCACTAACTGCGAAATGGGAAAAGTAAAGAGCTTTTAAATGTGGGGTGATGGGCTCAGTCCTTGTCTTGTCATAGACACAGTACACGGAGACGTATCTAACGGTCCTGACTCGCACTGACTAACCAAGGCACACGTCATCACCTTCCCGTAAAAAGCGAACGAATCTGCTGCCCACTGTACCGCCTTAATATTTGTTCCATAAAACTAAAAGGTTCTAAAAGTCTCTCACGAATTAAAATGTGACAAACCCTTCATTCACTTTTTGTAAACTTTTTATTTATTTATTTATTAATGGGAAAAAAATCCTAAAAATAGATAACTGCATTCCATTTTCTTCGTAAATTTTGTGTATTTAGATGGAGATAAAAGATGTCAAGATTAATGTTAACCGTATAATGTTGACGCGCGGACTTTTATAATAATGTTAGGTAAATTATACTTTATTCAAATATAATGTCCCCATAAAATTTTCAAACATTTGACCTCACTGGTACAAACTATATGTACGAGTATTTAACTAATTTCTCTCAAGATTACATTGGACAATTTTTAATCGATTTTATGAATTTATGGATATAATACCCTTATTTTTATATAAGACTCCAATAAAAATAGTTTTCATTTCAGTATGTCAAATACCGTTATTTCAAGAACAAGTAATAATCAATGTATTTGATAAGTAAAATTGTTTATAAATATACGACAAATGGTGATACTAAATATTATTCATGTTAAGTTTGACTTCATATCGTCGTTATTTATTCTTTCTTTTCATATACCGATTATTAATGAGTCGAGATCATATAATTGATTTAAATTTTCACCGCTCACTTTATCTTAATCAAATCTAAGTTAAATTTTTTAATCTCTAATTTCACTCTCATCAAAATCATATTTGATAACTCAATTAGACTTTACTTTGACACTAATGTTGGATCGCAATATTGATATTTTTAAAAATAAAATTATATTTCATTATAAGATGCTTTAAATGATAAGAAGGCTCCCTCACCAGAACAAGACAAAAACCATGTGATCATTGGGAGACCCCTGCCCCCCGGCATCAATATCGCGTGAGCACCACCGCGCGTGGGATTCATCCACCGCGAGAAAAAGAAACACAGTATCGCGAGATAACAGTTCCAAGTGAATCCCGAAAATTGCCAAAAAAGTGAAAGTGACAGACAGGCGGGCCCCAGTGGACGTGTGTGGCGAATATTCACCAAATTTGAATTAGTGGTTTCGAATCCGCTTATCCACCCACTCTTTCGTATTATCTCAAGTAATGATAACCAGATCAACCGAAAGTGATAAGTACTTTTACTTATCAAATAACCAGACAGCTTATCAAAAATCGATCAGTAGAAAAAGATAGAACTCTGTGCAATTTTATCGAAGATAGCGAGACTAAGTCTCTCTCTCTCTTTCTTTCTCTCTATCTTTTTCTCTCTCTAAATTATCTTCTTTCTACGCAGCCTTTGAAACCCTAGAATCCTCGAAACTTGTGCTAAATTAGGGATTCTAGAGGCTGAAGGGCTCTTCGATTTAAGCTCGCGTTGAGCTTGTTTGAGCTACGATTGTCGTTTTAAGCCGGGGAAGATGTCGTCTTTGAGCAGGGAATTGGTGTTTCTTATACTCCAGTTTCTCGAAGAAGAGAAATTCAAGGAGTCTGTTCACAAGTAAGGCTTTTTTAATTCACTCTTTTCTCTGTTTTGTGACATGAAATGAAGGTTGAGGATGGTTTTGTTAGATTTGGGTGAGTTTGAGGGTCTATTTGTGAAATTATGTGACTTTCGGGGGTTGAATTTGGATTTTGTGAAACTTTGACCTTGTTTTGTTGGTAGAAATGGAATTGAGGGGCTTTTGTAAAATTATATGACTATTAGGGGTTGAATTTGGATTTTGTGAAATTTTGACTTTGTTATAGTGCAAAGTTGTATTTCATTTGTAGCTCCAAATTTGTTCGTCAGTTTTCAAAATAAATGTATGCACGACAGGACCTTATTGGGTTGTTATAAGGATGATGTGGTATAATGAATATATTTAAAACTTTTTGATGGTAGAGTTACTGTGACTATCAACTTGTTTAGCAGTTTTCAAAATAAATGTACTTTGGAGGGACTTTATTGGATTGTTGTACAGATGCTGTGGTATGCCTGACATGTTTACTACTACGTAGTGAATAGCTTTTGTTTTGTGATTGTGGCATTGTGATTTTGTCCAGAAGTTTTGAAAACAAACGGATGTATGGCGGGATTTTATTAGGTTGTTGTATGGATGATATGGTATATCGGATGCTACCTTGTAGAAAAGATTTTTGTTTTGTGCTTTTGGCTTTCTTGATTTGTTCCGTAGTTTTGAAAATACATGTATGTATGGCAGGACAGACATGCTTCCTAATTTATAGTGAAGAGTTTTTGTTTGTGCTTGTTGCTTTGTTGTTTTGTCCTACGGTTTTGGAAAGAAATGCATGTATGGCAGGACTTTATTGGGTTGTTGTACGGATGATGTGGTAGAATGTATGTATTTAAAACTTTTTGGGACTAACTAGCTTGACTGTTTTCAAAACAAATGTATGTATTGTGGGAGTTAATGGCTTCTTGTATGCATGATCTGTTATAACGGATGTATTTACTACTTCCTATGGAATAGTTTTTGTTTTGTGCATGTGGCGTTGTCGTTTTCATTGTAGAGCGTTAAATTATTATGGATTGTTTCGTAGTGAGATTAGGACTGAACATTTGCATTAATTTTGTATTGTTCTGTTGGAGTGATTTTTAACCTAAAAAAATTGCTCTAAGCTTTTTGAGAAGCAGTTTAGTAGGTGCTTTACTAAAAGCACTTTGTAACAAGAAAAGCACTTAAAATTACTTTTTGTAAAATTTATTTGCGTGCTTTTTTCGTGAAGCGCTTAGTTTAAACAAAAGCATCCTAGCAACTAGTAAAAACCTCAATAGACAACTAAAATTTTAGAGCTTAGCCTAAGTGGTCTATTGTTAGACTTGGAATAATGGAGACTAAGTGTAGAAGCTCATCTGCATTTTAACTGATTTATTTAAATGAAAATCAATAATTGTTAAGATTTTCACTTTTGTTCTTTTGGGGTAGGCTTGAGAAAGAATCAGGGTTTTTCTTCAACATGAAGTACTTTGAGGAGAAAGTTCAAGCTGGAGATTGGGATGAAGTTGAGAAGTACTTATCCGGATTTACCAAAGTTGATGATAATCGATATTCCATGAAGATATTCTTTGAAATTAGGAAGCAGAAGTATCTTGAAGCGCTTGATAGGTATATGCACTCTATCGTTATGGGTTTGAAAATTATCTGTATTTTCTCTTTGTTTCGGAGGAGTATAATCTTAGTCACCTTTGATTGTTTTATTGATTTTACAGGCAAGACAAGGCAAAGGCGGTTGATATATTAGTGAATGATTTGAAAGTGTTCTCGACGTTTAATGAGGAATTGTTCAAAGAAATCACACAGCTTTTAACTCTCAGCAATTTCAGGTATTTTTTTTTTAATTTTAACCTCCTTCCAACATATATTGTCATGTTTATCTCCTAGATAGCAAGGTCTAGTTGATAATATAAATTTGTTTATGATGAATTGGATTGCTGACAAATTTTTTTTTTTTAATATTCTGAGTTTGAGAAAATAGAATCTTTGTTTAATTGAGCTCAAGTAAAAGCTCTGCTTTTCAACGAAAAAGAGCTAGAAACTTAGCTTAGGTGAAGAGTGTTGATGTGTGTTTAATTTCATATAAAGATTAAGCAATGTTTATGATAGTATTATGATTTTTATTGCTTGATCTTTCCTCTACTTTCTCATTAGCTTATCAGAAGATTGTGTCCTTATAAAGCCATGTGCTTTTAAGTGTTATTAGTAGGGAGGTATTTATGATGTTACTTGTTTTAGATTTTTTGACTTAATGACACACTGATACCACCTAATTATATTTTGTGTGGTTGTATATTCCTTTTTTTAATACAGGGAAAATGAGCAGCTGTCCAAGTACGGTGACACTAAGACAGCGCGTGGCATAATGTTGATAGAACTGAAGAAGCTCATAGAAGCAAACCCCCTGTTCCGTGATAAGCTTGCTTTTCCTACCCTGAAGTCATCAAGATTGCGGACTCTAATAAATCAGAGGTAAAAATGATATAATATTCGATAAAGGACTAATTACGGTTTCTCTGTTTCTATTTCGTTTTGCCGTAGATCAGCCAACTTTTTTTTTTTTTGTCAACCATTCATCATGCTTAACAAGCAGCCCCTCTGCTATTCTTTTCTGTTGAAGTTTTTTACCCCCCTCTTTTGACTCCTATGCTATTCCTGGTAGAACTTTGTTGTTGTTTGGGCTTGCTTCCCTATCAAAGTAGCTGAACTTGAGTCCACTTGCATGAACTTGGATTATGTTATTTGGGAAAGATTTTGTAAGTTATGGTTATTGAATTATTGAAGAATAGTCATCTTACCTGAAAACTGGAGTTGTCTTTCCCTCCTTTATCTGTATGCTTGCGTAAAAAAGAGGGAAGCACATTCCTTTCCAATTGTGTGTCATATTTATGTGGCAAGGCTATGGTAGACTGCCATTAATTTTGCATGTTCTTCATACAAAAGGTGTTGCAGCAAATTATTTTATTTGTTTCCTTTCAATATTTGTCTGTTATGTAATTCATCAGTACTTCCTCTTTGCAGTTTGAACTGGCAGCACCAGCTATGCAAGAACCCAAGGGCAAACCCTGATATTAAGACTTTGTTTACTGACCACACATGTTCACCTCCAAATGGTCCTCTTGCACCTACACCTGTCAATCTTCCAGTTGCAGCAGTTGCAAAGCCTGCATCCTATGCATCGCTTGGAACACACAGTGTATGATGCTCACATCTCGTTTTTCTTAAAAAGATGTTAACAAGATTGAGGATATAATAAACATTGAATAATCCCTTTTTTTTTTGCCAATTTTCTTGTGCACAGCCTTTTCCACCTACTGCAGCTGCTGCAAATGCAAATGCAAATGCTTTAGCAGGTTGGATGGCCAATGCTTCTGCTTCTTCATCTGTTCAAGCAGCTGTTGTTACTGCATCATCTATACCTGTTCCTCAAAATCAAGGTTTGAATTTCAACTGAACTGCAGTTGTTCGTTTAATTGGATATTATGGCTTTGAGGGAACAAGAAAAAGCAAAGAGGACATGGCTTAAGAGAAATTGAGCTGATGAGCACTCGGAGAACTAGTTGCCTATGACTTCCTTCCCGCCCCTGGATTTTCAAGGAAAAAGAGTTTGGAGGATTGGGGTCAAAGAAATTTATTTTGATGTCATTTTCATCATTGCTACCATCTGAATGAATCTTGAGTAGATTTCTGAAGTTATTTTAGATGCTTAACATCTATATTTCTTAAGTCTATATATCTTGTAAATTTTTGTCCTAATTTTTTAGTATGGCCCTGGCAGACTTAGTTTTACTCAACTAGTGACCCAAAAGTTCTAACCTTTGGTATGAGATAAGAATG
This sequence comes from Citrus sinensis, assembly GCF_022201045.2. Taxonomy (NCBI): domain Eukaryota; kingdom Viridiplantae; phylum Streptophyta; class Magnoliopsida; order Sapindales; family Rutaceae; genus Citrus; species Citrus sinensis. The sequence goes on from NC_068560.1 coordinate 29,404,602, forward strand.
AGCTGTCACATGCACTTTAGCTTAGTGACCCAAAAGTTCTAACCTTTGGTATGAGATAAGAATGAGCTGTCACATGCACTTTAGCTTATGTATGTAAAGAATATCCTTTTAGTTGTCATGCATATGTGCTTAAATGGTATACTTTCTCATCTGTGTAGTTTCGGTCTTAAAACATCCAAGAACACCTCCTACTCCTGGAATGGTTGATTATCAGAATCCTGATCATGAACAACTTATGAAACGGCTACGTCCCGCTCCATCTGCTGAGGAGGTAGTTCCAAAATTCATTTGTTTCATGCATACAATTTTAGGATGTTTTATCTTCTTTTTTTTCCATCCGCTACCAAGCAATTCTAAGATAGTTTGCTTTGTATTCGTTACGATGCTGGTTTTCATCTCTGTGCTTTAATTTTCAGGTTACCTACTCATCATCTCGACATCAAACTTGGTCACTGGATGACCTGCCAAGGACAGTGGCTGTGTCATTGCATCAAGGATCAACAGTCATAAGCATGGATTTTCATCCTTCCCATCAAACATTGCTTCTTGGTATGAAAGTTCATCTTTCCAAATAAATCATTTTGTTTGCTTTTGTACATAAGTTCTGATCAAATAGGTTAAAGCATATTTATTCATTTGCTGGCTTATTTTTTCATTTGAGCAGTTGGTTCTAGTAATGGTGAGATCACACTGTGGGAACTTGCGATGCGGGATAGGTTGGTTTCAAAACCATTCAAGATCTGGGATATGGCTGCTTGCTCATTGCCCTTTCAGGTTTTTATGTTGCCAATGTTTCATAGATTTCTGATGTAAAAGTGCCGCAATAGGACATTTGGCAATTTCATTGGAATTTATTCAATATCCTGTATACTGTTGCTTGAGAATCTGAAGGAACTTGATGCAGTGCAGAAATGATACTACCAATATGACTAAAATATACTACCAAGATAAATCCTAATAAATACTAATTACTAAATTACCTCAAAATTTAGAATTCCGAATTTATTCTACCTATATGCTTCCTACATCAGAACTGTTTCTGGTGAAGCCTTATACTTGAGGATTTCTTACAGGCTTCCATTTTCAAAGATGTACCGATCTCTGTCAGCCGTGTTGCATGGAGTCCAGATGGAAATTATGTGGGTAAGTTTCTTTGATCCGAATTGGTGTTTTTGAGGTGCCAAGTATGTATCTTATTGATTTTTGTGCTGCAGGGGTTGCATTTACAAAACACTTAATTCAATTGTATTCCTATGCTGGATCGAATGATTTGCGCCAGCATTCACAGGTCAGTTGATGTTTTGCCATCTGTCTGGCAAGGCAGAAATTGCAACTTCCAACTTTGCCCCCCTTTTTTTAACTTAAATTTGAGTTGAATCTTTTTGTCATCACAGATTGATGCTCATGTTGGCGCAGTAAATGACTTGGCCTTTGCTTATCCAAACAAACTATTATGTGTGGTTACGTGTGGAGATGACAAGCTAATCAAGGTATGAGATAGACATGCTTATCAAGAAGCTTTTGATTAGATGGCCAATTCTATGATTCTTTAACGTTGTAATTAAAACAGGTATGGGAATTGTCAGGACGGAAGCTTTTTAACTTTGAAGGCCATGAGGCACCAGTATATTCCATTTGCCCTCATCACAAAGAGAACATTCAGGTATCACGAAAATGGAAAAGGCTTCTTGTTCTCTGCTTCATGCACTTTGTTGATAATGCTCAAATTAAGAAGCGCATTCATATCTGTTAAACTTAAAGCTTCTGCTTCGCTTATTATTAATGTCTCATTCCCTAGGATGGGAGGCATCAATAAGAAGCTTTCATTTTAACTGGATTTTTATGGTGGGGAATTTGTTATGGTTATTCCTGCCATCATCTTGTCAATTATAGTAATGATGCCAGTACCCATTGATTGCATGGATTTGCAGATATGGTATGACTGGTAGCTGATGTTAAGAATTGTTTCTAACGCTATCATTTACTCAGTATTCTCAACTTCTTTGACCTAGTTCTAGTGAACCTGTGTTTCACTGGCTTAAAGCCTTTAGTTGTGGATCTGCAGTTCATATTTTCAACTGCTATTGATGGGAAAATAAAGGCCTGGCTGTATGACACTATGGGTTCCAGAGTTGACTATGATGCTCCTGGACACTGGTGTACTACCATGCTTTACAGTGCTGATGGAAGCAGGTAAGATCTGTGGAATGAGAAATGCAATCCTAACAATTTGGGAGTAAAATTGGTTTTTGCTTCTTTTTCCAGACCTACTTTTTATTTTAAACAGTATAGTGACTCGATATATTTTATACAAGGTTCTTTTCTTGTTATTATCACTTTTTTTCCAGATTGTTCTCTTGTGGAACAAGTAAAGATGGAGACTCTTTCTTAGTTGAATGGAATGAAAGTGAAGGAACGATAAAGCGAACATATGCTGGATTTAGAAAGAAATCTAACGGTGTAGTGCAGTTTGACACAACCCAAAATCACTTTTTGGCTGTTGGTGAAGATAGCCAGATAAAGTTCTGGGATATGGACAATGTCAATATTCTGACTAGCACAGATGCAGAGGGTGGTCTCCCGGTGAGTTAACAAAATTGACTTCATCTCTCTGCAAAACTCACCTACTTGGAAGTTCGGACTTACATCATCATCTTAATTTTGTCAGAATCTTCCTCGACTGAGGTTCAGCAAGGAAGGAAATCTGCTAGCTGTTACCACTGCAGACAATGGATTCAAGATCCTTGCTAATGCTATAGGCCTCAGATCTTTAAGAGCAGTTGAGAATCCACCTTTTGAAGCGTTGAGAACACCAATTGAATCTGTGGCATTGAAGGTTAGAACAATTTACCATTTTTGGTTGCTTCCTGGAAAATGTTCAAATCCTGATATCTATTGGTCTATATACTGTGTCTATTATTAGGTTTCTGCCAGTTCTGCAGTTTCAAGTGGCACTCCAGCCAATTGTAAAGTAGAAAGGAGCTCTCCTGTCAGGCCGTCTCCAATTATTGTTAGTTCAAACTTGTTTTTTGTTTTTATAACTTTCCTTTAGTTAAAAACTGAGTTTGTCACATGCTTGTGGCAACAACTTCGTGGGTTGGTTGCCTGCTATGAAACTGTGAATATGTTTATTAGGCATAGTTATTTGTTAGTTCATGGATATTTACTGCTACTCAGTCACGTCAAAAGAACTAGGGTTCACTGTTCTCCATCTTATGCTCTGTCTAGCTTCTGTATCTAGACTAAGTCCTGTGTTGGCATAACATTTAATCTGACCTTATGATTTCTGTTTTAAGAATGGAGTTGATCCTACCAGTAGAAGTATGGATAAGCCAAGAACTGTGGATGACGTTACTGATAAACCCAAGCCTTGGCAGTTAGCTGAAATTGTGGATAGTGGTCAGTGTCGGTTAGTTACCATGCCTGAGAGCACAGATACATCCAGCAAGGTGGGCTGAAGACTTTCAGAAGTAATCTGATATAATTTTCTTTTACTGTTTAGTGCTTCAACCGTTTTCTTCATATCCAGGTTGTGAGGCTTCTATATACAAATTCTGCTGTTGGCCTTTTGGCTCTTGGCTCAAATGGTGTCCAGAAGCTATGGAAGTGGCACCGTAATGAACAGAATCCAAGTGGAAAGGTAATAAATTTCACAGGTACATGCAGAAATTATGTTAAGAGAACTGTAAGAAAACTCTGTTTAATTTTGTGTATGTTCACTGAAATTTTTTGTTGACGAAGAGATTCTGAAGTCAGTCGGTATTTAAAGGCCACTGCCAGTGCCGTTCCACAGCATTGGCTACCAAGCAGTGGCCTTCTTATGGCTAATGATGTCGCAGGTGTCAACCTCGAAGAAGCAGTCCCATGCATAGCGCTTTCTAAGAATGACTCGTATGTAATGTCAGCAACCGGTGGAAAGATTTCACTGTTTAACATGATGACATTTAAGGTAAGGCTGTCCAACTAGCTACTATATTTACTGTTGTAAATACAGTTCTTCATGAATTTTACATTCTGCAGGTAATGACAACTTTCATGTCGCCTCCCCCTGCTTCTACCTTCCTAGCGTTTCACCCCCAGGATAATAACATCATAGCCATTGGAACGGAGGATTCCACCATTCACATATACAATGTTAGGGTGGATGAGGTGATTACATCTTAAAACTTTTTCTCTTATTTTTATTTTGTTTCCAGGAATTTTCCAAGCTCTTAAACCCCTACTGATGTGTCCTGATTCGCTTATTCTAGGTGAAATCAAAATTGAAAGGCCACCAGAAGCGTATAACTGGTTTAGCCTTCTCCACAAGTCTTAATATTTTGGTTTCATCAGGTGCTGATGCTCAAGTAAGTGGAATGGGATTAACTTAGAAAAGCTAAAAAAAGAGCACAAGTCTGTCACAATTCTAAGAGCTTGTTTTGCAGTTCTGGTTACATAGAACTTGTTGATATGGTAACTCTTTTCTGCAGCTTTGTGTGTGGAGCATTGATACATGGGAGAAGAGGAAATCAGTCACAATCCATATTCCTGCTGGAAAAACACCTACCGGTGACACTCGAGTACAATTCAATGCAGATCAGGTCCGCATGCTGGTAGTTCATGAGACACAACTGGCGATATATGATGCCTCTAAAATGGAACGCATACGGCAGGTTGGTAGTCCACATATATGTTCGATTATATTTTGCAATTAACCAAGTGATTACATTCGTGTCATCGTGTGAATTATTTCATGCAGTGGACGCCACAAGATGCACTGTCTGCTCCCATATCTTGTGCTGTATACTCTTGTAACAGCCAATTAGTTTTTGCTACCTTTTGTGATGGTAACATTGGGGTGTTTGATGCTGATACCCTCAGACTAAGATGCTATATTGCTCCATCCACATATCTGTCACCATCAGTTCTAAACGGGTAAGTCAGGGCATCATGGCTTGTATGCAAATTTGCAAACACTAAGAAACTTTTGTTGAAGTCGCAATCTTTCAAAGCTCTCTTTTTTTTCAAATTATCTTTCAAGGTTGCTGTTATAATATTTGCTGTACACATTGTTTTCCAGAAGCCAAACTGTTTACCCACTTGTTGTTGCCGCACATCCCCTTGAACCCAACCAATTCGCGATTGGATTAACAGATGGATCCGTTAAAGTGATGGAGCCTTCAGAATCTGAAGGAAAATGGGGAGTGTCTCCACCTGTAGATAACGGGATACTAAATAGCCGCACAACATCATCATCTACAAGCAACCACACCCCAGATCAGTTACAGAGATAAGATGAACTTGTATCTAAATCTGTCTGTATTGTAGATTGTTAGGATGTTAGTTCCCCCTAATGTTTCATATCAAAAGGTAAGTTTAGGATATTCTATTAGAAATACAGTTACAGATGCACATTTTTCTGCAGTTCTAGTTAAACTCCAATTTGTTATTTGTTTTTCTCCCCTTCTGAGTGCCCTGTTCTTTGAAATGATCAACAGTGTTTATTGTTTATTAATATTTGTACTAATAAACGCAATCTTGATTTATTTTGATTTCTTTTATAGCCTCAAGAGGACAATATAAGGGAGCATATTAATTGCATCTTTCGTATTCTTTCCTTGAAAATCTCGGATAAAAATTTTGTTAATAGACCAATTTATCGGTACATCTTCTTTACTTCAAATGTGTGCTGTAAATGCGGAGCTAGTCGATCAATTTACACAGCCTAAAGTTGATCATTTGTTTGAATATATGGAGACGATCGGCTTGTATCTGTAAAATGAATGAAAAATGTTCATTCTCTTTGTTTTTGAGGTTCTCCTCGTATGCACCTTTTTGAAGATTTTCAGATTGCTGGGCCTCTTGGCACATTCATCATCATCATCATCATTTCGGAAGATGAAAAGAAATCTCAACCCAGGAGTTGGCTGAGTTACGGATCACGTAACTTACAGATCCGGTGGCTGCCAACTCCCATTGCTTGTATTTCAATGCTTTTTTTCTCTTCTCAGAACACATGGCTGCCGACCATTGGGTGTGTATGTTACATAATTCGTAACATTGCAACCTCCCTCAACCCAACATGATAAGACTATGCAAAATTACTAATTTACAATTTCTTCTGATAAGTTGTTGAACAACAATGAGGACGGTGGTGTAATTTAGCAAGTCAACTTAATTTGTCGTATCCCAGAGACTTCGTGGCTCTTGCCTCTTTGCTTCTTATTAGTACCGTTAAAGTCATGAGTTGGACTTAAACTTGTAACTCCTCCCTTGACTCCTTCATATCTGTGTGAGTGGACTGAATTCCTCTGCTCAAACCAGAAATGCAAATGGACGACAGCCGGATCGCGATGAAGGAGAAGTTAGAATTCGTTGGAATCATCAAAGAAGCCTTGAAGATACCCATCAAAAATCCCAAATTTTTCTTCACAATTTTACTCACTTTCTTCCCTTTGTTTTGCTCCTTGTGTTTACACGAGACCATGTTCCAACGCGCCTTGATTGAATCACTCAGATCTCAAGCTGATGACCCTCCTCCCCATGAAGGCTTTGTCATCATCTACAGATCTTCTTGGCCCTCCCCCTCCCTACATGCTTTCAGAGACTGGATTGGCAACTTTATCTCCCGAAAACTCCTAGTGCAAAGTTTCACGTTCTTGGCAATCATTCATCTCTTTGACCTGCTCAACACTATCATCACTGTCAGTACTGCCTCAGCCATTTACGCACAAGAAAAGGAGACGTTGACCAAACCCTTCATCGAGAATAAGGTAGCATTATTCAAGGGCCCTCTGATTACATCCATTTATGCTCTTCTTTTGAATTCACTTGCTTTGGTTGGATTGTTCACTCTGTCGATAAACATCTATCTAATGTGGTCCATCTTCTCCACGTTGACGTATATGTTGGTTTTTGTGGCCTTGTTTACAAAATATATTGAGTGGAGTGCTGTTTGGAATACGGGCATTGTGATATCAATATTGGAACAGAACAAGCATGGGGATGTGGCTCTAGGGGTTTCGGCTTATATCAGTAGAGGCAGCAGGAAGCGTGGGTTTCTCATAATGCTTGTGTTCTTTGCTTGGAGCTTTGGTTTGAGATTATCAAGTCTCTGTGTTGGCTGGCAAAAGGGTAATGTGGTGATTGAAGTCATTCTTGCGCAGGCTTGTTTGGATTGTTTGGGGAGCGTGATGAAGTGGGTGGCTTTTATGATTTATTTCTACGATTGTAAGAAGCGATTTATAGAGAAGAAGTTTGATGGGTCAGCAGAGGGGAAAGCTTGAATCTATGTATGTAATTGTATGCAATTTGATTTATTACATAATAACATTTTAATTGTTAGTCCTGACATCCCATTTGTCATACACACGGGTTTTATTTGATAAAATCTATAAATTGTTCGATAAAGTATATGTTATCGTTCTGTTTTTCTGAATATTCCGCTTTGTCTCCACATATTAATTTTTTAAATCAAAGTTGGTTGGTTCGAGTGGTTCGGTATTTTCACTCTTTAAGAGAGATCAGGAGTTTAAGTCATGTTCTCGTATGAAGTCACTACTTTGACTAGCACTTTACCCCTTACGGGCCGACCCGGTGCGAGCGGAGATTAGTCTGGGTTGTGGTACGAACTTAAAGGTATCTCCCACAGTTATGATCAACTCATAGTTATCTCGTGGTTCAGACAAAAAATAATAATTTTTTAAAGTTTGAAACTATATAAAATAACAAGTACATAAATAAATAAATCTGCTTCAACATATCAAAAATTGAAGTTCAGTTTGAAAATATGAATGGATCAAAAGTTGAAATTGAGTTTCTAAATCTAAAATATATAAAACAATAAATAAACATATACAATACTGGGGATTCACCTACAGTATCACAGTGGTACTGTATCACTGTTTTTGTCTTTTGTGCTAGCAGTGCGGTCAATTTTCATAGAACCCCTTTTACTCATTTTTATTTTAACTTTGCTTCACAAATATTAAGTTAATTTCTCTCAAAACTATGAATTCTTCAACGGCCGATCAACGGCAAATCGGCTCCCCTGATGGCTGTGGTTGGTCGGAAAAGATAGAGGGAATTGTGGGGAACAAAACCCAATTGGTTCCGTCACCGGAAACCGGTGAAATCGCGATGAATTGAAGTGGCGATTCCGCGGTTTTTCAAGGCTTCGATCGACAACTTTCCAAACGGTTTCATGTGATAAGGATGACATGGATATGATCGGTGTCGCACGAGCTTCCTATCGATACCAACCTTCACCGGTATAGTGCCCGGAAAAGGAAACGGAATCTGGGTCGAGTTCGAGGGTTCAGGTCAAACCGATTCTTTTTTGCAACAAGGATGGCATGAAGATGACTGGCGTCGCACGAGCTTCCGATCGATACCAACCTTGGTCGGAGGAGTGGTCAGAAACGGAAACGAAATCCGGGTCGGGTTCGTGGGTATTGTGATAAAGAGAGGGGTATTGTGATGTATGTGCAATATAGAATAAAAATGTATAAATAGTAAATAGTTTAAGGTGCTAACTAAAATGTTTATATGGATACAATAAAAATTAACTTAATATTTGTAAAGCAAAGATTAAATAAAATTGAGTAAAAGCGGTTCTATGAAAATTTACAATTGTGCTGGCACAAAAGACAAAAACAGTGGTGCGGTACCACTGTGGTACCGTAGCTTGATCCCAATACTGGAGAAATTATTTAATGACTTATCCCTTAGTTTATTAAAATAAGTTGTCCTATTAAATTTAAAGAGACTCTACTATGATACAGGAATTTTAACTTGCTTATGATGCGGGACAGTTCATGTGGTGAGTTCTTATTGGCCTAATTATGACTCACAACATAGCTTGACTAATGAAAACTCACCACATGTACTATTACACACAATAACGTGGCCAAGGACGCACTAGAATAAGAAAATTAGAATAAAATATATTATTTAAGAAACAATGAGCTTTAAATTATAAGATGTTATAAGTTACCCTCCATATAAAAATAGGATCCGGCTACAGTACCACAGTGATACCGTGCCACTTCTTTTGTTTTTTATGGCTGTGTTATTGTAAATTTTCATATAACCTATTTCATTCATTTTTATTTAAACTTTGTTTCACAAATATTAAGTTAATTTCTCCCAAACCCGTGAATCCTTCAACGGCCGATCAACGGCAAATCAACTCCTTCGGTGGTTGTGGCTGGTTGTAAAAGACAGAGAGAATTGAGGGGAACAAAACCCAGGTGGTGGCGTCACCGGAAACCGGCAAAATCGTGGCGAATTGAAGCGGCTTTTCACGGCTTCGATCGGCAGCTTTTCAAACACTTTCCGGCGACAAGGATGGCATGGAGATGACCGGCATCGCACGAGCTTCCGATCGGTACCAACCTTGGCCGGTGGAGTGGCTGGAAACGGAAACGGAAACGGCATGCGGGTCGGGTTTGCAGGTTCGATTTGACCCAATTCTTTTTGCTACAAGGATGACATAGAGATGACCGGCGTCGCACGATCTTTCGATTGGTACCAACCTTGGCTGGTGGAGTGGTCGGAAATGAAAACGGAATCCGGGTTGGGTTTACGAGTTCGGGTCAATCCAATTCTTTTCCTTGTCAATTATTTAATCTCAAAATTATAAAGAGTGGGGTATTGTGATATAGGTATAATATAGAATAAAAATTTATAAATAATAAATAACACAAGGTGCTAACTAAAATATTTATATGAATGTAGTAAAAATTAACTTAATATTTATAAAGTAAAGCTTAAATAAAAATGAATGAAGGGAGTTAAATGAAAATTTATAATAACACAGTCATAAAAAATAAAAGAAGTGGCACGGTACTACTGTGATACCGTAGCCGGATCCATAAAAATAATACAAGTCCCATCGCCTGTTAAAATTTTTAAAAATTTTTGAATGGAGTGTAAGTTACTAACTTAGCAATTGATAAATTATAAAAATAAAAACAAAATATCAGGGAAAAAAATCCAAATACGTCGGCGTTTCACCAAAAAAAATTTTCCCCTCTTTTAAAGCAAAATCCCTAACGCCCAAACAGATCTTCTCTCAGAGCTGAAGCTCAAAAAAGAATGGCGAACCGTACGGACCCAGCAGCGAAGAGCATACGAGGAACGAACCCGCAAAATCTAGTGGAAAAGATCGTACGGTCGAAGATTTACCAAAACACCTACTGGAAAGAACAATGTTTCGGATTAACGGCGGAGACGTTGGTGGACAAAGCCATGGAACTCGACCACCTCGGCGGAACCTTCGGTGGAAACCGTAAGCCGACGCCGTTTATGTGCCTAGTCATGAAAATGCTCCAGATCCAGCCCGAGAAAGATATCGTCGTTGAATTCATCAAAAATGACGATTACAAGTAAGTAAACCCTAAATCAAAACCGCAAGTTTATCTTATTTTCTCGGTTTGTTTGTTTGTTTGTTTGTTTTTAGGGTTTTTGTTAATTAATTAATTTATTTTTTTCAATTGCAGATATGTCCGTGTTCTGGGTGCATTTTACTTGCGGCTTACGGGGACTGATATTGATATTTATCGTTACCTGGAGCCCTTGTATAATGATTATCGGAAATTGAGGCAAAAATCTGGTGATGGGAGATTTATTTTGACGCATGTGGATGAAGTGATTGATGAACTTTTGACAAAAGATTATTCGTGTGACATTGCCTTGCCTCGCATTAAGAAAAGGTAATTTTTTTTAGATGTTGATTTATTCGCAAGTTGCTAGTATTGTTCTTTTGTCTGTTATGATTGTATCGGTATTGGTTGAATATGCATTAGAAGTTTTGGTGATTGCTGCATTGGAATCTGTTATAAGAAATGTTATATGTTGTGTGTTGGATAACAGATGGTATTTAACGGAAATTTGGGAAGATTTTGGTAAAGATTATTTTAGGATTTTCTTTTTAATAAAATTTCTCTTATGATTTGCTTGTTTTCTGTTTCTTATCCTGTAGATGGAATCTTGAGACTGTTGGTGCTCTGGAACCTAGAAAAAGTGTTTTAGAAGATGATTTTGAAGAAGAAGAAGAGAAAGAGGAGAATGATCAGCTAGATGATGGATTAGAAGACGGCGCCTATGAAAGGGTTGGCACTTGTTTCCTGCTGCATGATCTTCTTTCCACTGCTTTCATTATATAAAAATTCCTTTTTCTGACATGTTCTTTTATGTTAACAGGATTACCACCACGGGCGAAGTCCAACAAGGGAAAGAGATAGAGATAGAAGGCGTGACAGTTACAGATACAGGTACGAACTATTGATCTCCTTCTGCTTTCTTTGTTTCTTCTCAACATGTCATATGGAATTATATTTTTTTTTTAATTTTAATTTTCTTGTTTATCATTTGCCTCTGGCAGAATGTTTTATTATCTTGTAGATTTTCTACTACGAAGTTGATATGTGTGATCATTCTAAGTTATTGCTGAAAAGTAAAATTTTTCAGTCATCAATTAGAAGTCTTAAGTCTGATGAAGATGACCTTGAGACACAATGCCATGACATCACATACGTTTATGCATTCTTATTATATATTCTTGCAGGAGAAGAGAAAAAAGACTTGTTGAAAATTAACTTAGTCTTCTGAAAAAATGACACTAAAGAATGAAGATAAATGTGCTGTATACCGCAACTATTATTATTACTACTTTTTTGGGGTTAAAAACTCAGCACCTTCTGTGGGTTGTTTTAAACTTAGTGGCATGTGATGAGGAACTATTTGATAGACCAACATGAACCAACAGGTTTGGTGGATTGCTTCAGAATTAAGTTTTAAGGTGTCCGGTAAATTAGTCTCTTGCTAAACCCAGGAGCTTCTTGTGTTGCTAGTTTGTTGGTGGAAGCTGTTATATGGAATTTTAGTATCTTGGCATATGTAAATAGCGCATCAAACCATTATGTTTTCACATTGGCATTTAACGCCATGGTGGATTAAAACAGCTTCCTATAGTAATATCATATGATCCTGCCAGGTTTCTCTGTACTGACAGTGTACAGTGAGAAGTATGATGGATCAAACAATATTATTGCTTGTTATTTATTATCTGTTGCTGTTTGACTTTTGAATTTTTGTTACATACCATTTTTGGTGAATGGAGTGACAACCGTTTGCCTTTGTGACAGCATGGCATAATGTCAGATGGAACATAGGTTTATGAATGCCTCAAATATTTTGCTAGATGGAAGTTCAGGGTCATTTGTGTTTTCTTTTCTCAGGGATCGGGACTATGATAGAGATTATGACAGGGACCGAGGACGTGGTCGAGAAAGAGATAGAGATAGAGACAGAGACAGGGACAGGGAAAGAGACAGGGATAGGAACCGCTATCGCTTGCGGGACGATAGGGAGTATGGTCGTGAAAGGGATCGAGATAGAGAGAGGGAAGGAAGGGATCGAGAGAGGCGAGATAGGGATCGTGGGAGGCGGAGAAGCCGTTCAAGGAGCAGAAGCAGGAGTAGGGATCGCAAGAGACATGCTCGCAGTAGCATGAGTCCTAGAAGAGATAGGGATGAACCGGAGGATGTGGGCACCCGAGCAGAGCCAAAGAAGAAGAAAGAGAAGAAGGAAAAGAAGGATGATGGAACAGACCACCCAGATCCAGAAATTGCTGAAGCTAACAGGATCCGAGCATCACTTGGGTTGAAACCATTGAAGCTATAATCACGAAATTGAGGATGATGTGTTTTGTTATCTTGGCTCTTCAGCAGCTTTGGCTGTCAGAACTGCATGTATACATTAGAAAGTGTATATTGAGGATTTGTGTTGTACTTTTTTGCTCCTATCTTAATGAACTGTGTTGAATCCATATTCAGCTATATGCTTTACGGTATCAAATCTTATTGACGCTCATTTGAAATTATATTGGAGTTGGGTTCAAATGGAAAGCAGACAAACACAACCCATTGGCAGGAAAACTTGGTGAGAGTTTTTAATTTTCGTGGCTCTCCTACATTGCAACAGCATTTCAAAGCTATAACATTTCAAACACCTAATAAAACCAAAAGAAACCCAAGAGATGAAAAGGGAAAGTTATTTTTGCGTAATTATGGAATGTTTTCTGGTAACAAAATGCCATCTTTATCATACTTCAGGGTGCCTGACTGATGCAGTGGCCTGCATTTCTCTCCCATTAGGATCCTCTTCTTGCATAGCACCTCATCTGCTCTCTGTTCCCTTTTTCCCTCTTCTTCAAACAGCCCAATCAGATTCTTTCTCATAGACCTATCCCTGTTCAACTTCTGGCGGGAGGTCAGTATTCTTGCTGGAACCCTCGCCAATTCAGGTGACCTTTCCAGTTTCCCGGACACAAAATCAGTTGCTGCAACCCCCTTTGCACTACTTAAACTTCTTCTAGAGTTGCCTCTACACAGAGAAAATCGATCCTTCTTTCTGTTGAAGAGACTTTTCGAAGGCAGTTGCTCTCCATTATCAAGTCTCTTTTTCTTTCCTCCCTCTTGAAACACCAAAATGTTCTTCATCTTCGGCAATGCCACATCTGCAACATCTTTAGGTTGCTTACCTTCACCATTACCACCCCTTTCACTGCCTTTGCTCACACTCTCAACTGATCCCACATCACCAAATCCAACCTTTCCCCCATTGCTGAAAGCCTTACTATTTTTGCCGGCTCTCGAAGAGCAAGTCTCTTCTCTTTTCTTGTGACTAAAAACCTTGCTGAAAATCAAACCAACTTTCTTTGCGAAAAGCTTTTCCGGTGCATTACCACGGTTCTTCGTGCTGTCATTGCACTGATCACTGCTTCTTTTCCGTATGCTCTTCCCCAAAGCCTTAGGAATCTTGATTCTTATCTTTGGCTGAGCAATTGAAATACTAAAGAAGTATGCCAATGGAGATTTTGGTGCATTGCATGGATCAACAAGAACCCGACAAGCCTTATCAGCAGCTGCATTTTCACGACTTTGTTCTTCAACTGTATTCATTTTTTGCAGTGAATTTGCCATTGTTGCTAACTTCCAATGCAAAGCTCTCTAACCAATTCAAATATTGATCAAATGGAGACATGTACGTGGGTTAAGAAGTTGCATTTTTTATGGGATTTTGCATCTTTGATTTTCCATAATTCTCTCTTAATACGTGATCAATTTTACTTTAAACTGGGTTTAAATTTGAGGGCTAATTAGTAATTAGAAGCTTGAAGATAGAATAATGCTTGTCAAATTAAAATTTGAAATGTCACTAACGGAATTTCTTTCTCAACACTATCCCAGCATTTACTTTTTGTCACGTACGTATCACCTCCTCATTGTGAAGTCTTAAAAATCTTTTACATTAAAATGGCTTAATTTTGCTAATTTTCACCATTGAGATTGTGAACAAAGTCTAAACCATGAAGTATGTTACATAAGAACTAGCATTGTTGCATTTCATTTTGTTTATTATCCCACGTTAATTTATTTATTTTCTTAATTATTTTAGAAAAATAAATTGCCATAATAGTGATAAAAAAATGGGTTATTATCGTTTCACTGCTTCAAAAATTGAAAAATACCAAATGACTACAAGAAATATTATCCCCTATCATTTTCTTACTATATCTTTACAAAAATATCATTTTACTACTTTTCGTTAGTTGACTAACAAAATATCAATTTTACCCTTCGTGATAAAAAAAAATACTTGAAGCTTATTTACAAAATCAGTGCTTCCACATTTATTTGATCATCCAAATTTTATTTCCAACATTAGGATATAAGAATGGAATCATTAATAAGATAAATTTGTAATCCATATTAGGGGTGGGCATCAGTTCGATTTCAGGATAAATTTTTGGTTTCGGTTCGGTTCGGGTCCTAAATTCAAAAAATCCGTTTGGTTTTTAGAGAAAATAAAAACCGAACTGGAATCGATAGTTCGGTTCGGTTCGGTTTCAGTTCAACTTTAGCTTTTCGGTTCGGTTTCGGTTTTTCGGTAACGGTTCACTTAACGGGTCGAATTAACAAATCGGTTTTTCGGTTTATCTTAACTTGCACATAAGGCCTCTATAATCAATGTATAATCAACAAAAAAATAATTTATAAATTTGTATAAGCAAAAAAAAAATTGCAAAAGTTTGGACTAAACGGAATAATTTTTAGAATCATTGTCACTTTTTTAATATCAAAACTTTTGGCTCAAAACGTTAATAAAATAAAATAAGTTTGTGTGCCATAATATAACTTATCAAAAACCTAGGGATTCGAATGTTATCTTGACTAAAAGTCAAGGACCCTTTTGAAAAATTTGCAAAATATGTTAGGCCATGAAAGAATTTCTATATGCAAATATTTTCTAAATATTGTCATACTAAAATTTTATAAAAGAGAGGGACCCAAATGATATTATCGGTTCGGTTCGGATTTTTAAAAGTTTGATCCAAAAACCGAATCGAATAAAAAAAAAAACTAAATCGAATTTTGATATTCAATTTTTTGAAATAAAAAAACTGAATCGAAACCGAAAAAACGAACCGAATCGAATTTTTTTCGGTTTTGGTTCGGTTTTGCCCACCCCTAATCCATATATCATAATTCCAGCAAAAAGAATTATGTTGGTATTTTGTATCCATTTTTATAAATGAATTACAAATTTATCTTATTAATGATTCCATTTTTATATCTTAATGTTGGAAATGAAACTTGGATGATCGAATAAATGTAAAAGAGTTAATTTTGTAAATAAGTTTCAAGTATTTTTTTTTTTATCATGAAAGGTAAAATTGATATTTTGTTAGTCAACTAACCGGTCAACTAACGGTTATAACGGAAAAGTAGTAAAATTATATTTTTGTAAAGATATAGTAGGAAAATGATAGGAGACAATATTTGTTATAGTCATTTGATATTTTTCAATTTTTGAAGTAGTAAAATGATAATAACCCTAAAAAAATTATAAACAAATAATGAGTGTCTAGGTAAATGAACCATCAAATATCAAGAAAATACTTATTATTTCACGTTATTAACTTATTATTAAATATTATAAAATAATCAACTTAAATAAACATGAAATTACGGTGTACAAAAATCTAAATAATAAAACGAGAAATTGAATTTTAAACAATTTATTATATTAAATTATTAATATGAATTGTTTTTTCCCACATAAAAAGAGAAATGGGCCAAAAAATTATAATTTTAAACCCAATATATCCATTGGGCCTATTCCTAACCGAAAACGAAATCCGAAAATCAGACGAAGCAATTTTACAAATCTGTAAAACCCTAGACTTGCTTTTTTATCTTCTACAAAGAAGTGCAAGCAGCCACGCTCATCTCTCTCTCTCTGCAGGTGGGTCTCTCTCAGTGTCTCTGCAGGTGGGTCTCTCTCGCTATGGTTTCCTCTCTCTGTCTATAGTCGCAGCTCTGTCGTGTATTTTTTTTGGTTAAATAAAGGATCATAAATTTACGTTTTCTTAAAAAAAAATTTTTTTTTTTGAACCATTACGTTTTTGCGATTGTTTTATCGACGTAATTTGAAGAGTTCTTAACACTAGAGCTTTTTAGATCTGGGTTTCGTTCATTATTAATGTAAAGTTTGATTTTTTTTTCTATTCATCGTACTGCGAGTAAATTGGCGAGTTGTGTGTTAGATTTAGCGCTGCGGGTTTTTAGAAGATTTAAATTGATTGAATAGAAGATCGTTTTACCTTTTTATATTATATTTCTCTGGAGAATTAGGTTTTGCTTCTCAAGTTGCATTGTGGTCTGCTGATGGCAAATATCTTTTTTGGTTTAATTATTATTTTGCTTTGTCTGTAATATTGCTTAGGTTTCGATTGAGACATTTAGATTTCTCTGTTGGTTGGGCTGCAAAATTTAGATCACTTATGTCGACTTATGCCAAACCTGAGGCAGCATTGAATCAAGCTGAAGGTCAGATCTTCAAATTTATTACTGTTTTGTATCTTTTGTCCCTTAATTGGTGGAATTATGTATATGTTTGTGCAATTTTTTTTTATCTGTTTTGTGGTATGTTTTGGTGCAGCATTGATCAATGTTGGACAGAAGCAAGATGCCTTACAAGTTCTCCATGATTTGATAACTTCTAAAAGACACCGGGCATGGCAAAAGATACTTGAGAAGATAATGTTCAAGTATGTTGAGCTTTGCGTTGACATGCGAAGAGGCAAGTTTGCAAAGGATGGTTTAATTCAATATCGAATTGTTTGTCAACAAGTGAACGTGACTTCCTTGGAGGAGGTCATCAAGCACTTCATGCATCTGTCCACTGAGAAGGCAGAGCAGGCTCGTAGTCAGGCACAAGCTCTAGAAGAAGCTCTTGATGTTGATGACCTTGAAGCAGATAAAAGGCCAGAAGATCTAATGCTTAGTTATGTAAGTGGGGAGAAGGGAAAGGATAGGTCTGATCGTGAACTTGTTACACCTTGGTTCAAGTTTTTGTGGGAGACTTATAGAACAGTGCTTGAAATATTGCGGAACAACTCAAAGTTGGAGGCACTATATGCGGTATTTTCTGCTTGAACTTGAATTTTGTTTTAGTAAAAAATTAGAAATTAATCAATCTACTTGGTAAATTAGAGAAGAGAAGGAAGTCTAAATGCTTTTGATGTTGTGTAGATGACTGCACACCGTGCCTTCCAATTCTGCAAGCAATACAAGCGCACAACTGAATTTCGCAGGCTTTGTGAAATTATCCGGAACCATTTGTTGAACCTTAACAAGTACAGAGATCAAAGGGATCGTCCTGACCTTTCTTCCCCTGAGAGTTTGCAACTCTATCTGGACACCAGATTTGAGCAGCTGAAGGTTGCTACTGACCTTCAGCTCTGGCAGGTCTGTATGATTTATTTTTCAATGTTTTTTATCGTATGGCTGGAAATTGTCCATCTGTCTTTTTTAATGGACGAAATTGTTCATGTGTATTTTTAATGGACATCTCACTTTTTTTTTCCATCACGTTCTCATTTGTTCTCTGCAGGAAGCGTTTTATTCTGTTGAAGATATACATGGTTTGATGTGCATGGTTAAGAAAACTCCAAAGCCGTCACTGCTAGTTGTTTATTATGCGAAGCTAACAGAGATATTCTGGATATCATCAAGCCATCTTTATCATGCTTATGCATGGTTCAAGCTTTTTACGCTCCAGAAAACATACAATAAGAATTTAAGCCTAAAAGATTTGCAGCTAATAGCATCATCTGTTGTTTTGGCTGCACTTCTAGTGGTTCCTTATGACCGCAGTCGCAGTGCATCTCATTTGGAGCTTGAAAACGAGAAGGATCGGAACTTGAGGATGGCTAATCTTATAGGATTTGAGCTTGATCCTAAATTTGATAGTAGAGAAGCGGTAATCTGATCCATTCAATTTAGCTTCATGCTATTTTTTTATTTAAGCAGCTTTTGTCTGATGATTCCCATTTCTTGCAGCTTTCAAGATCCTCCCTTCTCTCAGAATTGGTAAGTTCAAAGTGATCAGTTTTTATGTGTTTCTATTTACACATACTTGATCTATATGTTCACTTCACTTCCTAGAACTCCATGCCCTTAAAAGCGGGTAAGAGAGATACAAGTTCTGCCATGCTTAAAAGAAGTCAAAGAAAAGTTATACCTCGTTTGCTATGTTTGAACATTTCTTTGTATGCATATTAGTTTCTGACTTCTGTTTAAATTGGTTGTCTTTTTCATTAGGTGTCCAAAGGTGTTATGAGCTGTGCAACTCAGGAAGTGAAAGACCTTTACAATCTTTTAGAGCATGAATTTCTTCCTCTAGATCTTGCCTCAAAGGTGCAGCCTTTGTTGGCCAAAATCTCAAAGTATGGTGGTAAACTTGCTTCAGCTTCTTCTGTACCGGAAGTGCAACTTTCCCGTTATATTCCTGCTCTTGAAAAGCTTGTTACCCTAAGGGTGCTTCAACAGGTAACTCATTCTATGGTTTATTTTCAAAGTATGTGCATTCTTTTCCTTGTTTTTGGTCATTAACACTTTATGCTTTTCAATTTCTCTTCTTTTCCAGGTGTCGGAGGTGTATCAGATGATGAGAATTGAGAGCTTATCTCAGATGATTCCTTTCTTTGATTTTGCTGTCGTGGAGAAAATTTCTGTTGAAGCTGTGAAACATAATTTCATAGCTATGAAAATTGACCATATGAGAGGTGTTGTAGTTTTTTGTAATTTGGTAAGTCTTGTGCATATACTGTTGGATGACTTGATTACCTATAATATTGTTTTGATCTATAATTTGATTTTGTTATTGTGCGACTGTTTCAGGGCCTTGAATCTGATGGTCTAAGGGATCACCTGACTATTTTTGCTCAGTCTTTAAATAAAGTGCGGGCCTTGATATATCCTCCTGCAAATAAGGCATCAAAGCTAGGTGAAATGTTGGCTGGTTTAGGGGAGATTGTAGATAAGGAACATAAGAGGCTTCTTGCGCGGAAATCAATCATTGAGAAAAGGAAGGAAGAGCATGAACGCCAACTTATTGAAATGGTATTACCATCTAAACTGCATTGATGGCTTGCATTTTTTATTTTTTAATTGTTGGCTTACAATCATGGAATTTAAGTAATTACTTTTTTCGCTTTCAAGGAACGTGAAGAAGAGTCTAGGAGGCTAAAGCAACAGAAGATAACAGAGGAGGCTGAGCAGAAGAGGCTTGCTGCTGAATTTGAGCATAGGAAAAATCAAAGGATCCTCAGAGAAATAGAGGAGCGTGAACTTGAAGAAGCGCAAGCACTGCTTGAAGAAGCTGAGAAGCGCAATAAAAAGAAGGGAGGCAAAAAGCCAATCTTAGAGGGGGTGAGTTAAAATTTGGTTACACGGTATCTTATTTGTATAAGATGGGCAATTTTGACCATTGCATTTTCATTACTATTATTAAATGCAGGAAAAAGTGACAAAACAAACTTTGATGGAGCGAGCCCTGACCGAGCAGCTGAGGGAGAGGCAAGAGATGGAGAAAAAGTTACAAAAACTAGCCAAGACAATGGATTATTTGGAAAGAGCAAAAAGAGAAGAGGCTGCCCCCTTGATTGATGCTGCTTTCCAACAACGGTTGGAGGAGGAGAAGGTGCTTCATGAACGTGAACAACAGGTATGTATTTGTTTCGTCGTTAACATTTGATAAATATGCCTATTGTTCAAGCTTTTCCTTTCAATTTTTTCACAGTATTTTAAATGATGATGTCATTTTCTGTGATAATGTGCTTCTCTTCAACTGAGCGTGTCTCTGTGTTTGATATACGTAATTGTTGCCCTTTAAGAGGAAGTCTCAATTTTGTTTTCTGGCTTTGCAGCTAGAGGTTGAGTTGAGCCGGCAGCGACATGATGGAGACCTGAGGGAAAAGTATAGGCTTTCAAGGATGTTGGACAACAAGGTGTGTACCCTGAATGGAGAGTTCTATTGTTATAAGATATAATTTGTCTTTTGCCTGTCCATACAACTCCTTTGGACTGTTGGCTGGCTTGTTGACATGAAATGGATAGTCAAAGTTGCTGAGATCTGTTATTTCTCAGAACACATTCCAGGAAAGAGTGCTGAACCGTCGAAGAGTTGAGGTCGACAGGCGCAAAGTGGAGAGGGAGGAAAGAATCAGCCTAATTATTAAGGCCCGAAAACAGGAGAGGGAGGCTAAGAGAAAGAAGATATTCTACGTTAGGACCGAAGAAGAGAA
This sequence comes from Citrus sinensis, assembly GCF_022201045.2. Classification (NCBI taxonomy): domain Eukaryota; kingdom Viridiplantae; phylum Streptophyta; class Magnoliopsida; order Sapindales; family Rutaceae; genus Citrus; species Citrus sinensis. The sequence goes on from NC_068560.1 coordinate 29,425,240, forward strand.
AATAAAAAGGCTGCGTGAGGAGGAAGAAGCTCGTAAGCGTGAAGGTATACATATAAATTGATATTTTCTTACAAATCAATTATATTCTTTTGTTCCTCAAGCGTTATATGAGAGAGTTGGAGTGAGATTCCTCTTGTATCTTGAATTCTGAATAGCTCATTTTCTTTGCTCAAAAATAAGCCCCGTAATATATTTTCCCTGGCTCCATGATGAAAAGTTAACAAATAACATTAAGCATAGTAATTATGTCCCTCCAGTATTTCTTGAATTTTTATTTTTATTTTGTATATTTTCTTTTTACTTTTTGGTTTATTTTGCTTATGTTGTTCTGGAACATGCAGAGGCTGAGAAACGAAAGAAGGAAGAAGCTGAACGCCAGGCAAAATTGGATGAGCTTGCTGAAAAACAGAGGCAAAGAGAGCGAGAGCTTGATGAAAAAGAACGACTCAGAAAAGAAGCTATCTTGGGGAGGTCATCTGATGGGGCTTCTAAACCTTTCGAGCCTCCTGTTCGTACATCAGAGCCTGGATCTGCTGCTCCTGCTGCAGCTGCAGCCGCAGCTGCACCAACCTCTGGAAAATACATCCCCAGGCACCTGCGTGCGAAAATGGAAGGTGCAGGTGTAGGTGGGCAATCAGCACCTCCTCAATCTGAGGAGCGGTGGGCTGGCGGTACCAGACCAGAACAATGGGGGCCCAGCAGGCGGACTGACGGTTCCAGTCAGGCTCCACCTGAAGCTGATCGCTGGGGCAGGCCAGATGATCGCTCAGGCCCACCCAGTGATAGGTGGCGTCCTGGTGGGGGCTCAAGGTCATCCTCCACTTGGTCGTCATCCAGACCACCACGTTGACCTCTCCACTTTGATCAAGGATTGCTTCTGGCTGATGCTTAAATTGGGATATCTTGATTTTATGCTGAAATGTCGATGGGTTTTTGTTGATACGAGCTCAAGAGGAAACTTGGGACTTGCTAGAGTTATTTGTTATTCACTTTTTTTTTTCCATTTTTTTTTTTAAATTTTTGGCTTTGTATGGGAAAACCCGAGGATATTTATTGTAGTCCGAAGCAAGCAACTCGAAGATTTTTGACACTCAAAACTTGGTACAGTTGAATTGGCAATGTTTTGCATCAAAAAGCAAGTGAGCTGAGAGCAAATTTTCCTCGGTAGTTCAGAGTGTCTTAGACTCAGTTGTCTGTATGCCAATAAAGTTTTATTGATTTCCTAGCCAACCGTCGAGGGTTGACAAAATGCAAATAGCAGCCAATTTGTTTGTTTTAATCGGTTGGGTAGATTTTTTGGGACATTATTTTTTTAGTCAGGTTCGTGTTCATTATTAATTACCAGGCGTTTTGATCTCATAGTGACTGCCTTTTTCTAATTCGTAAGATGAATATTATGTTTATTAAGGTGAAATTACATTTAAGTATTGGCAAATGATATGTTTTGCATCGTATATACTATAGGTAAATACTGTTCAAAGATATATATTTATTTAATTAATTCCGCACGTTAATCTGACCATTACATTCAGGAGACACAAAAGTATACACGATTTTAAACAGACAATATTCTTCGGTCTAGTAGACAAGAGTTCATCAAAACTGCTCTCGCATTTTTTTTTTTTTATTATTATTATAAAAAAGTTCAATAATTTGAAGTCCCACCACCATAACCAAATCAATTATTTCCCTAATTTTTCCTCTGTTGTGTATTTTCAACCTTGACAGTGCTTTGAAGCCTCAAAATCAAATCATTGGTTAGAATAAAAAAACAGATTTAGGCCTGCCAAAAAACTATAACAGTAATGTTGATATGGCATCCATTAACTCATTGAGGAAGGTTTAAGGAGTCAATTATTTAACTTGCTCAGCCATTTCCATTCAACGACTCCGAGGTATTGTGCACTGCTAATCGTCAAACCTTACACTGTAAAATTTAGAGGCAAAACGTTTCATTGAGTTTCATCGCACTCGTGTATTATGGGTGCGCTTGGGATTGAGATGCTGTTACAGTTACGTGAAAAAAAAAACTATAATTATAAAAAAAAAGTTAGTAATATATAATAAATATAAATTTTAAATAATAATTTTAATAAATTTATTAAAAATATAATAAAATTTTTATTATACAAGTAAAAAATCATATCAACATAGCTTCCAAAGTACAACAGTTAGTGTTTACTAAATATTTTAATACGGTAGCTTTTAAGTTACAGCTGCCCAATATCAATCTCAAACGCAACTTCTGTGAAAATAAATCTAGTAGATTTTATTTCATCAAATAAAGAACTGTTACAAATAATGAGGAAGTTAGTAGATTTCATGTAGATAGGGAACAATGTAAAATTTCTTATTGTGTCTGATTTATCTAGAATGATACGTACCCATATTTTTCGACCGCGCTGTACATTTCGTGTCATTGCTCAGCGCCCCGCTTCCATTTGTCTAGAGCTAGATGTGAATTTAATTTCCAATTTCTGTTTATTTTTTAAATGATTGCTAAATACATTATTTCTTTTCGGTGCAATATTGAATTATTAATTTATAGCCCAAGAAACAGGTCGGATCTTTTCAGATCTGTATCCCGCCAAAATTCACAAACGGGTCAGCCCATGAACCAAATCCCAAATCTCTAAACCCTTCTTCTCCCCTTGCTTGCGGCCTCTTCTTACCGTCTCTCACACACACACAAATCGCAATTAACAAAGTGAAATTTCTTGACAATGAGTTCACTCGCTGCTAGATTCGCTAATTTGCTGCGAGTTCCTGCTTCTTCTTCATCACACTCCACCTCGCTAGGTGTCTCTCTCTTTTCCTCTTTATTATATACAATTTTATTCTTTTTATGATGCATGGGTGAATGGTTTTGTGGAAATATTTGTTGATATAAATTGATGGTTATGTAATTCTTGTACAGGGTTTTTCTGGGTTTTGGTAAAAATCTCATTTTGATCACTTTTTTAATGGATGTTTAATATATGTGCAATTTGTTCTTTGAGTCAAGAGGGCAATTCTTTTTAACCGGGATTTACTTATTGGTTTAGTAAAAATAATATCATTTTGAATATTATCTGAAAAAAGTTTGCGCATTGTGATACATTTTCTTTTTCCAGATAAACTGTAAATGAATGTGTCCAGTGAATTGCTTATTTGCTTTTGGTCTTATATGTGGATAGCCGAGAGAAAGGTGGGTGGTTGTGATGATTTTGTGTTACGTTTGTAGTGCTTGGCGTGCAAAGGAGCTCAAAGATGTGGTACTCGAGTGGGTCATTTGATGGCAAAAATGATGATCAGAATATGGATGAGGTGGATGATGTGTTTGATGATTTTGTTGTTGAAAAGCAGGAGTTACAGCCTCAAGGTGTTGATCCTAGAAGGGGTTGGGGATTTCGTGGTGTGCATAAGGTATTTGACGTTGAAATTTTACTTAGAAACAGTTAGCTTCTTTTTGGATATTCCCCGGATTGTGTCTTGTATAGCACTGGATAGGACCAATGTTTTGATATCACACATGGCCATTGTCGGAAACTCGTTAGAACTAATGATTGTGTGGGTTGATTATTGGGTAGTGTGATTTAGTGATGAATTTTTATATTTCCCGTGATAATCTGCATTACAAAATAAGGAACTTGTAGATTCTTAGCATTTTCTTGCCCTGCTGCACTGTTTTAGAATTTATTTCTGCAGTATTTGTTTCTGAATTTAGGAAACAAAAGATTCTGTTGAATTTATTTCAACCTTTTAGCTGTTAGTTTTGTTGAATCTGAGGCTCTCCTGATTTGGAAACTAGTAGAGGGAAAAAAAAAAAAACTTATCTTTAGTTTTCATTGCAATTTTAAAGTGTTGATTATTATATTACATTGTCAAGGTGTTTTTTTTTTCCTCCAAATGAAAATTTAACCTGTCATAATTTTTTTCAGGCAATTATTTGTGGAAAAGTTAAAGACACCCCCGTGCAGAAGATCCTAAGGAATGGCAAAACTGTAACCATCTTTTCAGTTGGAACAGGGGGTCTGTTTGACCAAAGAATTGTAGGGTCGAAAGACTTGCCGAAACCTGTTCAGTGGCATAGAATTGCTGTGCATAACGAAATACTCGGGTCTTATGCCGTCAAACAACTTGTCAAAAAGTATATGCATCCACTTTATAAGAAAACTAATTGTATCATTGAGAAGTTAAAAAGAATTTTCCTCATACTGTTTTGATCTAACAAAGTGAAGCTTTGACACAGCTCTTCAGTTTATGTTGAGGGTGACATTGAAATTAGAGTTTATAATGACAGCATTAATGGTGAAGTAAAGAATATCCCAGAGATATGCATTCGTCGTGATGGTAATTCCTACTATTAACTGTTTCTTCTCTCTCATTTTCCATTTTATTAAATAATAATAATAATAATAATTATTATTATTATTATTATTATTGTTATTATTTATTTATTATTATTTTTTTGTTGGTTTTCTGCGGTGGCATATTGGGCGTTGTACTGTTTGGATTCACCTGGTAATGTAACGTGCATATGATTTCTGCAATTTTCCATGTTAGTTAAGAGAAGCCAAACTTTGCAATGTCTCAACCCACCTTAAATCAACTAAGACTGAGTCTCAAACTAGTTTGGTCCACTAAATGAATCTCAGACCATCAAATTAGGAACTTTGATGGTGTATTTTGTGAATGAGGACTGCAGGAGGCCGGAATAGTCGGCAACCTAAATATTGAATGCAATGTGCCAATGGCAGTTTCCTTGAATATCTGATTAAATACCTTTAATGCACTTTCTTCTTGCCCATCTAGTGCAGGGTCCATATGAAGGGTAGATGGGTGTAATAAAGGGAAGTGTGGGTTGGGGGTGGGGAGGGTATGGAGTGACATTCTTGTTATGCTTATGATTCATTTTTCAGATTACCAAGTAAGGTAATATTCTTATTCAACAATAGGACAGTACATTGTATATTTCCTTCATGGCTGTACATGCCCATTGCAGGGACACTTCGCCTTGTAAAGTCTGGGGAAAGCATCAGCAAAATATCCTTTGATGATTTGCGTAAGTTATCTTCTCTTGTCAATTTGTGCAAAAGTTTGCTTGGCCTACCAGTATGGTATTGCCATTCTTAATTATGACAATTTGATTGGGGTTAATGATTCTTCAATATTTCATATTACATCCCAATTTATCAGGTCTCAGTGAGTGATAGTTTAAACTTTTGAACAACGCACCTTTTGTTTTATTGGCAGGAGAGGGATTGCTTTAGCTGAAAGTCAATAGACACGTTGCGGAAATCTTATTCATTTGTAAGTGGGAGAAGCTGAAACCTAACTTTTGTAAGAAACAGATATTGTAACTAGCCTGGAGAAAATGATCCTTTGATGGTTTTATAGTTTTTGTTATGACCTGGTCTTTTAGTCTGTCTTTTCCTCTCTCTATGGATATGACTATTTCTGCCCGTGAATATGATTATTTCTGAATCTCTCTCTCTCACGCTCTCTCTTTAATGGTGATTTGATATGATATTTAAGGTCACATGATATAGTATGTTTGATACTCAAATATTTTTTTGCAGAATATACTCTGCAATTAATAGCTCCATTTATTTTCCCCGTATAGGACAATGTGATTGTCTTGCTTTGTGCACCGTGAGTGGTGATACACATGAAGGTCTTGGGTATAATATTAGAGTATTAGTGGGTTCGAATGAAAGTTAGGATTGATAACCGTTAATTGCCATCTTGAATCATATGTCACTGGTATGAATTTTCATTGTTTCTTGTTGAACGAACAATTTTGTTAGGTTTTCTCAGATGTATAGTGTGGAAGCATTCATTTGATTGATGCTATGATGTTATTTAACTATAAACTGTTCTCTCTCAATTTATGAATGGGTACATGTCATTATTGATTCTTCAGCACAAGTTCAACTGCTTCATTGGCATTTTCAGCCCTGCTTTTCTAGTAAAAAGAAAGAAGAGTTTGAAGTCCTTATTTTCTCTTCTTCTTTTCCTTTTATTCTTTTTTGTAATAACTCATAGCTTATTATCCTGTTTTAGTAATATCAGTATCATAAAATCATACCAGGAATATGTGTAATCTTAATTGCCCCTAGATGAGAAATATTTAGGTTTCAACCTGCAGTTGATGTTTTTGGTATTCTATTCCAAATGGAGTGCTACACAATGCCGAGTACGATGATGCATATGATGGCATGGCATGCCAGACATGCCTGGGTCGACTTTTGTACGAAAATTTTTGGGAAATAATTAGCCTCATTTGGAAAATACTGAACACTATGTTAGATTTTTGCCATTATTTTGTGATGGAGAAATCCAGATTTAAGTCGCCATTTATTTAAATCTCCTTTCACAACTTTGAAAGCATTTATAAATTATAACTTGGTTTTTTAAACGGCTTTTGTTATCTTACGTGATCATGTAAGATGCATTATTCTTTTACATCCATTGGATGAAAATTCAACGGTTATGAAAATATACGATAATAAAATTATTATTATTTCCACAATCGTTGGATTTTCATCAAACGGCTGTGAAAAAATCATGTATCTTATATGATTATGTAAGATAACAATCTCTGGCCCAGACATATTACACTTTAACATACTAAAATTTGGAGCTGTTTTTTCCATTTTGAATAATTTTTTTTCTTAATGATCTGTTGAATGGTATCGTGATCATACAGCTAAAAAAGAATTGTACTCCCAAAATCTAGGATGTAGCATTCAGTAAAGATCCTCTCTCACTCATTTAGTTTTTCTGACATACTAAAGTCACTTAGATGATTGTATTGGATCAGAATTCTGTCTTGATCTGATCTCTTTCTGAGTAAAAATACATATGATAATTAGTAGTTAATAAATAAATAAAATAAAAAAATTAAATTATATCTATACATTATTATTTAAAGACATGTGACATAAAATTTTTAAAAACTAACGAGAGCTCAGATAATGAGATGTCTTTTTCCGGTTGTATTAGGTTCTTCTGTGCGATTGTATTGCTAGTTCATGTGCACCATTAAAGTGTCTGTTGACCTCGGATACATGGCCCATCCCCACATAATGTCTCTAATAAAGTAAAATAAAGCCTCACACTAGCTTATCAACTTTGTCGGTTTGCTCTTTCCTCTTATAATCAAGCCGAAGCTTTTCTATTATTTAATTGGAGCACTTTGGAAAATGGATTCCCCTCAAAGGGCAAATGGCCTCCAGATATTCTAAACAAGGAAAGTGGGATTTAGGAGTGCCATTTCCTCAACACGCGTCGGCTTAAAGTATCATTTGTAACTATTAAAGGAACTCGCACAGTACATGGAAATCCCATATGGTGGGACACACTTGATTTGTCTTGGATTCACGTTTTACTTTACAACCTTGAACACCAAGTTTCTCATCAGTACATTCCAGGCTCAATTTCCTCATGGTTTCCCTGGTCTGTTAATCTTTTCTGGTTGAAATTGTAACAGAGAAAATGTTTGATATTAGAGAGATTGCGGTCTTCTTATAACTGACTTTGTTACATGATTTGGACATTCAGTCGATGGTTTCGCACATTTTCACCTGTAGAATGCGGCTGATTCTGGTGTATTTGATCCATTGTGTTCCCTGTTTCCCTTGCTGCGTACAACCTCGCAGGTTATTTTGTTATTCACTGGTGCTCAATCCAAGTGATACCCCATATTGCTGATCATTTTGTTAATCATTAGAATTCGATTCAATTGATTAATGGCTGAATAATTGAATAATAAGGATTCAGACTTGCTAGTTTTATATTCAATGCCGGATTTATTTGGGCGGTCCGTGTTACAGCTAATAAGCTTCAAAGTTCATGGGGGTGCATAAAACTTGATAATAAGTATTTAATTCAGTTATTATTAGTGATAGTGTATAAAAATCCTGCCAACATGTCGAAGATCCTAACAGGTGTCAGATCAAAGGTTCGGTGGTAATGCACTAAGAAAACTGCATTTTGATTGGGGCCTGGGATTATTTTTCAGTTTTCACTCTCCGTGCATGTAATTATTATCTGTTTATATACTTTATTATTTTGTTTCCGCAGCTCACTCTCTAATGCTGTATAAATAGGCTCCTAAAGCTCTAGGTTTTCTTGCTTCACCATGACGTTTTCCTCAGCTTCACTTCTTAGCACAAGAGTGAAAATGATGCTTGTGATATCTTTTGTACTCATCTTAGTAACCCATGTCTCAGGTCACAATGCCTGTCCCAAATGTGGCAGCATTGAAGTTCCATATCCTCTTAGCACAAATGATAACTGTGGAGACCCCAGGTATAGAGTGTATTGCGAAAATGATGTTCTACAGTTATTGTCAGCTGGAGGCTTCTACTATAAAATCATCAGCATTAATCCTAGTTCTTATAGGCTTGTTATAAGCCCTCCCTTGATACCAAAAGACACTTGTTACTCTTCTGATCTCACTTCAGGAGGCTTTACGCTGGATGATGATTCACCCTTTAACATATCTACTCGTAACACTGTCATGTTACTCAACTGCTCTGAAAATATTCTCCTTTCTCCATTGAACTGTTCTTCAAGCAGCCTCTGTAGGCTTTTTGAGGAGCAGGTCGAGGCAGGAAATGGGTGCCGAGGTACACTTTGCTGCCATTTCTTGAAAGATTCATCCATGACTTCACGGAGGATTAGAGTTAGAGTCGGAGGTTGCACTGCTTATACTTCTGTGGTTGACATTAGGCCAGGCGATTCCATTGATTCATGGAACTACGGCATTGAGCTGCAGTGGTTGCCCCCCAACTAAGTTACAGACAAGCTTGCGTGAAGTCTTGTGTATAGGATCCTCGTATCATTAGTTGATAATTCAAAGCATATTTTTCACTTGTAATGCTTTAACCTTCTCAGCAAAATAAGCGCCCCTCGTCGAGAGGGAGCTTCTAAACACGCGCTGTCTTTAAACTTCATGTGTGTGTGTGTGTGTTTTTTTTTTCACCTCATATGCTTCTCTGCAGTTGCTTGCTTTGTCTGGATGGATGTTCAGTTCTTGTTTTGATAAAATGAATGAGTCTTCTTGTAATGGTAATGTGTTATTAATATTATTCTTCTTTGTGTGAATAAGGGATTTCATTGAGTGAAAATGTTAGTCCAGCTCATAATCCTCCTGTTATTACACAATATTCCATCACTCAAAACTAGCCACCCCAGATGGTTAAGTTTTGCTTTAATCTAATCTTGATGCGGCAAACTTACCATATTTAATCATGAAATGAATACTAATAAGCTGGGGCCCAAGAAGTGCCATTGCTTTTACTACTTTGGGTGGCTGAAGTTTTTGCATTTACTAATTTTGGGGAAACTGGAGCTAAAGATTAACTTTATTTTCGTCAGCTCCATAGTTCGTGTATTTGGTTCCAATTTTATAACATCTCCTGCCTCCGACAAAATTTATAAAATTTAAGTTTGAAAACCTAAATTAAGTCAAAACTAAGGAATAATTAAACAATATTGTGATGACTATCAATGTGAAGCTCAAATGCCCCCATGAAGCTGTCAAATAGTGACCATGTGGAAGTAGCTTCATTCCAAAGAGATTCTGGAAAGGGGTAAGGATGGAAAAGGGTAAAGAGGGAAGAAAACTTGCTTCTACATCATGGTTTGCCCATTTCAGTGGGCCAGTGGCGAATACGACTTGAACAAAAATGCTAAAAAAACCTTAAATGTAAAGTAAAAGTAACCACATACAGAATGAGTTCCTTGAGTTTGCAAATAATTTTGTAAAAAATATTATATATCGTTATAATACAGGGTATTCAGAGAGCAGAGGAGTTAAAAACATCGCCTTTTAACTCTCAACAGAACAAAGAAATTGATGCAGCAACTACACATATGCCACTATGCATACTTTGCTTTTAATTACAGATTCAAATTGTTAGCAACCAAACTGTCACAAACATATCTAATCAGATAGCATTTTTGTTTCTCAGCGGTCAGTACAATAGCCAGGCACAAACCAGAATCCCACAAAACAACGAATAAAAAACACCTACTCTCTGTATCTCTACCTCATTTCTTACACATATCTATTAAATCACCACCGGAAAGTGAAAAACCAAACATGCTCACACTGCCAGAGGAAAAACTTACCAAATATGTACTTTGTTATCAAATGAATAACTATGTTATCACCGTGGGTATACCCGGCCTCTTTCCTTCCATGGCATCTTTCTTTTTCCGACAATTTGCGCAGAGAAAGGGGCCTTCCCATGGCTTTGATGTGGGTGAGAAATAAGGCCCTGAGTTTACCGATAAGCCATCACTTGGTGGTTGGTCCACTTGGCAGACTGCACACCTGAAAAGACCAGAGCTCGCATTCGAAGGAAAATCCCTACCCAACCTGCAATTCCAATAATAAAATGAAAAAGTTGAAGACTATGAACCTACAAAAAGAGATGTCCATGCTCTAATCCTGTTAGAAACCATTCGATAAAAAGGTCTCTTATTTATCGCATAGGATCATAATATCAGGTTCTAATAAACAAGCAAAATGATTATGTAAGCAACTGCAATTATACTTGGTAATTATCTTCTTTTAGCGGCTTCTGATTGTCATCTTTAATAAAAACTATAAAATTTCCCAAAAATATAAGAAGTGGGTACATTTCTATGCATTCGTGTAGCTATACAGAATTGGAAAGCCAAAAGTTCAAGGGAAATGAATAAACTGCTGAGAAAAGGAATGTTATGATGAACAAACCTTTCAGCAAGCATAGCCGAACCCTCTTCAAACAGCTCCTCCACAACCCCAACAGCAGCGAGCTTGTTTGATGTTTTCATAGAATCATGAGCTTTCTTCCCAAAGATAAGTGAACTTAGCACATTCTGTTTCTTTCTAGGTGTTGGAGCTGGGACAGGATGGTCAGATGGTATGATATCAACAACCAGGCAGGTTGTATCATCCTTCAGTCCCCTTGACCTCAGAGCCTCCTGAGAAGAACAGACACAGATATTCATATTAAGCCAAAACAGGCACTGCCATTCCCGATGTATGATATAAACAACAATGCTAGACGTCACCTTAACAACCAATTTTGCAGCAAGCTCTGCGGGTAAACCCCGACAAGACTTGGCAGCCATATCAGAAGTTAATGCATCCCAGATGCCATCAGAGGCGATTATCAATCTTCCTCCAGCATTTGAAAGCTAAATAAAGACCAAAGACACTATGAGCTTCAGACTGCAAAGCCAGAGAAGGAAATAAGACCTTTACCCATAGGAACCAGAGTGCTCACCTTCACTTGCTTAACATGAGGAATCGGAACAATAAACTCTCCCACATCAGTGTCACCAATCGACCTCGAAAGGCATAACCCCCCAGGCCAGCAGCGAAGGGGACCGACCTACAAATCCAATAGAGATTAAACTTAAATAAGAAACAGGAAGGAAAATAAAAGGAAACGCAAAAAAGAAGACAACTTTTGACCACGAATAGCATTAGGAAGATAAAAATGTTAATACCTCATTGCCACCAAAAACATTGAGCCTTCCTACTTCACCTCCACTTGCAGTGACACGCTCCCTCTCTTCAGCATTCTCTTCCAGCCTGTGATCAACAGTCAACAGTGAAACAATGCCTCCCTGGGTGTCCAATATGCATCGAGAATCACCAACAGATGCAACAGTCACAGTCCATCCATCTATCACAACAAATGTCACTGTTGTCCCAGAAGTTTCACCTGAGATTTACATAGACCATTAATGATAAGCCACAAAATAAGAAAATCACAAATAAAGCATTTGAAAGGAAACAATTCATACCTTTTTTTTGAAATTCTATGTCAGTTTTCACAAAACCTGCGACAAGTGCCCGAGGAAGTGCTTGAAGCCACTCATCCCTACTAGCGCCTTGAGGGATTGCACTCAAGACATTATTCAATAAGCTCTCCTTTGTAAAGATGGCAGCTGATACACCATTGTGCCCATCAAAAATCTGCCAACAAACTCTGGACTTAAACTTCTATTGGTATCACAACTATAAAACCTTATTCTATGCTCTTGGTTGCAAAGTTGATCAAAAGATTCAGTTTTAAAAAAAATGTAATTTAACTTCCCTCGGATTTCTTTACCTCGATTTTTCTCAGCAACCAAACAAAGAATAGAAAAGAAACAAAATTATTGAACAAAGAAAAATTAATACCGCAAAAACAGAAAATGACGTTGATGCATTTCCAGGAATCCTCTGGCAATCAGGTTTTATCAGAAAGTAATCCTCTCCTTTCTTAGCTAATGCAGCCTGTCCATACTTCACAAAAGGTTTCTCAATCTTTTCGTTCCTCAGCTCACGACCGATCAAAGTTGCAAGCGGAACAAGAGGAGCCTTCATCTGGGGTACTTCAGTCTGGTTCATGCTTGTTTAATTTTCAACATCTCCAAGTCGTTTTCTCAGAACACCCTAATCAACCAAACAAATCAATTAGAACTTCTCTTCACAAATGCTGATGCTGCTATACATTACATGCCCAATAACCGCATAAATCAATCAAAACATTTTCTCAGTTTTACTCTAATCCATATCAGAAAGCAAATCACATGAATCTCTCCAACTATATAGAGCTCCCTCCAGAACATATTACTACAATGTAGCACACAATTATGAACAGAGTCAATATACTGATGACCAGCGAAAATTTTACAATACAATAGCACAACCCAAAACACCATTTTATCAAAACCAATCAACTAACATTTCTTTGCACATTTTTCACCAACCCATACATGAAAATCAAAAAAATCTTCACTCATTAGCTTAATTGCATTATATATCCAATTATCACTGCAAATCGCACTACACAATGAACCCAGCGAAAACAAATCAATTAGAAATTTCCTTTAAGAAAAAAATTATGTACACAAGCCAGAAAAAAGTTCCTTAACGAGGATTCAAACTTTACGCACAAAAATCAAAACTTTAGTAAAATGGAACTAAGATTGAGCATAGTGTACTCAAAAAGGTGCTACAAGAGATACAAAAATGGAGAAATCAAGAAACCCTAAGCTCACATCAACAGATCAAGAAGTGAGAAGTGTACATTGAGCATTCAGTCTACAAAACTCTCCTCATTTGCCCCCAAAACGTCACTTCATACACAATTTTTGCACCAAAATAAAACCCTAAGAGAAAGAAAGTGAACTTTTTAGTGAGAGAAAGAGTAACCAGGGTAACTGTGGCGTGATTTGATTGGTGGGAGAAATCCAGAGAGAGAGACAGACGCGGGGTTTAAGAGAGAGAGAGAAAAAAAAAAGGTCTGATTTTTAAGATTTTAGGACACATTTTTTCATAATGACATTTATGTCCTATATTCGTTTTGTAATTTGCCATAGAAGAAAATTTATGAAATGACATTTTTATCTTCGGGTTGCTTTTTTTAAAGAAAAATGATATTGTAATTAAGCATTGTTGTCATTTAAAGTTGTACAAAAGTATACAAGATTAATAAATTTCGTATTAAAATTTATAACTATGTGTTAGGATATTCAACTTTAAATAGAAAAAAAAATAATTTTTATTGAAGAATATTTTCAACTACAGTCTACGCATTTTATAATGTTATGTGAATATATTAAAATTTTAGATTAATTAAAAAAATCATGTGATAACTTTGTTTAAATTTAAATTTTTATTATCATTTTACTTAAATAAGCACTATAAAAATTAAAACTTCATTTATATATAATGTTAAGTCAAATGTCAAAATGTGTATACGTTATACAATTAAAGGTAAAAATTAAAAATTGAAAAAAAAAGTAAAAATTAAATGAGGAATGGTGGCAAAATGGTCATTTTGGAATGTTTGACTTGGATAATCATTAGTGTGCTCATTCACATAGAATGATTCGCCCACACATACAACAAACATAATGCTGTGTTTTGGTTGGCAAAAATTAGGTGAGTTGAGACAAAATGCAAATTGTTTATTTTTTATTTTTTAATTTGATTAATATGAGCGGCATAGATGATCAAACAATTAATCAACATAGACCAATTAAAGCCAATTGTTGATGAATCCTAGACAATGTGAATGTCAAAGGGTCACGAAAATTGAACAAGTAATCAATTATTCATTCATGCTACTATTGTTTCAAAAATAACGACATTTTGTTTGATTAGTTCTAATTATATTATCATCATGGATACATTTACCGTCGCTGTCCTTAAAAAAATATTATAAAAATATAACATTTGTTTGGAAATAATGAAAAAGAAAATAGGGTTCAATCCAAAGTGGTCCTTTTTTTTTCTTTTTTTCTTTTTTTTTTTTTTGCCTTTTTAAAGAAAAAGAATTTAAGTGGGCATTTGAAATTTGTAAATGGGAAATGAGATAATGAATTCTTGGCTTGGGTCAACTCTGTAGTTTGTGTTTGGTGGGGTGGTGGTGGTGTCTTGCTTGTGATTGTGGAATTTGTGGGATGTGTTCGTAATCCAACTCACATAAAAATTAATAAAATTTAAATTATATATATAAAAAAAAAAAAGAAAGAAAAATCAAGCAATAAGATGACATGGCCATGTGCAAGTTCGGACCCATTGAAGGGTTTAGCCACTCATGTGGAGGGGGGTTTTTGAACCCCAGCTGGAAAGTTGAATTGACACAACAGCACAAGTTGGAATTTTGGTGGATGTTTCATGTTTGTTGCTTGCTCGAATCACCATTTGAAATTATGATCACAGAACACGAACATTATCTCCCTAAATCACACGGTTTGTTTATCAACTTCTTGACAATTTTTCATTATATCGAACTCACTTTATTAATACTTTGACTTTGAGACATCCAGCTGATTAGAGTTTTATTGGGTCTACGGATAATATATTATATAAGATTTCTTATCCAACAGATTTTCACACATTTTAAAATGTATATTTGAGATAAAATTTATTTTTGTTTTTGTTTTTTCTCCCAAAGATATTGTCGTGTATAATAAGCTAGTGGCATTTGGGACGTGCTCACAAAGCTTACTCTAATGATAATCTTTAAACTTGAATATGGCTCTAACGATAATGATTAGCATTCTTCATTGCAAGCATTCAAGTTCTAAGCAAACAAGTGGGGAAAAGGAAGAAAAAGAACACAAATACAAATAACAATGTAAACACATTTTCTTTTCTTCTCATTTGGTAACTTTTTTTCCTTTCTGTTTCTAGTGAAAGAAAGAATAATAATGGGGGAAAAAAATGAAAGAAGAAAGCAAAGAATTTACAAACTCAACACCAATGCGATCATTGATCACCACCGAAGAAACTCAAGACAACCGGAACATTGCCGGTTTGACATTCCCTCTCCTGCTCTTTCTCTAAACCTAAAGAATAGATACACAAAAGGAAAAGAACAAAATGATAACAACAAAGCCGTTTTCACAGTTAGCGGATCCTTACTTTGCATGTCCAGTTTTCCTCTTCCCATCAACAAGACTAAGCTGCCTTCCCGGCTTGTGCAAAAATGGACTAACCCCGTTGCTTAGTTTCCTTGTTGGCGGTGAAGGAATTAATGATGGAATGAAACTCCTATAGAATAATTCAAATGCTTGTATTAGAACAATCTAAAATGGTTGGCTTACGAGACATGAGCATAAGTTTGCCGGTTAATAATACTGCTAAGACAAGAAAGAGTAATCTATTAGTGATCGGATAGGTTACCTTGTTTCAGTACTCTTTGTTGGGGCTTTGAGGTGAGACTTCTTTGGTTTAGAGGCTACACTACTTGGAATGTTGGAAACTTTAGGAATGTTGCACTGCCAAAGCGAGTCTGGTTCTGAGCAATCGCTAACTGCAGCCTCAAGATCAGACTCATCAGTGGAGGCAATTTCGCTCCGACTCCTCTGTACATCATAGTCTTGATTGTCCTTTCTGCTTGCTGTCAATCTATTCGTCGGATGTTCTGGGTATATCTTTGAAGGGTCTCGGTGATGATTCTGATAGAACTTTTCAGAAAACAACAGTTTGTTTTCTACTTCATAATTTACGAGTTGGTTATCATCTCTACTTAAAAGGTCATGCTTGTTCACCATGACCTTATCGACCCAATCACCAGAACTTGATTCTCTGTCTTCCTCCTTTCCATTTGGTACAGGAGTACCATTCATTGGCCAGGGGGGTGAACTTACGAGCAAATCTCGGGGATCAAGGCTTTTTCTTCTTGGTTTAGATGCAGAAAGGTTCCGTATCTGCAGCCAATACATAATGTAATCTCCAATTTCTTAAATAACAAAATGTTATTTTCTTAACAGGCTGCCACATGATGGCCATACACACATACTGTCGGAGATTTTCTCATTGCCAGATTTTCATCTCATTTCAGATTATCAAATTTTAGTGGGGTTTCAATTCTAACATTTTAGGCTCCACGTGGAACCAATTGGTGTCAATTGACTCATTTGTATGCCTAAATCCCAGGACTACACGTTATGCATTGCATGAACCCTTGAAAGAGAACTAATCCCAGAGAAACTAAGTGCTTTGGCTAAAACAAACACGAACATGTGTAAAATGCACATTCACACCCACACACAAATTTCTTTGTGTACACACAACACATAGCAATATTATTTCTGAAACAAAATGACGGTTAACTCATACCTGTATGTTGCCAACTTCCTCCATTGGTTGCCTACGATTGCTGGAGAAGTCTCCTAAACTGTGGCAACTAGATTTCGAAGGAGAAGACCCACCAGACTTCAATGCTGATCTTTCAGGGGTGCTAGATGAAGTATATTGAAGGTGCTCTAAGTCTCCATCCTTCCTTGCTAAGGCTGCCTTGAGACTAACTATCTGGAAAAAGACAACCAGACAGGATAAGTGAGACATTGCTTATCAAATTATACTGCAAACAATATTATGTCAATAACTACGACAGGAAGCCCTTTGGTAGTAAGCAAATGTAACATCGGTTTTCAAACAAGGAATAAAGACACAAGAAGGAGAACTGATCTTGTCATGCAAAACTAACAAGCAAAGTGAGGATAAAGAAAGAACCTGTTCTTTAAGCTCTTTCACATCTGAGCTATCTTTGTTAACTCGAGCAGCGCCAAGTTCAACAGTGGCAACCCGTTCGGCAAATTTCAATGTACTAATTGTCTCTCCAAGGGCTTCCAGCTCGGGACTAATATGTACAAACATCAATGTTTTTGCTTGTCCTCCTGATAAATATGAGAACCAAGACCGTGATTAGGAAGGAGTTATCAGTTAAGAGAAGTCTTTATACACTGAAAAGTTAGGCTCTTACCAAGTGAATCTTGAAGGAGTTGTGTAAGTTTACTGTTTCTATAAGGAACATGTGCATTCTTTTGAGCAAGGGAAGCAATCACATCTCCTAGAGCAGAAAGAGATTTGTTGATATGTTGAGCCTCCTTTAATCTATCTCCTGTGACCTCTGACTTGTCAACCCTTTCGCTTCCTGCAAGGTCAACCAGATGCATTGACCCACGAAGAATGGTTCCAGATGCCAGGTCTCTTCCCTGAACATGAACTGTCAAGCAGCTGCAAGTTGATGAGGTTTAGAAGTAAATACCTTTTTAAACATTTAAAAATGTACAATCATTGTTACAACAGTCATGAATACACTATTAAATGCACCTATGAGATCGACTACTCCGATCATTCATCGCTGTTGCACCAACTGCACGGTTCTTTTGCCCAAGATTCATCATTTCTATAACATCATTCGTTGATGAAACAGGTACAAGGTTTGCATCTGGCACATTGATTCTATTTTGTGAACTGTTACGGATTTCTAATGTATTAAGAAGTTAAGGAAACAAATAGAAATGTGATATGCACTGAACCAGAAATAATAGAAAGAAAGTTGAGCAGTATCATGAAGGATATTTTTTGTTAAGTCCATCAGTCACAAGGAGATCCCTCACTTGTTCATTGTAAATTTCAAGCATTTGAACAAAAATATCATAGTGAATAGTATCTCTTCTTTGATTCGAGATAAGAAACAGATCATTCAGTGCCCTGTAATTTACGCCAAGACTTTCCTCTGTAAGCTCTTTCGGTCCTGTCTGGATTGATAAAAAATATATATTTTAGTCATTTTGAAAAATCTCTATTTGCAACAATAAATGAATGGACTCATAAAAACCACAGTCGTAAACATTGTCATCACAGTCATAATGTGCTGCCTCTCTCACCATGGTGAAAGTTTTTCCCGATCCTGTTTGACCATAGGCAAAAATGCAAACATTGTAACCATCAAGAACAGACCGAATCAGAGACCGAGTATCTGAAAACACCTCCGCTGCAGCAAAAAAAAATGGTTTTTAAGACTTAAAAGAATATCCTTGCAGATGAGAATTACTCTGAAAAAGAAGTAAAAATGACTTAACCTTGGGTTGCATTGGGACCAAATACTTTGTTGAAACTAAATGATTTCCGTCCCTCTTTTCCGTACTTTGAAGGGGTAGTAATCACTATATCTCCTTTCTCTATGTGCTCCACTGTACTCATAAAGCTTGATTGTCCATCCAAGAATGGCCGGACACGACAGTACACCCTAATATTCCCTAATCAAACATAATGGATGACCATCAGATTCAGCTGGGATACTCAAGCCATTTTCCAAGATTTATTCATTCTATAATATTTTGAACTCCTAAAATTGTTACCTTTCAGGTCTTGCACTTGATTGTACAACTTGCGGTTTTCTTCGAGTACTTTCTGGTAGCTTGAAGCAGCATGGGCTAGACCATGCAATTGGTTGCCTATTAAGGGAAACTATTAATGAGATATACTATTTATGTTTTAACAACATCAAAAGAGTACAAAAGTTCAATATACATTCAGTACCTAAAGTGTCTAAGTCTTCCATGTACTTCACTTGCAAGAACTGCATTCCTGCTTTCGTAGTATGTAGAGTTTGCTTCAATTCCTACAAGCACCAACACTGACTTATACAACATATTCACATTTGGTGAAAATACTCTTAATGTAGCAGAGTGATACTCCAAATTACCACTATGTCTCTCTGTTGCAGCTCAATTAACATTTGTTGTTTCAAAAGACGGGTTTTTGATTCCTCATTGTGAGCAGACATCAGATTGGCATGTTTCTTTCCTTTTGTTTCTGTTGCAGCTCCTTCTTCTGTCTTTTTGTTGATGGGACATTCAACCTCCTTTTAAACATTTCATCAGTTTACCAAATGCATATAAAATGTAAAGTACAACAAATTCAACTTGCAAAATAAAATATAATTCAGGTGGTATGAATTTATTGCTCGAGTTTTAACAGTCTGCAGTGCCAACTAAACTTACCTCTATACCACCAGAAGAACTAGTAAGGGAGTTGTTGGGGCCAAATATTTGGATAGTTTTTGGAGTTGTTTTTATCTGGCATAACAAAAAATAAATAAATAATTGGCAGAAGATCAACAAGAGACATTATAGATTTATCCATGCACACAATTCTTCTACATTGAGAAACGGATACGTGTTAGCCACTCAACCATTCACAATAATTGCAGTCGAAACTTAGGGTTAAGGCTTTGTCGCATTACTTTCTGGAATAAAAAAGGATAATGAAGAAAAGCCACCCACCAGTTCATTTTGGTTTGCTAAGCGACGTTCGAACTCCTCCATAACTTTACTGAGCATAGATTCCACAGTCTGTTACAAGGAAAAAGATAATTTGATTCAGATAAGACAGCAGTCATAAAAGCAAATTTTGATTTGTGGGAAGAATGCTACAAATCTAAGAGTTAATATTTCCCAGTTGGATCAATTAATGGTTTGAAGTACCAACATGGAGGAATCAGAGAATGTTAAGCGAACTCCTATAAGGTATCACATTCTTGTTATCAACTTAAATAACTCTGAAGATTGTTGACCAGATAAAGGCTTTCAAAAAATTAACATAACAACCACTGGAGCACTTACAATTGGAATTTCTTCTGGCTTCTTATCTGAAAGAGCAGCACGGACTAGAACATTTATGTTACGCAAATTTCCCTGCAGATTACAATGAAAATAGGCTTTCTAAGGTTCTTTCTTTTCTTACATCACGAGAGAAGAAAAAATTAACATTTAAGAAGAATAAAGTTCACTAACTGCTTCATTGAGGTCATGGCCTAGATCGCCATTCAAAGCCTGCTCACTGCACACTCCGTCTAGAGATTTCTCACCCCCGGATGAGGTCCTTGAGAAGGAATTCATGAATGGTTCTGAAGTTTTCCGCATAAATGGTTTCCCACTCACACAGATTGAGGGTTTCAAATTCCCAGCATATTTCCATGGACCTTTTTCACCACCTTGCTTCCACTCACTGTATGATTTAAGTGCTAGAACACAGTTCACAATCCTTGCCATTGCTGATTTCCCACCCTGAAAATAAAAAATACAAAAATAAGTAACAAGAGAGAGCCTATGTTCAAAATGTGATGCAATTGAATTAGACCAGATTGGTTCATCAATTTATTCCCAATTGTTATCATGGAGTCATTACCAAATTCAAAACCAAGCATATTATAGATAGAATTGTTCACTTTTTCATTCTCATGATTTAAAACTTTGGTAATTCACCTGTTCCAAATCAGAGGCTTCAAATGTTGGAAGCCCTAATTCCTCTGCAGCTACAAGGAAGTTTCTCACATTTTCAAAGTATTGGAATGCTGACAGAGCTGCTCCATCAGGAATGACAACAGAATCACAAGGACCTTCTACTACCTAGTTAGAAGCATGCAATCGCCATCAATGAAACCACAACAAAATTCAATCTGAGGATTGATTCTAGACAAGAAACCAAGTTGAACCATACCTTTGCCACAGCTCCAGGTTGAACCTTGTTAAGAACATTGCAAAGAATAATTCCACTTCTCAATCCAAGCCTGAATTCTTCCTCTGAAGGTTGAGCCGGCAAATCTTTACCCACGACAACTCCAACTGACTTTCTCAGCCATCCGGCTGCTTCATATCTTCTCAGGGCTGCAAAACAACTTGATAAATCACAAAAAAGAAATAAAAATATTAAAAAAAAGGCCCCCTAACATTATTCATTTCCAAATCCTATGCAACAGTGAGCCACCATTTATGGATTTGATTCCAACTCAATGCCAATGCCAATACCAAATTTCATGCAACCAAATCCTATATAGCTTCTTCAATAGAGGATCACCATCAATAAATTCAAATACAATCAATAAATCAAGAACCATTGCATTAAATTGGATAAACATGAATACAAATGTTCAATATTCAATGTCAAAACCGTAATTCAAGAAATTAAGTTCAACCCCACGACATAAATTATCCAAAAAGAACAAGAAATATGCATCACAAAATTCAATCAAAAGAATTCAAGAAATGAAGATTATTACAAGCTTCATCAGCTTTCCTTGAAGCCAAATTGATATCACTGAATCGAGGGCCATGTTTTTGGAGCACATCGGCCACAACAGAAGCTACATTGAATGTCAAAACCTGTTCTGTTGTCATTTCCTTTAGCACAACACAACCCCAGGGAAAAGGAAAAAAAAAAGTCCTTTTTTAAAACAACCCCACAAGAAAATTCAATCCCTTGAATTCAAAACGAGCTTAAATTTCCCACATTCATCATCACAATCCAATCTTTTTCAGCAGAGTTGCTCAAGAAAATGATCAAAACAAAATGGGATTCTTTTTCCTTTTTTTCCTTTTTCAATTTTAATTTTTCTGAATGTGGGTTGTTATGAGAAGATATAAAGGGACTAAAGAGATTTAAGAAAACAAATTGAATCTTTTTAATGAAAAAACGAAAAAAAAAATTGAAATGATCACTTCGTCTCTCTTTCTCTCTTAAGTTTCTTTGTTCTCTCTGTCTAAAATTGAAGAGAAAAGCTACAGACCGAACCTGGTTCCGAACCTACCGGTTTTGAGAGCTTTATATTTTTTCTACGTGTAGAGAAAATAATGGGCTAATTTTTATCTTCTATTATTATTTTTATTTTTGTTTTATCTTTTGACTTTTGAATTTTTATTAATATCTACTTCTTCTTCTTTTTTACAATAGTAGTTTTCGGGAAATAAATACAAATAAATCCTGATGTATACTAAAAAAAAATTATTCCTCAAAAGATAATTTAATTTACATTAAAGAATTTTGCCTTAAAAAAAATCTATTTCGGTGATGATAGTTTAATTTTTGGTTGAAATTGAGAAAATTAAACTCGATGGAGCAACTTGGCATGTCAATTCGTATGTGAGTGGGTACAATTAATTTTGTATTCGTACCTAGAAATGAAAGAAATAAAAAGTTTAACTTGACATATAATGCGTCAAAATTTTGATTTAAAGAAAGAAAAAAAATCCATGTGTTTGAATAGAAATAATTCCTTTCAATTAGATTTTCATGATTTTAACATATAAAAGGATTTTGTAGTCTCTATTTTGTTTTTCTTAGTGCATTGAATTTAAGAATTTCCGTATGTGATAATTGATATTTTTAGAATTAACGAGACCAAATTACTAAGATGTTAGTTCTTTACCATAAATTAGAGTTTTTAATACGTGAATCTCTTCGTCGAAATTGACAAACATTTTTCACATTATTTTCTTTTAAAATGCTACCAAATCATGACACTTCAATTTTCACAATATCAAGGCGTTTGCTTTGTCATTCATGCATGTCATTATAATTGCAAGATTTTTAATTATATTTGAGAGATTCGATGTTGTTTTCAAGTGAGTAGATGCAAATAATCCATCAAATTTCCATGGAAAGCAAAGTATCTTTACAAAGATATGACATTGCTTTCATTTTACAAAATATCAATGAGCCCACAATATGCTAAATCCCATAATCCCATAATACGTTGTTCTAGTTGTCCAAAAAGGTATGAAATTCATGACTTACAAATCCACCCTTTATAATTTCAATTTTAGAGTAACCTCACGCTTGAATTTGAAGTAACTCAATCATTTTGGAAGCAAATTTCTCGTTCTTGATTGCATGTTATGAATTGAAGTTAACACCATAATTTAAGTTAATTTATTCCATAATCAAATGTTAACACCATAAGTATAATATTTCATATTATGAATATATATTGCGTGTTCTATATCTTGTTGATTTTAGCAATGTTTTCAAATTTTGCTTCCTAATTATATAAGTAATTCCATAATATCTTTCAAAAAAAATTTATTGATCTCATTATTCAGAACACAAACATAAAAATTTGTAAAAGTGAAAATATTAAAAGCTGTAAATAGTCATTAAGTAAGTGGTCGCTCTTCAATCATTGATAATGTTGTTAAAATTTACTTACCAAGAGTAATTTATACGGTCTCATCATGAAACCAAATAATGAGAACATATACATGCATTATTGGGCAACAAGAAAAAAAAATAAAAATAAAAATTATAAACCCAAAAGGGCAATGGATTAGGCCCTTTTCTTGTAGGACATATGGCATAAGATTGGATCCACCAAGGGAAGTTGAGACCAAAACAACACCTTATCTTCTTGACGGACACATTGAGTCGAAAGAGCACATGATGTGTGCACTTCATCTCATGATTTAGGGCACTGCCACGTAATTATAAGGATGCCCATTTTCTATAAGGAAATTTTAAAAGAATTAAAAAAAAAGGAGAAAGAGTTATGTCTTTCTTCATTGCGTATCTTTTTATGCATGTCACACGTGTGACGTCTAGCATACGTGCATGTTACAAACAAATTTCAAATTTGATAATTATAAAAGAATCCCAAATATCATTGAAATTCATTTTACAAGCATAAATAATTATCTCACGTTTATTCACTAATAAATGAATCAAATAGTTAGAAGCATCGTCCTTATCGTGACGTATTTTACAAAAAGTAAAACTATGATTAATTGTGCTCTTAATTCAGTGCTAGACGTTGTGATATTGCATTACTCGCATGAATGTACATGATGCACAAATTTAAAGATTAAAAGAAAATCACATTAACCACAGGAAGGGTATTTTTGTCAAATAATTGGTATTTCCCTCCAATATTCGAAAATTATTCAAACATTTGGTTCGGATCCGAGCCTAAGAAATTCGGATATTTTCTATTTATTTCTCTTTTTTAAAGCCCATTAGTGGGTCCTAACCTCAATCACGATGCCGGCGTGCACAACATAGTTAAGGGAAAAAAGGCTGCCGGCCCAATCACAGCCGTTGAAACAAGTGGGCTCCATCAGCCCAACTGAAGACACGGCGAAGCACATGTTGATGAAAAGCTACAAAATCAAATCAAATGTTTACATCAATTTCAATTTTTACTTATTGATTAATAATCAGACACAAAAGGAGAAAAATGACATAAAGGAAAATAATATTTAAAAAAGTAAAAAAAAAAAAAGAAACTTCTTTAATTAGCAAAAGGAAATTTTGATTGATAGATTTGGAGTAGGGCAATGTTTATTTTTAATTTTAATTTTTTGGTGCTTAGAGGCACATGCATGTTCTAAGAGTTTGGGGATAATTTATTTTGTGTTAAATCCCAATTCAACTCTATATTGATTAACGAATATCGGGTGAGCTAATTTATTAATTTATTTTACAGAGCAAACTCAAAACTATTTTTTAATTAATGATCTATTATTAGATCCTCAAGGGGGGGGGGGGGGGGTTGCATTGGAAGTACCTGGAATCCATAAGCAAGAGCAAAGGCCCATACTGTGTCGGGTTACATTCCATATTAAAAATTTATCCAAAAGAAACTCAAAATTTTCTCAAATTTTCAGAATGGAAACTTGTACACAATTTTTACCCCAAAAAAAAAATTGAAAATTTTTCTCAAATGATCAGAAATGCATTAGTTTTATTTCATGATCTCTTTCTTGAGATGGTTCTTAAACATTTTCAAACCTCAATGACCATTTTGGAGGAAGGATTAGTGCTTAAAATTGTTATAGATAACATATTGAAAGGGTATGATTTGATCCTAATTCTTTAATTGTTCCCCAAGTTTGAATCATGATTATTTGCATAAAAATGAATAACGTTAAAGGCTTAATTTTTAAGTTAGGAGATTAGTTGGTTGATTAAGACATCTTGACAATAGAAGGGCCTTTACTTCCACCAAGTGGCCTGCAGCCACAAACAAATCTCCCTCTTTCGGCTCTTTTAGCCTATAAAATGCTCCATAAAATTCCAATGAAACCCCATATATATCTTTAAAGAAAAAAAAAAAAAAATAGTTCAGTTGGCAAGAAAAAGTAGGAAAATTTTAGTCAATGCATTGGGTCCAAGCAAACCCATTATTAGGTTTAATCTTAGTATAATACTATTGCATTTTATTATGTTTATTAAAATAGAACAATCTTAAAAGTGAAAAAAAAAATGTCCCACAAGCCAAATAGCTAAATTTATAGTTTGATTTCATAAGATAGGCAGCAAGCATCCAATTGCTCTATAATATAACTCATTCAAGTTAACAATAGTAGCTGTGTTGCTAATAATAATAAAGAAAGAGAAACATATCATATGGTTCTGCATTAGTTCATTCCCAATAAATCAAGACACAACTCATTTCTTTCTTTCTTTCTTTCTTTCTTTTAGCTACCACACTCTCTGGGGCTAAGAGTTAAAGCCACCATTCCATTTGTTTTTTAAAATATTCGCATGCTCATATAACAATCTTTCATTGGTCCAACATTTTTCTTTAAGATATTTTCCAAAGTTTCACTAAAACTTTGATCAAAATCATTGTGTTGTGTTTTCATGTTTCATTATCTAGATTGTTCTTCTCAACACAGCCCATGTGACACAGATTGTTTAAAAGTATAATCACCTTATTTGATTGTTAATTTAATTGCTATCGTACTTATTCATTTTGCCCTAATGACTTATCAAATTATTATGTTCCATCTGCTTTTTTATGCTACTCCCTAAACCAATGAGATGTAAAATTAAAGGTAAGTAGAGGATGTTCCTCTTTTAAGAACAAAGATTCAATTTTTATATGAAGTGATGGACACAATCTTTATTATTGTTATTCCAACTTTTAATTATCAAAATAAACAATAGAATATGGTGTCATTAACATTGAGGGGTCAATGAATTGGACAACTCAACTCTCTTGGAAGCACTTTCTGGAGAAAAGTGATTCAAACCAAAGGAACATTTCACAAAAAACAGCCGAGACTTTATGTTTCCAAAATAATTCTACTAGATCGAACATTTTCAGGATTGAAAATTCATTTTGTGGTTATTATTGGGTTCATATTGTCAAAGGTTTCTTGTAAGTTTGTTGTTCGATTGTTCCAATTTCGCTTCCTGAAAAGACTAATGCTTCGATGTTTCATTTCATTACGGTAGTATGTGAATTTAAAAAGTCCTCTCATATGGCCGTGCGTATGTGTATGAGGAGAGATTTTGCTCTAAATATTTGTAAGTAATTTGACTGAGTTCGAAATCAAGATTCAAATAAATCCTTATGCACGCATTTTGAATTTTATTTCCTAAACTATCTCGTTTATTTATAACATACTAACTCATAAATTAAAATCAATCATCTTCTCCTTAAATTTCATAGTTTTGATTTATAAATGCACGCAAATACTAATCTCTTAAAATTATTCTCTTCTTGAATCCTGATACATAACTTCTATCTCCATAATTCATAATTTTTTAAAAAATTAATTAAAAATTAAAAATGTAAATATGAATTATAAAATGGGTGGGCTTAATAAATTATTAAAAAATAATTTATTTAAGTGTTTAATTGAACTTTTATTTAAAAAAATTAATTTATATTTACTTATTTAGATTATTTCAATTAAAGAGGAATTTTATAAGGAATTTAGAGGGGTGCGAAAAGGCCTACTTTAAATTTCTGCATGAGCCCAAACTATCGAGGCAGAACACACTGGACTTCACTAGAGAGCCCACCAAAAGTCTGCTTCCAAAGCTGAAATTCGCTGAAAAAAGCACAGCCCATTTTATTCCCACAGCAATTGGGAAAATGATCCAAAAAATAAGGAAATAAAATGAAGCATTTAGTTGTGCTGTGGGATATTCAGCTAGGATTTGAAATAGAATTATAGAAGCTGGTAATTAAATAAATCAATTTCAAGTTCATATATGAAGATTGATTTCATTTTATCTAGTCCGGCTAGCTCAAACCGAGGCCAGTATTTATTTGGCAATTTTTTTATTATTTAGGGCATCAGTTGTATCCAGCTTACTATTGCTTTAGTTTGAAGGATAGAAATTGATGATATTAGTAAGAAAATCGCTTGCCAGAAGAAGAAAAAAATCTACTTTTATACAAAAAAAAAATTGCCAATGTGTTAATGCTTATCATCACATAAACAAAGAAAATATATATTTGGAAATAATAGGATAGAATTTCAATTATTACTATTCTTCTCTATATATTAGGGTATCTTATTTATTTTGGGTGAAAACTAATATTTTTGCAACACAATCAACATTATTCAAATATGAATCATATGCTTGCATGATTTATAAATACACCTTTTCGTCTCGTTCTTTTAGATCACTAGTATATCTTAATTATAGCATCACATAATTGATCTGATCAGCAATGTGGTTTTTATAAAAGTATATTATATGTATCATAATTTATTTAAACAGATTGAATATACTTACATATACTTAAAAATAGAGTAAGAATAGAGTTACAAATTTTGATATAAACTGATGTGATATAATTTGGTTGATTGGATTAAGTAACTATTGATCCACATGATTTTTTTTTTTAATTTTCATCAAATTAATTAATTTATACCACATTTATTTATACAAAATAAATTTATAAAAAAACATATAATTCTATCATCACTGTTAAAAATAAATCAATCTATCTATCTATATATCTATATAAAGCTGGGACTTGAGGAGGTGATGTGGCATCACCATTTCTAACCTTTGTATATTATCTATTATCTAATAAATAGATAAATTTTCTTTTAGATTTAGCTTTTCATCTTCTTATAATTAATTTGATTGTTATTATACAATAACAATTATGTAAAGATTTTAACGATGCATATTCTTTATAATGAACATCCAAGGGGGAGTGTTATGAATTTATTAAAATAAATGTAGATGTTCATAACATATATCTTTTAGTCTCCCCACTATCTCCCATTAGCAACCTTTAACTTTCCTATAACTCTCACTATCTCACAAGAAATTATGATCCATAATTTTTCATTAATTTCATGGAGTGATTATGTAACTATAAAAGGAGAGCTCATCTTTTTGTTTTGTACACACACAATTGGAATAAATAAAATTAATATATAATATATTCTCTCATTTTATTATTTATCTTGCGTTGTTTCTTTATTTGTATTGCTGACTAATATCTTTTTTTTTCTTTTTATAAGGCTGTTTCATCTTAAAAAAAATCAATTCATATTTTTTATCAGTTTCATCAAGTGTAAAGTAAGAAAAAAATATAATACTAAATTATTTTTTCAAAGCTGCGTGAAGCGCGATTTTATTTTCTAGTTACAATAATAAGGACACAACCTTCGCCTTAACCACGAGGCGAAGGCCAAAGAGATGCCCCGTAGTTGTGCACGCGCTATAACTTAAAAATATCAATATTTAGATTACACTGTATCGATCATGCGGATCCACGTTGCTCAAGATCAACCGTCTTGATCAAATTCCCAGGGAATGATGGTGATTTTGATGGCTACGCGAAGCGCGTCGCAGTGGATAATTATATTTTTGAACAAACGACCAAAAAGCAAGTTTAACTGATTTACCAGGCTAAAGGATATTTAGGTAAATCTGATACGTAAGATAACCGGTACATCAGCAATAACCTAACATGCCTCAACCGTTTACCAATCGTGACTAATCACGGAATCTAATCCAATTCATTTAAACCAATTATTTTTATAATATAAGCCAATTATTTATTTATTTTTCACTGTGAACGTTTTGACCGGCTTATATCGTCTTTGGCAACTACTTCACCACGGTGGAAAATTCATAACCTGATTTTAGAATATTATATTTGTTAAAAAAGAATTGAAATTTTTCTTATTTTCTAAATACTAGTGAGTTGTTGATTATTCATACCAATTCATTTTCACAATTATCTGTATTTCATTATTTATATGTAGATTTTTTGGGACATCTATTTAATTACCTTTCTACTTATTCAAATTTTAAATTTCTTAATACTAAGTCAAAATATTTTAATCGTTGACATGTACCCACAATTACTTGTATGTATATTGGCACTAAATGATTTAACCGGTGAACTTCATATGAGATTTAAAATTTGATTTTAAATTTTCGATAGCACAACATTCATTTGTTTTTATTTAGTGCTTGAGTTATGTAATTACATTTCCAAGTTTCTTTCTAAGGTTTTCTTTGATTTAAATTAAAAAATGATTAAATTTAAAAAAAACTTTATCAATTAGATATATTCTTAATTCTTATTATTACTTAAATTCAAGATATTCTTAGCAGTGTCAAAAATATCTATTCGCCTTAAATCCACACTGGACCCAGGTGATGCGGGTTAGGTACCCAGCCTGGAAATTGGCTGGACCAATCCCGAGCATCACTTGATAAGCATGAAGTTTTTACCTCAAATTTGAATTTTATTAAAAAATTGTAGAATTTATATTATTTTAAATAATTATATTTATTTGACTTATTTGTTACATATAGGTAAGATTTTAAACATTTAAAGTTAATATTTTCATGTCCAATTTTATTAAAATAAAATTAAAAATTACAAAAAAGTACATATGTAGTATTAAAAAATAAAATCCAGACATAAAATTCTGAATAAAAAAACTCGGTCAACTGCCGGGATTTTCAAAGATTTTAAGTCCAACCGAGTTTTTTTGGCACATCTAAACCCGAGTCTGGATTTTGCCATCTGTGGATATTCTTTATAAAACCTTTAAGAAAGTTAAAAAGTTATATATTATATAGTCGAGCAACTCCAATGAAATGGCATCACGCAATTCGCTGCAAAGCACTTCGATTGGCCCAATGAAATACCTCTACGTTTCAAGGAGCCCACAGTAACATAATTGTATACCACCTTACCTTATCACATCCCAAAGTCAAAATTACAATGAAAATAGCACCAAATTTGAAGGATATTCCAGTAACTTTACAAGAAATGATCGGCGGAGTTGCCTACGCCATGTCATGCACATGTGAAAACTCAAATCCATTAATATCTCTATTTATTAAAACGCATTACGTGTATGATTATCTCCATCTTCCTCCTAAACAAATAAATTATTAATTTTTTAAAACAATCAGTTAATTAATCAATTAAAAAAAAAAGGCGCAACAACTGAAATAAGAAAAACATTTTCCCAAAATCCACGAACGTTTTCCTCTATTTTCACTGGTTTCCTTGTTCCTCCTCACAGTTGAGGTAACACCAAAACCTCCTCCCTTTCTCTCTCCACGCTTTCTCTCCCTTTTTTGTTTTTCTATAATTGGCTTTATTTGACAATTCGATGTTTTTAGGGTTTCCAATTTATTTGTCAGTTCCTGAAATTTTATTAATCTCGAGCTTCAAGATTGTAATTTAATGAAATTAGTTTCTGGGTTTTGTTTTTACTTAGTGAAATTTAAATTTATTTGTGAAAATAAAAGGTTTATCTTGATTTTTATGATCTGGGTCTGATTTTTAGTTTTTTAGTTTTTTTTTTAATAATTTTACCTTATTTGGGTTTTTGTTATGGGACTAGATCCATGGTGGAGAGGTAATTTGGAAAGGGGAATTATTTTGCCTTATTAGATGGTATTAATATTGTTACCTTGTTAGAGTGGCACCTAAGCAAGAAATAGAAAGGAGGAAGAATTCAAGAATCTTGGAATTTACTTTGATGCGTTATGAATTGAATTGATTTGATTCGGTTGGATTTGGTATTGCTTTGTGAGGAGAAATAGTATTTTAATTAAATAGTTGGTTTTTGGCATCTGGGTGGTTCTTGGACTTGATTGGTTTTTTTCAGGGTGAGAACTCATGGGAAGGGGAGGAAAGGTTGGTTCTAAGCAAGATTTTAAGAGAAGAGCTAGGTCAAAAGATAAGGGTTCTGATGATTCAGATGAGGATTATGTGATTTCCGATGAAGAAGATGAGGTATCTGAAGATGAATTGGAGGATTATTGCTCTTCTGTTGATGGATATGCGTCAGAAGAAGGTTTCGATAGTTTTGTCGAGGAGGAAGAGGAAGAAGAGGAGGTAGATGTGAGGAAGGTTGTTAGATCAAAAGTAAGAAAGAGAGAAGAAGTTTTTGATAGTTTTGAAGGAGAGGACGAAGACGAAGAAGAGGAGGTAGATGTGAGAAAGGTTGTTAGATCAAAAGCAAGAAAGAGTAATTTAGGGGATGGGAAAAATGGTGTTAAAACAGCACGAAAGAGGAAAAGGGTAAGGTATGGAGAAGATGAAGATGAAGATTATGAAGAGGAAGAAGAAGATGAGGATGAGGAGTTCACTCCAGATGATGATGATTGTTTGGATGAGGAAGAGGAACTGGTGGTCACAAAGAAGAAAAACAGTAGCAATAGGAAGAGGAAGAACAATAACTCGCGTAGAAAATGTCTGAGGAAAAAAAGTTCTGTTAGGGGTCAAAAAAGGAGAAAATCTAAGGTCTCTAAGAAGCCTTTGGAAAAGAAACGAAGGAATCATCGGTTGAGGAGGAAAGAAAGGAGCGATGATGATGATGATGATGATATCAACTTTATAGATGAAGGGGTAGTTGTGAAAGGAAAGAGCAAGACAACCTTAAGTCGGAAAAGGAGAAGGTATGTTGTACCTTCAGATTCAGATTTTGTATCGTCAGGATCATCTGATTATGAATATACAATCTCAGAAGAAGAGAGAGAACAAGTGAGAGAAGCTAGTCAATTATGTGGAAAAGTGAAAACTAGCTTGCGGAAGTCCTCATCCTCCAAGACAATTCAAGAGGATGGCAATTTAGGCCAGCCAAGAAAAACACTAGGAAGAAAGGGTAAGGAGAAGATAGAAGAAGTGAAGAGTGAAGTGGCAAAGCAGGTTTGTGGGATATGTCTGTCTGAGGAAGATAAAAGAAGGTTGAGGGGAACCCTCAACTGTTGCAGTCATTATTTTTGTTTCACTTGCATCATGGAGTGGTCGAAAGTCGAATCTCGTTGCCCTCTGTGCAAGCAGAGGTTCAAGACAATTACTAAACCAGAAAGATCAACAGCCGGTGTTGATTTGAGAAGTGTGGTAATTCAAGTACCTGAGCGGGATCAGGTATATTATTTGTTTTTCTCCGATTCATGCTTCTTATCTTTTGTTTCTCATGTTATGGCCTAAAATGGGATTATTGCGAAAACAGGTTTATCAACCATCTGAGGAAGACCTTAGAAGTTTTCTTGATCCCTATGAGAATGTTATTTGTTCAGAATGCCACCAAGGAGGAGATGATGGCCTTATGTTATTATGTGACATCTGTGATTCATCAGCACACACCTATTGTGTTGGCCTTGGCCGGGTTGTGCCTGAAGGCAATTGGTACTGTGATGGCTGTAGACCTGTTGCTCTTGGATCTTCTAGTTCCCAAGCTCAAGATCCATTGCCTGATCTAAGGACTGCAAGTACCAACTTGCATAATAGACCATCACCCATTGTAAGTTTTGGGGAAGGTTTCGACCCTTATTCAGTGTCTTCACCACGTATACCATTAACTCCAGGATCTGGAAATCTTTCATCTCCCCGATTTACTGTTGGAGATGTTCAGGCAGCCTCACCTGGATCCGGAGCAGGGGCACCAACACTTACAGGAAGACGTTGGATACACCGTCACATACAAAATCTCCTTTCAATGAATAGAATGAATTTTATGTCTGGTAATAATGATGGAATGCCAACAGCCAATTTGAATAGTGAAAATTTTAACTCTCAACTTGATCAGGGTAGGGAAACAGTAGTTCAACCTGCAAGGGGACAAGAAACAGAGCCGTTGCATCAGGCAATCTTTGAGGAGAGGTCACATGACCATCCCACTTCCTTGGTGGAAAATGGGGATTTTTTGGCTCCAAGATTAAACTATTTGAGAAGACAAGCAGTTCAGGACCCAACAATCAGCACTGCAAATGGGTCTGTCAATTTGACATTGTGGCCTGAACTTGCTGGGATCAATTCCTTACCTTCCTTTGGGCAACTCCATCAGCGCAGCAGCTTATCACACATTGGGTCTGATGGCTTTGCGATCCCTTTCACAGCAAAAGAAGAGTTTGATTCTCATGTAGCAAAGGAACAATTGCAATCAGTTGTCAAAAGTCATTTGAAAAACTTGTCCAGAGATATTCAATTAGGTATGAATGTGCTTCTGTTATCAATTTTATGCAATCAACCCTTCACAAATTTTAGAGAGGGAGAGTCCTTCAGAAATAGGCTTTCTATTTTAGTACAAAATGTTCATTTCCAGAGGCTGCATATTTAATTCTTAACTAGGCCTTTCAGATTAGGTATTAGCAAATAACTGTTGTGTGAAATGAATTTTCATTTTCCATGTTTTTAAAAATGATCAAACAGCTTTGTTTTCTTTATGCAGACCCCAGTACATTCAAAGACATAGCAGGAAGTTCAACTCACACCATCTTGGCTGCTTGTGGGCTCGAACACAGCAGGAGTGAGGTTCACATTGTGCCCCCACCGTCAATTTGTTCCCATGTCGAAAGAGTATCATCTGGACAAACTAGCCTGATGAAAAGTCATTGCTCATCATGTTTCGATTCTTTCATAAAAGAAGTAGTGAAGAGAATAATGGATACAAGACTACCACAATGGTTAAGTTTAGGCCTTTAGCATTAGTGCAGTGAGTGGAGTTGATTTCTCTGCTCATTTTTTTTTTTGTTAGGAGGTAGTCAAAAATTTTCTTGTTTATAGAGATAATTAACTGACATTGAGCACCAATAAAGGGCTCCCCCAATTCTTGTTTGATCATTGTAGCAACAATCATTGTTTAGACGGCACAAGTCAAAACTATTCGATTACTGATTGTATAACAATTTCTTTCTGCTGTATATTTCTTTGTTACCGTCGTTCTGATAACTTACAAACTCTTTAAGGAAATAACAGTGATTAATGAGCTGGCAAAAGAAGAACAGAAATTATTTTCATTTTTTTTATCTTCATCATCAACTTATGATCTGAAGATTGAAAGGAAACACGAAAGTCTGTTCTAAGCCTAAAGAAAGTACTCTTGCAACATAAATTACACTCATACTACACCTTATTCGACACACTGTTCAATACATTGGCATAACTACAAGCAAACCATAGATTGCACAGCTTTGGTTTTAACTTTGAAGTCCACTGATGCAGCAGCTGCCTTGCATTATCTTCATAAAATATCATCAAGAACGGTGGACAACAACAACCCTTGAACAAAGTCCAATCTTTTTGCCTTCTCTTCCTGATCCTTAAGGGACACGGGAGCTGACTGGACATTTCTGTCATCAAAAACCAAATTATTAAAACGTGGAAAGTGAAGAAAGCATTGAATGTTACTCGACCGATGTGATTTAGATAGAAGAACTACGATCCAAACACTGCTAAACTGATATCAATAAAGAGCAATTGCGAGCAATTGCTAAAGGTTCACCCATTTGATTATTTAGAGAATGTATTCAACAGCACGACAAGTATAAAACAGTCATAGCATAGCCCCCTTTTCTTTGCCACAGTATTATGGCTTTAATTACAATCATAGAACTATGATCCTAGTGCACAGCTACATAAAAAACCACTGAGGGGAATGATAAAAGTGATCATACCGCACAGAAACCTTCGCAGCTGAGCTTTTTTTGGCTGAGTTTGCTGCAGTTGCAAAGGGAGATTGACCGCTGACAGAATCATCAGCCACGGGCAAAATAAATGAAGATAACAACGGATCAGCTGCCGCGTTGGATGATGAAACTATACAAGAAGAGCCCCCAAAAAGGGACTGTAAATTTCCCTCTCGCAGCTCTTTCCTCAACAAAGAAAGAGTTGAATGCGATCCACCTCTACGTGATTTCCTCTTGCGCTGCATGTAACTGCTCGTTAAGGAATTCATAGCAGTATGTCAACTCTACATCATGATTATATTTTGAGAGGAAGCCTAAAAAATTGTAGGAATGCCTACATCAAAAACAACATAGAAAAATGTGTGGCCAGTAGAATGACTCATAAATTCTGGCAATGATAAGATTTTTAAAGGTCATTAAAGACAAAAATCAAAGTCAATTATCAAGAAAAGTTAATCAAAACATCAGTATCGTCGGTTCACCTCCTTCGTAAAAATTTTCATGGAAGTAAGATCCAAACACTAGGATGTTTAATGTATTGGCATATTAAATCATAATCAAGCACAGAAATAATCAACACAGCAAGGCAAGATTCAGAAACCCCTAACACAAATAAGTCTTTGGGAAAAAATGGATATCTTAAATATATTTCCATGTTGCAAGGTTATGTGGGCAACCATATCCACCCCCACCCTCATTGCACAAACTGGACAAACCTGCAAGCAAAAAGCCCTGATCATTAGTAAGATCCAATACGTGATTCTAAGTTCCAACGCAATCTACAACAACAAACACCAAAGCAAAAAATTAAAACTTCCATCAGTCAAATTTTTTAGCCTTTCTCCTTTTCTTGATAAGATTTTTTTTAAAAAAAAAATTTATTACTATTATTACTTTTTTGGTGGTGAGGAGTTTTCAAATTGAACATTAGCCATCCCATTTCACCTATGGATGTGGACTACAGGAAGTTGATCCTATCTCCTAATGAAGAAAAGCCTTCCCAACAGCGAAAATGAAGCTCATTGGCAGGTATAAACACTTAAGTCAACAACATAAGAGGTTCAAGCCCCATTGTTAAAATCAATTTATGTCTATCAAGTGATGGAGAAATCTACAGATGATATCCCTCGATTAGGTGACAGACGAGCTCTATCATCATAATGAGCAGAATCAAGTAACTATCACCATGAGTCAAGAAACAAAGTTTAGGTGACTTCAGGTCATGCCAACAGCATAGCATCCTGCAGACGGATCCCATTATCACTAAGATTTTCTTCAACTGGCTAAAAATTATGGCTTTGCTGATTTGAGCAGATGGAAGCAGGCAAATAATGACAGTTGGCCGACAATCGAAAGAAAAAATTAGCGTTAACCATTTGAATTTTCATGCATCATCAACAGGCTATCTCAGAAGCAGAAATCGGAAGCACCAATTGTTCTTTAGAACTACATAAAAGATCTCTCTATATATATTATCTGCTAGTTATTTACCCCATTCTTTGCCTCCACAGGATGCTCATCATCTATGTGGCAGCACAAGCCAACAATATCAAAATACTCCGAGCAGAATGGGCATGGAAATTCCTCCCTTAGATCATCATCTCCATCAATTTCTTCAAACCCCATGAACATCTCTGCAGTCACATAAAATCATTTCAATAAGCAAAAGGAAGGTTAAAAAGCTTCCTCATTCTTCAGAGAGCCTTAAGCACCATTAATTATTAAGATGTGAGGAAAGGAAACCAAATATCTTATATAAACATTCTCCATTGGTACAAGTACATTAATCCAGTTCTACAAGGCTCTAAATATTAACATTAAGAAACATACAACTCAAAACTTTGGACATTTCACACACAACACAAAAGGAAGCTACAAGCAAAATTCTTTTAAGAAAAAAATGATAAAATAGACGAAATTCTAATCTCTGAACTACAAGCTCGATATTCATTATTGAAATCTAAACTTTCCATTTAAATTGTTGCTATAACCTCAGTTGAGTTCAAGCTTTTGACATCTAAACTCTGAGTAACAAGTCAAGCTCAAATTTTCGAATTCTTTCCTTTCCCTTCATTTTTCAGAAAACAAACAGAATCTTTACATACAGATACCACACTTTAATCAACTAGGATATAAAAATAAACAGAAAACCAAAAACACAGAATCAAATATAATAACCATTAGTTGTAAACAAATAGATTCACAAATAACCAAATAAAAATTAAACTCTCATAGTTTTCAACATCAAGTTCACATATCTTCCATTGTTTTCTTAAAAATCCCACAAAGGAAAAGTAACCCAAAAAAAAAAAAAATGAATAAGCTTACCAGATCGTGATTGCAGAGCCGATTGGTATCTCTTTGAAGCTGATGAGAGACGGGCACTCCATGAATCAGCATCCATATTTATGTATAAGAAGCTCCTTTTTAAGCTTGGACAAAAAATGGGAACAATTTTTAAGGGGTTTTCAAAGCTTTGATCTTGAATTCAAATACAAGTTCCAATCTTGATCAAAACCCAGAAATTTATTCGATGGAGAGAGAGATAGAGAGAGAAAATCAATGACGGGCGGGTCGGTTTGGGATTTGCAAGA
This sequence comes from Citrus sinensis, assembly GCF_022201045.2. Taxonomy (NCBI): domain Eukaryota; kingdom Viridiplantae; phylum Streptophyta; class Magnoliopsida; order Sapindales; family Rutaceae; genus Citrus; species Citrus sinensis. Next base: position 29,462,593 of record NC_068560.1, read on the forward strand.
GAAAGAAGAAATGTTATCTGGTGTTGTGCTGGTATTTTTATACTATTCATTGATTTTTGCCTTTTTTTTTCAGATAACAGAATTTTAGGTTATTTAATATATTTATAATTTTTTTTCCTCAGACATACATGGGATTTTTTTAATTCTTTAAAACTATTTTTATCCACGAATCTGTCAATTTCTACAATTCTTATTATATAAATTACGAATTATCAATTGCAGTAAAATATACAAAAAAAAAGTTTGATAATATTCTTTAAAAAAGTTCTTTCAAAACAAAAAATAAGACTAGTTCTTAAAAACTACTTGTTGATGCGAGATTCCAGTTCTCCTCGTTCTATGACCAGGATCTCTACTCGATCAACTTCATCACGACCCGGGGGTCTCCTCTCAAGGCTTCTTCTCCAGAGGTTCCTGCGCACACAGACAAGTCAGAGTACGCCGGTGGTTCTCCCGGCGCAAACCCTCCGACACTCAAGTCAGATATGAAGGTTCGGGGAACGCTTGCCACAAATCTTATGGCTGTTAGGTTGTTTTCTCTCCTTTAGAATCAAAATTGCTAACCCTTTTACCTTCGTTGGCTACCTTTTTATAGGCTTCCCCTGAATCCCAGTCTTCCGCTTTTTTCGAGACGGCATGGGACTCTGACTGCTGCGTTATGGGCAAACGCGGGATCTTGCGTGTTACGCCACAGTTCTGGGGAAAGCGTGGCTGTCGTGGTTCTCTGAGATCTTGCGTGTTACGTCACGGTTCTGGGGAAAGCGTGGCTGTCGTGGTTCTGCGACATCTTGCGTGTTACGCCACGGTCCTGGGGAAAGCGTGGCCGTCGTGCCTAGATTCGCGGGCTGGGGAGCCTGTTTTGCCAACTGCCGTCGACCGGGTCTCCTCGCCTCTCGACCTCGAGCCGGAATGGCCTTATGCCTCTTACAGGAAATTGGCCTCGCGGATGACGTGCTCGTGGATGAGCAGGATATTTCCGCTCCTGTTCCCCCGCGCACAAGGCTTTTACGGGACATACCGGTTCGCAGAACTCTGCCATCAGATATCTGCTCACCATGCCTGGTCTCGTCGACGTATTTCTCCCAAACACTACTCTATAATTTTTTTAATCTCATTATTTTTCTCAATATTTTAAGAAATTATTCGAAACATTTAATTGATATTTATTTATTTCACACCTTGTCTTTTTGAAAGCATTTATTTGACAACTATAATAAGTTGAATTTCTATTCCCAACATAAATGCGTATTGTCTAGCTATTACAAACCGGGCGAAGCCCCAACATGAATCCGACCCGATTCAATCCAACCATGCCCCGGTAAACAAACATGAAACAACATAAAAGAGCTCTACTCTTCCAGCACAATAATAATTAATTTCCCATTTTGGGGCTTTTAATTCACCAAAAAAATATATAATTTTTTTCACTAACCGTTCTTCGTGTGAACTGCAAAAGCAACTTCGACGGCACGTGACTTCCTCCCGCCGGTCGCGCGACCGGAGAAGAAAGAAGACTTCTTCTATCTTCTTCATCTTCTGATTCAGATCTAAAACGACATCGAATTTGGAACCGAAATTCGAATTAATTTGTTTAGTCTTTTGAGAAAATGGCGACGAGAAATCGGACCTTGATATATAAAAGGTATAGAGATGCCTTGAAGACGGTTCGGGTTCCGACGAGCACGTCGCCGCTGCAATCTTCGGGGAAAAGTTCCGGCGGCGGACCGGTGATCGAGCTCGTCAACTCCTCGCTGTTGAATCCAAATCGAAATTATGCTCCTCTTAGTACCGAGGATCCCGGCAATTCAAGGTAGTATTTTAGTGATCAATTTTTTTTTTCATTTATTTTTAATTTAGCTGAATCAGTGAATATGTAGTTTTATCTTTGAATTTTTTGTATATTGAACTAAAATGTAATGTTAGTGGAATTAGATTGATTCTGCTCGTTCCTTATTCTAGGTGGCTCATAAAATTGAGGCGATTCATGTTATTTGATCTTTAGTGCATTTGAATGAAAATTTGAAATTATAAAATGAATAATGTATCTAGATAAGAAAGAATAAGAAAACAAAGTTTAATAACACAAGCTGAATAGGGATTTGGAGTATGTAAGGTTTGCTTGCTTTTGCAGCAATAATAAGACTGAATTGGTTATCTCTGTGGATTATTTTCTTAATAAAAACAAAATATTTGGGGATTGATTACTTCTTGATTAGTCGATGCGTGACTTAACTTTTAAGTTGAAGCTTTGGTTTTGAGTTCCTAAGGTCTTATACTTGCCTCTAAAAAACCATTAATCTGTTTGTATTAAACTGGCTTTAATTTGGAGAAGAGTGATTTAGTCTTAGTGGTAGGGTGAAGTTGCTGGCATTTGCTTCGTTGAGTTGGGGAGGTTGTGAGTCTGTTGGCGGATTCTTTTAAGGCCAGAGGTAGAAAATTTTTGCGTCCCAGATGCGAAATACTTGGAAATAGATGTATTTGGTCTTGTAAAATGAATAATGGGAATAGAGACTAGTAGCTATTGCGGTCTCTCCTGAATATGGCACATGAGTTGGGGAAAGCTCAATTTGAGCATTTATTGAGGTGATGAGAAAGGTCTTGAGGACTGGAGATATACTCTGTACCATCTAACCTGTAGGAACCCTCACATTTTGGAAGGCATTTAATGGCTATTAGCATACTTGAAGAAGTTATTCCAAACAAGAGAACATTTGTGAGTGGGTTGAGATGTGGATGACTGTGTATTTTCTTTTTCTAACTCTTGACTAGTTCATCTATTACTTTACTTCAATTGAAATGCATTTTGCTGTAAAGTTCTTTATTTGGGGAAATGAAACGGATGCAAATGTTTCCTGCTGCAGTAGGGGTGCAGTTACAGTGGGTCTTCCACCAGCTTGGGTGGATGTGTCTGAAGAAATAGCAACCAATGTGCAACGTGCTCGGACGAAAATGGCCGAGTTAGCCAGGGCTCATGCAAAGGCTTTAATGCCATCATTTGGAGATGGTAAAGAAGATCAACATGCTATTGAATCTCTTACCCAAGAAATAACAAACATTTTGAAGAGATCAGAGAAGAGATTGCAACAACTTTCTGCAGCTGGGCCTTCTGAAGATTCAAATGTCAGAAAAAATGTGCAGGTATGACTTTATGTTCTCTGAATTTCCCTTAGGCAGTGTCTTATTTGTCACTGCTTGTGCAGTCATGGTGATGCTGTTTCAGCATTTTTCATCCACCCCTGCTCCCATGTCAGGAAAGGCATTAGAAATTACTTTTTGTGGAATCTCAAATGGTAGCCCATTCTGCTGAACTATGCTTATGCGTACATTTTTGCTCTTTTTTTTTTTTTTGGCAGCGGTCCCTTGCCACTGACCTACAGAACCTGTCTATGGAGCTTCGTAAAAAACAGTCAACTTACTTGAAACGCCTCAGGCAGCAGAAAGAGGTGCATGAAGAATTTCCCTGTAGAATCTATTGAACCACTAGCACTTTACATTTTTTTTAAATTTATTATACAGACAGATTTATTTATTGCTGTGATTTTGTATATGGACCATCACAATTTTCTGACATAGTATTAGTGGTATAACTGCTGTACTGTTGGGCTAGTGGCTTACTGTTCTTTACATGGTTACAGTACTCAAAGGATATTGATTTTCTGTGTTTCTTCATTTCTATTAGTTCATTACAACTCATCTCTTATAGACATTCAACTCTTTTTAGGTTATGAAATATTTGTTTCGTTGATTTGCCTGATGCAGGGTCAAGATGGAGTTGATCTGGAGATGAATCTAAATGGAGGTAGATCTAGAATGGAAGATGATGATTTGGATGACATGGTATGCGGATGTTTAACCTTTTCCTTCATAGAACTGTTGTTAGATTTAGTGAACACTTTCTAACATTAGCTTACATTAAATTATATAACACAGAGTTCTTGTGCTGTACAAGGATCTTGTGGTTGAATGAATTTATCTATTGAGAATTTGAGCTCTAATTTGCATTTTAACAACTGTTCCATCTTCCTTTTTTAAGATATTGACTTTTGATAATTGTGTGTTTCACAATTTTTCACCTCAACTGAATGCTTATAATCAACAAAAATTTAGGTGTTCAATGAGCATCAGATGGCGAAGCTGAAAAAGAGTGAGGCATTTACAGTAGAAAGAGAAAGAGAGATTCAACAGGCAAGTGGAAGCTCTTTTCTTTCCCTTTCTTCATAGTCTCTGTTGTTGTTTCTTAAAAGCAGCTGCTATATGTTTTCTTATTGTTGTTATTTTTGGTAGGTTGTGGAATCAGTAAATGAGCTTGCGCAAATTATGAAGGATCTCTCAGTACTTGTAATAGACCAGGTTAGAAACTGTCCATCCTCTAATAAGTCAACTGGCTTTTTTTATATTCCAGTCACTAATTTAATGTATCTCCGAACAGGGCACTATTGTTGATCGTATAGATTACAACATTCAAAATGTAGCGACAACAGTTGATGAAGGCCTCAAACAACTGCAGAAGGTACTTGTTCTGTTCTCCAAACGTTTCTTGCTCTCTCTTGCTTTCTTTATCTGTTTCTCTGACTCCTACAGTTCGATGCTGGGATTGCAGGCGGAGAGAACACAAAAGAAAGGGGGGATGGTAATGTGTGCTACAGTACTTGTTATTATGTGCTTTGTCATGTTAGTCCTCCTAATCCTGAAGGAGATAATCTTTTGATCCCCAAACCTAATTGTTTGTACGAACCATTCACATATCACATGTTGTTGCTGACTCTACCCGCTGGCAACCCTTTTGCGCTGTGGGATTATGGCGTGGCTGGCTATGCCTTGCTGGAAGAAAGCGGGAGTTTTGAATTGCCTCTTTTACAGATACGAGATGATGGGGCACTTTTTGTTTCCTTGTATTTTCCTTTTTCATTCTTTTTTTGGGGTTGAGGGATGGAGTTAATAGGGGAAATTGTATAGTGCTGATATTGTATTTGTGTTAATTTCATGTCATCTATTCTTAGGATGAATGAATGAATGCACGGGACTTGGGGGGTGGCACTGCTCCTTTTTTACGAGAAAATGAGGCATTTGATTTATTTGTAACAATTTTTTCGTGTAATAAAATTAAAAGAATCTAATTGTCATACTAAAATAATCTCAGGCTTTCGTAAGCTTTTATTATTAAAAATGTTTTGAGAATTTTGTACCACGATCTTCATTCAATCATATGATGATTTGGTTATTAAGAATAATTTGATTCAATCGTTTAAAATCCACACAAAATGACAACTTTAAAGTGGAATCGGATAGTTCTTTAAATTTTTTTTGTATTTGTCCGAAATACAAGAGAAGGAAAGCAAACCGGTGAAATTTAGAAAATGTAGAAAATTTTCTATTTCAAGCATTTTTAACAAACAGGCCCTAGGTTAAAAATAATTCTGAATATATAGTTACTTAGGACCCTTCTATAATCTGAAAAAATAAATCTTATTTAATTGATTGTTTTTGGATGATCTTAAATTTATTAAAAAAACCAATGGCAGGTTCTCTCTACTCTGGGTCCCGTCCAGAGGAAAAAGTCTGTCTTAATTGATTCCTTTTGAGTAGTCATTTGGGTTTTTATTTCATCTGTAAAAGTAAAACACACTTTGCTTAATTATAATTATAATTAAGGCTTTTAAGTTTACATTGTACAGCGAAGCTATCAGCACCCTCACGAAATCCTCATAATCCCCAAAACCGCCTTTTTTTTTATATATATTTACCCCAAAAAAATATATTCTGGTTGTATAAATTCTTACAGCACCCTTTTCAATTTAAAAAATAACCCCAATGTAAAATAAATATCATACTACACACACACACACCTGTTGATCATACATACGTGATACACTCATCATGGTTAAAGCAGCAGCAAGCTATTTTTAAAAAGAAGGAATGTGGGGGGGAAGCCTTAAATCTCAAATCATACATATTGCTGTTCACACACTCTTTACGCTTTGTAATGCATGTGCAACTCAATCAAAAGAAGGAAAACAAAAAGCCTTACTACTCATCTCTTTATGTGATTGGGTTTTAGTCAGTCATTGGTTTTCAATATTTTATCTTTTGTAATTTGTAGTTGCTATTACAACATAAAAAAGTATAAAGTTTATGGTGTGCATGTAATTGCTGCTGATCTCTATCTAGTACAGTTTATCTCTTTCAAATGAAATGGTATTTTTTTGGCTTGAACAATGGTGTGAGTTTTGAGTTTTCATTTGAATAAGTTTCTTATTAATTGTGGTATGAATTAATCAAATTTTCTTCAACAGTTATGTGAATTATTATTATTATTTTTTGGGTTTGGCCTTTAGATTCATTGTTTAATTTTATGTAATTTTGAGTAAGGTTAAAATTGTAAACAAACAAGAGGGCTTTTAAAAGAACTTTGAAGGGGCGGCCCTAACTAAGTCCACACCACGTTGGTTGTACGTACAAAAGTGGTACCATGACCCAACAGTGATCTCAAACTGGTTGAAAATAATTTAATTATTTGTAAAGATGAAGTCCACGAATAGCTTTCGTAGCTCAGTTGGTTAGAGCACCCGTTTAGTAAGCGGGAGGTCTTGAGTTCGACTCTCAACGAAAGCAAAGCTATTTTTTTTAATTGCTTTTATTTCCAGAATAAAATTAGCAAAAAAGGAGGTCAAGTCCTCATATTTTCATCCGATATTCACTTGATGACTTGATCTCCTCAAAAAAAGATAATAGAATATGAGATAAAAACCCAGGCGATGTAGGTAGGCTAGGTGCATTGATTTGGCGCAGAAGAATAAAGTCCCTTTTGGCATTCAAGCAATAGTTGTTATTAAAAAAAAATTGTAATAATAAAATAAAAGTTAATAATATGTATTTAATTTTTAAATTAAATTTTAAATAATAATTTTACAAAAATTAATAAAGATATAATAATTTTTTATCATACAAGTGTAAAATCAAATTAATTTATTTTTTAATGTTATAAAAATTAATAAAAATATAATAAATTTTTCATCATATCACTCCTTTCATAGAATAACATCAAGCTCTAAATAGAGATTTAGTTCAAAGTTACAAGCTTGAAAATAGCAAGCATTAAACAAGTTCGCCTTCATACTCTATAAATCCACAAAATAAAGAACCAACTAACAACTTAATTTTGATTTATTAAAAATCAACTACACTTAAAATATAAAATAAATATTAATATAGAAAGATCTTAAAATCTTCTACCCAAAATTGCGTAGCAAACTCATTTTGATGGACAACTTCTAAGCTTTGAATTTTCATGTACTTTTCAATTTTCTCCTTTATGTTTACCTATGGCAGATTGTCAATTTTTTTGAAGTAAAATCAATATATACTTGTTAACCTCTATTGTTTTTATAATATCCAATAGCCCCCTTTGCATCATAATTTTATAAGTATTATCCTTATTTCCAAATACGTTTTTATTTATATTTATTCTAAATTAAATCAATCATATAAAATGACACTAAAATAAAAAAAAATTAAATACTAAAAACAAGAAAAATACTTATTTTAATAAGATATTTTTCTGTTATTTTTTAAACATTCCTTCATTTAATAAATGTATATTTCATATTTCTAAGATCATATATGAAACAAATGACTTATTTGTCCCTCATTTCCTTTAATTTTTTTGTACATGGGGAGTTATTGGGTATTATGAAAATAATAAGGAGGTAAGTGGTATATATTAATTATATTTTGGATAATTAAACATTAATGATGATTCTCAATTGACTCCTTGTTTTTTGACAAAAGAAGTTTAGAGAACTGAATTTTAAAAAGTATACAACTTAAGTCCTCCTAAAGTAACTTAACTTGCTTTTGTTTTAGCAGGTAACACAATCTGACCTCATTAGTAAAACAAAAGAAAATTCTAATTTGTCATCCAATATTCCAGCTCAATGTTATTAGGAACAATATCCAGAATAGGAAGGAGAGAAGCAAAAAACTTACTAGAAAAATTAAATATTTTAATAATAGAAAAAAAAACTTTTTAAAGATTCGAGTGTATAGTTGTTATCAAGCTGGTCAAATGCCTCCTCAGTCTTACTGCAAACTGGTCATGACTGCTTACACCAACCTACTTCTAATCTTCTAGTCTCAGGCCTGTAGCATACACAACAAAAACAAACAAAAGAAATATCAAAATACGATTCTGTTTATTTGGATTACAAAGTGTATCACTAGAAATGGTGGCTGAATAAATAATGGCTTGTGATTTGTGAATTCTTCTTATTGATAAGAATGAGTTTACAAGTCACAAATTGATGGTCAGTACATTGGTTACATGTGCTACTCTTGATTTGATACCAGCTTTGATTTTTTCTTCTTCTTAGGGTTTATCAAATCCGAGGGTGTGAAACCTCTTTCAATCAGGTCACATAATGACAACTTCAAGTCGAAAGTCAGTCTCTGAAGAATCAATGACAGGCAGTTAACATCCGCCATGGCTCTGTGAGCTGAACCAACTAATGGAATTCTGTAGTATTCACGTAGGGCTTGCAATGAAACCTTTGAGGGAAGGTTGGATCCTGTGGACAACATCATATTTCAAATTATCAAGTTTTGGCACTAATACATTGATGCACAAATGCATAAGCAAATACGCATTCGTGGCAGCACAAACACACGCACGCACACAGAAAGAGAATGATCTAAGTTACCTCCAGATTTCATCAATTCCCGGGCCAGAGTTAGTGTATCCATAAATAGCCAATTATTTGGAACTTCATATGAGCAACGACTGAATTCATTAATCAGAAAGGGTACATCAAAGGAACGGGCATTGTGAGCAACAAACAATATATAGCCCCCAGGTTTCTGACGGCTTTTGACATAGTGCAGTAAGATTGGTATCAGGTCCTCCATCCTACAAGAAGTGCATACAGAGTGATTCTATCAGTACAATGTTACGAAAATTTGCACTAGAAAAAAATTACCGAACAAAATTGAATAAAAATTAATGTTAAACCAATTGGGTTAATGCTCAATCACTAATTAGGAGAACCAAATGGTATATACTTGATGGAAATACACAAATAAAACAAAGAACCATCTTTAGAACCTACAATATCCATGTAGAATTTAAAAATAAAATAAAATAAAAGACAGGGGGTGGGGTGTTTTGTTTGGGAGTTGGTTGTGAACATAGCATCAAAGCACTTCACAGCTGTATATTATCCCAAGTTATTGACCAGTTTCATCATCAAGAGTTGGAGAAATCATGCATGATGATAGGTAGAAAGACCTGGCATGGTAATCATTATTATGATGACCCCCAACCCGACAAAATACTTTATTCATCCATATGCCCACTTACAGAAAATTGAAAACAAACTCCGGAGTAGCAATGCCACTAGCAATTCATTAACAGTTCCCAAAAAAATAAATAAATAACAACTACAAATTGTGCCAATGAAACCATATGCTACCTAACCAGACATGTTTCACCATATGGCTTGATCTGATGGAAGCAAACCTTCAAAACTATTAGCAAACTAAAGGGAAACTATACCTCGGAACATCAGGTTTGCAGACCATATCAGTTGTGATTCCGTGAACATGTGCATTTGGAACTTGCCGTTTGGGATTCACGAGCGTCTGAAATGTGCTGTTTTCACCCCCCAAGAGATCTTGAAAAGCTATCTCGATAATTCGTTCATTCTCTCGGCTAAAGCCAGTAGTCTCAATATCAAAAACAATAGCTGTCACGAGTTTGGCCAAGTCTTTGTTCTCGGCAATTATTTGTTGAATATCATAGTGTTGAATTCTTTGAATTTTACTTATTTCTGTTTTATTTACATTTATAGTAGTGCTTGTTGCTTCAAACTTGATGTTCTTTAATTTATGGCTCTGGATGGTCTTTTTGCTTCCTTCTGTTCCTGTAGTTATTCGTCTTCTACTCCACCTCTCAGTATATGAATCCTGATCTTCAAGTCCATAGGTTTTGGAGCAGAGCAGCTTAAAACTGGGACTGTGTCCATATCTTCTACTGAAACAATGGAAACTTTCCCGACAAAAGTTAGCTAAGCTATTTATTCTGCCTTTGGGAACTTCCAAGATTGAAAAGCACATAGGAACTGTCCTCATCTGAACTCAACAACTGTTAACAGATCAAGATTCCCACAGTTGAAGAATTCTGCATCACATAAGCACTTGCCTATGACCTGAAAACAAAAAACAGAATCAATTTAATGAAACTGGGTTTAACATCATATGTTTCACTCACAATGTCATAGATTCTTCAATCTCTCTAGCCAAACAACTCAATTGCATATGACATAAAAAGCTTAAATGGAAAATTCAAGACTTCAAAAACCTAATTCTTCACTATTAAGGATCGGAGGAAAAGAAAAAACAAATCTAAATCTAATAAAACCATCTGGCTAAGATGAGGTGACAACTTATAATTTCTCAAAAGCCAAACTGACTCAAAACATAAGGACCAATCATTCTTCCAGCCACTTACAGTTCAGTTCACACCAAACAAGCTTAGCATAACGGCACTTCATAGACTCATTAATCCCATATGACAGCAAGACACACAATTCATAATCACAAACGAAAAACCAAAGAAATTTGTCAATTTAATAAAGAACTTTAATGAATCATTTGGAAGCCAAATTTTCTTACAAAATCTTAGTTCACAATCAAAGAGATCAGAGGCTGTTTATCCTAAAGCTACCATATCACAATCAAAAACTGCCAATAAAAAATCTGATAATAACTAAAAAAGAACAAGCGGTTTCATCAAACAACTCAGTTTTACGTCGAATCAACATTTCACTAGCAGATTAAAATTTTCAAATGGGTATTTAAGAAATTAATGAATGCATTAGAGAACAAAAAAAAAAACTCTTGTTAACTTCGTTTGGGTATTCCTACTTTTTACGTGCAGTGGGCAGGACATTAAAATTCAAAGACTTTTAAACTTTCTCTTACTTTCTCAGCAACCAAACACGTAGAAATGACTAAAGAGAAAGAAAGAGACATGCCTGGATATGAAATGAGGTATAGAATCAAGCTTCTTTGAACAAAATTTTTGAAAAAATAATAATCAAGTATTTAAGAGCGTCCGTGAGATACTCTTTCGTCTGGGTTTCAATTTTAAGGAGAGGTGATCATGTGAGGCAAGAAGCGATGTCGTATGGGTAATTGCGGAGACCCATTACTTGCGGATCTAGAGTCCGATCCATATTACCCGGTAATGGGACCCACTCTCTGGCCTCGCCCGCGTGCTTCAAAATACTCTTTGTTTTTTTTTTTGGGGGGGGGGGGGGGGATAAAACGACGCTGTAAATTAATAATAATTAAAGATTATCTTACAGGAGTCTATTCTATTGGAATTACAAATTGATGAACTTATTTAAACGCAATATTCAGAAAGAAAATAGCCCAAGTTTTACGAAGCACAGAGATTGGAAAAAGAACACTTTAGAAGTATCCACAGGAAATTATCTAAATGACTCCTTGACCTGAAATAATTATTATCTGTTTTGGGTAAAGTTCATGTGAGATGATGCTTTACGTGAGCCAGTAAAGATGAAAATCAATGCCCCAACAAGAAGCAAGCAATGCTAATTAGTAATTAATTATGTGCTGTTAAAAGCCTGTTAATTATGTCGCTTTGGTCAACAGTCAACATTTGTTTTCGTGGGAGGAAACTTCAATCTTGGGCAAGGAAGCAAATCCCACTGCTATATGGGCCTCAATTGAGCCCATTATCTGGCTGCGGTATAGTTTCTTTAAGGAGGAAGGTTTTTAACACACACCCCCCCCCCCCCACCCTGGTGGCATTATAAAATCGCATGTTTGTAATCATAGCTCTTTTGCTGCAGAAAATTACAAGAAAGGACAAAATATCTTGACAAATCATCAACAACCCTAACGACCTTTAAATGCTATCATGTAATTATTTTTTGATAAAATTAAAATTATCTTAAACCAATGAAGAAATACATTCTCTACTAATATGCATTTTATTACAAAAAAAAAATGTTTACAATATTTTTTTTATATACTGATATATTACAATCAAAACTCAACTGATGTATATTATTAGAAATTAGTCAAGACTCTCCTTATTCCTTAATAATCCTATTATAACACATCCCAAAAGTCAACCCTCATATAGTACAATACTAGATTGAGATCTATTCTACCCCAAATATGGGGAGACAAATAAACCCCTACATAAGAGGAGAGTCGAGTCTCAACAATAATTTATTTAATTTAATTAACTTAATTTATTATATATGGTAGTAACTTTATTTAAGCTATTTGCAATTTTTTTTACCGTTTATTATAATTTTATCAGAGCTATTAACATGAAAAATGGAGTTTCATAAGGCTTTTAAGGGGGTCGTAGAAGTAAATATGTTCTCATTACTTCTTGGACTTCAGTGAATCCCAGTAGCTAAAACGTTGGGCCAAAAAACAAAAAAAATGGAAAGATCGGAACATGGGAATAGATCTGATACCAATACGGACTACCTATTTCAATTGTTGTACAAGAATTGAGGCCTATGCCAGCCCAAGCCAACTGCATAGTCTTGTTCCATTTGCGCACGACGAACCAGTAAACCAGATCTCCAGTCAATGTCATCATCACTTATCAAGTAAGCAATTTTGCTTGGCTCGGGTTGGAACGAAATCTCTTAAATCTCAGCTGCTTTCATCTCTACCCTTGGACTTTTGCACAATTATCAGAAGTGCATAGCATTAACTTCAGATCTTTTTAATAGGAGGGGAGTAAAAAAAAAAGATGTCAAAATTAACGACAGAGAGAGAGGATACATGATAACAAAAAACTTAAGTCTGATTAGCCAAAATATTATTTACAAGTTCACATTCATCAATTCTCTTCTTCAACAGCAACTGTATCCTAAACAAAAGTTGCCATTTGATTTCATTTTCTTTTTTCACTAAAACAAAAACAAGAAAACTAACAAGCTGGTGAAAGGATGTATTAATAATGGGTATCTGGAGGACCCATTTTCTTCTGTTTTTGTTTTAGTTTCCTTTATCTAAGCAAAAACAAAGCCACAAGACAAAGCCATCAAAGAGAAAGCAGCTTGTTCTTCCTCTTTCAGCTTCCTCTTCCTTTGGCACCTTTGCTTTTTCGCCACTACAGATGGTAAAAACAACGATGGCGATGACTTTGATGTTGTTGATGGCGACGACGATGAAGGCGATGATCTTTGCAGAAGCACCTCTTGGCCCAAAGCCATTAACCTCATCTTGAAAGAATCACCTAGCCCGTTAACACAGCACGAAGCGTTACCAGTACCATCAGCTTTTTCAGCAACAACTTTGGCAGAAGCAGAAGCAGAAGCAGCAGCAGCAGCATTTATTGTTTTGTCTTTTTTCTTATCCGATCGCTTCTTTAGGCCCTCGAAAACTCTCTTTTTCTTCCTAAATCTGATCCCACATGCGTTACAAAGTGACTGGAGAACAACCCCAAAAAAAAATTTAATAAAGTAAACCCATTAGTAAAATTTAAAAAAAAAAAGAGGAATTACCAACCCCAGAATCAAAATCACAAAACCCGGATGAAAAAATTGAACCTTTCTACTTTGAAAGTTAAAGCAAAGATGCATGAGAACGAAAAGAAAGATGATGATCGTAATCATGATCATGGACAACAGTGATTTCACCTTTGGACCAGCGGGGCCACCTCTCCAAAGAGGAGTCTTTGTGGTTTTGCAGTCCGTACAATACTTCAAGTTGCTGTCGTTTTGATTCATGAAGATGATGTCTCTTCTTCAAATTTAGGCAATGATTTTCTGCATCAAAAAGGAAAAATCAATGATGGGTATAGCTCAAAATTTTGACCTTATAACAATGAACCCCTCATCAAAAGTCTCACTTTTTCTCAAGTTTCTGAACAAGAAACACAGAGAAGAGACTTGAGTGAGAGGTACTATGGCAGCAGTGGCAACAAAAAACTCATTTCTCGCAGCAAAAAAAGCACTTGAGAAATGGGTTTGTTTCTGGTATTTCTAGAAAACTGAAAACAGTCGATGAACCGACATGCAAAAATGAAGAGTGATGAGCGAGTGAGAGTGAGAGAGAGAGAGAGAGAAGAGTACAAAAACCCTAAATCTGAAGCTAGGGTTTTAGAATGACGGAAATGACCTTGGTTGGTGACAACAACAATATCTGGGTCAGCTTAAAATATATTTTCTCTTCAGGCTGACGATAACACCCGCCAATTTTTGGAGAACGGCAGAGTACACGTGGCAACATGCAACGAGACTCGGGTTTTTATCATTATTCATACTCGCGGTGGATGAAGAGAAATTCTGTACTCGCTGTCTTTATAATGTCAAGTACATACAAGGAATGTTTTTGTTGCTACTTATTTTTGTTGTTCAAAATCCTTTTAGTACTGCATAAAATAGTAATTAAATTCCTCTCTAAGACCAACATTAGGATGTAAAGAATTTGAACACCCCATCATGGCATCATTTAATACCTTAAAAGGTATTCTCAATTTTCAGAAAAATTCAGGTCATGAATCATATATAAAAAGCAAATATTGTTTTAGTAATTAATTGATATTTAATTTGTTGAACATAAACACATTATACCTATATGATTAGGATATCATACAAGAAGTTGGTGACTTTGCACAGTAAAGCTCTAAGCAACTGAGGCATCCAACAATTTCTTGGCAGCAAAAATGAAAAACGAATGGCCTTAAAAGAGTAAAGAAGACTATTTTTTGTCTTCATAAAGAGACAAAAAGCCTCCTGACCTTACACAAAAAAGTACACTTGCTAAAACCAAACCATGCCCTTCTGTACTACCCGAAGCATTGATTTTATTTGATTAGTCACAGATGGGAAACAGAAGAGCCTGAAAAGGAGATTATGTCTGATGTTGAGCACTTTCTCCAATGCTATTATAATCAATTAATCAAATTGTCAAGATGGGGTTTGTGTCTCCTGTTCTCACTTCCCCAAGCTGCAGACTATTTAAGTGATTTCCATCAAAAGAAGCGCTTTGAAGTCTCTCCATTCTCTCTAATAAGAGTGGAGGACAGATAAGTGCTTGGAGAAGAAAGCTGAATTTGCCTGAATCATTTCCTATTTTTTGCTAACACAAATTCATGTCAAAAATTTGTTTTCCGTAGGCTCCTCAGCTACCGAGGACATGTTTCAAAGCTGAACCATTCCTGATGTCGTGTCGTATCATCAATTCAAATAAAAATAAGAAAACAGATGTATAGAGAAAGTGATGCAAATCAATATAGTAAAAAAATCTATTTCTTTCCATTCAATCTTACAAGTTTTGAATAGCTTTAAACATGACATTAGTGACTAGAAGGTATACCCATGCTATGCCTATGCTAATAAAATGACATTTTTGGAGTGACGGACAACAAACTCAAAATGATCATCTTAAACAAAATGGCATCTGCAATGAAGCCACTACCGTGGCAATGACAATCTTAAGACAAGCTATATTAGCGTATATTTGCTTATATGACACAACCCAAGCTCCATGGAGGGGAGGCACTTTGCTGAGAATGCAATGCTTCCTTTACTTATTGCAGCATCTGCAGATTACCAGTCTCACAATACATCCAATGTAGTTCTGTATCTGCAGCAGCATTGTTCAGAATCTGAGCTAGTCCATCCTCCAAACTCACACAACACACAGAGATTGGACTGAACTGGACCAAACTATGACCACAACCACCACCTAACAAGAATCCAACACCATCATACTCCACATGGACTTCAACATGAAAGCAGCTAAAACTCCTGAATTAATTTGTCACATGGACTTCAACATGAAAGCAGCTAAAACTCCTGAATTAATTGACAAATTTTGAATAAATCATCAGATTAAGTAACAATAGAAACCTAACACCGAAACTTTAGTATTTGCGATGGTAAAGATTACACACACGTACCTCTAGCTGAAATTGAAGCCACCGGATGGAGCAGGAGGATTCCCATTGCCTCCAAATCCGAAACCAGGTTGAGAAGCATCCCCTGGTGGCATTGTCTCATCCTCGTCATCCAACCAATATGTTTCCAGAAGCTTTACAGACTTCTCATAAATCTCAGCATTGTCGTGAGTTTGTAAACTCTCAATTTTCTCTAACCCCTCAGCATCATCAATCATTTGAGTAAAGACATTTACATCTGTGTTGCCCAAATTCTTTTCGGCTTCTCCCACCTTCAATATGTTCTCAAGCCCTTCCAAACAGACGGTAACAATTCTTGGATCGGGACATACAAGAAGATCACACAAGGGCTTGATGCACCCTTGAATCACAAGGAATCTGCAACCAACAAAGATAAATAATATGTCAAGACCAATATGCATTTTCATACCTTTAAATAAAAATGGTACAAAAAGTATGTTCGTACTTGATTTGCTCATGAGTACCACCAGATGTGGCGTTTGAGATAGCCCATGCGGCCTCTTTCTTTATGTCAAACTCAGCATTTTCAAGTAGAGTAACAAGGGGGCCAATTATGTTAGCCTCAATCACAGCCTGCAAAAATTCATTCACAACAAGTGACAAGGCACAACCATATGGCTAATTTATAAATAATAGCCCCCCAAAAAAAAAATGCAGAAACATGAAAAAAAAGCTACAATAATTGAGAATGCATGAACATGCATAATTGCCTGAATTTGCTCCCTGTTGCCAGCGGTGATATTCGAGACAGTCCAACAAGCTTCCTTTTTAATGCTCTTTTTATAATTGCCCGACAACAGATTAAGAAGGCACGGAAGTGCTTGATATTCGATAACGCACTGAGTGGCAACCAAAACAAGAAAAAAGAAAAAAGGGAATCAGCCAATGACACTGGAGCATCAATAAGTTATCATCGGTGTCTCTCTTGCATTACTGCTATTATTTAATTCAGTCAAAGTTGGTTGGAACACAGCTAAACATTTGATAACCATTAACAAATTCTTAGAAAGAAAACAGCAGTTAAAAGGACGGCAACCTATAAAGCATCTTATACCTGAGTTTGCATATCATCCCCGGTGACTATATTGCCAACTGTGCGAAGAGCAGGTATAAGCACTGAAGGAGAAGGGTGCCTGGAAAATTCAGCAAGAGTTCAGAGCTCTAGAGCACAAAATGTATTATCAAAAGGAGAGCATAATTAGCTAAAGACTCACATTAGAAACTCAGCCAGACGAGGAAATACACCAGCTTCAATAACAGCTTGAATTTTGTCATTCGTGCCATCAGAAAGATAGGAAAGTGCCCAACAAGCATCCGTCAAAACTTCATCATCATTTGAATGAATAAGATGTGCAAGAGCAGGAAGTGCAGGGCTAACCTAATAATTAGAAAAAATCAAAAAAATAATAAAACCAAACATAGTAACAAAAATCCACAATTCAGAGATTACATTTGAAGGCAAGTACTACTCAAGAAATTAGAACATCATAAAAGTCAAACCTGGTCAAAAGGTGGTTGAGGCTTTCCTCGACAAAAGTTTGAAAGAGTCCAGGTAGCATTTCTAAGCATGGAAAGCTTTGGTTGGCCATTCAATTGTGCCAACAAAGGGACCAAACCTCCTTGGCTAAGAACAAGATCACGGCATCTTGGAGAGTCACCAGCAATATTTCCCAATGCCCACACAGCCTATGTGTTGTAGAAAGAAATGAAAAGGGTATCAATAGCAATGCTCATAATTAATAAAGCTTGCTTAGTTAATAATTTGATCAAACAAAAAACTACCAACTCAAAACAAGAGAATAAAAGGACAACATTCAGAAAGTTAAATCTAAACTATATCAACATGATTCAGCACTAATATTTGTAAATACCTGCTCGCGAACATCGTCGCTTGGAGAATAAAGAAGTTTCACAAATATTGGAACAGCACCATGATCAATTACCACCTTAGTATGCTCGGAAGTCCCAGAAGCAATGTTCGTAAGAGCCCAAGCCGCTTCAAACTACAAGAATTAAAATAGATTAGAATCTTAAAAGATATTTCATTAATCAGAACCTTGACACATACAAGGTCCACTAAGTAGAACCTTAAAATACAACATGACATCTACCAAACCAAAACATACCTGAAGTTGCGGATAATCCTCCCTCAGAAGAAACTCAACAAAGCGAGGAACAACACCAGATCGTATAACTTCTTCAATTGGTGGGCTGCGTTCTGGTGCATGAGAGGAGAAAAAAAGGTTCAATATTAAAAAATAATAATAATCAAACAATTAGCATCCAAAACTATGCATTAAAAGAACCAATATCTCACCGATGGACAGCAATTTTCGAAACTGAGTGGTACACTCATACTGCACACCACTGTCATTAGACCAAACACCGGCTACCATCACAGGTAGATTTTCCAACTGTCAAAACATTATGAACACAAGAGTCATAACTTGCACATAAAGTAAAATTAAACACAAGCCCTACACAAAATCAAACAAAAGGAGCCACAATGTATTAACCCTAATCAAACTTCAACAATCATATACTCAACAATTAATTAAAAGTTAAAACCAATAAAAACATACCCTGATCATGATTACAAACAATATGAATTAAAAATATCCGCAAACAAGCTCTAATTTCCAGCAGTATATTCTTATAATTTTTCACTTCACTTCAATTGAGTTGAGATTTTTTTTTTTTACAAAACTTGTGCTAGAAGCTAAGAGGATATAGAGACAATATTCACAATATACGGAAAACAAACCCCAATTAACTAGAAATACTACATAAAAAAAATTAACTAGAAATTAAAAAGGAAAAAAAATTGGACTAGTTATTTACGAGACTGACCTTCTTCGCTGTACCAGGAGCGTTAACATCATTAGCGAGCGGTTGCTGGTTTTGCAGACCTTCACGTCGCTTCTTCTGCAAGCTTTCTTCTCTTTTGTTCTTTCGGATCTCCACCATGTTATCCTCTCTCCTCCGGCGACCTTCATCGGCGTCGACTGCTACCTTGTATTTGTTGCGTCGACTGTCGGCTTTCGAGTTCGGCCTCAACGACATCGTTTCGCGGTTGAAGTTAAAACCCTAATTAAATTTCAAATATATTTATATATAGAGAGAGCGAGAGAGAGGAAGGGAGATTGTTGGGGCCTGGAGGCAGTTTCAAGAAAGTGAAACGAGAGAGAGAGAGAGAGGGGAAAGAGGAGGGGCTTTTATAGGATTGTGAGGGGAGGAGGCGGAGTAGTAAACGGGTTTGGATCGCGAGTTTATTGCGGGAATTGCCATTGCGGTTGCCGTTAACGGCGTCGTTTAGTTGTTACAAAATTCATTAATCATTATCCATTGATTGAAATATCACAGTTGTTTAACCCCACTTGTAAGTTGGAACCGCGTTTATCGCCAATGATGATAAAATATTAAATTGATGTAAATAAAAATAAAATTTCATAGAAATTATCTCAAAAATACTACAATTTAGAAAAACAATTTTTGTGTTTAAATTTTAATGTTGAAGGGCTGCCAATTTCATAAATTGATTAATTGTTCATTAGATTAAATTTTCATGAAAATGTTAATTATGAACCATTACCTTTCTTTATTTGTTATTAGGTAAATCTTTTCTAAATAACGATTGAGAATTGTTAATTAATCCTCTTGTGTTAGGTAATATATTTTTTATTCCAAGGTGGATTTATATCCTAATTATTTTTTTTTTTGGACGATTCATGATTAATGAAAAAAGTATTTTTTTTTTTAAGACTTTACAGCATCGTAGGATCAATGTATATCTTTCTATTTAGGAGGAACAAAAATTCTAGCATATTGTGATTGTTATTCTGCTGTTATTATGAGATTATAAGAATTATATTTGAATAAACAACTTAAAGGAAGTGGACGATCCATATAACTTATTTCTTGTAGTAAAAATAACATATTTATAACTTAATAGATCTCTTATTTTTACTGCAATTTATAACAAATTATATGAATTGTCCACTTACTTCAAAAGAGAAAGAATAAGGTTAATATATATATATATATATAAAGAGCCATTATTAATGTAAATATTTATAAAAATTTGTTAATAGCACACTTCCTGTTACGATAAAGAATAAAGATAGGTGTAGACAAAACAGAATGTTTAATTTGTTTTAATTGTTTATTTCATGGGGTGCCGGTAAGAAAAGGGTTTCAAAAGGTTTTTACCGCTCAAACTCACCCCATAATACATCGATTTTGCTATGACTGGCTCAAAACAGCAGCTCGACCCAATTCCTAACTGCCACCTTACCACCAGGCAATTGCAAGTTATTTGCAACTTGCACCCAAAAGGAATTCTTTAAGTCTTTTTCACCAAGAGATGCCTCCGCACTCGACAGCCGCAACTAACACGATGAAAACAACCGCCTCTAAATAAACAAACGATTATAACACGACGAATTGTCCCACGTTTCTTCAACTAGAACCCTTCTTTCCCTACTAATCCAGAGAACAAAACAATTATACGTACACATACATACCCATGCCAAACCTACACTAAATTCAAGTTATCCAACCCAAGAGGGAGTTGAGTATTAGATGCTATTACTAGGCCCCCACCAATTATTGCTGCCATAGACTTGTATCTTCATCCCGTGAAAATTCTGTTTTTTTTTTCCCCGATACACTCGTATATTATCAAAATTATATTAATAATTATACTGAAATTTATAATTAAACAAATTTTTAGGCGGATCCTTTATATTAGGCTTGACAATTTAGTCCGACCCTATTTTTGGCCCGACTAACCCAACCCTAATTTTTAGGGCTTTGGCCCGAATTTTCGGGTTTAGGGTCGGGCTTAAAGCCAACCCGACCCTATTTAAAAAAAAAAAAAAAACTAACACACTCACACAAAAAAGATTATGTTTGAAATGGTTGTGGAATTAGTTGAGGAAATTAGAATTAAAATTAATTTAAGTTTTAGTGAGTATTTAATATCAAATTATTTAAATTAGTATATAGAAATATTTTAGAGTATTTTGTGGCATGATTGACATTCGAATTTTCATCTCAAGGTAATAAATTAGTAATGGCATTTATACATACATACATACATCATATATATATATATATATATTGTTTGTTATTTTTTCCATTCTTCTTGGATTTTAATTATATTCTGCTGAGGTTCAGACAAGAAAAATAAAATAAAAAAATTAAAGATCTACATCACTAAGAGCATGAAATTCCAATTCAATTGAATTGTTAATTAAGTAGGTGGAAATAAAATTATATTATCCAATTGTCATATAAGCATAAAATTACAAATAGTAATAAGTAAAATATAACCAAATTATATTACAAATGAATCATTTATGAACTCTCTCTATTTTGACTTTTGACTTTTGAATTTGATCAGAGATTGATGTAGATATTCTAAAATACCAATATTAAAACCTAAACTATTGATGCTTCGGCTTCAAAATTGGTTGTTGTGAACACTGAAAGACTTGGAGAGATGGACAACGGTAATGATTTCACATTTTGCAAGGCAAGTTTTCGGCAAAAAAAAAAAAAGTTTACGTTTTACGGATTAAAATTGATTTATTATTATTTTTTGTTTAAATTAATTTTAATTACAATCGATAGTGTCGGGTTAGGCCCGACCCGATGTTGGTCCGATTTAGGTCAGGTCAGACCCAATTCGTTTGGACTTTTATAGAATCGGGTTTTAATTTTATTTTGATCGGATCGGATTGGGCTTGGTCAAGTCCGAACCCGACCCGACCTTTTACCATTCCTACTTTACATAATACTAAAAGAATATCTATTAATCTTAGATTATAAAAAGATAATTTTATCCATATTTAATTCTATCATAACAGAAGTCGAATCAAACCCGTACACTCAAGCTTCACACGCAAACCTTGTACGAGGGCTGTGCCAATGGGCTACGAGCCAGCAGAAATATGAAATATTTGTTGGTATCATCAAACGTGTCAGTCTCTTAATTGATGACAAACATCGGATCCAGCAGAAATTTTGGGCCAGTCAATGACACGTGGTCTTTATGAGTTAAACGCATAACGGGCCACACCTGCCTGATTGTGCATGAGGTACAACTGTCAATCGGCACCAGCATCAACAGCATTCATATGCAATTTCTCCATGATAATTGTCAATAAAGCGACCCAGTTATAGCATAAACATAACACATCATTTAAATAAAAGAGATTTTATTTATAAAGAAAATATCACGGTCCAAATGCTAACACCCCCGAGATTAAAAAAAAAAAAAAAATTTCTTAAACTACCCACCCCCAACATGGGGATTAATTTGAAGATTAGAACAAAATGGGGGGAATTGATAAACAACATCATCATTAGCTTGAATGATCAGAGATGATCCAGAGCGATTGTCAGCAACGAGAAGTACCGCGCTTGGCCGCTTTACCCTTTGATGTGTTGACACGTGCTTTTTGCGCATCCGTAGGATCATAATTAAAGTCGAAGCTCATCCCATCCACCATTTCCACGAACGTCCTTTGGAGGTCCTCAAAACTGTCCCCCTGGAAGATTAATCAACCGGCTGAGAATTTGCAATTACACTTATACCCTCACTAATGGTGCTGAAAAGGTAAGAAGGGCAAGGACATACCTCGTCTTTAACATTATTCATCATGGAGACCATCTCTTGCATAAAACCATAGAAGTCCTGTTTTGCAAAATTTCACAGAGTTGGGTAACTTGAAAGTAATTAATGCAAATATCGAAAATTAACGAAGATACTTCTACGGGACAAAGCGATGCCGTGATTTGGTCCAATGGAAAAAAACACGACATCGTTTTACCAGCATAAGAATTCACGGAGTACTCTCGAAACCCGGCGTGTCATTTAGTAGCGTTCCTACTTGCTAAATTCTAATCATGCAATACGACGCCGTAATAGCACAAAAAGAAGATATTTTTGGAGGTACCTCATCTTCTTCCTCAAGGGGATCATAAAGTCCAGCATCGTACATTGACCTCTTGTTCTCATCCGAGAGGACTAACAAAATCAAACGGAAGTTTTAACGCCGTCAATCGGAACACAGTAAAAGCTTTAAAAAAATAACAAATAAATGAAGAATTCAACGGCGTCAAGATACAAGTTTCGATAACTTTACCGGAGTAAGCTTCTTGAATTTGCTGAAACCGGCGTTTGGCTTCCCCGGCCACTCCCGGGTTCTTCGCACTCCTATCCGGATGCCATTTCTTCATAATTACCACAAGAAAAAAAAACAATTTTAACCGATCGGAAAACTTCTGACGAGAAAAAAAAGCGACGTCGATTTATGGAAAGAAGTTAAAATTGTTACCATGGCGAGCTTGTGATAAGCGGAGCGAATGTCAGAGAAGGAGGCGTCCTTGCGAATCCCAAGAATCGCGTAGTAGCTCAAAGATCCGCCGTTGGATCCTCCTCCTCCATCCATCACAGCAACCAAAAAAGAAAACAGCAATAAGGATGTAATATGCTTGTCAAGATAAAATCATATGAAGAAACGGAAACAAACTGTTATGAAGAGAGCATTTGGAGGATTGATAAAGCAGAGAAAAATAAAGGAATTTTTTGGTTTCTCCTTTTTTTTAATTGTTTTTTTTTTTTAATCCTTCTCACCTCCTGGGTATGTGTTGCGTTTAGAGACTTAAAAGGGGATTATTGACGACTGTACGGGTGATGAAGGGAAGAGAGACGAAAATATCTTAGGGGAGCAGAAGAGATACGAAGGAGGAAACTTCGAGAGATTTGAGCCCGGAGGCTAGATATTTTTTAGGAGATTAGGGATATGGCATTGGACTTTGAGAAAATTTACGTGGATTGCCACTATTCTGATCGGGCAATGTGGGTGTGACACGTTAGCGTTTTGTTTTAGATCGTCTACTGAAGGGGTGGTGAGTTAGAAAATTAATATTTATTAATAATTTTTTTTTGAAAAATATTTTGTTTTCGAATTAATATTCATTAAAAGCTTAAAGAAAAAAACTCAGAAATGCTCATATTTCAAGATAATCTTAATTAATTAAAGCATGTTTATTTAATCACTAAAGGCTTGTGTATAACCCAAAAAATAAAATAAAAAAGTATATCGTATTTGAAATTATAAGAGAAACATTCGAGTAAGATGCATTATTATTTATTGGAAAAATATATTTTTCGAATTTTATTTTAATCATTCTATTTGAGATTGTACGGTGTATTTGTTGAAGCCAATATTGTGGAAGCAATTGTAAGTTGGCACTTGGCACCTTGCATGGAAGATACAACGTATTTGGTAATGTACTGATTTTTTGAGCCAATTGACATTTAAAAAGTTATAAATAGTATTATTATATTACTATGAATAGACCTATTTTACACTAACATGCGCATCACTTCATTTTAGATATTCTTAAGGTTCAATTTTCGTTTTTTTTTTCCTTTTCTTTTTCTCATAAGTTCTTACAATCAAATAGTCTTTTTTTACCCCTTTAATTTTCATCTTTTACAAGTTTAATTTACGCCGTCATTACCTCAATTTGAATTTTATTCTAATTTTTAAAAGAGTAATAATACAGTCACAAACTCTTGTACAAATATATTTTGTACAAACTGACGTGGCATTAATTCATTGGTTGAATGAAAATATAAATTAATAAAAACAAATCATGTGGGCTAAGTGATATTTAATTCAATCAATCTTATCATGCCATATCAATTTGTACAAAATAAGTTTGTACAAGAATTTGTGGCTGTATCATTACTCTTTTTAAAACTACTTTCGAATCATGAATCAAAGAGCCCTCATTTTTCTGTGTTGCCAATTGCTGTTTCATGTTTATGATTATTGAAAATAGATATTGGAACATCATAATGAGGATAAAAAATGCTACTGGGGATTTTTGTGGTGATGATCTTTAAAACTTTGGGATAAGTTCATGATTTCTAAAAGCTGAGGGTAGTGAAGAGAAGTTTTTTTTTTTTCGTTTTTTACGTAAAACAGCTTTGGTTTAAAAATAATAATAATAACAATTAAGATGCAAATGCAAACCACTCAACCACACCTTATTTATTTTATTTTGGTGAACAAAACTAAAACCCAAAAACCAATCACCAACTATAATTCATTAATTCCAAGGGCATAAAACAGTTTTTAATATTAAAAAAATAGTAATGCTACACATCCTAAATTTTTTATTCCAAAAAATTATTATAAATAATGTGTCATTTATCAATTGGTTGCTGAGATAATATAATTAATTCACTTAGATCTTATAAAAAATTATCAATTACTCAATTAATGACACATCATTTAAGATAATTTTTTAAAATAAAAAATTTGAGATGTATAGCATTACTGTAAAAAAAATTTAATTTATTAAAATGTGTTGATGGGGGTTGATTCTCTAACCAGTTAAGTCCCAAATCTAAGCAAAAGATTTGATTATGGATGGCTAATGAATTTTCAAGAAATATCTCTCCTTTATGATTGCTAAAGAAGATGTTAACTAAAGGTGAAAAAGGAGGCCATTAAAATGTTTGTTTGACTCCTCATAAGTAATTAAGAGATGAGATTCCAAGTCCTCCAATCAAATTAAGCAAACTTATCAGGAATTAATTAATTTCCCGGCACATTGGATGGCTGACGTTTCAATTCTCACTTTTAAAACAAAAATCCTTCGTCTCACATCTTTTTGGGCATCACACGAATCAAGGATCCCAATTGCTTCCAATAGAATTGATAATGACAACAATTTAATCTTAACAATACTTTATGTTTCGAATGCTAAATCTAATATTTTTCCAATTGCTTTCTTGCAATTTCTTTATGTTTAAAATTGTGAGAGAGAATTGGTTTACATTTATGTACCATCAAAAAATAAATAAAATAAATAAATCATAACCATTTCTTTGATTATTTGAAAACTATGTACAGCGGCTGATCATTGCTTCACTAGTTTAGAAAGCAGGAAATTCTGAAAGGAAACTAAACCTAACACATCGAGGAGAAACTTATAGTTTTGTATCTCCTGATAGCAAGAACTGGAAAATGGAAAAGAAATTGCAAGGAAGCAAAACTAGATACAAAATTAAACTAGCACAACTTATAAAGGAGTGATGATTTAGGGGGGGCGATGGTGGGTGGTACTGCATCTGATTATTGTACAGTTTCAACACCATCACGTGTGCAGTTTCTTGAGGCTTAAATGTTAGAGCCTAGTATTCATATTTATATAGAAAGGCCTTGAGGCCATTCTTCTAGCAGCCAAATCTCTCCTCACTGATTCCAATATGACAGCAGCTCTTATCTTGCACCAGGCTGCTTTTGGTTTCCCAATTCTGGAAATATGTACACCAAAATTCGAGTCACTGCTTGGAGCAAAAAAAATGCCATTGCTTTGCTCCCATATTGCATTACAGGGAGACCAACCTGGCATCTGAAGCTGAGGCATTTCAACTGCTAAGTGATTGCTTGGCACCAATTGTGGACAACTGGGGCACCAATTGTTTCCTCCGCCGCCGTTGCCGGGTACCGGGGGAAAATCACCCACTGTAAGGCTGTTTTGGATGGGATGAGACTGATGGTCATCTGCTACTGCTTCTTGGCTGTAAGATGTCGAAGTTGACGCATGGTCTAAACCGAATTGCACTTCTGAAAGGAAAAAAAAAAAAAGAAAAAACTTATGGCTTCTGCAAATGTATTTCTTTGGTAAATCTATAGAATCTAAAACTTATATACCTTGATGGGCGACTGGGAACTCATGATTCTGCAGAATTGAAGTTGGACTACTAAGTGCTTCATCTTGCAGATTTGGTGAGGGCATTAAAGGGCCAAAATTGGCGCGTGCATCAATTAGGACGAATTGATTCACATTTTTATAAGCTACCCTCTTTAGATTTTCCACTGAAATCTGTCATATGAAGACGGGTAAGTTGTTTAGCCTCCAAATCTGATGGTGTTTGCAACGAAAAAGGTTAGTTTCTGGAAGTGAAATACTTACCTTCTGAGGGAAGGCAAGATCATTCGGATGCACACAATTTTCACCATCAAATGTTACTGCTACAAGCTTGTATATGGAATTAAGTAAGAGAATAATTCCATCTCCGGTAAAAGCATACAACTTCCCATCATTTACGACGCAAGTAGCAGCATGTTCCACTATTGTTTCCCATGTTTTGTTTGAGGCACTAATTATCTGCAGCCCACAATTAAGGTTGAATCAGAAACATCACTGTGCATAAATAGCCTCAGTTAGCTATGAGGTAACTCTTACTTTGCGTAGTGACCCAGGATCGGTAGTATGCATACGCAAGAAATCCTTCACGTTATAAACTCCCTTTTTAGCCAACCGTTCATGGTATTTGCCGTCTTTGGCTATCTTCTCCAAGCGCCATATATCATCATCCAAGGATGGAGGATAATGTTTCTTGTTCACTGCAGTGAACATTTTCACGAGTCAGTCTTCAAAGGTTAGCCACTAAACAACAACAAAGGTTCATTAAGCTTTGAAACTTACATTCTCCGCGATGATCCTTCACCACAAAAGCTTCACTTTTAGCTTCCTTGATCCTCGCTTCTCTACAGCCTTTTTGCAGAACTCTGGCTCCTAGCCTGAACTTTCGACATCTTATCCAGCTACTATTATCAGTGAAAACTATGTCACTGAGAATTCCAACTCCATCTTTTAATGTAATATGCAGCTCCCCTGTGACTAGTGGGCGTTTACCTTCTCTTTCGCGAACAATTTTCTCTAGGAACTCCCTTTCAGTCCAATTTTCATGGTCATCAGAACCAAAATCACCATCAAGGACAAGGATCTCGACCTTCATCGAAGAGTAGGGGCCAGACGTTACTCTGGTCTTGCTGATAGGATCTACCAGCACTATCTTAACCGGCCCACCATCCTCAGCTTCTATTCTGCTGCCGGTGTAGATTGGACAAGGCAGTTTATTAACAAAAAGCAACTGCAGGCCTCTTCCTTCAGATGTCTCAGCTTGGTTAAACGAGGATCTGCAAGCAAAGGCCAACACGGGAAACAAAATCAGACCCTCCACAGAAATTTGTGCAAATTATGCACCCCTCCCATTAAAGGGAATTAGGCACAACGAATTAACTTAGAGCCGGATGAATACGTGATTCATCAGACTTTAGGAAGCAATTAACAAAGAACTCACCTTGCACCGGGGTGAAAGCGGGGCAGCAACACGCGTTCCAACTCCTCTCGCACCTAACAAAAGATTTTTAAGTGGTTCAAGGCTAAGAACTTATAGGAAATAATTTCTTTAGAGACACAAAAAAAGCTCAGACTCATTATATTAACAGCATCAGATAACCAAGTTATTAGTTCATCTCTAATGCTGCTATTATCATCCTGTTAAGCCCATGCTGCCAATCACCAAGCAAAACTGAACTCATGCCTTGAACTTTAATCAAGCTGAACAGAATCAAAAGCAAATTCATTTGAACAAAATCAACAGGATGGATTTTTATCATCTTACCACACTGCGAATACAAGGTTCAAGCGAGGCTACCATTTTATTCTGCCAGTTCCCCTTCATTACATCATCAACGACCCTGCAACAAGAACGCATAAAACCCAGAATCAGAAACCAGCTACTACAAACACAGAAACAATCTAATCTTTCAACTCAAACGAAACAAAATTAAGCAAATTACTTCTTAAGAGTAGGTCTCTTCCTGGGCTCCGGAACCAGAACTCCGAACCCGTCATCATCAAAAGGCCTCTTCGGCACCATTTTAGATTGCGACATTAAACTTTCTCAACAAATTCCACGGCACAATTTAACTCGAAACTACTTAACCTGCTGCCTATAAATATAGCAATTGGCATTGACTAATGGATGGGAAGCAACTGGGAAGCTTCATTTGAAATTAAAACAACACTGCAAAAATAATAAAACGCGCTATGCACAAAAAGTCAAGATTATATTGACGCTGAAGCCTGAAGATGATAAAGAACACACAAGATAGAAGATTTGTATGCATGTTAGCATGCTAATAAAGTATACTAGCAACTTTGTACTTGTCACTACAATAAAAGCACCTAAAATAAAACAAAAAAATAATGACAAGAACTTTGAGAATCTTTCTGGTCGTTGAATTCCATGATAACGAACTAACCGCGTAATGATTTGAAAGGTACAAAATACACTTTAAAGAAAAACAAACGATGAGATCACACCAAACGATGAACTTGATTACATGTGTTGTTGTTTTGTACAAGAAAACTAACAAAATTAAAAAAAAAAAAAAAAAAGAATTCAAAAGATTGATTTGAAAAAAAAGACTTGACGCGTGACTGACTTGATTATCATAAAGAAGGTTGGTGGAAAATTAAGAGCACAAAAATAAAATTTCTGCATTAACGCGGATCCCATATTTGAACACCCATCTTGCATTTTATTGTGTTATTATTTTATTATAAAATATGATTTTACGAGTGTTGAATGTGAATTTCCTGACAAATTCTTTGACGGCTACGTTGAAGATGGTTCATAATAGTTAGAAAAACAAGCATTAGTTACTGTATTATGATGTACGATTTCAATAGTGGTATCGATAACATAGACTTGTATAAATCAGGACAAAAAATAAAAACGTATAACATCGAACTTGTAATAATCATGAACAGTAATAAAATTTGTATATCAATAACAGAATCTTAACGTAGGTATATTTGTGTAACTCGTAATATATTTATTCTAAATAATGTGTTATTCATGAATTGATTGATGAGATACTATAACTAATTCACTTGAATATAGTAAATAATTACTATCCTCTTAATAAAAGATATATTGTTTGATAAAAAAAATTTAAAATATCTATCGTTACTTCACGTATAAGTGTGTATGTGTAAAATTCAAATTTATGGCATTGAATTTCCAACTAATCCATCATCAATCCTAACCTAAACCATTAAATTTGTGATATTCAAAAGGAGACAATATAATGATGAATTACAAAGCTTCCACCAAACCAGACCACGTCACTTTCCATGTCGGGCCCCTTTGAACGAAGAAGAACTTCACTCGTATTTTCTGTTTCAAGCAAAAAGTGAAAAAGAAAAAAAAAAAAACTAAAGCTTGTTATCTTTCTGGAGATGCTTTTATAGTTTCATTTATGTGGTGAGTGGCCAGCGGTCGGAGAGGAGACATGGGTTCAGATTCTGAGCAATTTCTGTTGTTTGATTACCGTTTTTCCATGCGTAGATTTTCCGGGAGAATTCCCTTATTTGGGAAAATTCCTGGAACTTCAAAGATTCATTTTGTGACCTTTTTTTTCCAGGCTAGTTGCCTGCTGCTCAGGAGCTTATACAGTCCCTTATGTTATGTTAGGTAAACTATATGCGTATGTGTTATAAGCTATTGGAGAATCCCAAAACTTATTTTAGGTCAAATATGTACTTATATAATATAATTTTGTATTGAAAGCTCTAATTTGAATCACTTCTCATTTTGTAAACTAAGATAGACAAATTAAGGTTACTAAGAATTTGCATATTATTACAATAAAATCTCGATAAATTAATAATCTTGATTAAATAATAAAATCTTTCGGTTCTCATGTGGGTTAGTGTATTAAATTAATAATTTCGTTAAGTGTATAAAACAATAATTTTTTTTAAAAAAATTAGGATCCAAATAAAATATAAATTAATAACTAATCAAGTATAAAAATTAATAATGAATCAAATATAAAATCATAACATTAATTTTTTTTTTCCAACTTTAATTATTTGAATTCAACTCTTTACAAAATATGCATCTAATTTTTTTATTGTCCCTAAATTAAACTGAACCGCGTCCTTAATTTTGTGCAGAGCATGCACTACATTTGGTATTTTTTTTTTTTTTTCATTTCTTTCTTTCCAGCATATTCCAAATGTGGGCATACTTATAGGTGACTGTTCCCAAAAAATTAAAAATTTAAAAAAAAAATAAGAAACACGTGACGAACAACAACTCATGACTGTTACAAAAAGGTTATTACGTCGTATCAGATACCGCAGCTAATGAAGTACCATTGGGCTGGGCGGCGTGATGGATCTAAACTCTAAAGTCAGCTATCACCACCGACCGCTTGAAAAAATTAAACCGTATCCTTCCTTGTGATTTTTTCTAAATGTAGGGACTTAAATGTTAATATCCAAAAATTGAATTTTTTTTTTCACTTGCAATTTGTTGGAAAGGAAAAAAAAATTGAATCACTTCTCATTTTGTAAACTAAGATGGACAAATTAAGGTTACTAAGAATTTGCATATTATTACAATAAAATCTCGATAAATAAATATTTG
This sequence comes from Citrus sinensis, assembly GCF_022201045.2. Classification (NCBI taxonomy): domain Eukaryota; kingdom Viridiplantae; phylum Streptophyta; class Magnoliopsida; order Sapindales; family Rutaceae; genus Citrus; species Citrus sinensis. Next base: position 29,493,888 of record NC_068560.1, read on the forward strand.
ACAAATTAATAATCTTGATTAAATAATAAAATCTTTCGGTTCTCATGTGGGTTAGTGTATTAAATTAAAAACATTTAGTGTCCAAATAAAATATAAATTAATAACTAATCAAATACAAAAATTAATAATGAATAAAATGTATAATTCATAACATTAAGATTTTTTTTTCCAACTTCAATTATTTGAATTGAACTCTTTTCAAAATATGCATCTAATTTTCTTATTGTCCCTAAATTAAACTGAACCACGTCCTTAATTTTGTGCATAGCATGCACTACATTTGGCATTTTATTTTCTTTCTTTCTTTCCAGCATATTCCAAATGTAGGCATTTTAACAAATTGATGTATTTCTCAAAAAAAAAAAAATGATGTATATATCCAATAGCTGTTATAACAGATATTGTATTAGAATATCGATAATCTAGCACTATGGACAGTAGTCGACTAGTCGTTGAGTAGGTATTGTTGACTTATGGGAAACATAATTTGTGCACCTGTATAGACGAGTATGTACTTTTATCAACAAAACTCTTCTTAAAACAAAAAATATCTTTATAAATTAATAAGATTCATTTATCAATAAATTGATAACTTATTCATTTATTGATAAATAAATAACTTTGTTATAATAATTTTTTTAATGCCTAACAATATTATTTTGTAAAAATTTTATGGTGATTGAAATTCTTGACTTACATCTATCGTACCTTCATTTTATTTTATTTTTTAAATTGTTTCATAAAACAATAAAATAAAAAAAAATGAAAGTAATAGCATATGCTATATTAGCATGCATGTCTCTAATATTAATAAATAATAAATGTATATGTAAAGACTAAGAATTTTGCTATTTGTCCCGGATCAAACCCCGAAGATTTTAAAACGACGCCGTTTTGACAATTAATTTTTATTTTATTTTAAAATTAAACACCGGCTTCTTCATTTATCTCTCTTTTTTCATTTTGTTCTTTTTTCTTCCCAAGTACAAAGCATTGTTATCTTCCTTCACAGCCTCCTCTAATTCCTCCAAATCTGCTTCTGAAAACGATGCATCACAAAGACGCTACTTCTGCAAACGACAGATCAAGTAAATGAATGCACTTAAATCATGTAGCTTGGCTAGGTTTTTAAAATCTGCTTTTGCCTTCACTTTTGCATCGTTTTCAGAAGTAAAGTCTAAGGTTGAGATGTGTTTTTAATAATTCTGATGGAAAATATTACAACAATTATGGGTAATTATAATTTTGGTCCCCGAACACAACCTTTTTTTAGTTAAAAAATCCAAAGATAATATTCTCAAAGCACATATTTTTTCTTTTTCCAAAACCAAGAGAGACATTGCAGGGTCTGTGGTTGGAAAGAATTATTGTGTATAAATAATTTTTTTTTTTTGCTATGATGGTTGTCGGTGGTGGTGGTGACGATGGCTGGGTACGTGTAATGGTGGTTGTCAAGTGTGATGGTTGTCGGTGGTGGTGGTGCCTATGACTGGGTATGCGTGATGGTAGCTGCTAGTGCCTGTCGGTGGTGGTTGTCAATGGTGGTGGCTGTGAACTGTGAAATGAAGAGGAAGAGAAATACAACACCAGAGGTTGTGAGACGAAGAGGAAGAGAAGACAATTTGGGGCTGCTGTTGATTTTGCCTTAACTAAGCCAAAATAACGTCGTTTTAATGAGATTGAAACACAAAAAAAAAAAAAATTGAAACGGTGTCGTTTGGGTTAATTTTGGGGTTTGACTCGGGTAAGTATCATTTTCCAAAGACTGAAGACGCAATTCGTAATTTCTCACTGTTCCCAAAAAAATAAAAAATAAAAATTAAGAAACACGTGACGAACATCAACTCATGACTACTACAAAAAAGTTATTACGTCGTATCAGATACTACAGCTAATAAAGTACCATTGGGCTGGGCGCCGTGATGGATCTAAACTCTAAAGTCAGCTATCACCACCGACCGCTTGAAAAAATTAAACCGTATCCTTCCTTGTGATTTTTTCTAAAATATAGGGACTTAAATGTTAATATCCAAAAATTGAATTTTTTTTTTCACTTGCAATTTGTTAGAAAGGGAAAAAATATTAAAAAAATAAATTGATCTCATCGGCTCACCGGTCACCGCCGCTAATCACCGGTTTCCGTTTTCAGATTATCGTTACAATCTCCATCACTGATTAAAATGGCCACAAATACTTCGTATATGCAAATCCCTCAAACGCTTTTTGCATCCATTGACATGGGCACAAGTTCTTTCAAGCTTTTGATCATTAGAGCTTACCCAAATGGCAAATTCCTGACAATAGACACTCTCAAACAGCCCGTGATTCTAGGCCGTGACTTGTCTTCCTCGTGTTCAATCTCCACTCAATCACAGGCTCGCTCCGTTGAGTCGTTACTAATGTTCAGAGACATAATTCAGTCCCACAACATAAGCAGAGACCACACACGTGCTGTTGCAACGGCAGCAGTGCGTGCAGCTGAGAACAAAGATGAGTTTGTTGAGCGTGTTAGGGAAAAAGTTGGTTTTGAAGTTGATGTGTTGACTGGGGAGCAAGAGGCTAAGTTCGTTTACATGGGTGTGCTTCAGTTCTTGCCTGTGTTTGATAGGTTGGTTTTGAGTGTTGACATTGGTGGTGGGTCCACTGAGTTTGTGATTGGGAAGAGAGGAAAGGTTGTGTTTTGTGAGTCAGTGAATCTGGGGCATGTGAGTCTGAGTGAAAAGTTTGGGACTTGTAGTGGGAATTTTGAGGAAGTTTTGAAAATGAGGGAGTATGTTAGGATGGTGATTTTGGAATTTGGGTTGGTTGAGAAAGTGAAGGAGGGTGGTTTTGAGGTGGCTGTGGGTTCTTCTGGTACCATTAGAGCGATTGAGAAGGCTGTGGTTAGTGGTTATGATCGAGATTTTGTTGATAATGTGGGTGATTTTGGGGGTTGTAAGAGGGATTGGAGGTTGAGTAGAGGGGAACTGAAGGGCATTGTTGAGAGGTTGTGTTGTGGAGGAGATGGAGAAGTTGAGAGGGTAAGGAGGGAGAGGTTTTTTAAGAGGAGATCAGAGTTTATCGTTGCAGGTGCTGTGTTGTTGGATGAGATTTTTGAGTTGCTTGGGATTGAAGAAATGGAGGTTTCTGGGTATGGATTGGGAGAGGGTATTGTTGCTGATAGTTTGGCTAAGGTTTTTGATGGGTATGATTTGAATGCAAATGCTAGGTGGCGGTCTGTTGTGAGGCTTGCAATGAGGTTTAACAATAAGAAGAGGGTAAAAGCTGGTGCTCAATGTGCTAGCATTGCAAAGGTAGCTTGAAATTTTGATCTGTCCTTTTTCGTCAGTAAGGTGTTCGTTTTAGCATAATTATATCATGATGGTTAAAGAAATTCATGTTTTAGCTATAGAAACTCTAATCGCCAGGTTGATGCAACAACTGTCGGTTGATGTTGTGGTAGTTTCTATTCTAGAGAATTATGCTTGAATTTGTTCTCAACTTCCGTTCATTTTTCGATAATTTAATGGCACCCTTTGTGTCACATTGGTTGCTGTTGCATGACACCATAATTTTAATTTGATTGTCGATTTAAGACACCATTTTTGCACATAAGTGAATAGCAGCCCTTGTTTCATCTTTGTTGCTGTCATATGATACCACCTGTTGTATTGGATTGTTGTTTGAAGTTGCAGGACGTGATAAAAGCACAATGTCCTGCTAATTGTGTCTGCATTTGAATTGAATTACAGCTAATATTATTTGTACAGTCTGACAAGCTAGGCACAACGATTGCTGCAGGATATATTTGAAGGTTTAAGAAAATGTGATAAGCTTTACAACAATCAAGTAAAACTTATTGCCTCATTCGAGGACAAGGATCTTGAATACCTTGAAGCTGCTTGCTTGCTTCACAATATAGGGCACTTCACCAGTAAAAAGGGTTATCATAAGCAGTCTTGTCACATCATTATGGTATGAGTGCTTTTTCTTTCTATGTTATGTTCGTCCTTTGGAGAATGTTCTTGGAACATTCATGATATGTGGTATATAAAATTGGCTATTAAAGTAGTCATTTAATATTAAAGTAGTCATTTAATAGGTCCTGATCACCAGGAACACAATTTGATTATATACTTTCAAACTTCTGTCAATCAATGATGAAATTTCTTAATCCATTCTTGTTGAATCTTTTTTCCTGCCCATCTTGATCTTTTTTCTTTAATAGAATGGTGACCATCTTTATGGATATAGTACTGACGAAATCAAGGTATGTTTTCTGCCTATTGAACATTGATTGGTTTTTGGTCGTAATTTTGCATATTAAGCATGTTTTTCTATGCTAATAAGCATTTGGTATGTCTGCAGCTAATAGCTCTGCTGACAAGATTTCACAGGAAAAAGTTCCCAAGGTCGCATCATGCTTTCTTAGAGGAGTTTCCTGAGCAGGTAACTTATCCATATGCTCTGCGAATTTGGTCATCCAAATAATTGCTGTAGAAAATCTATTATGCTTGAACTTCTGAGGTTTGTGTTTTGTTGATTTTTTGTATTGTTGCCAGGCAAAGCAGAAATTCAGAGTACTTTGTGCAATCATCCGCTTATCAGTTATATTACAGCAGAATGATTGTGTGAATTTACGAGGAGTAGACTTCTTCCATTCTTATGAAGGTTTTAAACTGGTACGCATTATGTCTGATATCCTTTTGTTTTCCATTCTTAGGGAGATGGTTTTTTCAATATGGGATTTGTTTGTTTAATTTGTTTTCCTAGGATCCATTTTTCAATAATGGGATAAGTTAAACGAGAAGAGTATTTATGGACAGTGTGTTGGTGTATTGGCTTTTATCAGCTGAAATTAGGCTTTTACCCAACTTATAATCTATTAATGCTCAGAGGAGCAACAACTCTGTGTTTCTCTGTTGGGTTATATAATAAGCATATTTATATTAAACATGAAGGAAATAATAGGAAATTATTCTTCCAGTGGTGCTGAATAAATGAAGATGTTAAGAAATTACTGGAAGAAAAATTCTATTATTGGACTTTGACTTATCAGTTGCTGGCTCATGTAGTTTGTATGAGTTTTCTCTTGTGGTTACTAAGTAGGACTTCAAAATATTTTAATTCCTTTCTAGTCTCTGTAGCCTTCTCCATGTTGACATTTACTTAATCTTATGGTGCTGCGTAGGATGGTCACCCTCCTTTTACATTGACCTGAAAGCCCTTTCTAGCAGGTAATCAAGGAAGCAAGGGATCAACCTTATCTGCCTGGCAGTTCACAACCCACACTGGACAACATTGAGGCAGAATTAGAGAAAGAATTAGAACACTTCAAAAAAGTAATTTCTTCAACCTGACACTAGTATAACAATTTTCGTTCTTTTCTTTTTCTCCGGTAAACATAGATTTTGATCAATATGTTTCTTCATTTATTCTAATAGGTACATTGTTTATACATTCTGTAATTTGCATTGGTTCTCCATTAAATTATCTAATTATTTACCGGACTTCTTAATTTATTCCTATTTGATGAAAATTGTGAACAACTTATATAGTTTACCTCTTCAGATATTCAAGCAAGAATTGTTGGTTGTGGGTTCATCAAGCAGCTCAAATGACCGGAAAGATAAATTTCCTTGTGAAAGAGATGCTGATCACTTGTAAATAATTTTATAGAGCAACAGGTTTGCTCCTATAACAGCTTCCACTTTAATGGCTTTGGCATGGAATTGTACCAGGCATATATAGGTACTGTTCTTGTCCAAGTACCACAGTTGTTTTGTTGATGCCTAACATCATTCTAATGCCTTTGTTTTTCAATCATCTTCACTAGGGTTTATGTGCTTGTGCTTATTCGACCTTGTAAATGTACTTATCATTTACTTTTTTAGTACCTTTGTTCTTGTCCAAGTACCACAGCGTCAGTTATGAATTCTCAACTTCAGTTAGGAATTCAGAGAAGTTGAGCCAAGATTCCAAGTGAGCTAAGGCCTGGAGGTTCAATATTCTTTACTTTATTTTGGTTGATATTTTGATCCCTTTCCGTCTGCCGATTTATGAATTTTCAAAGCTTACTTAACAATCTGCCTGTGATATAATTCGTTCTCCTTTTACCGTCGACATATGGACAACCTTGAGAAGATTGTGTAGTTGGAGAGAAAATTCTCTACACTCATCAACACGGTCCCCAACATTTGATGTAATGATACTTTCCAAAGTTGTTTATGATGACAATCCAGCGATTGCAGAAGGCGAAGACAAGGAGGTTAACTTTTGCACCATTATAGTTGATGGATAGAGACTCCATGTCTATACTTGAGACTATTTGGAGGCCTTCAGGAAAACCGGGACGGTGATCCAGCTTAGCTCAAATGGGCCTCAAACCATGAAGGTAGTGATTCTTTGGTAAGCAGATTCACATGTGGTAATAATTATTGATTAATATGCTAGAAATTCCTGGTTTCTGATTCCAATGGAACTCTTGATATAGTATATGCAACTTCTGCTTTTTTCTTTGCTCTGCTTTAAGTAAAAGCCAAAAAGCCAAAAATACAGCAGTTTCTTTAGCATACGGCACCTCCAAAACTTCCAGACTTGATGCATAGACGTGAAAAGTCATGTGGTGTTGTGAAAGTGCTACCTGGTTTTAGCATGACATTAGCAGCCATCAATGGCAATGGAGGTTGACTGGCCAATAGTAATTGGGTGGTTGCCATAATTTGTGTTGTGAAAATTGAAAAAGATTTCGAAACCTTTTGTATTAGCATTGAATGCATATCTTATTTTATCATAATGGGCATCTTCCATCAATAATACCTCATGAGAATCCAACCATAGGCTAGTGAATGATCTCATATGCTTGCCCAAGAGTAGCTTTGTCTTGTGTCTTTGGGTAATCTTTTTTTAATTTTGAAACTAATTGTACATATTATTCAAACAACTTCTAATTGTGATGGGAACTATAGACATAGTAAGTATTCTAGCATGCCATGATTAAGGAATAAATGACTGCGTGAGAATAACCTCCTATTTGGGCAGGACGATGGAATATTGAGATGTGAAATTGTAGGCTAAACAAGATGGAAAGATGAATTATTGTCAATGAATAATTAAAGGGTAAAATTTGACATTACATCATGAGTTAGGACCAGGCTAGCATAATTAAATAAATTTTTTGTTATGATTTTTTTTTTTTAGAATTAACTCTGTAATAATTTATACAGCTTTTATAACAACCAAATTGAGCGATATTTCTGTAGATTGACAATAAAAAATCTAAAGAGTATGGAATGACATATCAACTTGAGAAAATAATTAACACTTGTATACTTGATTAATTTATTTGAGTAATGATACAGCCACAAACTCTTGTACAAACTTATTTTGTACAAACTGACGTGGCATTAATTCATTGGTTAAATGAAAATATAAATTAATAAAAACAAATCATGTGGGCCAAGTGATATTTAATTCAACCAATCTTATCATGCCACATCAGTTTGTACAAAATAAGTTTGTACAAGAATTTGTGGCTATATCATTATTCAATTTATTTTGATTCAACAGCCTGTAACCAGATTGCATGGTAAAAAGTGATTGTCAATAAGAGAAGTGAATTTATCACGTGATCTAATATGATAAGGTAGTCACGTGAATTTGATTGCATGGTTTCCAATCCATGGTATGAATTGTAAAGGACAAATTAACCTTTTTCACGGTGAATCATTGAAGGATTAAAAGTGGGGATTGAATTTTTTTTTTTTAAAAAAAAATTTATCCTAGTCTTATGTTTAGTGTTTTTAATAATATTAGGATTTAGTTATCCTGAGCCCACAAGTTAATCTCAATTTTGTAAAGTAAATTATTCTAAGGGGGGTCATGTGATTACTTAGTATTTGATTATATTGATAACTCAATTAATATAATAATTTATAAATATTAAAATTATAGTAATAAGTGATAAATGTAATAAAAAATTAATTTTAATAATGTAAATAATAAATTATACTAAAAATCATTATTAATTCCACATTAAATTAAAATTCTATTTTAATCTATTTAATTATTAAATATTTTTATAATTTCAAATTTACATTATAAATTAATTATTAAATTAATATTCAAAAATATAAATTTTATAAAATAATAGATTATTAAATAAAAATAATAAAAATATCATAAAAAAATTAAAAAAATTATTTAAACTATGATTTATATTTCATTAATATCATTAAGGTTGATTTGTATAATTAATAATACAAAATTTTAGTTTATAATAATAATAATAATAATAATAACAACTACTTGTAAATTGTAATATTATAATATAAGACCTGATTATTTATAATCCAATCAAATATTGTATCAAACACAACATAATATTATATGTAATTTAATATTATCCAATTCAATCTTATCCAATCCTATCCAAAATAAACAGTAAAAATTTGATTTTAAAAATTTTTGTATTTCTTTTATTAAAATATTTTTTTAACTATTTGGATTTATTTAAAATTTAACAACCTTATCCACTGGCTTTGATAGGCTACGCCGCCGGTATCGCACAGCTCATTTATTTACAGCAATGATTTTCGTTGACTTGGTACTTCCTTATGACAGGCGGGGATTAATTAATTAAAATAACAATTATTATTTGAGTCTAACCTAATTAAACCCGTTTTACTTTACTTCCTGTGATACTTGCAATTTGCACGTTATTTTTGTGATGTCCCATTTCGAATATTTGAATTTAAAAATAAGTTAACTTTAATTCTAAATATTTGAAAAAAAGTCAATTTCTACTATTACTATAGAAGAGGGGGCTCGAACTCCTGCACAAACAAGTGAAATGAAAAGATTATTTTTAAATCATGTTTACATAAATCATAATTTCTTAAAAGTCAAATCATATATTACATGATCTACCATTGCTTACAAGCTATATCAGTTCCATTTGTTTGATTAACTGTAGGAGATCATTTCAAAATCTGATCCCGCCCGCAGGAAACCAATTCTATTAAAATTGTTTTTTCTTTTTTGCAATTTTCTCATTTAATTACATTTAAATACAAGGTGCGCACCATACCATCCACTGGACCACTACACGTTAGCGAGGGAAGAAACATCAGGATTCACGCAGGCAGACAGAGCCCTCTCTGTGCTGAAAAGGTAGTGAGATAGGAAAAAAAATAAAATATGCCATTTTGGGAAAAAAAATCCAGTGGGCCACCGGCCGCATTTGTGTGTGTTTGTGTGCGGATGTATAAATGCACACAATTCGCAGAAGTCGCTGTGTAAATACAAAAGACGAGGGTGACGCACAGAGAGAGAGAAGCTTGCAGCATTGTAGAGAGGGAAACCAAAACTGTTGAATTAATTCAGCAAGTAAGCTGTCTGGATTATTGTGCTTATTTTGATTTGACGCTTCTGTTTGGTTGCCGAGAAAATGAAGGATAACAAACGAATATGAGTTTTAATTAGTACTCATTTCTTTTCTATTGAAGGACAGATAATCCTTTCCTTTTTTCTTTTTTTTTTTGTTGATGAGTGAGTTTCATTATTTATCTGTCTATTGTTTTATATATTGTTAGATGGTGTTTGGCTGATGAGAAAGTGAAGGAAAATATAGGAGTGTGAGTTTTATTTTATTTTAATTTTTTTAAAAAATTTCTAATGAAATGTAACTATAAAAAGTCAGCTCATTCAAGCTAAATTGCAGACTGGGTGAATTTTATTGATTTTACTTGTATGCCTGTTAATCTTCTTGTGTTTGTAGCTAAGTAATGTCTGTCTGTTATTTGAGTTCTATTTGCTAATTTGACTAATAAAGGACTCCTTTTTGTGTGTAATATATTGTGTGAAAGAATGACCAACTGAAAAGTCTTACTTTTTAAGAGTTAGTGAGTGGTAGATCCCATGTTTCTTAGTGACATTTACCCTCTGCTTGGTTTGTGAGAAACCTGAAGACAAGAATGATGTGAAAATGAAAAGCAAAAAGTTGTAATCTAGATGGGTGGTTAGCTATTTGATGATTTTGATCCCTGGTTCCCATAACAAGTGGTAGTGTAGTAGTTATGGTTAAATTTTTAGATTTTGCAATCTATCTCTTAGTTTCTTAAGTGGATATTTTATTCTTAAACTAGTAATATATATTGGTGAATAGAACTATAGAAATGATGTTCTGTTACTGGACTTAATGTGCTATTTATATTATTTCATATCTTTTCTAGATTTTTCATTGTGTCTTTTGGGCATGGGTTTGGAGGAAAGAGTTGCCGAGTCGTGCATTAATGGACACAAAGCTGACTGCGCATGGACTGTATCTGTGCATACATTTTCAGACATAACCAACATTTCTCCTGTTGTATTCCTATACCTTCTGAAAGAATGTTATATTCATGGTAAGCTGTTTCTTCCATCATTGACTAATTTTATTCTTTGCAAATTTTATAATTTCCCATTTATGTTTTTGGGTCCATTTAGAAGCGAAAACAAAAAGAAAATTACAATCTAAGTTTTTATTGTTCGGGCTGGATGACAGAAGTACAGTAAATTTACAAGTTTAAGTATTTGATGTATGGTGGTCCTTCACTATCCAAAGGAACTAAATTTTCCTAATGGAATCTATTATTCTCCGGTAAGGTTAGGTTGGCCTTGGAGCTGGATGCTACCATGCTAATGTGTAGATTCTAAAGGCAATCCAATCTAAAAGAACTTAGTTGGTTTCAACTTGAATCTAGACCTGGTATGGTAGGCCTTCTAATATATGTTCTAAGGACTCTTCCTTTCTTGCTCACTTTAGTTGCGATTGCATGGTACAATCTGCATATTTGGTTCTCATTAAACACATTTGACAGGAACATGCAAAGCAACCAGAAAGTTCCGGGCTCTCCAACAACAAGTCTCACAAGCACTATGTAATTCTCCTGAACCTGGACCAGCTACTTTTATAGTTAGATGCCTCAATGTCCTGCCTATATTTGGAGTCTATAGTGAAGGGTTCAGTCACTTGATCATTTCTGCTCTTCGACGTCATCAAAAAACGACAGTCAACTCAGCAGACTCCACTCAAGCAAAAGAGATAGCTGCCTACTTATTTCTTGACATCACCGGGGGGTTTGTTGACCATGATGAGAAGTTAATGGTGAAGATACTTGAAGCTTTTGATGTCAGGTTGACAGACATTGAGAAAGCCATAACCCAATTGAAGGCGCAAAATGAACATAGGTTCGACACTGCAAAGACAGTTATTGAGCAATATATATTTGCAATGATAGACTCACAGTCATATATGACAGCAGTCTCTTTGCTAGAGCACTTCTCCATTCGCCAATCTGGAGAGTCTTTTCTCCTCAAAATGATACAGAACAAAGAATTCAAAGCAGCTGAGAAATGGGCTACTTTTATGGGGAAGCCAATGTTATGCCTGAAATATGAGTGTGCAACCCAAGAGGGGGGGTGAATTGGAATTTTAAAAATTATACTAACAAATCCACACAACAAGCAATCTAATGTCTTAATAAAAATTGAAAGCAATAAGTTCAATCAAAGCACAATAATTAAATAGCAAGGGAAGAGAAAGCAAACTCAAGGATTTTTACGTGGTTCGGCAATCCCCGCCTACGTCCACGCCTCCAAGCACACCGGGCTTGAGGATTTCACTATCCAAGCCTTTCCAAGGCTTCAAACGTTTACAATTGACTTCAAGGTGTCAATGAACCTTTACAACAAGAGATTATCTCTCCAATCTCTTCACTCCAAGTGTTTCTCACACTTGTACTCTCACAATTTGATGAGAAATGAAAATTACAACAAAAACTCTCTTTAAGAGTGGATTTACAAATGATAGCTCAATGAAGATTTAATCTATGAAGATTTTCGAATTTGAAGCTCAATATAAGTTGTGTGCACTTGTTTATACTTGCTTGAGTTACCAAAAATGAATTGGTTTTGAGTTTATATAGTTTGAACTCAAAAACTAGCCGTTACTAGCCGTTATGCACATTTTTGGTCGTAACCGGCTTGCCGTTTAACCATATCCGGTAAGCCGCTTTCGTTCTGGTGCTTACTGCCCCGTATCCGGCTTGCCGTTTATCAGTATCCGGTAAGCCGCTTGCTACAGTAACTGCTACAGTAAAATATTTCCCGAAATTTACAATTTGACCCCAAAACTTTATAAAACTGTAGTATGACCCAAAACGTTATGAAAATTTGCAAATAAGTCCAATTTTAGAATTTCTAAATAATTCTTCGTTAACCCCAAACTTTCTGAAATTATGACTTTGCCCAAACTTTGTGAAATTATATAATGACCCTAAAACCATTTAAATAATTTCAAATAAGTCCAAATCCGAAACTTTAAAAACATTATCAAAGCTTTTAAAATACATGTGGTTTGTTATCATCAAAATCAATATTTATAGCCATATAGGCTAACAATCTCCCCCTTTTTGATGATGACAAAACACATTCAAAAATTTAATCTTGTTATGAAAAAGCTCCCCCTTAATCAATGCAAGTTAAAAAATGATTTGAAAATAGTTTAATAAAAAAACTCCCCTTGCATACATGCTCCCCCTAGATACATGCATATATTTTCATAACACAAATTAAATCATTCTCCCCCTTCATCATCAAAAAGAAAAACTTAATTGGCAAAGACAAAAGTAGCAAATTTTTATAAGTTTGAAAACATGTATTCTTCTCCCCCTTCATCATCAAAAAGAAAACTTAAAGGAAAAGAATAAAAATAGCAAATTTGTTACCCATGTTGTTCAAGTGGAAATTTTGAAAGAATCTTCCCCTAACAACAAGCATTACCTTAAATACAAGATAGTAATATACTCACAAATTATCATTATATCTCAAAATCATCAAGTCCTCACCATAATCATATATCATCAAAATCATCAAAAGAATACTCAAAGTGCATATTATTGTCCTCATTTTGACAATATTGAAATGATATATTATTTTGTCTCCCCCTTTGGACAACAAAAAAGTTCAAAATGCATATTATCCAAAAACATATTATATGCTCCCCCTAAATATATGGCCAATTAAAATTTTAACCGAAATGATTTTATCCAAAAACATATCATATTTATCTCCCCATTTATCATAAAAAAAAAGATATATGCAATTGAAACAAAAGCATCAAAAATAATTCGATAAAGATATTACCAATTTTGTGCGAGGAAAAATTTCGGCAGAGTCTCCCCTTAAAATCACAAATCCTCAAATACACAATATAGTTAAAAACGTTTCCATATAAGCTTAAACAATTATACCAAACCAACAACTCCATCCATTCATCAAGCGACACATATATAATTTTCAAATTCAATATGAATCCATATTTATACCAAAAAGAACATCTCAATGATTAATCAAGAAGCATATAAAAATAAAGCATGCAATTAATTCAAAGAGTCATATTCATTCTAAGAATTCAGAAAAATATCATCCAAATATAAATTATCCAAATATTAAACAACCATCATCCGTAATCCACAATTAAAACAATTATGCATATGAAAATATAGGTGCATAATACAACCATCCACCATTGTTGGAACAAAAACAAGCTTAAAGATCCAATTTCGGGTTTACAAAAATTGAGTGAAATGGATTTGTTTGAGCCAAGAAAATCGATCCTAGAGATGAATGAAGCTAATAGATGATGTAGATTGGATCAAAAATGGGCTAAAGGAAGCTTGAAAATATAGAGAGAGAAACGGGTAGTTAGGTTTTTTTTTATTTTGGGTTTTATGTGGAGAGATGATGAAATCAAGTTTTGAGAGTGAAAATTGAAAGAGTAATGGATGAATAATGAGTTGGATGATTGATTTTAACAAGAAAATGAGTGAAAGATGAAGAGATTTGAGAAAGAAAAATGGAGAACACTATTCACGCGGGAATGGAATGAGGATGGAATGATGGAGAACAAGTGAAGAAATCATGATGGAGAAGTGTTTAATGAAGATGAAATGCATGCGTAATGGTTTAAGAGATTGATCTTGGCATAAAAATGGTTGAGAAATGAAGAGGAATTGATTGGAAATGGAAGAGGGTGGTTCACGGTTTTGAGAGAGAGGAAGAGAACATGTGCAGAAAACTCACGAGAGAGGAAGAAGATGAACAACAACATAAACCACGAATCCGGCTTGCCGGATTTACTAACCGGCTTACCGGTTAATGGGCAGCAAGACACAATTTCACAAACGGCTTGCCGATTCGCTTGGGAAACAAAAAATCCGGAAATCCGGTTCTTGGTCAGAGAGTTGAAAGCCGAAAACGGCTTACCGAAAAACAAAATCCGGTTATCCGATTGTTGTCCCGAGAGCAACCAAAGCTAATCCGGTTTTCTGGATTGAAAATCCGGTTATCCGGAATTTGTTTCGAGAGAAATCAATAAGATTCCGGATGAGTGGAAATGAAATATTTGCTAGCTCTTATACTTGTACTACACACACCATTTCATTTTTGGCCTTAAAAATTGATTAATTTTAAATCATTTTGAGATTTAAAACTTTTCAATAAGCCATTTAGTACATGAGACATAAAATGCATGCAAAATCAAACATATGAAATCGTATCAAACAATTATGTCAATTTTATAAGTGAATGATGATATAACACAATTAACGACACAAGAATTCATGCATATAATTCATTCATCACAGTCATGAAACAATAAGCATCCAACAAGCATACAATCATGAAGCATATAAGCATTCAAAACTTAAGAACATGCAGAAAGGTCAATTTCAAAATAAAAACTGTATTGATTGAACCAGAAGTAATGTGCAAGCTATATACCGTTGGAAAGATAATTAAGTTAACTTTCCAATAAATTTTACAGAGCTTGATTTAGAGTTCTCTAGAAGAAGTTATGACCAATTCATTACAGCCTGTGCAGACTCAGGATAAAATGCAGAAATGTCAAATTCAGAATAAAAACTGTATTGATTGAGCAAGAAGTAATGTGCATGCTATATACCATTGGAAAGATAATTGAGTTAGCTTTCCAATAAATTTTACAGATCTGGATTTGGAGTTCTCTAAAAGAAGTTATGACCGATTCATTTCAGCATGTGCAGACTCAGGATTTTCAACGACTCATTTGATTTCCAAACAATTTTAATAGATTCAATAACATAAATAGAGATGTTAATGCGAAAATTTCATCATCTCAAGTTCATGCCAAATTTTTGAAAATTGTTCTTCGTAATAATTAAACATATAAGCATTCGAAAGTTAATAAATCAAACACACCACTTAACTATCATGCTTAAACACTTCATAAACATTAACATCAAACAAATCCATCATGATAAATCACTCAATATTACACACAATAATAATTCCATCATGTAAACATACAAGCATACTTTCACAAATTCAAGCTACTATCCATTTATCATGATCCACTCAACATGATACCAAATGAATTATTAAATACTTACTAAGCTTAAAAGACCATCACTCATAATCAATAAGGCAATAATTATTACCAAAACAATTAAACCATCTTGCCTCATTGTTTTTGCCTAGACCATGATCATCCTCACAAGCTTCCATCAAGGAACTTCTCCACCATTCCTTGATTGTGGTACCTACAAAACAAATTCAAGTTGTGTGCTTTGGTACCCAAATACTCTTGGGTCCTTGAGTGTTAGCAATGGTTCCTTTTGGAACCCAAATACACTTGACTCCATAATATACATTTCTCTTAATTGGACATCTATAACTCATATGACCATTCCCATTACAATAATGACAAACAATCTTATGATCACTTGTGGAGGTAGCCTTAACAAAATAATTCTTATAATATTTTTGTTTCAAATAAGGCTTATACCCAAGTCCTCCTTTATCAAACACACATTTTTGTGAATTAAGCATGTTATCCAACATCTTTTGCCCATTTGTGAATTTCAAAACAATCTCATTCAACTCATTGCTCTTTTTCTTAAGCGTTTCATTCTCATTTTTCAAGTCATTCATGTGTGTCTCTAAGTGCTCATGTGAAGTGCTAGAATTTTCAAATAATGCAATACTATCGTGCAATGTTTTATTTTCTAATTCTAGGCATGTAATCTTTGCACATAGAGATTCATTTTCATTTTTGAGCTCTACCATTTTCTTTTTAAGACAAGCATTCTTTTTACCAATTTTTATCCAATTATCATGCAATTCTTTAAAAGCATCATATAATTCATCATAAGTAAAAAGATCATTTACCTCATCAAGATCATCATCCGATTCATCTCCAATTGCCATGAGAGCTAGATTTGTCATTTCTTGATGCTCTTCATCATCACTTGTTTCCTCATCGCTATCATCCCATGTGGCTACCATTGCTTTCTTCTTGAGCTTGTTGAGAAGAGGACATTCCGTTCTTATATGGCCAAGCTTCTTGCACTCATAACATTTGATTAATTCCTTCTTCTCCTTTCGGTTCTTGAGGTCTCTAGATTTTCTTCGCTCACCGGATTTCTTAAAAAGTTTTCTGAACCTCCTAGCCAGCATATCCATCTCTTCCTCATCCAGCTCGCTTTCCTCATCACTCTCATGTTTTGAGGCTTTGAGAGCAATGTTTTTCTTCTTCTCCTCATTGCCTCTTTCGGCTGCCAAGTCTTCCTCATAAGAAATAAGAGAGCCAATTAAATCATCAATAGGTAATATATTTAAATCCTTGGCTTCCTCAATGGCAGTCCTTTTTGGTCTCCATTCCTTAGGAAGTGACCTAATGATTTTCTTGACTTTCTCACTATTTGAAAAAGGTTTCCCTAGGGCTCCTAGAGTGTTCACTATGTCCGTAAATCTAGTATACATAGAGTACACATTTTCATTTTGTTCCATTTGGAACAATTCGTATTGTCGAGTGTATCTACTTATTTTAGATTCTTTCACTTGGTTTGTGCCTTCATAGACAACTTCAAGTTTGTGCCAAATCTCATTAGCACTTTCGCAACTAGACACTCTATGAAACTCTTTCTTATCTAATGCACAAAACAAGGCATTCATGGCCTTGGAATTTAGAGAAGCTTTTCTCTTTTCGAATTCATTCCAATCCTGTGAAGGTTTTGGAATATCTTCTCCGACTTCATTTTTAGTCAAAGGCATGAAAGGACCATCATTAACGATTTCCCAAATTTCATAATCTAAGGCTTGCAAGTAAATTCTCATCCTAATTTTCCAATATGGGTAATCATTTCCATCAAAGTAAGGTGGTCTAATTGTGGATTGTCCTTCCCTAAATGTTGAGTCATATTGGGTTGCCATTGATCTTTAGCTCTAGACGGTTAAGTCTAAACAAGAGCACCTCGCTCTGATACCAAATGAAATATGAGTGTGCAACCCAAGAGGGGGGGTGAATTGGAATTTTAAAAATTATACTAACAAATCCACACAACAAGCAATCTAATGTCTTAATAAAAATTGAAAGCAATAAGTTCAATCAAAGCACAATAATTAAATAGCAAGGGAAGAGAAAGCAAACTCAAGGATTTTTACGTGGTTCGGCAATCCCCGCCTACGTCCACGCCTCCAAGCACACCGGGCTTGAGGATTTCACTATCCAAGCCTTTCCAAGGCTTCAAACGTTTACAATTGACTTCAAGGTGTCAATGAACCTTTACAACAAGAGATTATCTCTCCAATCTCTTCACTCCAAGTGTTTCTCACACTTGTACTCTCACAATTTGATGAGAAATGAAAATTACAACAAAAACTCTCTTTAAGAGTGGATTTACAAATGATAGCTCAATGAAGATTTAATCTATGAAGATTTTCGAATTTGAAGCTCAATATAAGTTGTGTGCACTTGTTTATACTTGCTTGAGTTACCAAAAATGAATTGGTTTTGAGTTTATATAGTTTGAACTCAAAAACTAGCCGTTACTAGCCGTTATGCACATTTTTGGTCGTAACCGGCTTGCCGTTTAACCATATCCGGTAAGCCGCTTTCGTTCTGGTGCTTACTGCCCCGTATCCGGCTTGCCGTTTATCAGTATCCGGTAAGCCGCTTGCTACAGTAACTGCTACAGTAAAATATTTCCCGAAATTTACAATTTGACCCCAAAACTTTATAAAACTGTAGTATGACCCAAAACGTTATGAAAATTTGCAAATAAGTCCAATTTTAGAATTTCTAAATAATTCTTCGTTAACCCCAAACTTTCTGAAATTATGACTTTGCCCAAACTTTGTGAAATTATATAATGACCCTAAAACCATTTAAATAATTTCAAATAAGTCCAAATCCGAAACTTTAAAAACATTATCAAAGCTTTTAAAATACATGTGGTTTGTTATCATCAAAATCAATATTTATAGCCATATAGGCTAACAATGCCTACTTGTACAGCAATTTGTAGACAGGAACATGTTAAAAAGTGCTTATGATACTATAAAGAAAAATGATCTCCAACAGGATTTTCCTGACGTATATCACAAGTGCAAAGAAAAGTATGGCTTATCTTTTCTCATAAGTTTTCTTTTCCAGGAGAATTTTGTGCTGTTGGGTTCTTGATTCCTTTCAACCCTCTTATTTCTCTGGCTCAAAATGCATCTCTCAAAAATTAAATGCAAGAAAATTTAACTGTGTTCTGTCTAGTGCAGCTTACTGAAAAGGCTAGCAGAAAAAGCATGCTGGGATATTGCAGAGGCAAAGACAAAGGGTGATAAGCGATTACTAGAGTATTTGGTGAGTAGCCTTGGGTATGGTTGATTATGAATTCACAGTTTTCTCGATTACTCACCTGGAACTGGAAGCATCCTAGTAAGTGCTACTTATAATACACAATGTCACTGCAAGAGTTTTCTACTTGGTCGCCCTTTTGGGTGTTTGAATATAAAATTTTTTAGTTAGTTTTGCATAACTTTTCTATTAAGTATGAAAAATTAATTCTTTTTCGGATAAAAAAAATTCAGGAATAATTTCTTCTTGCTTTGATGTTTTCTAATTGAAGTTGTTCTAGCTTATGGTTCTTACAAAATCGAATGATGTACTTTAGGCTCCATCGTTACGGTTTACTATGAACTGCTCTGTATATCTTATTTTGAACATAACTTTCTTCTTGATTGTTCTGTAACTACTTTGTAGATTATATTCTAAATTTCCCTTTTTCTTGAACTACTTTGTAGATTATATACTAAACTTAACTTCCTTAATTTTAAGGTTTATTTGGCAATGGAAGCCGGTTACTCAGAGAAGGTTGATGAACTGTGTGAGCGATACTCACTTGAAGGATTTCTCAAAACCCGAGGTAATGCAAATACTTAATAATTTTTTTTTTAAGAATTATTTATGCTGGATAATGGTATCTGCTTTACTAGATAAAGTTTTCATTTTCAAGTCATTGCTTTTGGAATAATTTTGGGTTATTTTCCTGTTTGATGTTGGTCAGAACCTGAGGCTGGTTTTGTGCATAGTCGATTTTTGCATCTTAAGGAAGTAGTTGTAGAAGACATAATCTGGGTTGATGAAGTTGATGGTTTGCATAAAGCAATTTGCCACATTGAGGGATGTAAGGTCGTGGGCATTGATTGTGAATGGAAACCCAATTATGTAAAAGGATGCAAAATGAACAAGGTACTTGCATCTCATTCCATTTTCCTGTAATTAATCCATTTTTTTCAGTTACTTCTTCTCTGGATTTTCCAAGTAGCTTTGATTGGCAACTATAATAGATTCTACTTATTCTGATAAGTGATAAATGTATTTGGACTGTTCTTGCATTGTTTTTGTATGCCTCAGTCATAATACGTTGCTGCATCTAATTAAAATTTCTCACAGAAAAAGAAACAAAATGTGTTTTTGGGTTTAACAATTTGATGATAGGAGTTACTTTTTTCAGAGAAATGTTTGTTGTCAGCTATTCTTAATGAACGTGCAAAATGTTCATCACTTGATCATCTCATATGCATTTTCTTTGTATAATAAAATTCCTGTTCCATCTTTCAGGTTTCTATCATGCAAATTGCTTCCGATGAGATGGTTTTCATTTTTGATTTGATTAAATTAGCTGAAGATGTACCTGATGTTTTAGATAGCTGCCTAACCCGCATTTTGCAATCTCCTGGAATTCTAAAACTCGGTATGAGATCAAAGCATTCTTGTTTTCCAAGGATTATTCTTATATATACAGAATCTGATTCCTCAAGAAGTATTTATATCACCTTTAGGACTCTTAATTAAGGGCCTTCTACGAAGTGGCTTAGATTAAATATTACATTTATTAATCAGTTTTACTCTCTTATATTTGATTTCCAATTTATATGCTTTAGTTCATCCCAGCTACTGTCGTACATATTACTACATGTCTGTCTATTTTGAATAGTTTAATTTCCACTAGAATATTCTTTTATTTTTCCATTTACAGCGGAACATTATAAATGTGTGCTTTGTGTGACTTGTAGGTTATAATTTTCAATGTGATATAAAGCAATTGGCTCACTCTTATGGAGAATTGGAATGTTTCAAGCACTATGAGATGTTACTGGACATTCAGAATGTATTCAAGGAACCTAAAGGTGGTCTCTCAGGGCTTGCAGAGGTAGTTAAACGTAACATCAGTCTCAGCTCTTTCTTTCAAGTCACCACTGTGTTTTTTTTTTTCTAACTTAGTGCTTGCTTATGATTGTACCTCGTCCCTCTCTCTCTATTTGCTTATTGTAAAATAAGAAAATATTGGGAGCAGGCTTGAATAAAACAAGAAGGAATAGCAACTGGGAGCAGCGGCCTTTGAGTCAAAATCAGGTATATCCAATCTGTGATGCATTCATCTTTTTTCTTGCTACTACTTCTATGCCAAGCTAAAAGGTACAGAAGCTTATGCCTATGCCTAAGGGAACCAGTAGCTTTCAGTTTGTATCCTCTCTGCAAACACATTATTTATTTGTGAAAGTACAGTAAAACACACTTGCACAGCATTGCCACTGCTTATGTGCATAAAGATGTATGTGCCTTTACCAATAAGATCAGATTAAGAGCAAACAAGAAGGTAGCCTGATGTCAGAAAACGTCTTAGAATTTAGTTTCCATGGGTCACGCCATAGGAATCGTTGTTCTTATTGCTTTTGAAGATCTTTAAGTGAAGGATGGAGTATTTAATGTGCCATATCCTTTCTATATCATTATCTATGATGAATAAACTTAAAATTGTGTTGCTTTCTCTTTAATGGTATCTTGCAGCTAGAATACGCTGCTCTGGATGCTGTTGTACTTCTTCAAATATTCCACCATGTTCGTAGTTGCTCTCAGCCTACCGATGTCTCGGAGGGGCACGATAAAATTGAGTGGAAATCCTACATTGTGAGTATATTAACAAAAATAAATTTTATTTGGAAGGCAATTTTGTGCTATCCCTCTCTTTCTTGGCAAGTGCATGTTCTTGCTTAAACTTGTCTGTTTGTGGGGATGAATGTGCAGGTCTCGCATATGGATAACCCGAAGAAGTCCAAAAAGAGACCAACGATTAAAAAGGAGACAGAATCTGGGGCCAACTACCATTGACAATCGAGTTTTCTAACTCCTCTCAGTACACCAACATTCATCTGTAAATATTCCCATTGAGTTAAGACTTATATGGATGTAATGTGCTCCTTTTATGTCATGAAACTAATACAGCAGTACTTCCTTGAACTTCGATCAACCAGCTAACCCCTCGGCCAAAATTTTTTTGTTTCCAGCTATGAGATTATTTATACAAATTTATCATTAGTTGGAAGATCCTAAAAATGTTTCAATTTGGAATTTTAAAGTGCGGAAACGTCCGAAAAAACGCATAAATCGTGTGATTTAAACTTTAAACGCTTCAAGTTGTAAATCTTTAAAATCCTGCGGTTTTAAAATTTTTCCTATACTTTAAGATTTCGGACTAGAAAACTACGAAGATCCTATTGTTTATTTGACCAAAGTATCATGGTTTATCTAATCTTAGACTTTGTTGTTCATCAAAGTGGCTGTTTGGGAGGTCTTTTGAGAGCCTTTTTGAGAATAACTGTTTTTTTGCAGAATTGGAAAACGGCTAGAAATAGGGGAGAAAAAAATAAATCATAAAACGACAATGTGGATCGAACAACCTCCGACCATTTTGATCTAATGGCTAAGGGGATACTCGTGAAACGAAGGAAAAAGGTTTTGAGCAAGATCAATGTATCGTGCTTTCTATACAATCAAATCATCGTACAACGACTATGTGCCGAACATGAGAGACTTCGGATTCGAATATCGTTCGCACGAAAATTATTTGTACAAAATCCAAATATAGAGTTTGAACACAAAAAATTTGTAACCCCAAAATTCTTAGTAAATATTTATCTTAATTGAACACCTTCCATTCTTTTTACAACAGAAAAAAAGAGCTCCTTCATTCTCCGCCTCTCTTTCTTTCAAAAAGAATAAAAATAAAATTTGAGTTAAAAGATGCCACCCATTATATATATAATTTGAAACTCTTGCTATTTTTTTTTCTCTTTTGTCTCAAACAATCGCACAAAGTGACAAAAGGAGAGAGGACCTTCCCTCATGATGAACGAGTTCCGGCCGGCCTCCTACCGATCCAACGGAGGTGGCCACCACGGCCGGAACCTTGAGATAATTGAAGTGAAAATCCCAAGGACCGGCGGCAGGCTCCAAGGCGTCGCCCGCTCTCGTTCATTGCATGGTCATAATAATCCTTATTATCACAGCCACAAGAGCACCAAAATTGCCAAAAGGAACAAGAAAAGATCATCGGCATTTACATTCTCGTTGCCATGGAATGATGCTGACAACAAGAGGAGGAGGAGAGTTGCCAAATATAAGTACTATTCTGTCGAAGGGAAAGTTAAATCTTCGATAAAAAAAGGGTATAGTTGGTTCAAAAGCAAATGCTCTAAAGTTATGCATGGCTTGTAGTAGCGTGCAATTTGTGTGGTGTTCTAGGAAGTGATCGAAGCAAAATAATAATAATAGAGAAAGTGATTGATTTTTGTTTCATGATTATGTGAATGTAAAAAATGTTTGCATGCATGCACATAAATCGGTTTGTTGCATACATACATACATACACAATTTTTGTACAATAAAAGCTTTCTCTATCTTGTAGGATGAACCTTCGCTGTTTATACTTGCCACCCATATATTTAATATTATATGTATGAGATAAGCACACAATAATACAAGTATGGCTTAAATCTCGAATCTATTTAAGCATAGCAACATTTTTTGCAGTGATTTTTTTGGTCATTTATTAGAGTTATAGCTATAGTGCCTTTACTATCTTTTAGATAATCTTGATTCTTGAATGCAATGAGGGAACTATATATGGCTCCATTAAAGAACTATGTGATAGGACATAGGGTGATAACAATGAGGAGGAGTAGAGAACAATGTGCACAAAAAAAAAGAGGTATACTTAATTGAAAAAACCCAGTAATACTTAGTTCTTTTCAATAATTCAATTCAGTGTTATTGTCATATGTTAAAATCTCAATTGGCATTGCCTGAAATAATAATGTTAAAACATATAACACAAATTTAATAATTGCAGAAAACAGATGTATCTGATCGAAAATACTTTATTCATTTTGTGATTAAATTATGGAAGAATAAGTTTTAAAACAATGTAAAATAAAAATAATAAAAATTAGCACACGTTGAAAAATTTTTTAATTGGTTTAATTTGTTTTAAGTATTAAAATTATTTATTTATTGAATTATTTTTCATTTAATTAGATATTATTAATACGAACACTTCTCTTCTGGCGGGTAAATTACGGGTCCGGGTTAAATGGAAAAGGGCGGGAAGAGATAAAGAACAAACGCATCGTTTTAAGTTTTTTGCGCGCTTTTTCATCATCCGATATATAAAAACCAAGACTGCAAATGAAACACTTCGCTTCAATTTCAAAGCATAATTTCGCGTGAGTGTTTTCACCATTCGATCAAATTGACCCGTCAGAAATGGACTGTCACGATTTCGAGTTCGAGAAAGCTCGATTGCTCAGCTTGGCTCTTGAATTTGGCTTCGATCAAGACTCGGCAAACAAATCCCTAAATCGCTTGATTTCACTCTACGGTACTTTTTTTTTTCCTGATTTTTTTTTTCAACTGTCGGTTCTTCAAACCCTTATTTGATCTGGCTTACTTGTGAAGTCCATTTTTTTGGGTGTTTTATTTTGCTATTTTGCCTCATATACAATTAATACACATTTTGTTTTTATTAATCTTATTAAGTTTTTGCATAGGTGATGATGGCCAAGATTTTATATCTGTGGAGCATTGCGGGGATGATTTTATTGCGACTCTCGCTGAGACTATGCAAGATAGTGAGGAATGGGATGATTTGCAGGCCATGGAATCGGAAGCTTGTGGAGCTTTGAATAACATGTTTGATAAAAGGGTTATTGATAACAATCAAGCTAATGATAATGATAATAGTAGAGAATACATTGACATCTTAGATGATTCACCTGAACCTAAAAGACGCCCAACGTTGATGGAATTGGATTCTTTGAGTGATACTGAAGACTTAGACTTTACAATTCCGAAGCACAAGGATGCCATACTTAATCTTTCCTCTTGCCCAGATGGGAGAAGTCAAATTTTCACTCCAAGCTCGGTTAAGCATTCTTCAAAATCTGTGGTAAGAGTCTTTTCTACTGGTGTCATTAGATTCTTCAATCTTAAGCTTGGAGATGGCCTCTGTAGTTTTGTAATTTTTGTGGCAAAATGATCACTTATTGTATATAAACATTAGACTTACTTGTTACTGAAGTGGTTTGGATACTGAAATAGTCAGTGTATGTTTGAAGGATTGTAAGAGTGGAGTTAGCACCAGCTCGGCTTCATCAGTTTCCAATAAGAAACGGTCTTCACTGATATCTGATAATGAACACGGGACTCTTAGTTTCGAAGAATTACAGGCTTTGGATGATATGGAGTTTGCAAATGTTGTGATATTTGGCAACAGGGCATTTCGACCATTGCAGCATCAGGCATGTAAAGCATCTGTAGCAAAGCAAGATTGCTTTGTGCTCTTGCCTACTGGAGGTGGTAAAAGCCTATGTTATCAGGTAATATCTCTTTGTATATGCAATAGCTGTCTTCTTATCTTGGCACAAGTGTAGTGTGAGTCATAGTCGTTTGGTGTTTTTGCAGCTTCCAGCAACTCTGAAATCAGGTGTAACAGTGGTCATATCGCCTCTGCTTTCGCTCATTCAGGATCAGATAATTACATTAAACCTCAAGTTCGGGATACCGGCAACATTCTTAAATTCTCAACAAACTGTTTCCCAAGCAGCAGCTGTCCTCCAAGAGCTAAGGCAAGGTTTAGTTCTTTCTCAGCACTGTGAGCAATTAGGAGATCTTTTTTTTTTCCCCCTCCTTATTTTCAGTTCATATGATCACTATGCTGGTTAGTCTAATCCAGGAAGTGTTTCAGAAGACTTGTGTAGAAGTTGCTTCTCAGATTTGCTCCAATACTTTTCTTTTGTGCTAAAATTTGTCGAAGAAAATGTTGTCCATGTACCAATGCAACCATATTATATTTCAATTTTTTTGTGTCCTCTATTCTTGACTAGATTTTCTCCATCAATTGATTTTTGTACTTTCATGTGCTTCTAGGAAAGATAAACCATCATGTAAGCTATTATATGTGACTCCTGAAAGGATTGTTGGGAATCAATCATTTTCTGAGGTGCTAAAATGCCTACATCGGAAGGTAGGTCTTTTATTTCTGACCAGACACATTCAAAGCATAGGGTAGCATATGTTTGAAAGTTTTGACTACTGATGTGGTTCGTGCTCCCACATAAATGTCAGAGACAACTGGCAGGTTTTGTTGTTGATGAAGCGCACTGTGTGAGGTATGTTCATTTCTTTGTGGTGCCCTTTTGTTCATTTTGATGGTTTTAACTAGTACATAAATGGGGAAAATCATCTTTTCACTTTTCTATAATTTGATAACTCATTATTATACCTGCCTTCCTGGAATCATAAAACTATTTGAGACATTTGTGAACCACTCATAAGAGAGTTCCTTTAGTGAAAAAGTCTGTTGCTTAGCTACATCCTATGGCAGATAGAATTTGCCAACTTACAAGGTCTTGTGCAATGAGCATCACGCGTTGCAATTTGCTACTTTGTATCTTTACATTGAAACTTCCACTAGTAAATTTCTTCTTGATTTACTTGCATTCGCAGCCAGTGGGGACATGATTTCCGTCCAGATTACAGGGGTTTAGGACTTCTTAAGCAGAATTTTCCCGATGTTCCAGTGATGGCTTTGACTGCCACAGCAACCCAGTCAGTTCGTCAGGTAATAGTTTAACATTTCCAACAGTGGGATATTTTTCTTCTGTCTCTGGTCTAAATTTTTTATTTTTTTTTAAGTTCATCTCAATTGATTCTGCAGGACATTCTAAAAGCTTTGAGGATTCCTCATGCTCTTGTCCTTGAGACAAGTTTTGATAGACCCAATTTAAAATATGAAGTGATTGGGAAGTCAAAGGAAGCACTAAAGCAGATTGGACAGCTTATAAAAGATCGTTTCAAGGATCAGTGCGGCATCATTTACTGTCTTTCGAAGAATGAATGTGTTGAGGTTTCAAACTTTTTGATCCAAAAATGTAAGATTAAGACAGTATATTACCATGCTGGTCTTGCTGCTCGTCAAAGAGTTGTCGTTCAAAAGAAATGGCATACGGGAGATGTTCAAATTGTGTGTGCTACGATTGCTTTTGGGATGGGAATAGACAAACCTGATGTTGTAAGTACAGATTAGAACTGAAGTTACTCTTTTGGATTTTTCTTTTTATGTTTAATTAGGCTGTGGTCCTTGGTAATTGCATTATTGACTACACTATGTGCAGACGTATTATCTTACATTGCAAAATCTAATGCATTTGAATTGGCAGTCAAAAGATTAAACAACTTGTTGTATGTCAATTACAAAGGCTTTGGCAAAGGTCCATGTGGTTATTCGGTTTGTTTTGATATAAAGAGAATATGACACTTTAATTTTTGATACACAATGAACAATACAAAACTATTGCAAAGATTATATTGGATACTAAACTGCTGACATAATAGTGCTTCTGCTCAAAAATTCATTTTCTTCTGTTTTCTTGGTTAGTTATGACAGATTTATATATGCACTTTCATAGTTACACATGTTACAACATTTGTGGTTAATGTAGCATATCTGATTTTCTAGCTTACTACATGGTTTCTTTTCCCAATATTTTGATATATGTTTCCTTCTATCAATGTCAGCGCTTTGTTATACACAATACATTGTCCAAGTCGATTGAAAGCTACTATCAAGAGTCTGGAAGAGCTGGAAGAGATAATCTACCTTCAGTGTGTATTGTCCTGTATCAGAAGAAGGATTTTAGTCGGGTTGTATGTATGTTACGAAATGGTCAAGGCTTTAAGAGCGAAGCCTTTAAAACTGCAATGGCTCAAGCTAAGAAAATGCAGCAATACTGTGAGCAAAAGGTGAGATAATTCTTGCCCCATCACGCAGTTCTTTTTTTAAATATACATTGTTTTCATATGTGCTTCAGTCATTGTTTATTACTGTGAATTATTTAGGCTGAATGTCGGCGGCAAACCTTACTCGAACACTTTGGAGAGTCTTTTGACCGAAAAGCTTGCAAAAATGGTTCTAATCCTTGTGATAATTGTCTCAAGACTTCCTTGTGAGCAAATGGGTGCTGGTCTCTGACTGCAAATGAAGTGTGTTCTAACTTGTAGTGGATATGACCTACCTTCTCCTTTGGCCACCACTCAGTTTTCTTTGCCCCATGATGCCTCTATTATAGCTTGAGAAATGATATATTTTCTTCTTAAATGTCATTTCTGAAAGGTTAAAGTAGAGGCTTCTTTTTCATAACCTGTCCAACAATCCCTGAAGAAAATGCTTGATGAAGATTACGCTGCGAAGAGGAACCAAACTGACTTGTCTTTGTCAAGTTAAAGCACTTCAACCGAAGCCCAGTTTTTTTATTTCAGACTAAACAACATTTGTGCATGTGGCGTCACATGCACTCAAATGCATATGCTGGTGTTTCTCTCAAATGCATATGCTGGTGTTTTCAAGGTGAGCTACATTGGTGAAGAATTACACTTAAATACTTATATGCTTGTTTTTTTTTCACTTTCCTTTCCTTTTATCTTTTTACAAATCAAAATTTAGAACCAATCTTCATGCATAGTCACGGATATGTGGTAATGGTTGAATATGAAATCTTCATCTTCATTTCATGCATAGATTCTTTTGTGTTGCGCTTGCGCATAGAGGACTTTATGTGAGTTTGGCTTTATTCCAGATTTTCTTGATACTTTTTTATTTTCAGAAGTAACTAAAAGCTGATAATAAAGCAGATTTGCTTAGTGCTTTTCAACTGAGCATTATGTATATATATATATATATTGGATTTATCGAAAGCAATAGTATTAATTTTGTTAAAGATTACTAATGCGTGAACATGGGTACACTGCATGTGCTGTTCAAACAGGAAAGAAAGCATTTATAAGCCCTTTTGTTAAAAGTGCTTTTTGGCAAAAAAACTTCCATACAAGCCATAATTTTGGCCAACCATTGATGATTTCACAAAGCGGGCTAGTTTATTAATAAAAGGTGAATCTAAGATCTAAGATGTGCAGTGACACGAAGACTAATTACAAGTAATTTGAGAAAGAGCACATGCAACCACCGTGCAATTATTGGTGATTAACGTTCATATGAAGAAAGATTTAGATTTGATTTGGATTAGATTAGATAATGAAATGTCAACGACCCAATAATCCATTCATGTGTTACACATTTAACTATATTTTTCCAAAAGTTGTCAAAACTTTACTTAAACCCCAAATTTTCTTTTATCACTATTTTTTTTTAAGCTTAAACTTTGATTAAGGGGTCCAGTTTTGAAAATAAGCTTGATTTGCTGATCCTCAAGAATCTTAACGAAATAAATCACTACCTAATTGGAAAAAGAAAACTAATATTTGACTATTCTTGTATTCCTCCATCGGAATTTTCTTTTTTTTTTTCACCAAACAATCAATTTGCTACCAAAAATTCCAAAGATGACAAGAAAATATAGACATGTTTTTGGCTTAAAATATTCAAAGTATCTGCTTCATGCTACCATGCCTCCACTCTATAATGGGGGAGCAATATTATGAGTTTTGATGCTTACATCAAATCGCTACATTAGAAAAGGAGACATTATGTAGTTATGCACTAGTGGGTTAGCTTAGTTGGTAAAATTTTTAATGAGATTGGAACCATGATCCTACTGCAATTAAAAAAAATTAAATTTTTTTTATAAAAAAAATGAAATATAGGTAAAAATAAAGAAACATAGGGGGAATTAAAAAAAAGATCAATATAAAATTACCAAAGAGTTGAGAATGGGAATATAAAATTAAATTATTTTGTTAAAGCTACAAATTTCAGTATTTCACCTAGGAGATAGAGTTTCTTTTGTACAGGTTCAAGGTGGCAACTGGCAACAAGTTATTGCATATGATGTTATCTATTGATTGGAAAAAGAGAGAGGGCAGAAAAAAAAAAAGAAAAGAAAGGAAAATTCTCAATATTTTATTTGTTAAAAACTTAAATAAAAATTTTGATACACTTTTTCAGAAGTAAAAGAACTACTGAACCAGAATCATTAACTTTTTGTGCTGCTTTTAGTTTTAACAACCAATTTTTTCTTAACTGAATTTTCATCCTTTGTATTTTGTAATGTTCTAATTTGTCTCAAGATATATAGTTTCATGGTTATATAAGTTGAATCTAAGAGCTGAAAGCAACGATAGTATCATAAGTTCATAACCCAACATAACTGGTCCAATATATACATGCAGAATTATTAAAATAGAAGTACAGGCGAAGGAAAAATCAAAGTCTTTTTTAACAATATTGGGGTGTCCCCGCTTGTGCCTGTACAAGAAGTTGTGAACCCTTGATCGAAAGTGTGTCTGCCAATAGATGAATGCCACGTGGGCATGACACGAGCTTTGACGTTGGAAGAGCCAGTCACTTCTCCTAGATTTATTGCTTGAAATCAGACCAGACATCTCTTACTCTCCTCTATACTAATTTTTCTCTTTCTTCAGAGTTCAGGCAAACACTCCCAACTCAAGTGTCTTTTTGAACTCTTTTATTTTTGGTTTGTAAATTGTAGTGCCCTTTTCATTTGGACCCATTTCTTATCTCAACAAAATTTCATTTTTATCTCACTCAATATTTGCTTATGTCACCAATATTTTCTTCTGATATCAGCTTCTCATTCTTCAAGAGAATAAAAAGTCCAATTTTTGCAGTCTCTCTTGGTTTAGTGCTTTGAAAATGGCCTAAAATGTGAGAAAAAAGAAAGTGCTTGGTGGGATTTAGATTTACAAAAATGGGGTTTCTGTTATAAAGATGAATGTGAGATGAGATTGCTTCAGATTATTCAAAGTTTCTTTGTTCATTTTGAAGAATACTCAGCTGGATTTGGTTCCTTCTCGTAGTCCCATTGTGCTTTTTGAGTGTGAATTTACTTGATTTCGGTGATTTGCCGTAGGCTCGAGTTTTGCTAAGTGGGATTTTGCATTTGAAGGGCTTTTGGTAAATTTCCATACTTTGCTAAAAGAAAATTTTTTGATGCACTTTTATTTGTAACTTCAATGTATTTGCTGAATTTTGTGAATTAAAAATTAGGAACATAAAAAATGTGATTTGCATGTTAAGTACCTTTCTTTTAAGGGAAAAGGCGTTCTGTAAGCTTATTCTAGCTGAATTAAAAATGTGGGTAAAATTAGGCATGATGATGGCTTAAATCTTGGCTGTCTGTTTCATTACATGTACCATTTTGAACTTTGTTTGGAATTTATAAATGCAAGTGTGATAAAACTTGAGTGTTTCTTATTTCTTGTCAAATGGCTTTTGTAGTTTTGCTGTTAGATGAAATGATGGAGGCTGAGAAGAAACGTTCCAAAGGGGGTTTTCTGCAATTGTTTGACTGGAACGGCAAATCTCGGAAAAAGCTGTTCTCAAATAATTTTGAGTTGGATGGTACATCATTATTTCCCACGGATTATGAAAATGCTTTTGGAAACCAATTTTCCAATGAGTTTGTGTACTTGTTAATTCATGGTTTTTTTCATCATAGGTGAACCAAAGAAAGGCAAAGAAAATGTTGGGACAATGGCTAAGTCACTGCTTCAAGTGGTGTGTATTTCTTCATTGATTGAAAATTTTGTTGACGCTTTTGCATTTCAAAGTAGAAGCAATAGCAATAGTAAAGTAGTAATTATTGATGGTCAATATGTTCACGGTTGCTATGTGACAGATAGAGGTGGATGAGAGCAGAGCAAGTTCAAGTAACAAAGGAAGTGGTGACTTCAATTGTGCTTCATCGGTAACTAGTGATGAAGGATTTGGAACTAGAGCCCCTGGGGTAGTCGCTAGACTAATGGGTTTGGATTCATTGCCAACATCAAATGTTCCTGAGCTTTCTTCGGTCCCATATCTTGACTTGCAGTCTCTAGGAACATCTCGTTATGATAGGAGTATCCCTAATTTGTGTAGTGAAAACCATCCTGTGGATTTTCCAAACATTCCTGGAAAAGAGTGGATTTCAAATACAGTTGAATCAAGACCACATAAGGTGCATAACCGGCCAATTGAGAGATTTCAAACTGAAATGCTGCCGCCAAAATCAGCTAAATCAATTTCAATCACCCACCATAAGCTGCTGTCACCTATCAAGAATCCTGGGATTGCCCCCTCAAGAAATACAGCTTACATTGTGGAGGCAGCTGCAAAGATAATTGAGGCGAGTCCCCAGGCAACTACCAAGGGTAAAAGGCCATCAGTTGTGTCTTCAGCTCCCTTGAGAATTTGGGATTTCAAAGATAAAATGGAAGCTAAGCATAGAGCATCCAGGCCTCAAATAAAATCTAACGAGTCTGTTGCCGTCAAGTATACGAAAGGACAGCATCATAACCAGAGCCACCGTGAAACAGATTGTACATCAGCAGTCAAAGCTTCTGTTAATGTAGAAAAGAGAAATCCTGAAAACATGAGGAAGAAAGGAAAATCAGATACGATGGCTGTGCAGGCGAGAGTCAATGTGCTGAGGAGAGATGTATCGGCCTCGAGTAGTATTAGCGGTCGAAGCTCTATGAACCAGAAGGAAAAGAGTGCTGTCAAAGCAAACCAGTTTCACAAGAGCCCGAAAGATTCACAAAGGACTGCACAGAAGGGAACTCCTACAAACAGGACTAACAATGTGCTTAGGCAAAATAACCAGAAGCAGAATCATATATTGAATAAAGATGGTTCAAATTTAAAGGCTTGTGTTATCAATCAGCAAGTCAGAAAATTGAAGTCCACAAGTGGTTCTATAGGACCGAACAGAACTGTAAGCAAGGCCGTTGCTAACTCTGAAACTGGGTCCAGAAGGACTGGCTTAACAACAAATGACACTAGAAAGGAGCTTTCTTCATCTAAAGCAAAGAATTCATCCCAGAAGAAACAATCTGCAAATGCTGATTCTATGTCTGTAGAAAGTACTGATGATGAAATGAAGAAAGATGAGAGGTCTATAAAATGTAACATTGCGATTGAAGGAGGTATGACTCGGGCCACAGATAATAGGAAGACTGGAATGGATGTTGTTTCATTTACGTTCTCCTCCCCCATAAGATCCAGGCCTGATACAGAGTCCTCTGGCCGAGTCATGAGAACAAATAACTGCTTTAATATCGATCATTTTGGTGACAATAATCAGCTTTACTTAAGAAATACTTCATCATCATCTCCTTGGTTGAATATAATTGGTGGTAATGCTTTGAGTGTTCTTTTGGAACAGAAGCTCATGGAATTGACATGTAAGGTTGATTCATCCCATTGCAATGTGATCAGAGAGGGGACTTCTGGTCTTGCAGCATCCACTTTACCAGATTCAATGCCCACATCCAGCATGGTAACAGCAGAAGAAGGCCAAAGGCTTCAAGTTCATCTAGATAACAGTAATTCTGATATCACAGACAACTCTTGTTCAACCTCCAATGACAATTCAGTGCTTAGTATCAACCCAAAGTGGCAGGTCCATCTCATTGGTTTTTAGTACTTATTTACTACTATTCCTTTCTTAATTCTCGCTCTTACCAATAAATTTATGCCTGTGTTAGTGTCTAATTGTCCAGATTTTAGTTGCATGAAAGTATGTCGAAAACTAGTCGTGATGTCTTCTTGTTCTTCTGAGTTTGAGTCTGATACAAAAACTGTTTGGTGCATTTGTTGCCTTCCGGTGAGTTTTTATAAATCCAATTACCACCCTTGACACTATGCGGACTGGTATTGTAGATCTCTTGCCTGTTTTGAAATGATGTTGCACACCCTACAGTTTCCTGTTCGAGTTAAAATGTCAGCTGTGTATACTCTTAATTTTTGCACATATATTACGCAGCTGTCCATATTCTGAAAAGATTTGGAATTCTGGATGAAATGCTTTAACTTGCTCCTGTTTACATAAATTTTTTTCCCATGCTATTTCCTTGATGCTCTAGTTCATGGAACACAATTATTCTGATTACTTGTTTTTACTTGATGGACATATCCTGAAATAAGACATGACATTGCTCAAACTCTCTTGAACAGTCTCAGCAATCTGAAGAAATGGAAAGGCAGAGCAGCAGCAGCTACTACAAAGAAAATGGAAGAGAATTTGATTGTGAACATTCTAGCTCAGTTGCAAGTCTTGAACACTCTAATACAACTCTTAATTGCTCAGATATCAGAAACAGCACCAATGGTAAATTACTGTCTTTCTTTTGTTTATTTCCTTGTATCAGATGTGAAGCATGGTGATGCACCTGAAAGTTTTGTTTCATTTCTGGCTCATAATCGAGTTATATGAGGAATCAGTGGATGATGGCATCATAATAGTGCTGGATTAGACTGATCATTTGTTTTACATCTGTGCACTTTCCAATGAATTGAGTATTGACAAAAACATACACTTTTCTTTTCAGACTGCAAACAGGTTTCATTGTCTCAAGAAATAGAACCCACTTGGCTTCCAACTGATGTATCATTGTCCATGGATTGCGAGACAGAATTATCTGACTCAGCCACTTCTATATCAGTTGGGAACACAGGCAAAAAGCATATGACTAGAACATTCAGTCTCATAGATGAAATTGAATCAAGCAACTGGGAATTTGAGTACTTGAGGGAATTACTTGACAATGCAGAGCTAAAAATTAACAAGTTTGCATTGGGTCAGATCAACCAGGTTATAACACCGAGCCTCTTCAACCAGTTGGAGAATCAGGAAAATAAATTGGGAAGAAACATAGACGAGTACTCCAAGCTCGGACGAAAGGTTCTGTTCAACTATGTCTGTGAATGCCTGGATTTCAAATGCCAACAACTTTTTGTAGGAAGCTGCAGGGGATGGGCTAAATGGGTGACATTGTTTCAGAGGAAGGATTGGTTGGCAGAAGAATTATACAAAGAGTTGCTGTGTTGGAAGAGTATGCGGGACTTGATGCTGGATGAGCTTGTGGACAAGGATATGAGCTCACAGCATGGGAAATGGCTTGATTTCGACACTGAAGCTTTTGAAGAAGGTGTTGAGATTGAAAGTAGGATATTAACTTCTTTGGTTGATGAATTGGTTTATGATTTCTTGCTCGTCTAAAGTCCTTTAAGCTTGCCTATCTTTTGTCTAAGTGTTTCTCGGTGACTTACTTGCCTTGTGAATCTCGTCCTATTTATTTCCACTTGGATAGCAAAGAAAATGTGCTGCTCATAAATATAGGAGCATCTACCATCTATGTATGAAACCATTCACTCTGATTCTTGCATTCTTTTGATATCCATTTTAAGGCAGCTCTTTATGCCAAATATTAAAGTTTAAACAAACTTATTAATCTCAACCCTCCACTTAATCTTATGATATTATTCTCCCCTCTTTCATGTGTGTGGGAAGGGTAATGAGTAGCCAAATAAGAGTTCCTGTCTGCTGTGCTTCTGAGTTCTGAGTTAAAATGAAATTTATATCTTATACATATAAGCGGTAGTACCTAATCCAAACCCAATCATTAATTTATAATCAAAAGAGGTTATTGGATGAGTTGACAAAAGAAAATGGGAGACCTTATTCATTCATTCTGGAACAGTCATAGGCTTATGAGTTATAATATAATATACATTGAACTTCAACTATTTGCCACTTAAAAAACATAATAAAATACAAATCCAAAGATTTCCCATATCATCACATCTACAACCAAATTAAAACTTATAGAATATATGAGCAAGTAGCCCCATATCAATAAATTTGCATTTTGTTTTATAACTTCATATGTTGTTAAAAATTAACGTTTAGTTCTGCGAGTACAATAGATGTTCATGCTACCGCAAGTCTTGCATTTTGATAATGATAATGATAACAAATTATTTGTTATCACAAATAAACCTCTCACCTACATGGGCATATTATAGTGATGAAGCAATGGGTTTATGATTTGATGTAACATCTAACCTCCAGTTTGTATGCTGGTTGATGTGATACTAAGCATAGCACAAACCACGAAGTGTGTGATTTCTTATGAACTATGAAAACAAGATTTTCAACACAGCTCACATGGGCATGGATCTGATCAGCATGCCATGTGATTTTTCCATATCAAAACAAAGTCCCAAGTCTTCTCAAGTAGGTCCAAGTTCGATTAAAATAATCCAGGTGTCAAATTTTGATTGGCTGAACCGTTTTCGGCCACATACAAGGCTAAGAGAATAGCCAGTGGGCTGTGTCTTACCAATATTATTCTTTCTTGGACACTGGGAAAAAACCTGAAAAAAGAGTCCTGTGCTCTGCCGAAGGTTGCAGATTAGCATGTTCTCTTTATTCCGATTAATTAATTTTTTACGTTTAATTTACTGTTTACAATGATTAATTGTTAATTAGGGCTGGCTATAGATGCAGAACCTAGCATAGAAGTAGCTGCCCAAAAGTTAGGATCCTATGAGCTTGCCCTATTAATCTAATCGTTATAGAATTGATTGTCCCAAATAAATTTGGGTGGCTAAATTGCTCATATTATTAAGAAGTAAGCAAGAAAAGAAAAAGAGATTAATATTTTCTTCTTGTCTAATTTCTTCCTTGGATAAATAGAGGTAGATGATAGATGGAACTAAACTAGAAAATAACGAGGGAACAAATTTTGAAATAAATCAGTAAACAATATATAAGTTGCTTAGGATGTTTATTATTTTGTACAATAATGTTAGGGATTCCAACAATTGTATCACAACTTGAGTTCCGATACTACATGTCATTCATTCATTAGATGATAAATTTTATAATTTGTAAAATTACTAAATCACCATATTCAATGGATGAATGCCACATTAGTTAGGATTCAAATTAAAATTTAAATGTTGGGATATTTAATATTTCTTTATTTTTGTATAGCTAATGAATTGTGATTTGAAACATTTTGGTTGGATATCGAATCAATTAAGCAATGGAGTTGTTAGTTGATTAATTTGCAGTGTGTACGGATCTTGAGCCAATCAATGATGCTTGGGGCAGCAGTGAATGGCGATTAATTTAAGGAGTGACATCACAGGAGAACGTGCTGCCCTATACAATTTTAGTGCTCCCAGTTCATTTTTTTTTTTTTTTCAGTTTATTGTTAATTATTTTACATTTTGTTCATAGCCCCTCTTCTCTCAATGCTATTTTTATATCTCAAAGTTTTCTCTTTATTATTATAATACTTAAGTTTACATGGTTGTCTTTTTAGAAAAACAAGAAATGTCACAAAATTTGTTTTAACGTAACAAGTTGAAACATGGAATGGGGCACTCCTTTGAGTCATTAATTGGGTTGGCACTTGGCAGCCATTGACTTTATGAACTTTCAGAATATATCAACCCATTTGAACTTTTTGTGAAGTATGTTCGTAAATAAATACTTTATTACTGTATATGAATAATACAATTAAAGCATCCAAGGATTGAAATGTGGTCACACGTGACAAAAATTTCATGTTATATCAAACCTCAACTGCAGAAAATTATAATTTCCAATCACAAAATTTGAAAAAAGAAAATTGTATTTCGTAATTGTTAACTCAACTACATCATGCATGTCAAGTCATTGGTCACCATCACCCCTGCTAACGCTTGAAGATGGGATTAAATCTTAATCCTATGCGTAAGATACAAAGTAGAAGATTCTACCATATGGTTTGATAAAATTAAGAATAAATTATATAAGATGATTAATTAAGTGAGATAAATACCCATCGAAAGTGACCTTAAACAAAGTTGATATATTCTTATGATTTTAAGTATCGTTTACTATGTTCAATGAAAAGGCCAGGGAACAGTATCACAAATAAAACTTTTATAAATAAAAGCCCCCACTAACCAACACAAAAAAACTCACTCACCCCTTTCCCATTTCACAACAATCTATGCTTCTTCTTCATCCTTTTGTTCTTGATATCCTCCTGAGCTAAGCTCTCACCATTAACATTCTCAACAAAAAATGGAGCTTCAAACAGCAAACAACAATGGCCAAAACCCCAAAACAGACCAAACAAGCGAACCCCATGCGGCAGAATCTTGGTTTGAGGAGATTGACAGCTCATGCTCAACTCCGTATGTAAGCGCTCCTTCAAGCCCCGGAAGAGGATCCGGACCCGTTAACGGTGGGTTTTACTACAGTGCTCCGGCCAGTCCCATGCACTTTGCACTAACAGCTTCGTATCCCGCAGTTGATCATAATATTAGTAATGGTAGCAGCTCAGCTGTTGCTTTAGGGTTTGAGTTTGGATCCGGGTCGAGTGGAAATGGGTCAATGAGCTCAGCTGATGAGTTGTTTCTTGATGGAAAGATCCGGCCCATGAAGCTGTCAAGTCATTTGGAGAAGCCGCAGGTTTTGGCTCCACTGCTTGATCTTGAAGAAGAAGAAGAAGAAGAAGAAGAAAGGGAAGAGATAATGAGTGGAACTAGAGGCAGGGATATGAGAGTGGTTAGAGATAAATCTATGAGAAGAAGGACAAGATCTTTGTCTCCACTTAGAAGCACTTCCCTGAAGTGGAATGATATTGAAAGTACTTTTGAATCTGATGATGTTAACAAAGGCAGTGCTTCTTGTATTGACAATAATAAAGGCAGCAACAAGAAAGAGATTTTGGATCATACTAAGACAACAACAGCAGCAGAAGCAGCAACAGCAGAAGCAGAGGCAGCTTCGCTTTCAGCATCTACTTCAAGATCGTCATCAGCTGGGAGAAGCACTTCAAAGAGATGGGTGTTTTTGAAAGATTTTCTTTACAGAAGCAAAAGTGAAGGGAGAAGCAACAACAAGTTTTGGTCCACAATCTCATTTTCACCAATTAATAAAGACAAAAAATTGCCCACAACCTCATCGTCGTCGTCAAACCCCAGCAATACTAATATTAAGAATAAGCCAGTGAATGGGATAGCTGGGAAAAGGAGGGGGCCTGCACCGTCACCGCATGAGTTGCATTACACAGCAAAAAGAGCTCAAGCTGAAGAGTTGAGAAAGAAGACTTTCTTGCCTTATAGGCAAGGCTTGCTTGGTTGCTTAGGGTTTAGTTCTAAAGGTTATGGTGCCATGAACGGATTTGCTAGAGCTTTGAATCCAGTTTCTTCCAGGTAATAAATTGATTATTTAATTAACCAAATGTATTGGAGTTTCAAAGAAATTGTATAGATATAACTTTTTTTTTTCTTATTTTCAATTTCTTTGTACTGTTTATCTCTCTCTTTGTGCCAAAAAAAAAAAGAACAAGAAAAAGAGAACAATTTATGTTCCCTAAATATATATTAATATTTATGGGATTTGATGAAATTATATTGTAGATCGTATTTCCTAATCTTTTTTTTTTTCGTCCATTTTTGGAGCTTAAAGTTTCTTTGAATTTTATGGTAAGATGTATGTGTATTTTTTAAAAAATTGAGATGTAAGTGAAATTGCATAATTATGGAACAATATTTAAATTCGATTATTGAGGCAATAATTATCAGGATAAAATATTATGAGACACATGACCCTCTAATATGGTAGGTAGTGGAGGCCCCATTAGCCATCGTAACCCACAATTTGCAGAATGGAACTTCATGTGTGTGTGTTTTTTTTTTTTTTGGCTGTATTTTCTTGGCTCAAGCTTGTGATGCATGTGCAAACATCATTTTCTATTTATGAGAATTCGGTAGTTGAGATTTTGGGAAGATATGATGATATCATATGAAGCAACCCAAAAGTGCTTGTTTCACTTCAAAAACACTGGGAGTAGCTACTTTTCTTTACCATTATGTTGCTGTAATTTCACTTGAAACCAATTATGTAGCAGCTGTGGATGAGTGGATCTAAAAGCAATTGCCATTGGGAAGCTTGCAAATCTAACATCCATATGGGGCACTCTTGTCTCCTAGACATTGACATAAAGGAAACTTAAGATCATGAGATATTTGAATTGATTTTGACGTGCGTTTTTTGCCCAAATCTCATCAACCAGACAACTATTTGATTTCACCTCTTTTTGGCTTCTTCTCTTTGTGTCTTGCTTTACCCCTTTTTTTGATCATTATGTCTTAATCCATTTCATCCAGGAGAATAATCAAATCTTTTTAGTGATTCTCTCGTGTGAAGAACTGAAGGTAAGCACATTTAAAGTGCTTGATTGAGGTTAAATAATAGTCTAATTATAATTTTTAACGTTTCACAGCTAGACAACGTTATTTAACACAACTTTTGTATTTTAAAATGTGCAAACACTGTCCATTGTATTGTACGCATAGAATTATTGGTTCTGGAATAATGGAGTTGGCTTCATCGCAACAAATGGTTCAAATTTTTTTGAAAAAAGAAAGAAAGAAAGAAAGAAAGAAGCAATTAATGCCAGATGGCAGGTGCAGATATTAGGCCCCAGGTTCATTAATCTGTTGGGCGAAATAGTAGCAAAATCAAGTCACGGTCCCCATCTCAATTATTGTTCATGCGCTTATATTCAATTTCTGTGTTGTCTTCAGAATCACTATGATTACACAACTCGTGGGTAATACCAAATATAAAGTTCTGTTTAGAAGAATTCTGTTTCTACCTAGACTCGGCCACTGATTTGTACTTTTTCAACCCTTATGAAGTTTACCTCTGAACTTACATTGATGCTCAGTCTTTCACTTGCCTCTCTCGGCCGTGTAAAAAATGAACATTTGCACTTCCATCTTGTTCAAAATTGCCAGTCGCATATTAATATTCCTGAGACGTGAAATTTTGCAGGCAGCTTTATCACCAGGCAACACTATTTTGAACGTAAAAATATCAAAGGTGAAAGTGATTCTATGTCTGTGTTTCCTAAAATCACTTCTAAAAGTAATCCTTTTGGCTGTCTCTGAAAGTGAATAATAATGATCATGATGAGCAAACACATAATAGTTCATATTTCCTTGGCTGGGTAAGTGGGGTGGCCCAGCTTTACAAATTTTATACCATTTCCGCACTGTAGGATTTTCCATAGAGGGTAAGAAAATTTTACACTTATGACATCTTTCTTTTTCTGTTTCTGTTTCTGTTTCTTGGGAACTTCATTTCACAATGTGCTTACAAGTTACAACTTGTGCAATTCAACAGGTTTCTGGGTAAAGGTCTAGTAATTGTCTAAATCATTCCTTGCTTTACTTAATTTTTTGTCTCCCTCTAGAAGATTTCATCTCATTAGATGCTGGCATAACCATAATCAAATGAATGCCAACAACTTGGGATATGTGTTGCAATGGAGAAGAATAGCCTCAACTCTATACAAGATAAAAGCTATGCATTTAGTTTCCTGCTCAACAGAGCAATGTTATTGTATCTATTTATTATGCCTTGTCTTGCCAGCACAAGACAGATGGGGGGCTCAAGATGCAAATTCACATGGCATTATTACTTACATAATTGAACATCGAGACTGTATCTTTTCTCTTGTATTTTGCAAATGTTGTAACTTCAGCTGCTGGAATTTAATGCCAAGATAAAAGGCAAGGAGAGCAACAAAATTAAACAGTAGATTTAGTGTGGATTTTGCTTACCAAACGTTGTGAATTTGTCTTTCCCTTACTTGACTGCACTGAGAAGAGAAAAAGGGGGCTAGTAGCTCCTTGTTCTTTAAATTTTGATAAACAATAATACTATATTTATTAATCTAACTGATGTGCTACAAATTATTATTGGATATGTGGTAGCATTTCGTTATTAATGTACTAATAATAAATGACATTTTAGAATCCACACTAATTAGAACGAAAATTATATACCTGACCGTGTAAGTGTGGTTTACCCAGTTCATAAAATTCTAAGTAATAGTGAAGCTTAAATCATTTTAACTCGGGACTTTAGAGTTGAACCATGATAAAACCATTTAATAAAATTATTTATTTTTAAAGACTTTTGTCTAAATCAAGCTTTTGGATCTAGTATCATCCGTGAATAATTGTTTTGCAAAATGAAATAATTGTCAAGGGAGGCCGGTGTGCCATTGATGACCCTCTGACATTTAATTCAATTCATTTTGCTCACTTTCTAAAGAGAGAAAATCTTAACTGAGATAGAGAGAGTTTTTATACTCATCTGATGTCTTGATTTAAAATGTGGGAGGACTTTGACTTTTATATAGGGAGCTTGAAATATGAGGTGGAGAAGTTATCATGACATGTATTGGAATTATTATTGTAACATGTGTCTACAAAACCCATGCATGAGGATACCTATCAATATTGTCAAGATTTGTTCATGATAAGTCTTATTTGGACACTTACCTTTAATTTGGACCCTTGACCTTCAAAGAGCTTAAACTTGAATTTGGCACTTATGTTGGTTCCTCACAAAGAGGATTAATTTTGCAACATTTTGCTCATAAGTAAATTTTATAAAAGTTTACTCATAAGCACTTAGAACTTAGAATATTTTCTAAGTAAGTGGCCTTAGTCCATTTTCTACAAGAATGGGCTTAGGGCATTTTTTACAACATTTGCCGTAGGTATATTTGGAAAATTTCACTTGTAGGCATTTTTCGTAGAATGTTTGCTTGTATATACTTTACAAGTATGTGCCTATCGGCATATTCTATAGAATGTATGGCAGCCTATAGGCTCATTCCCTAGAATATGTGTTTACTTGTATGCGCATTCCGTTGAATGTTTATAGGCCGATAGACTTATTCCATAGAATATATATTGCATTTAGACACATTATGTCAAGTATTTTCTATATACCTTGGTATTTTTTGTAGAGAATAGATCTAGATCATTTTTGTAGAATTACACCTTAGACATTTTGTCAATTCTTACCTTTAGGCAATTTACTTAGAGCTTTTTAAGTAACTAAGTAATTTTTGAAGAGAATGAACCTAGATCATTCATATAGAATCATGCCCTTAGATGTTTTGTCGATATTCGCCCTTAGAATCAGTCTTGTAGAAAATGGACACAAATCATCTTTGTAAAATCAAGTTGTTAGCTGTTTTGTCAATATTCGTCCATAGAAAATTTACGTAGAATACTTTGTGAGTACTTAAATTATTCTTGTTAAAAATGTACCTACGTTATTTTTTTCCGTAGAATCATGTCTTTGGAGTTTGATTAAAGTCTTGGCCATTGCATATTTTACTTAGAAAAATAAATATTTTTTAATTACTTAGGTCATTCTTTGTATGGACCTAGACATTTTTGGTGGAAAACTTTTATTGAGCTTACATCTTTCGAGTATTTTGTTGGCTTTTCACAATTTGATCTAACAAATTATAATAACAATAACAATAAAACTTTTCAAAGGTACAACAGTGCGGACCCTTATAAAAAATAATAAGGGTTGGGGGACTGGAGTGAAAAAAAGTTTCAAACTGTTTTTCTATTTGTAATTTCAGGAAAAAGATTGGGGTGTTGCGAGAATCGAACTCGCGACCTCTCGCACCCGAAGCGAGAATCATACCACTAGACCAAACACCCATTTGTGCTAGAGAATGCCTAAGTTAATTTTTATAATAAAAGCGGAAAGCTTACGACGTCGTTTAAGAACGCCGGTGAAAGAAGAAATTGGAGGTTTCCATTTGAACGTTAAAATTTGTTTTTCCGATATTTCGATTGTCATTCATGTTACTTGCAACTCTCTCTTTCGAGCTTAATTTCAGTTGCGTTAATCAATGGCTGATAACAACGTAAGCAATCGATTCCTTATCGAATTTGCAATTGTTTTTGATATAAAAATTCTAACGTTATTACAATTCTTAATTCTCTTTTGTTTGAATTAATTGTTTGTGTAGCCTGCTGGAGTTGATAACACTTTCAGAAGAAAATTCGATCGAGAAGAGTACTTAGAACGCGCTCGCGAACGTGAAAGAGAAGTTTGACTTTTACTCGTTTTCTCTCTGCTTTTTTTTTTTTTAAATTAATTTTAAGTTTAGGGTTTATGTTTGCTTAAGAATTGATTTTCAATTTTTTTTTTCAGGAGGCGGATGGTCGGTCTAAATCGAAAGGTAAGATTCTAATGTGTGTATTAAATTAATGTGATTAATAGTTGATATTTTTGCTATTAATTTTTTGTTTCCAGCAAAAGGTCCTCCAGTGCAAAGGAAACCCTTGAAGCATAGGGACTATGTAGTTGACCTTGAATCTCGATTGGGCAAAACCCAAGTGAGTACAGTTTTTATTTGAAAGCAAATTAGCAAATGTATGTGGTTTATTTTTGTTTTAAGTAGATGAACTACTTGAAAAGCTGTCATTTTTCTGTTATTCAAGTATCTGGTTTGCTACTAAAATGGCTAGAAGAGTAAATTTGATGAGTGTCAATGTTTGAGAAATGGGCAAGTTTAAATTACTTTTTCTTCTGTTCAAGGACATCTTGTGATAAAGCGCAGGTAGTCTGGATCCTAGTTCTCTTGATCAATGGAAAAGTTCTAGAAGATGAAACTTGTTAATAGTTAAGCATTAGTTAAAGTAAAGTTGGCATGAGTGAAATATGTGCATGTTGTGAAAAAGATTGATTAGTCTTTGCTAATGGGACTTGAAGGAAGGAGTTTAGGAGTAGTAGTACTAGTTTGTTGGTTGTGACATAAGTATTATTTTACTGCAGCTTTTATTAACTAAGTTTTGCCGGAGGAGTCTAGATTTTGGGTTGACAATTGCTTAGGTACTTTAGATGCAGGGGAGACTGCTATTACTATCATATCTTGTAATGTGCACTATGCTACTTAGAAGATGATTTCGGAGTTATTGTCTTTTGAACTCCAGTAATTGAAATGAAGAATCTATGCTTCATAAAGTTTAGTTTTCACCTTTTACACTCATGGTTCTTTTCAATTTTCATTGGATAGATATGCCTTTACTTTTCCTATAAGGAGCTTTTTACAGAGCAAATTCTCTTAAATAATCACATGAAAATGGGATTTCCTACATTATGATAGATCTTCTTACTTATCTTACTTCATTTTGTACTTATTACAGGTTGTTACTCCAATAGCTCCTTTAAGCCAACAGGTACCTGCCTCATTCTCATGTATTCTCT
Source organism: Citrus sinensis (assembly GCF_022201045.2). NCBI lineage: Eukaryota > Viridiplantae > Streptophyta > Magnoliopsida > Sapindales > Rutaceae > Citrus > Citrus sinensis. The sequence continues at coordinate 29,538,459 of NC_068560.1, forward strand.
CCCTTTTTTGTATTTATTTCGTTTATTTTTTAACTTCTATTTAAGGATTCCATGTTTTCATTCATCTAAATTTGCATGATTGTTCTGTTCCTCAGCTTTTTTTAACATCTCTTGAAACCTAATGATAATTTTATTTAAACTGGGGCTTCTGGCTGAACCCCCAGTTTGGGGCCTGGTTGGGGAGGACCCAAGGCCCAGGTCAGTGCGGGGAGTCTGAGTTATCTCTCCCCCCCCCCCCCCCCCCCCCCCCAAAAAAAATCATCTAAATGTGCTTGAAAGGAAGTATCCATTAGCTTTTTCTTTGGAAGAGAGTGTGAGGTTTTTTATATTAGAAAAAAGTGAGCACCCAGAAAGTGAATTATTTTGTGTTTTCTTTAATAACATTAAGCTTGCTATTACATCCCCAAGGGGATAGCGCAGTTGTTTAGGTCCTTGCAGTGGAAGTGAGAGGTCAAGGGATCGAGACCCCGTCATGCCAACCCTGGAAGGGGAATTTCTTTGATTTGTGTCTTGTGGTTGGGATGGGATCGGTGAGTGTGAAATACTAAAAAGAAAAAAGAGGATGTGCTATTATAGGGCTGTGGGTCTATAGTTGATAAAGACTTTTTTCTTTTTATTTTTCAAGCCAGGACACTGACATAGGTTCCTAGTATGCCCTGATGTTTAACTTACAGAATACTGATATACTTTGACATGACTTAGAAAATTTTAAACTTGTATTGACAGTTATGATTACATTGGTTTTTTATTTTTGTTTGTCAATTATGTTGACACGAATATGTAGACCAGCATATGATGGGCAAGTTACTGTGGCATCCTTGAGCTTTGCTATGCAATCTGGCTACTTATGACCTCTGTTTTTGGTCATTTAGCTATAATGGTGATGATAGTGTATGTTATTCTCATAATAACCATTTTACCATATGTGAAAAGGAAGGTTGATACGTTGTGATGCCATTATTATAGTAGTGTTTTATTAGTCTTTTAATGCTACGTTGTTTTTCTGAACTAATCAATTCTTTTTCAGGCTGGATACTACTGTTCTGTTTGCGAGTGTGTAGTTAAGGATTCAGCTAACTACTTGGATCATATAAATGGGAAAAAACGTATGTCTTTATCCACAACACTGGAGGAAACTTTGGTTCATTAAATCAACAATCACTCATCTAATTGCTCTTTTGGTTGTGTTTTCTAGATCAAAGAGCTTTGGGTATGTCTATGCGGGTTGAACGAGCATCTCTTGACCAGGTGCTGTATTCTTTACTATTTAATGAGTGGAAGTTTAATAACTGAAGAAACTTGCTCTGATTGTTTCAATTGATGGCATGTTTTCATTACACGAGGTGATAAATTATAGAAGATTGAGGCTAACTACAATATGAAGAAGAAACTACCAACATCCATAATATACTATAGACCTATGGATGTGAAGCTCTAATCAGAACTAAATCTAGAAAAAGTTTTAAGGACTTTGTTGATGATTTTATTTTCTTTTTGATCGGTTGACTTATGTCTACATGTAGAAAACTTCCATTTGAAACATATAGAGAAAATATAAGCCCATTTTCTTCAAGATGTCATGAGAAGTTTTGAGACATCTTTTATAGAAAATATAATGGCTAGGCTTAATTCTTTGTTTTAAGGACTTTGTTGATGATTTTATTTTCTTTTTGATCAGTTGACTTATGTCTTCATGTAGACAACTTCCATTTGAAACATATAGAGAAAATATATGCCCATTTTCTTCAAGATGTCTTGAGAAGTTTAGAGACATCTTTTATAGAAAATATAATGGCTAGGCTTAATTCTTTGTTTGCCATTAGTTAGTAAATATATTAACATGATTTTTGTTGAACTGCTTTTTTTTTTTGGGTCATGTATGAAGGTCCGTGAGCGATTTGAATTGCTCAAGAAGAGGAAAGTCCCTGGCAGCTTCTCAGAGCAAGGTAAATCTTTTAGGATTCCCCAATTAGTAGGAATGGGGCCCAGTGGATGATGGAAAATTGAAAAATATGAAATTAATATCTTAGCTGTTTTTGCCTCCTAGATCTTGATGAGCGGATCATAAAACAGCAGGAAGAAGAAGAGGAACGGAGGCGTCAACGTCGAGAGAAAAAGAAAGAGAAGAAGGTTAGTCCCATAAGATGGACTTATTACTAGTATTTGTGAAGCCATAACAAGTATGCCATGCTAACATACTGAAGGCCATAGGCAAAAGTGCAAAGTTGTCCATTTAATACACTTGTATATGCGTTTTTAGCTTTTTTCATTTTCCATTTAGATAATACAATCAAAGTATCATTGATTGTGATTATATTTCTGGGTTCAGAAAGAGAAGGCAGCTGTAGAAGAGGAAACTGAAATGGATCCTGACATTGCGGCAATGATGGGATTTGGCAGCTTTCATTCATCTAAAAAATGATCATATTTCATCATCAGTTTTGATTATACTTCCAGGAATGAGCCTCACCATGTACTAGTATTTTGAATGAGAGCCAGTGCTCTGTAATGAGCATCGGATTCTGGCCTTTTGCACTGTAACATACTCTTTAGCTGTTGTACATCTCTCTCAATTCTAAGTTGATCCTCATTTTTACTTGTCCATAAGCTTGTAATCAAAATTTGATGATGAGAAATTTCTTTTCATACCATAGAATATGAAAGTTTTGCTTCTATCTTCATCCGAATCACAAACTCTTTTTCCCTTCTGAAAGTTAAATTTCAATGACTTAAACAGAGAAAAAGAACAGCAGTGGAGTTTGGCTCTACATATTAATTTTCGATTTTTAGATGGATGAAAAAAGTAGTGATGATTTGTTAATATCATCAAGCAATGGATCTATTTGACTCAGTATAAATGCAAGGGTGTTGTTAAATAGGAAATATAATTTGCAACAGTTAATTAATAGGGGATATAACTTTTCATTATTTTTTTTAAACGCAAACTTTTGTCATTTATTTTATCCTTTGAAATGCTAATTGAGGTCCAGGTCCTGCAAATAAGTCTTAATATGCTTACACATTGTACCTCACTTGACTGGCATTTATACAACATTAATTGTAATTAAAATATGTTTACACCTATTTCGATTATAATTACTATGTTCGGACATTTGAAGAGGTAGCCTGGGGAAATCGGATCGTCAAAGTAATGGCAAAGTTAAACAATGGGTTGCTGCAATTAACGATGCTGGTGTAAGAGCTCTTGAAGGGTGGTGCCACTCCCGGTTTTGTTCCTATGCTAATGGTCCTCATAAGATAAGAGTGAAGCTAAGTAGTTTATAGATTGTCAAGCACGCGGGTTTTGAATAGGATGGCAAAAATCCCTACGGGGACGGGTACTCTCGGGGATTTTTCTCATTCGGGGAGGGTATGTGGATAATTTCATACCCAATTTCTTATTCGAGGAAGGGACGGGGGAATTTTTTTACCCAATTTCTTATTCGGGGAGGGGACGAGGATGAGGTGGAATCCCCATCCCCTACCCATTTCCCCATTTTAATTTTTAATTTTTAATTTTATTTTAATGTTTTAAAATTACTAGTAAATAAATTATAAAATTATAAATATTGGTAAAAATAAAAATATCAAAATATTTATATTATTAAACTTTTAGGCCTAATTAACTAATTAAAGTCCTAAATTTTTATTTAGAACATTAAAAAGACTGAGTAGATTCTATTAGCCCAATTTTTTTATTTTAATATTCTTTAAATATTTTAAACTTAAATCTACTTTTTATTTATTTTTAGATGTTATAATTGCCCACAACGAATCACAATTTTAATATCTAATCTAATCTAATCTAATATTTGCTCTTGATTTGCTCCGATTTAACTATTGTGTTGTAAAGGGAATAGTCCACATTTATAAAGTATCCACGCCACCATTGAAAAAGTTAATTTTGAATCTAAATTCGATTTTATTTGTAACAATTTTGTATTAGACTATTAATTTGTTCATGATAGTTTGTAAAAGAAGTTTGTATCCCTTGCATGCTGCGTTACTTACTAATTTAATGTATGTGACTTTTGTAATAGATATTAATGTCAGATATATTTCGAACTTTACTTTTATTTGAATTTTTTATTTTAATATGATTAACTCAAAATCGAAAAAAAAAATATATTAGTTATTCGGGATCGGGGACCCTCGGGGATTCCCTGTTATTATTCGGGGAGGGGATAATGATTCTCTTAAGTAATTCTGACGGGGACGGGGACATACGCAAAATATCGGGGATGGGTACGGGGAGATTGGTCCCCTCCCCTCCCCATTGCCATCCCTAGTTTTGAAGCAGTATGCAAAATCACAGGTTTAAGTCTTCCTCTACCGAGACCAAATGCATATTGAAGCCTATTCAATATAATGCTCAACAACTGAAACTTGCCTGCAGATATCCATTGTGCTACTACTGTATACTGGTTTCCTTCCTTCAGAACCAACTTTTCATTTCAGGAGACTATCTTGGAAGCAGTATACAGACGTATTGTTCGAGCATGCACAGAATTAACAGAATGTTTCCGGGTCATTATATTGACGTCTCACCACTCTTACCATTGTTTCCAGGTTGATTTTTTATTTTTATTTTTTATCTTTTGGGTTTCTTTCCCTGATCAAGACTTAGTTATAAATATATTAGATACTTGGAATCTTTCTTCTGTGAACTTCCTTTTACAGGGGTGTTGAATATTGATGATGGTGGAGCAGCAAATGTTAGAGCTATAATTCATTGGCAGTATCTAACAACTCTCCGAGAGAACAACTTCAATCAATATTCCATGAACTCAGTATGCTACTTGTATCCAAAACACAGGGGATAAAACTACACACTAGTCTTTGGCCAACATCATCATGTGAGGGCTGGGCTGGTTTTGTTATAAAATATATAATGCATTCTTTCCCTTTTTTGGGTAACACGTGATTCGATGGTGGCGGAGATTGAAGAAAGATGTCGGTCGTGGCTCTTTTGACATGTTTCAAAACAATTTATCAGACTTTCCATATCCTTAAGATTGTTGTTACAGTTGACAACTTCAGTTTTATATACAACTTGGGATATTGGTGTAAAGTTAATTATTAGAGAAGGGCCTTGATAAGCTTAATTGTGGTGCATAATTGTGTGGCCGATTAGCCAGCAGAAAATATGTAAGCTTCAGCATTTGTACTTAGTATTTCACATAATGATGATGTTAATTACTCGAGAAATAATTGAATTGAACTGATTTTCACAAGAAGCTAGTCAAGAATCTTCTTGAGATCATCCAGATAATTTCACCAAAGATCATGCATATATTCTTTTGCAATCATCGTTATTTTAACAATTGTCCATTATGGCACTTAAATTAATTTGTGATACTTCAAATAGAAGAGAATATTGTCCAAAGTACTATTTATACCAGATCATTAAATTAACGCTACATGTATTACATTATATGATAACACTTGTTACTGATTGACAAGTCGTTACTTATCCTATTGATATGTAGTCACATCAATGATCTATTTTGTTTCTTCCATCTTTGCTTGTGATAACAATGGTTAAAATTTCATGGGAAGCGATTAATAAATAAGCATGCAACTCAAGGCTACAAGCCTACAATTCTATCAAAAAATGACCAACAAGACTTTTCGGGTGTTTAGGTACTTGTTATTTAACTACATGTACATAAGGCATATCCTTAACTTGCCACATACAGTGGTGCGTTCTTTGGTGCGGCAATTACAATTTTGCCAATTGCTTTGTGTCGAGTTCAAGGATTCAATTAGGGTTTTCTTTGTGAATCATCAGGTCATGGCAATAATTAATATTGTTGTTTTATGTGTTATTGACGCCAATAATTTCTTAAAGCATGTTTGAGATTGATGGCGTCCAGAAATTTTAATCAATTAACTACTAAGTGTTTGTGTGAGTGTACATAAGGGGGCAGTTAACTATTAAATAATTTCAAAAAATAAATAGAGATATATGATAATTAACATATATATACGTATGTGTGTGTCTCTGTGTGTGCGTATGATGACATATTAAAAAAAATTTTCATTTATTTTCTCTGTAATTCCTAATGGCAGGAGAGCAAAAATGAAAAAAAAAAAGAAAAAGAAAAAAGAAAATCATAAAGTTCGATTAATAATAATAATAACATCTTACAATCCCCTTAGTTTTCCCGCTAAATCTGCCAATACAATTTAAAAAGATTGCAACTTCACGTACACAAAACACTAACATCAAAAACAAAAAATGAGCAAATCTTTAATAGAAATTGAGCGCAAGATTCTGCGGCTTCTTCATGGCCGCAATACTCGAACCCATCTCACGCAAATCCACGCTCATTTCCTCCGTCACAAACTTCATCAATCAAATCTAATCCTTGCCCATTTCGTCTCCGTTTGCGGCACCTTAAACGAAATCAAATATGCAACGAAAATCTTTAATCAAATGCGGAACCCCAGTGTTCTTCTCTTTAATTCCATGATTAAAGCTTATTCCCTTAATGGGCCGAGTCAAGAACCTGTAAAATTGTTTGCTTTATTGAAAAACCTTGGTATTTGGCCTGACGAATACACTTTTGCGCCGTTGTTGAAGGCGTGCTTGGGTGTTGGGGACCTTAGAGTTGGTCAATGTGTTCATGGAGAGATTATTAGAAGTGGGTTTGAGCGTTTTGGGTCGATAAGAATTGGAGTTGTGGAGTTGTACACGAGCTGTGGTCAAATGGATGATGGGATGAAGGTGTTTGATGAAATGTCTCACAGAGATGTGATTGTTCGGAATTTGATGATTCATGGGTTTTGTAAGAAAGGGGATGTTGACAAGGGACTTTATCTTTTTAGGGAAATGAGAGAGAGGAGTGTCGTTTCATGGAATTTGATGATTTCTTCCTTAGGAAAGAGTGGGAGAGATAGTGAAGCTTTGAGACTATTTCATGAAATGCGGGATCAGGCTTTTGAATTAGATGAGGCGACCGTGGTTGCGGTGTTGCCTATTTGTGCTCGTTTGGGAGCTGTCGATATTGGGCAGTGGATCCACTCGTATGCTGAATCAAGTGGGCTTTATAGAAAGGTTGTGTCTGTGGGGAATGCATTGGTCGATTTTTATTGTAAATGCGGAATTTTGGACACTGCTAGAAATGTCTTTAAGGAAATTCCCAGAAAGAATGTGGTCTCCTGGAATGCTATGATTTCTGGGCTGGCATTTAATGGAAGAGGTGAGCTCGGTGTTGAGTTGTATGAGCAGATGATTGCCAAAGGTGTGAGCCCTAATAAAGCGACTTTTGTAGGAGTTCTTACATGTTGTGCTCATGCCGGTTTGGTGGAAAAAGCACGGGAATTGTTTGCTTCAATGACGGGATTGCACTCGATAGTTCCAAATCTTGAGCATTATGGATGTATGGTTGATGTCCTTGGACGTAGTGGATGCGTCAGAGAGGCTTATGACTTGATAAGAAGCATGAGTATTAGGCCAAATGCTGCCATCTGGGGCTCTTTGCTCAGTTCATGCCGTACTCATGGTCATGTGGAACTAGCAGAGCATGCTGTTAAGGAGCTTATTAATCTTGAACCATGGAATTCCGGTAATTATGTATTATTGTCTAATATCTATGCTGAAGGAGGGAGGTGGGATGATGCGGAGACGTTGAGAATGTGGATGAGGGAAAATAATGTTAAGAAATCACCTGGGCAAAGTTTAATTGAATAATTATGTGATGCCAGAGCAATTAGGAAGCAAGAATTTCTGCAGGTTCATTGAAGCAAGACAGGATGAATCAATGCATTTAGAAGGCAAACTGCACTCTTTTGGATATCCCAAATGTGGATGGTGACTCTTGGTCTTCATCCATGAACAACAATAAATGCGGACGATTCAAACCAGCCACAGATGCTTTTATGGACAGTTGATAGTTTCTTGCATCGGATATGATCCAACTAGAGGTTTGTTTTCCAAGATATATTCGGTCTTGGTGAGATGTTTGGGGTTCAAATCCCACTCACAAAGGTGGGGAGGGGATTGAGTTTCTATTAGACTGAAAAAGGAAAAATAGTACGTGTATATATGTAAATATGATTGAGGCTGGAAATATTGATCCATTATTATTATTTTTTTTTGGATCAATAATGGGCTCTAAAAGAGCTAAAGCACCACTAAACGGGAGTGGGCAACCCCAGATACATCGTTATGAAGAATACTCTGTAAATTAGGAGGAGCAACAGTAAGTAACTGCAATCCTAAAGGACAAGACAAACTAAATGAGGCCAGAAAATCTGCTGCTATGTTTGCTTCTCGATAGATGTGGTTCACTTTAACGACCCAGTCCCTGCTGATCAGCTCACGAATGGCAAGGATAAGAGAATGATGCTCATTAACAGGAGTGGTCGGATTCTCCAAGATTTGAGTAACAGCTTTGCTGTCAACTTCCACCCAAATCCTTCTAAACCCTCTTTGCCAAGCCATGCAAAGCCCGTGGTACAAGCCCCATATTTCCGCAGCAAGAACAGAACAAACACCAAGGTTGATGCAGAACCCAAACTGCCAAACTCCCCTGTAATCCCTCACAAGGCCCCCCGCTCCTGCAACACCTGAGTCCTTCCTAGCACCATCAGTATTCAACTTAACCCACGGCCAGGTTGGAGAGCTCCAACGGATCCACGTCTCAACATGTCGCTTCTTAACAATGAGAGAACTGCTAGAGAATCTTTGAATTTCAGCAGCCCGCGAATAAATATCCAACATGATATTATCACAATCCCATTTCTCATGATTAAACATGAACTTATTTCTCCAGAACCACAGACGCCAAATTACAACCCCAAAAGTTAAAGACCACCCTTGGGTATCACCATGAGATCTAGCCGATTGAAGGTCAGTAACCAACCAATCCGTGAGGCCATCCAAAAAGAAACTTTGGTGCCTTCCATTAACCAACAGACGCTTCCAAATTGCCATTGAATAAGGGCAGTCACGCAGCACATGAAGCGTATCCTCCCTTCCAGCTCCACAACGATCACAAGCTGCATCCATGGCTATTCCCCGAGATGCAATCTCACACTTAGTCTTTAGTCTGGAATGAAGGGCTTGCCAAATAAACACTCTAATCCTCTGCGGTCCTTTCCAAGACCAAGCTAGATCCATTATTTTTTGTAATACGAGAATTGCATGGACTCGTAAAGTAAGTCTTAACCTTTTGAACGTCTTAATAAATTAGTTATTGATAATTCTTATGTCTTGGCTAATATAAGTGGGAATTTCTTTAAACTTATCGTAACTCTCTAATTAAGAAAATAACAATTATTGGTGTTTTTGTGAGCAACTTCACAATTTGTGCGCCTCACCAAGTCTCTGTGTATACTTGTGCACGGGTGTTACGGTGTTCGTGAGAAGCAAAGCCGATGATAATTGTGTCTTTAGCTGGCCAAAAATGTTGTGATCTTAATTTATTATTAATCAGTTAAGTTACTATTGGGCGGACAATGAGTTAAGTGCTTTGCCCAGATGTTGTAATTCTAGTTGTGACTCGTCGTATGGTCCTCTTAGTTCCTATTTAGTAGGGTTATCAAAATTAATACTAATTTGTAAATCCAACCGGTTTGGGCTGGGAAGTGGACATGAAACACTAGTAAATATAATTAGTAGTTGGAGATAAGGATGGGAATTGCAGAATTTCGATTCAATCCTGAGCTTTATTTTTTGCTAATCCTTTAGAAATATACAATTAGAAGTTATTAATTCTTAATTGTATATTGTTATACATGCATCTGTCGCAGAAGATTATTAAGAATTGATTGATCATTATAAGTTAGTTTAGTACTGGGTTCAAATCTAAGCATTGACTTGTGTTGTGTTCTGTGGGACCATGTACCTTCACCTATGTTGATTGAATTAAGAAAAGAATTAAGTTTGGGGCAATTGCATGGTATTCTTATTATGAATTGAGAGGGTACTTCGAACTAGCTTGTCTCGAAAACATATAGAGCGGTGATATTTGAACACAACAATCCCTTCATGAGAGAGGGAATTATTTTCATTTTTTAAAAAGAATAATTTTTTTAAATGATTTAAATTGACTGAAAATATGACTAGAGATCATGGGGTCAAACTTCAGCACTAAAAAGGTTAAAAAATTACGTGGATTGGTCCAATCAAATCCAATCCAAATAAAATTTATGTTTGTGAAATTAAGTCTCCTTAATTAAATAACAAAAATAAAAGCCATTCTATTATGTTGCTGTAAACCCAATGCGAGAAATTAACTAGAGTATCAATTAATCAACTCAAGCTACACTATAACCAAATGAATCCCAATGCAAGAAATTAGCTAGAGTGCCAATTAATTAACTCAAACTACGCCACTATAACCAAATGAATCAATCACCAGCCACGATTAATCCCGGCTCCCGGGCAATCCAAAAACTTATTCACAACTTGTATTAACGCTCTTTGAAAAAAAGAAAGCAAATGCGATCGAGTCGGATGCAGTTTCGGATAAATATTGGACTAAGAAATATTATTATGATATATATTTTGTGTGCCAATAATGGCATAAATATGTATCGTTAAATTCAATCAATAGACAATAGTTCACAAAATTATAATTTAATTAGGATAATATTTTAATTTCAATTATTTAAAATTCTAAATTTTTAATTGTATTGGTTATTTAAAAAATATATATCAATTGATTAAAAATAAAGTTGTATCCATTAACCTTGAATATTATCTATTAATTATTAAGTAATTAGTTATTTATCTACTAATTTAAATCAATGGTGATGATTAAAACATTTAAATCCAAGGGTCCATAACAAACCCATTATTATTGATGTAAAAATTCAAATATTGTCATAGAAAAATCCTAACAGTATTAAGTTTTAGTTATATTAATTTATTTCTACCTAGAATGTGTAATTACTAAAGTGTTGTTTGTTTTTTAATCTGAGGTTTGAATTTAACTTTTCTTAGACATTTACTTATATTGGGTTGTTATTTTTTTTTAACTTATCACTTATTATTAAACAATTTTATCTGAATAGAAAAAATTTACTTTTGTCTGAAGTCTTAAATCTAATTAGAAAATTTGAGTTTCAAATCTCAAAAATATCCTTAACAATTCATTTATTTTTTATATTACGTATTTATATTATCCTTGAAGTTATTTTTTTAATTGCTTTAAATTTTTATGCACACGGTAACATTAATTAAAGCAAAATATTGAACAAATAAGATTATATGCATTACGATGTATCAAAACTAAAACAACATTGTTAACTTCAAATTGAAAGTTGATGTTATAATTATATTTTTAATTACAAAATTAAATTAAGAAACTAAGAAACAATGATAATATTATTTTTTAATGCTACCAAATTAATCAACTTGTTAAATTTCTAAATTGTGAAGAACAAATACATGCACCACTTAAAAAGTATATTTATGTTAAATTACTAGCTTTTTAAAATTTTCTATTCAGATATTGAACAAAGAAAAACAAACATATCATTTAAACATTTTCTTTCAAATTTATTCAAACTTCAGTTAAATTTAGAATTATTCAGATTTCAGACAAAAAAACAAACGCAACCTAAATAGTGTCATTTTATCAAATAATAAATCAATATAAGAAGATTATGAGAATGGGCTATAGTTGGATTGTGACATATGTCAAATTAAATTTTGTACATACATTGTATAGAGTAGTAATGAAGAAGAGTAAGCATTTTGTGCTATTAATATTTAGTAATTGACATAATTACTGCCACAGTTCTGTAGACATCACTTGATGCATGCATGCTAGTATCACATATTGTATTGTATTGTATTGCTGTAAGGCAAATTAGTAAACGTCAAGTTACCAAATCAACAAACGAGATCCTGTAAGCATTGCCAAGGCAGTAGTATACCCATTGAAAGTAAGCACTCTTTGTCCATCATTATTAATAAGACTTGTTTCACCTTCGTTAATGTACCTCCACACATTGAAGTCCCCTGCACAATTAACACAATTGCTCAAAATTAATTATAATGAACAAAAATGCACCAAAAGCTTTCCTTATGTCCTTAACAGTTGCCTTGTTGTAGAAATTGAAGTTCGATAACAACTTTTCAACACAATCAAGCATGACATGTGTTTCCTCAAAGCAAGGTCCATTGCAGAATAAATAACTGGCTCCGCGAGGCACACAACCAGCTATTTAAATCTGTGAAAACAAAATCATGAGAGCAAATAGCAATTAATAACATATTTAAGCAAATTAAAGAACAAGATCAAGAGATTAATTATCATTCACAAATCTATCATTGAAACATAAATAGGCTTTGGCAAATGCTTCCGCCGGGTTGTTGGCTGTGTTTGGGAGGGATACTGTTTGGGACAAATGCGTCGAAGGGACCAGGAATGACGAGCAGACATCTGATGGCGGAGTTCTGCGAACCGGTGTGTTCCGTTAAAGCCTGGCGCGTGGAAGAACAGGAGCAGAAACATCCTGCTCGTCCACGATGTTGTCGTCCGCGAGGCCAATTCCTATAAAAGGCATGAGGCCATTCCGGCTAGAGATCGAGAGGCGAGGAGACCCGGTCGACGGCAGTTGGCAAGACGTGCTCTCCAGCACGAGAATCTAGGCACAACAGCCACGCTTTCCCCAGAACCGCGACGTAACACGCAAGATCTCACAGAGCCATGACAGCCACACTTTCCCCAGAACCGTGGCGTAACACGCAAGGTCTCACAGAGCCGTGGCAGCCACGCTTTCCCCTGAACCGTGGCGTAACACGCTAGATCCCATGTTTTGCCCATAACGCAGCAGTTGGAGTCCCATACCGTCTCGAAAAGAGCGGAAGACTGTGATTCAGAGGAAGCCTATAAAAAGGTAGCCAACGAAGGTAAAAGGGTTGGCATTCTTGAGAAAAGGGGAGAAAACCACAAGAAACGCCATAAGACCTGTGGCAAGCTTTTCCCGAACCTTCATATCTGACTTGAGCGTCGGAGGGTTTGCGCCGGGAAAACAACCGGCGTACTCTGACTTATCTGTGTACGCAGGGACCTCTGGAGAAGAAGCCTGGCGAGGAGACCTCCTGGTCGTGACGAAGTTGATCGAGCAGAGATCCTGATCGTAGAACGAGGAGAACCGGAATCTCGCATCAACATTTTGGCGCCGTCTGTGGGGACCCAGAGCAAAAAGCTTCTGTCGATAGCAAGAAGAGGGGTGGAGTAAGCAAAAGGCAATGGAGATAGGAGGAAGTAGCGCACAAGGGGGTGACATAAGGCTTAACGATTCCGTGACGCTGAGGGAGGTAATCAGCGAAGCACGGGAAAAAGTCATGTTCGACCGGATGGAGCGAATGGAAAAGCAGATGGAAACCTTGACAACCATCCTGCATGAGCTGCGGAACGAGCGAAGGGTAACCCAAGAGGGAAGGGTGAGAGGCGGTGGAGCGGCACCAGGTACCGATAGTGCGGAGAGAAGTCAAACCGCTGGGAGATTTGGTGGTGAGAGAGGTAACGTACCTCTGCGGGGAGAATTTCATAGAGAAAGAGAGCAGTCCCCGGTAAGACAGACTTGTGACGGGGGCGACGGGGTGGTGAATGCAGAGGAAACAGAACTGAGGCAACACTTACATGATGTAGAGCGAGAGCGGGATCAAGCTGCAGCGCGCGACCCTGGTCGCGCAGGACAGCTGGAGGAGGAAGTGCGAAGGCTAGCGCAAATAATTGATGACATGCAAGGGAGGAACAGAGCCCCTGGTTGGAGGATAATGCTGGACGGGGAATCACCGCTCGCAGCAGAGATCATGAGGGCAGTTATTCCGAGAGATTTCCGCCTCCCCGACCTCAGATACTCGGGAAGAACTGACCCGCTGATGCACATGGAGCGCTTCAACGACATAACGGGGGTACAGGGATTATCTCCATCCCAAAGGTGCAGGGTGTTCCCACTATCCCTTGAGGGACGTGCACGAGAATGGTACAGGAAACTTCCTCGGGGCAGCATAAAAACCTTCGAGCAGATGTGCCAGGAATTCGCAGAGCAGTTTAGTGGGGCAATGTCACCGGAAGATGACATGATGGAGCTGAAGAGCATGAAACAGGGGGAGCAAGAAACCCTTCGGGAATTCATCAAGAGGTTTCATCGGGCTGTCCTCGACTTGGGAGCCTTCAACCACCCTCAGGCGTTAAGGGGACTGAAAGAAGGGGTGAAGATAGGAAGGCTGTGGTACAATTTGAGAAGCCCAGCTATTCAAACGTATGCAGCCGCATACGAACAGGCTAAAAGAGACATCGAGATTGAGGAGGAGAAGGCTGCACGGATCAAGACAGACCAGTTGGAAGGGTTAGGGAGGAGAGAGAAGAAAGCATTACCAACTAATGGGCCGATCAGGAGGAGGGACCACCAGATCTCCGGTAGTGGAGCAGGAGGTAGGGTAATTGCTTACCAGCCTCATCAGAGGCCGCCACAGTATCAGCGCAGCAGGGCGCCACCTCCTCGTTCCCCAGCTAGGGAGCCTTGGAGAAGACATGATCCGGCATCCGGCGATCTTCATCAACATTCCCACGGTAGCAGGACGAGCAGACCAGAAGCACTCCCACCGCCCCCAACTCACAGTGGGGCAAACAGAGAAAGAGCAGTGCATCTGGTCGACCAGAACCAGGACTATGGGCGGTACACTCCCTTGAAGATGCCCCTGGATGAGGTGTACGAGGCCATAAAGGGTCGAGGGCTGCTGCACCTCCCTACACCAATAACAAAGCTACCCAACAGGAGGGATAGAGGACGTTATTGTAAGTTCCATGGCACCCATGGCCATACCACAGCAGAGTGTAGAGATCTCAAGACCCAGGTCGAAGATTTGGTGAGAAATCGGTACCTGGACGAGTTTATGGATGGGACTTTCCCGATGGTGGCCACAACGGATGAAGGGGAGCAGAGTGAAGGAATCTTGAGACGCGAGCCGCCCGCAGCGAGGGTGATAGCTGGGGGCCCAACGTTGGCCGGAGATTCGAACAGATCGAGAAAAAATTATGCCAGATACGCCATGACCAGTAAAGAGATACTCTTCAACACCCCAGCAGCCAAACGAGCAAGGGTCAGGCAAGTGCCAATCATGTGGACGGATGAGGATGAGGAAGGGATTCTATACCCCCACGAGGACGCTTTAGTCATCAAGGCTACGATCGCTAGCAAGAAGTTTGACCGGATACTGGTTGATACGGGGAGCTCAGTTGATGTGCTATTTAAATCAACTTTGGAAGAAATGGGAATAGCCGACCGGAAGTTGGAATACACCAACACCTCCTTGAAGGGGTTCGGAGGAGGGAAGCTGGTCCCTCTGGGCGTGGTCGAACTGCCTATCACAATCGGGGGCCCCCCGACAGAAAGAACAATGATACTGGACTTCGTCGTAGTGGACGAGGAAGGTCCTTACCAGATGATCCTAGGTCGGCCATTTTTAAGGATGAGCAAAGCGGTGCTGTCCAACCATTATCTGGCTCTGAAGTACCGGGTGAATGGGGTAGTCGGAGTGGTACGAGGAGACCAGAGGATCGCAAGAAGCTGCTACTCCTCGGCAGCAAGGGAGGCGATGCAGATAACATCCCTCGATACCCAAGTGGAAAACAAGACTGGCAGACAAGAACCCGTAGAGGATCTGGAAACAGTAAGCATGGGACCAGAGAACCCGGGAAAGACGATCAGAATCGGGTCGAGACTTGAGGGAGAGCAAAAGCAGGAGTTGGTGAAATGCTTACAGGCTCACGCCGACGTGTTTGCCTGGACACATGAGGACATGCCAGGGATTGACCCAGAGGTAGCATGTCATAGGCTGGCAATAAAGAAAGGTGCTCGGGCAGTAAGGCAGAAGAGGAGGTGCTTCAACCAGGAGAGGTATGAGGCTGTAAATGATGAGGTGGAGAAGCTTCTGAGAGCATGGTTCATTCGGGAAGTCAATTACCCAGAGTGGATATCAAATGTGGTGTTGGTAAAGAAGGCAAACGGCAAGTGGAGGATGTGTGTGGATTTCACAGACCTCAATAAGGCGTGCCCAAAAGACAGCTTCCCTTTACCAAAGATCGATCAGCTAGTAGATTCAACGGCTGGACATGGTCTGCTTAGCTTCATGGACGCATTCTCGGGATACAACCAGATCCCCATGTACGAGCCGGATGAGGAGAGCACGGCTTTCATCACTAACCAAGGTCTGTTCTGTTACAGGGTGATGCCATTCGGTCTCAAGAATGCTGGGGCCACCTATCAAAGGCTGGTGAATAAAGTCTTTAAGCCCTTGATCGGGAAAACCATGGAGGTGTACGTGGACGACATGATCACCAAGTCCAAAATCCCGAAGGAACATGTCAGACATCTCGAAGAGACGTTCGAGCTTTTGAGGAAGTATAAGATGAAGCTTAACCCGGAGAAGTGTGCTTTTGGGGTCGAGTCAGGGAAATTCCTGGGATTCATGGTGAGCCATAGGGGGATTGAAGCAAATCCCGAGAAGATCCAGGCGATTGTGCAAATGACGTCTCCTCGAAACCTGAAGGAGATGCAGAGCCTCACGGGGAGGCTGGCGGCGTTGAGCAGATTCATATCCAAGGCTACAGATAAGTGTCAGCTATTCTTTCAAGTGATAAGGAGGGGAAAGAAAACGGAATGGACCCCAGAATGCGAGGAAGCCTTCCGGAACTTGAAGCATTACTTGCAGCAAGCTCCGCTACTGTCCACACCGAGGGATGGGGACAAGTTGAATCTGTATTTGGCGGTATCTGATCGGGCCGCCAGTTCCGTTCTAGTGAGAGAAGAAGAAGGAATTCAGTATCCGATATACTACACCAGCAAGGCCCTGCTCGACGCTGAGACCAGATACCCAACGATGGAGAAATGGGCACTGGCCCTTGTGGTTGCTGCTCGGAAGTTGAGGCCGTACTTTCAAGCATTCCCGGTCTCGGTAATAACCAACCAGCCATTGCGTCAAATTCTGCACAAGCCAGATGCCTCTGGTCGGCTCGTCAAATGGGCTGTAGAGCTGAGCGAATTCGACATAGACTATAAACCCCGCGCGGCGATAAAGGCCCAGGCAATGGCCGATTTCGTAGCTGAGTTCGCGGAGCCCGAAGTATGCTTGGGTCAGCAAGATGCAGATATAGGCAACGACGAAACTCAAGTATGGCAGATATCTGTGGATGGGTCATCAGGAGAGCGGGGTTCAGGAGCAGGGATTGTCCTGGAAGGCCCAGAGGGGGAGGAGATCTCTTATGCTGTAAAGTTGGAATTTGCAGCCACAAATAACCAGGCAGAATATGAAGCCTTGATAGCAGGGCTGGAATTGGCTAGGGCCGTGAAAGCAGACAGAGTTAAGATCAGAACCGATTCCCAGCTGGTTGCGAATCATGTCAGTGAAAGATTCCAACCAAGAGAGGAGAAGATGGAACAGTACCTAAGGATAGTCAGGCAGATGATGGGGAAGTTCGAAGCAGTGGAGGTGATACAAATCCCCAGGGAGCAGAATAGTCGAGCAGACATTTTGGCTAGGATGGCAGCCGTCGCCGACCCAAAAATGCCAAAGTCGGTCCCCCTAGAAGTGAAGTCTCGCCCGAGTATCGAGCAAAATTTGGGGGTGTTGCGGATAGAACAAAAAAGCTCGTGGAGGGACCCGATAGTTTCATACCTTAGAGACGGGGTCTTACCACCAGATAAGCTACGGGCTCGGAAGATTAGAGCTCAGGCCTCGAGATACACGATGATCGATGGGGTACTGTATCGACGAGGATATACATTACCGTTCCTTCGGTGTTTGGACGATGACGACGCGGATTACGTGCTGAGGGAAGTGCATGAAGGAATTTGCGGAAATCATTCTGGCGGGAGGTCCCTGGCCTACAAGGTTCTAAGGCAGGGATATTTCTGGCCGACGATGCACCAGGATGCGCAAAGGAAGACCAGGAGCTGTGCAAGCTGCCAGAGTTTTGCAAATTTCTCTAACCAACCACCAGAGAAGCTCACCTCCATGGCCTCCCCTTGGCCATTCGCTCAATGGGGAATTGATCTAATCGGCCCATTGCCAAAGGGACGAGGAGCAGCAACACATGCGATAGTCGCTATAGATTACTTCACGAAGTGGATAGAGGTAGAAGCCCTTAGCAGGATCACAGAGAAGAAAACAACAGACTTCGTGTGGAGAAACCTGGTCTGTCGATACGGGATCCCATATGCCTTGGTAACGGATAATGGCAGGCAGTTCGATAATCACAGCTTCAGGGATTTCTGCCAGAACCTCGGAATAGAGCTGAAGTATTGCTCGCCTGCTCACCCTCAATCGAATGGACAAGTAGAAGCAGCCAACAAGACAGTCAAGAGGCTTCTGAAAACCAGGCTCGGAGCAAAAAAGGGTGCGTGGGTTGACGAGCTGTCAGGTGTGCTATGGGCATACAGAACAACCCACAAAACCGCAACGGGGGAGACACCGTTCGCTTTGGCTTTCGGACATGAAGCGGTCGTGCCGGCTGAGGTAGGAACGACCACACACCGGACAGATCATTTCAATGAACAGGAGAACGACGAGCAGATATGTTTGAATCTTGATCTGCTAATGGAGAGGAGGGAACAAGCAGCCGAGCGATCAGTCACTTACCAACAGAGGGTTGCTCGGTATTATAACCAGAAGGTGAACATACGGCAATTCAGGGTCGGAGACTGGGTACTGAGAAGAGTGAATCAGAGCACCAAAGATTCGACTCAAGGAGTGCTGGGACCGAATTGGGAAGGGCCGTATAGAGTCAAGCAGATAGCGGGGCCCGGAGCTTACAAGCTGGTTTGCGCGGACGGCCACGAAGTGAAACGCCCATGGAACGCAGCACACCTCCGAAAATACTTCCAGTAAGACTTGCTCACATTTTAAAGCAATTTCTGCTCATGCTGTCTATCTTTTATTTTTATGTTTTATGTCCGAACAATTTCATATAAGTCAAATCCTGCCATTAATGTAACGTCGACGAATTTTATTCGCTTGAAACCGAAAAAAATCCTGAGGCATGCAAAGGCTCGCCAAGTCTCAGAGCCTGTCTTATGGCGAGACAGAAGCCAAGCATGCCAGGATCTGCTCGGCCACGAGAAGGCAGCAGAATCCAAATCGTTTGAAGAAAATCCTGAGGCATGCAAAGGCTCGCCAAGTCTCAGAGCCTGTCTTATGGCGAGACAGAAGCCAAGCATGCCAGGATCTGCTCGGCCACGAGAAGACAGCAGAATCCAAATCGTTTGAAGAAAATCCTGAGGCATGCAAAGGCTCGCCAAGTCTCAGAGCCTGTCTTATGGCGAGACAGAAGCCAAGCATGCCAGGATCTGCTCGGCCACGAGAAGGCAGCAGAATCCAAATCGTTTGAAGAAAATCCTAAGGCATGCAAAGGCTCGCCAAGTCTCAGAGCCTGTCTTATGGCGAGACAGAAGCCAAGCATGCCAGGATCTGCTCGGCCACGAGAAGGCAGCAGAATCCAAATCGTTTGAAGAAAATCCTGAGGCATGCAAAGGCTCGCCAAGTCTCAGAGCCTGTCTTATGGCGAGACAGAAGCCAAGCATGCCAGGATCTGCTCGGCCACGAGAAGGCAGCAGAATCCAAATCGTTTGAAGAAAATCCTAAGGCATGCAAAGGCTCGCCAAGTCTCAGAGCCTGTCTTATGGCGAGACAGAAGCCAAGCATGCCAGGATCTGCTCGGCCACGAGAAGGCAGCAGAGTCCAAATCGTTTGAAGAAAACCCAAGGCACGCAAAGGCTCACCGAGTCTCAAAGCCTGTCTTATGGCGAGACAGAAGCCAAGCGTGCCAGGATCTGCTCGGCCACGAGAAGGCAGCAGAATCCCAATCCTCGAAAAACCCAAGGCACGCAAAGGCTCACCGAGTCTCAAAACCTGTCTTATGGCGAGACAAAAGCCAAGCATGGCGGGATCTGCTCGACCGCGTAAAGGCGAGCAGAATCCCGAACAACGGAAAATTTTCTAAGGCAGGTGGCGAAACCATATACCAAGCCATAGCCAGCTCGACCAGACGAGGACGAGCAGGCTCTCGTAATTACCACACAAGAGAGTAATCAAAAACATTTCTATTAATTTGTTAATAATTAACAAAGCAGATAATCTTCACAAACATTGTTCATTACAATACAAGAAACATATCAGGAAGGTCGTGGATCAGTAAGCCCAGCAGCGTCGGTTGGCTGGACCTCCTCAGGTGCAGGAGGAGTATCACCAGTCGCATCCAGAGGGGCGCTCGCCTCGCCAACATCAGCAGGGACTGCACGAGGAGGAGAGTCTCCCTCCTCAATCACGATCGGCTCTACCCCTTCGGCATCTTCCTTGGCCGCCTCCTCGTCCATATGTTGAGCAACACCAGCTGCAAGGTCATCCATCTTCAGATCAGGGTGTTGCTTCCCGAGGACGGCCATGATACAACGATAGGAATGCCAAAGTCCCTGGTCGTACTGGTTGTCGGCCTCCCTCTCCAAGTTCTCTATATGAGCTCGGTGGGAATCGCGGAGAGATTCGAGCTGAGCCTCATACATAGCCCTCTGCCCTTGGAGATCCTCCTTAACCTTGGTCAGCTCCTCCTCGAGGGTAATGGCTTTTGCTTGAGCAAGGGACTCTTGCTCTATCAGCTTGAGGTTCTCAACGTTTAGCTCCCCCGCTTTTTTCTCGGCAACGTCAGCTTTGGTCGTCGCCGATTGAATGTCCTCCTTCATCTTCCTGTCGTAACGGCCAACCTTGGCCTTATAGTAGGTGGCCATGCAGCTGAGATGGAAAGCACTATACTGCATGGCTCCCACCAGCTCGCCCAGGGTACAACCGTCGAAGCCCTCCAGGTCCTTCTTGCTCACGAGTTTAGACAACTCATTGAGATAGGGAACCAAGTGTTCTGGTCAGCTGTCGGGTAAGCGAGACCGAGGCACAACAGGTGGAGAAGAGGAAGCAGGATCAGTGGCTGCTCTACTGGATTCCCCGACTTTAGCAGAGGCAGGAGGGAGAGCCTGCAAGGGAGGAACCTGCTGCACGATGTTCTTTCGCTTCGCAGCGGGAGCATCTTTGTCCTGGTCCCTATCGGTTGTTGGAGGCCGAGAGCGTTTCCTGGTCAGAGCTCCAATCACTGCGTCCTCCATCTTATGGCCAGGAAGTATCAACCGAGACTCGAGGAAGTTGTATGTAGATAGCAGTTCTCGGCTCGAGCAGGAATTGGCCAATACAGCCTCGACCCGTTTAAGCTGACCAGGTCGGAGCGGGAAGTGAACACCCCAGGAAACTACAGCACAAACAGACACTTGGTTAGAGACAAACCAATACAGCAGGAACAATTATGGATACAAGACATCTAAAGCGAGCAGGCAACCTGGGACCGTGAAACGGGGTGGGACGCGACAATCCTTCCCGTCTATTTGTGCAACTTGACCCCAGGGACCCCCAGCAAAAAAGAATTTCCTCTTCCAAGTCCCACCACCACCAGTTGGAAGATCAGTTATGGGTTTCCTGCTCTTGGTACCAGATTGGAAGTAGTACCAGCCGGCATCTTTAGGGCTGCTCTTCAGCTGGTACAGGTGCTTCACCTCATCAACCGTGGGCTCGCTTTGGCAACATCTGTCCCACAATATGAACAGACCAGAGAGCACTCTCCACCCGTTGGGGTTCAGCTGACCAGGAGCCAGATTTAGCCCGTTAAGTATCCGGGCAAAGTAAGGCTGCAAGGGACACCTCAGCCCATACTTAAAGCTCTCCAGATACAGGGTAACGTATCCCCTGGGAGGCCGGCTAGGTGTATCCTTCTTTCCTGGGATCTTAAGAGGTATCTCACCAGGAATACTATACCTAAGTCGGAGGTCATTGAGCTCGTCAAACGTGGTCGTACACGACATGTAATCAATGGCATAATCACGGGACAAGGCTCTACCTCCTACTGTACCCCGTTCTTCTGGTCGTGATGCTCCTGGTGGGGACGCCTCACCAGAATCATCCCCTTGACCCTCACTCAAGGTGTTCTCCGATCCAGAAGATCCTTCTTCATCGCTACTGTCGCTCGAGGAGGTTGTTTGGGGAGACATCCTCCTAGCGCTAGTACCAACACTAGACCTAATGGGCTCTAAGGGGATCCCGGGATCAAAAGCAAAATCAGCGGGCAGACTAGGCAAAAAACCTAGTTCGTCGTCACCAACCTCAACGACCTTCTCCTTACCCTTCGACATATCCTAAGTTCTAACCAAAACACCACCGCCAACTACAACCTCAAGCAAAGCAGAGAGAAAGGAAATTACCTACAACTAACCAATACCGAAAAAAATAGAAGAAATACCTGAAGCAGGGACTCGGTCAGAGAGAGACAGGGATGACAGCTTTGGCGCCGAGGTTCATTCGCCGGAAAGACAAGAATGGAGAAAATGACGAGTTCGTGTTTGAAGATTTTGGGTTTCCTTACTGAGAAGCAAACTCTTGGGCTGCCAGCATTTAATGACGCATATTCCGAGAATCCCGTAACCGTCGGTTTGAAATTCAAATGGAGGGGGGGATTTCTGCCACGTCACCTCGTCCGCAATTAAATGCGACATGACTCCTGGCAGCCTTTTCCAAACCCACGCGAGCGAGTACTATCGAGTTTCTACTGCTGGTCCACTACATTACCCAACACCAGAAACTGGGGGACCGGTGTTTGGGAGGGATACTGTTTGGGACAAATGCGTCGAAGGGACCAGGAATGACGAGCAGACATCTGATGGCGGAGTTCTGCGAACCGGTGTGTTCCGTTAAAGCCTGGCGCGTGGAAGAACAGGAGCAGAAACATCCTGCTCGTCCACGATGTTGTCGTCCGCGAGGCCAATTCCTATAAAAGGCATGAGGCCATTCCGGCTAGAGATCGAGAGGCGAGGAGACCCGGTCGACGGCAGTTGGCAAGACGTGCTCTCCAGCACGAGAATCTAGGCACAACAGCCACGCTTTCCCCAGAACCGCGACGTAACACGCAAGATCTCACAGAGCCATGACAGCCACACTTTCCCCAGAACCGTGGCGTAACACGCAAGGTCTCACAGAGCCGTGGCGTAACACGCTAGATCCCATGTTTTGCCCATAACGCAGCAGTTGGAGTCCCATACCGTCTCGAAAAGAGCGGAAGACTGTGATTCAGAGGAAGCCTATAAAAAGGTAGCCAACGAAGGTAAAAGGGTTGGCATTCTTGAGAAAAGGGGAGAAAACCACAAGAAACGCCATAAGACCTGTGGCAAGCTTTTCCCGAACCTTCATATCTGACTTGAGCGTCGGAGGGTTTGCGCCGGGAAAACAACCGGCGTACTCTGACTTATCTGTGTACGCAGGGACCTCTGGAGAAGAAGCCTGGCGAGGAGACCTCCTGGTCGTGACGAAGTTGATCGAGCAGAGATCCTGATCGTAGAACGAGGAGAACCGGAATCTCGCATCAACAGGCTGCATATGATCCTGTTCGTGCATGAGTTATGAATAGCTTGATGAGAAATGAACAAATATATATACTGAATAATTAAAGAGAAGAAGCACACATAGTTTTGCAAGGTAACTATATATATGATGATAATGACCTGAGAAGCAGCAGCTGCAAGATATGGCTATGAAGATCAAAATGGACATGATGAATGAATTTAGTTTTGGCAAAACTGCCTGTGTCATAATGATTAAGAAGCTGTAACCTCTAAGCAATAAGAAATATCTGCTAGTTGATGATGAAGTTTATATAAACGGATAATTTTATGAAACTCATAGTATTGGCATAATCTACATTTATATATACACACACACACACTAATTTATGCGTACTATTTACCTTCCTACTGTTTTTATAACAGTCAATAATCTCCATAATAGCATAATTTTACAATATTACCTTATTTTCAATAACATTTTTATTCATATTTATTATAAATTAAATAAATCACGTGAATCCTAATTAAAATTAAAAAATCACATGAATCATAATCAAAATTAAAAAAATTAAGTATTAAAAATAAGAAATATATGTTTTAATGTGAAAAAATTAATCATAAAAATATTTTTTTATTTTTTTATTTAATAATAAAATAAGAAATATATGTTTTGTTTATTAGCTGATAATTGTGTCCTTATCTGGCCAAAAATGTTATGATCTTAATTTATTGCTCACTAGTTAAGTTACTGTTGGGAGTACAATGAGTGCAGTACTTGCCCAGATTCTGTAATTTTAGTTGTGTAACACCTCGCATTGTCCTCTTAATTCCTGTTTAGTAGGGTTATCAAAATTCTTAATTAGTAAATCCAATGTGGGTTGGGGAAAGAACATGAAACACTAGTAGAAACTAATATAATTGGTAGTTTGAGATAGGAGTGGGCATATGCCGTTATTAAAAAAGAATATCAATGGGGCAATTGCATGGTATTCATATTGTGAATTGAGAGTGGGTAATTTGAACTAGATTGTTTTAAAAATCTAGAACGGTGGTATTTTTGACCCATTAAATTTATTTTTTTGTCCCTACTTTTAAATAATTTAATTTATTTTTAAAACTACTATAATTAAATTGATCAGCAATCTGATCAGTGGAGATGGATCATCCACAAATTTTCAATCTGATTAGTGGATATTGAACTCAAAAGCCTTTAACTGAACGCACCAATCCCTTCGTGAGAGAGGGCGATAGGTGGCAAAAGAAAGAAAAAAGAATATTGTTTTTATTTATTTTTTACATATTTTTCTTAATAAAGTTAATTTCATAAACTAAATTAATTGAACAATAGAAACGGTTAAGATAAGATACATTGAGAAATGAGAGGTCAAATCACCACTCAAAAAATTAAAAAAATTATTTGGATGGTTTTGTTTTGGATTTTTATTGAGGATAATGGGTTTGTACTTGGGAGTCCCTTTTACTCATAATAAAGATGTGTTATTTAATAACACAGCTACACCTGATTAACACTTGGTTTATTTTATCTCATGTGGCATCCTTTCTCACGCATGTCATGATACGTGCGGTGTACAAAGTTTATATGTCTCTTTTCTCTGCATAGGACATGTTTTCTTTTGCCTTTTATATCTCTCTTTTCGTCTATTAAAATGACAAACACGATTTGATCAAACCAGGATCAGAATTTTCTAATTTAATTACACTAATTTTAAATAAATGAGCAAAAAAACTTATTTTTCCAAAAACTCGTCGTAACTTACTTAAGAAGTTATTGTATATAATTTTTCAAAGTTAAGGAAACAAAATCGAAGCCTGAGCGCAAAATCAATTCCCGCAGAAGTTTCACTAAGAAGTTGTCAGGGACCTCGGGTTTGGATAAATCCCTCCACACACAATGCAATTCTGAGATGAGAAAATGTTGTTAATAATAGGATTAAAAAGCCAATTAAAAAGCTTGAAAATATAGAGAAGAGAGGAATGGTTTGTGGTACACTTTGAACGTTATTGTGGTAATTTTTAATAATGGACAAAAAGTGCTTCCTTTCAATGGCTTAATTAATTTTCTGCCTTGGCAATCCCTACAGGATCATGTTCATGTATGCGGTAACTTAATTAATTTGCCTCTAAATGCCTTGGCAATGTCATTTTTACTTTTGGCTCTAAATGGCAAATCCGTAATTAGCACTCTTCTATTTCATTTCCATAGGTGCATGGTCCATGCATTTTATAACACCTAGTCAAATAGAAAGATGAAAAAAGGAAGAAACTTAAACCAAGTTTTTGGATATGAAAATAGATATCGAAAATAAACTTATTGTTGTTATATTCAAATATTGTACTTTAATAATTGTTAGTAATACAATTATTAGAGTACAATATTTGAGTAAAGAATCTCACATTCTGCATAAAAAATAAATTTTCCAAACACACTTATCTCACTTCTCTCAAAAGCTTAGAAATTTATAAGTTTAATAAATTTTGGGATGCTTAGAATGGAAGAAGTGTCATCTATTTATAGGAAAAATAATGGCACTATTACACCAACCCCTCTACTATTCCACTTAACCTAAACAAATTGTCAATGGTGTCCATTTGACAAATTTGACAAATTTGCCCACTTTTCATTTTTTCTTCAATTATTTGGTAGCCTTTTAAAAAATTTGCATGCTTTCTTGAAATTTGGATGCCACATGCATGACCAATTCTAACTTTTTAAAAATTCTCTACCTTAGCGAAATTTTGTCCAAATCTAAGCCGATTACCAACAAACCATCATCCTCAAAAGTGGCTGCATCTCTGTGATTGCCTACGTACCCAAAATTTGAGATCAAACCAACCGTAGTTCAAAATTCTCCAAACTTAATTTATTCAAAGAATTTGAATTAATTTTAAGTAATGTTGAAACCTAACTCCAGAAATCACCTTTATTAACATATCTGATGGGTTATCCTTGGTATCGATCTTTTTCAATAACACATCACTGCCCTCGATAACTTCTCTCACAAAATGATATTTCACATCAATGTGTTTTGTTCGAGCGTGATATGTTGGATTTTTCGTGAGGAATATCGCATTTTGGTTATCACAAAAGACCTCAATGTTCTCTTGGATCATTCCCAAATCACTCAACAAGTCTTTCAACCAAATAGCTTCTTTTAGAACAATTGTCGATTATAGAATCGACTTCCACCCAATATGAATACATAGCCCGTTGCTGATCTTCGCTTATCTAAGTCTCCGACGAGATTAGAATCACAATACCCCACACATTATTGACCACAATCCTTCTTGAACAATAACCCAACATCAACTGTTCCATACAGATATCGGATAATCCACTTTACTGCAAGCCAGTAATTTTTACCCGAATTGTGCATGTATCTACTAACCATGTTCACTGCTTGAGATTTATCGGGCATTGTGCTTACCATAGCATACATAAGACTACCCACAACACTAGCATATGGAACACAAGCCATGTAATCATGCTCCTCTTGAGATGTAGGGCATAAAGAAGAGTTTAATTTGCAATGAGGAGCTAGATGTGTACATACTGGTTTAGTTTTGTCATTCATACTGAATCTTTCTAGCACTTTTTTCAAATAAGACTTTTGAGTCAACCATACGCTCATATTCTTCTTGTCTTTACAAATTTCATCCCAAGTATTCTCTGTACATTACCCAAGTCTTTCATTTCGAACTCAAAAGCCAGTTGCTTCTTCAGTCTCTCAATCTCATCTCTCTTTTTCGAAGCTATAAGCTTATCGTCGACATAGAGTAACAAATAAATGAAAGCTCCATCTAGTAGTATTCTAAAGTAAACACAATGACCGTGTTCACTTTTGGTGAATTTCTGCCATAGTATAAATTGATCAAATCTTTTGTACCACTGTCTTGGCGATTGCTTCAGTCCGTACAAAGATTTAATCAACATACTGTTGGGTATAAATACTAATGCTATTGGCGTCAATGTGCAAGTGTACACAACAAGTAATAAAGTGATGAGTATTCAAGATCGTCTCCACAGGGATTGATGTTATCAGATTTGCTACAGCAATCTTAACAGTGTAGATTTTGTGCTAAAATAAAATAAAACAATTAATGAAACTAATATACTAATTAAAATAAAAACATAATAAATAAAATGCAACAAAGTAAATTATCACGTCAATCTCAAGGATAAAATCAATAGGAATATAAAGTAGTTGAGTGAATAAACTCTCCTAATGGTCTTGACTATTTTCTAATTGTTGGCTCGGTTGCTGCAGTATCTGCTACAACGCTGGGCAGAATCTTTATGCATCATTAGCCGTCGCATGTTGGATATTTTATATTTATATGTAACCTAATAATGATTAATTGTTATGCCAACATAAGATATATCATTACATGCTTAGGTTCTATTTACCCTCCAAGGTGAATCCCTATGTCTAGTTCATCATTAATTTTAGATTAAGCATGACCCTTTTGGGATAAGTTAAACTCAATCCAGGAAACCCAATCTAAAACTAAGTATTGTTCTAATATGTTCCACTAAGATAGACCCTTTTGCGGCTCTCTCCTAACTTGTATCATTAAATAAGTGATCAACCGAAATAATAAATAAAAATAAATACTATAAAAACAAACTGCTACAGCAAACATGCAACAACACATATATTCAGTCAATAAACCATCAAGATTGTTTATCACTCAACCACAAATAAATTTAGTTCATGGTTTGCAAAAGAAAAATAAAGAACAAACTTTCATCCATGAAACACATCCCCATGAATAAATAGAAAACACGAAAATAAGAGAAGGATAAGAAAGATTGAGCTTTGTAATTTTTCCTCTTGTGTAGCCTTCAATCTCTCTCTTAAATCTTGTTTTTCTTTTGTTTCTTTGTGTTTTTCTCCTTGGGTAACGGCTCTCCTTATTCATTATGATGTGTGCTCCTTTTATAGTTGAAAATTAGGATAAACAGAAATTTAGGTCACACATAAGTCAGATTAGGAAACTGCAGATCACAATTCTGCAAGTATCCTGCACAAAATTTTTTATGTCGTTGTTCCAGGATTGCTACAACAACCACACTATTCTAGATTTGTTTCAATTCGTTTGTAGCCATATTCTTCCTCATTTTTAGAAGCCTATTGCATCAGCATTCCTTCCATGAATTATAAGCTTCTGGAAACCTACAATTATGCACACAATTTGAGCATGAATGACTATAAATCAAGCAAAATTTATTAAGACTAAACTAAAATGAATGTTTATGCAAAATGTAACAAAAATGTAATGAAAATGCATTATTTACTCTCTAAGTGATCTTGATTTAAGTCTAGAATTGCCATAATAACTCTCATTTAATCGAGTTATCACTTACAGACATGATTCTCCTTTCCAATAATTTTGAAACCACAATGCTGAGTCATATAGATTTCCTCCTCCAAATCTCCATATAAGAACGTCGTTTTAACATGCAATTGAGCCGACTCTAACTCATATTCTGCAACTAAGGCAAGTAGGATACGAATGGAAGTATGTTTTATGACTAGAGAGAAAACTTCGTTGTAGTCAATACCTTCCTTCTGAGTAAAACCTTTTGCCACGAGTCTTACCTTGTATCAGAGAGTTGATTGATTTGGAGATCCTTACTTCTTGCTGTAGACTCATTTATTGCCAATAACTTTTTTTTCCCTTTGGTAACTCCACAAGTTCCCAAGTCTGGTTTTGATGGAGAGATTTAATCTCTTCCTCCATGACTAACTTCCACTGATCACTTTCACTGTTGTGTAATGCTTCACCGAAAGTGTTGGGGATGTCATCATCAATAATTGGAAGTGCATAAGCTACCATCCATTTCTTTAGTAAGTCATCCGAGTTTCTTTATCTCTCTTATTGACCTCCTTGTTGCTATAGTATCATCATTATCTATATCATCAGTTATTTTTTCATTTTGTGGGACATCAAAAGAAACAACCTCTTCTTCAACTCTGAGTATTACCTTTATAGTTAAACCATTCTCTAATGCAGAATTAACTGGTACATATGGAGTTGCATCAAACTCTACTCGCTGCAATACTTCTATGATCTTGTTCACTACCTGCTGAGAACTTGAAGCTTTCATCATTGAAACTTCATCAAACGTGATATCTCTGCTACACATAAACTTTTTATCTTCAAGATCCCAAAGTTTGAAGCCATTTACTCCACCTTTGAATCCTACAAATATAGCTTTCATAGCACAAAGATTTAGTTTACTATCTATGACATGATAATAAGCTGGACACCTAAATATACGAAGGGAATCATAGTCTTGTGCATACTTTCCAGACCACATTGTCATAGGAGTTTTACCTTCAATTGCAGCAGAAGGTAACTGGTTTATTAAGTGACTTGCGTAACTCATAGTTTTAACCTAAATTTTTTTATCTAAACTAGTATTAGACAACATACATCGTATTTTTTCCAGTAAAGTACGATTCATATGCTCAACCATACCGTTCTATTGCGGAGTATGTCTCACCGTGAAATATCTTTTAATACCCTTGTTCTGACATACTTGTAAGAATGGATCAGAAATATATTCACCCCCATTATCAGACTGTAATATTTTGATATTTCTGTCAGTTTGAGTCTCCACTAGTTTTTTCCATTTCACGAAAATCTCTAGAACCTCATCCTTTGATCGCATGGTGTACACCCACACACGTCTAGAGAAATCATCAACAAATATAACAAAATAATAGCTTCCACCAATTGATGCAATCTTGGTTGGTCCCCATACATCACTGTGAACATATTTAAGGATCTCACGAGTATCGTGATTAAATGTATCAAACTCGACCATTGTTTTCTTACCTACTACACAATGCTCACAGAACTTTAATTTACAGGTTTTCATACCTTTTAAGTCCATGCCTCATTAGAGTTTGCAAAGGCTTCTATTCAGCATGTCCCAATCGTACATGCCATAGCTTGGTGGTGTCACTATGTGCCTCAACAATATTTGTTTCATCAGTTGTACCTCCCTTCAAATATTACAAATTGTGACGCCGAACTCCTTACAGAATCACCATAGCCCCATACATAAACTTCATTGTGCCATTTTCAATAATAATCTTGTAGCTTTTAGCTTCTAGAGCACGCATAGAAATTAGATTTTTCTTTAAATTTAGAACATATCTAACATCTTTTAGTTCTCTGATCATTCCATCAAATATTTTGGGCCAAATTGTTCATATCCCCATTGTGTGACAAGGTTGATCATTCCCCATCACAATTGCACCAGATTCTAGATTATGAAAATCCGTAAACCATTCCTTAATGAAACATAAATGATAGGTTGCTCCAGTACCAAGTATCAATTCGCTCGAACTAGCCACGTATGCTGCAAGAGTAATACTTAGTGAATAATCAGAGTTCTCATCTTTACGTGTCATGTTTGCTGCTGCTGGTTTCTTCCTTTCTCATTTTTTAGCTTTTGGACAATCTTTCCTCCATTGACCCTTTTCATGATAAAAGTCACACTTATTTCGAGCTATATTTCTGCTTCTTGATTTGGATCGAGAATTCTTTCCACCACGCTTATTCTTTTTCTCCATCGCTCTTTCTCTAGTTAACAAAGCTCCAGATGATACTCTTTCGGAATGTTTATCATTATTCTGAATTTCTAAAATGGTCAATGCTGTGCAAACATCTTTGAAAATGATCACGTTTTTCTCATATAATAAGGTAGTCACAAAATGGCTATATTCCTTTGGTAGTGAGTATAACATAATCATAACCTTGACTTCATCTTTAATATCTTTATCAAGATTCTTCAAATTAATAAGTAACTTTTTAAATCTTGAGACATGATTGTGCATTGACACCCCATGCTTTATTCGAAAGCCATATACTTGGCTTATTGCATGAAGGCGATTTTCAGGACTTTTTAGTAAGTATTTCTCCTCCAATATACGCCACAAAATCATCGCACACTCCTCATCTTTCACCCCATTTGTCAAACAAGATCTAATCTGACCACATGTTTTTTCATTCATACGATTCCAAATTTCTTCATCATACAAGTGTCTTTTATTTTTCAAAACAACATCGAGATCGATTTGAGTAAGGGCATCCATAACTTCTCTCCTCCACATGTCGAAGTTGATTTTCCCA
The DNA here is from genome assembly GCF_022201045.2 of Citrus sinensis. Lineage (NCBI taxonomy): Eukaryota > Viridiplantae > Streptophyta > Magnoliopsida > Sapindales > Rutaceae > Citrus > Citrus sinensis. The sequence continues at coordinate 29,570,022 of NC_068560.1, forward strand.
TCAAATTTTTTAATATCGATCTTTTGACCTCCTATAACATGTGCTGAATAGCGATTTGACAAATCTCGCCTCTCACATAAAGTGTCTCATAAAATAATCTCGGCAGACCTCCTGAATTCTAGAATTTTCTCAACAAAATATTTTCACTTGAAAAATAGCCTCTATGATGTTAATGTCGTGTGAATAAATGCACCAAAAAAGTTCTCAGAAGAATGAAAGGGTCATAACGGTCCCACTTAAAACCCAAACTCCTTAAACTTTTATCGCTTTGTTGACAGAACTTTCAATAGACTGTCTCCCAAGTACAAATGGTCATCTCCACTGTATACGTGAACAGTACCGTATACATTAACAAATTTTGGGATGCTTAGAATGGAAGAAGTGTCATCTATTTATAGGGAAAACAATGGTACTATTGCACCAACCCCTTTACTATTCTCCCTAACCTAACCTAAGTAAATTGTCAATGTTGTCTATTTGGCAAATTTAACAAATTTGCCAACTTTTCATTTTTTTTCTTCAATTGTTTGGTAGCCTTTTGAAAATTTGCATGTTTTCTTGAAATTTGGATGCCACATGCATGGCCAATTATGACTTTTCAACGTATATATCTTGCCAGGGATCATTCTGCGAGAAGGTTACTGGTAACTACAGTGAGTGTTGCAGTAGTTCATTTTAATTTCTTGGTTCTTATCATTTCTCTCCTTACTTAAAATAAAAGCAACCAAAAAACCTTTCTATTTCGTGCCAACAATCTCTATTTATCTTGTACGTGAGTTAATAACGTTTCTATTTAATTTGTTTTTTTGGTAGTTAAGTTTACTTGGACAAATATTTCAGTCTTATATTTATGTCCTTGTAGGCTAGGGCTGATTAGTTTGCAGCAATTTCTCGACTTGCAAGCTCACAACATTTTCAATGATTCTTAAGAGAGTGGAAACGTTTGAGAGCCAACAAGAAATTTGGCTTAAAAAATATTGGAAGGAAACATATACCAAAATAAATGGGACCCATTGTTGTCTAGGTTTTAAGGTAAAATCACATACTAAGAAAATGACGCTTCAATGTCGCATTCCAAAAAGCAATTGAACCACTGCAAATTTATCCTCATTTTTTAGGAAAACAAAAAGACCAAAAGTTGAATAAAAGACGAAAGAATTTTATGCGAAGAACCTCACCCTTTTACACAAAAACAAAACCCGTAAATTTTCCATCCTCAGCAGCTCAGCGTATATATTATATTTGTTGTGATTTGTGATGTGATGCCTTCTCAGTTTAATATATTTTCAGAAATTGAAAAAGAGTCATATTCTGTTTCTTTTACTGATAACCTTTTACCTCTCATTTTAAATATGATCAAAATTCTTACAAAATTAATTAAAGATCTTGATCAGAACTAGTTGAAAGAACGTATTTTGGTGAAATATGAAATCTCTATTAAATTAAAGCAAAACTAAAAGCATCGTAGCTAATTTATTTTATTTTATAAGTGATAAAGGAGTGCACAAGATGCTAGCAAAATTTAAAAGAAGTATACGTTCCTTTTCAGAATAAGTATACCTGAGAAAAAACACATAATAAGTATACCTAAAGAATTATTGAGAGTTATAGTAATCTGAGCAACAAAATGGGTGCTAATAGTTTAATAAGAGTTTTAAATGGGCACTAATAGTTTAATAATTGTTGAACTACTTTGGTTTTGTTAAATGGGAGACTTCCAATTTTCCCGTATTGCCTATTTTCAAATACATTTTCATTTATATTTATTATAAATTAAATAAGTGATATGAATAGAAACATTTGGGTGTTTGTAGTGATATATAAAATTTTATATTGATTCTCATTATTGTTTGCTTTACTTGCATATTTACTATTCTTATTATTCCTATAACTATTATTACTGTTTCGGAAATTAAAGCTTCGATCAAACATTTAAATTAACAAACTTTCGTGTGCTTGAACCTTCCTCCAACCTAATTAAATATCTTGGATTGCTAATTGCATATTAATTAACTTATGAGTTGTCTCACTACATAATTGATTTTGAAATGATCTTTGACACTCATACCATCTTTAATATCAGTTATTAACCATTAAAAAAAAGTATTGTATGCATGTGGCAACTCAAAACAATCTAGTACTAGTCTGTGCTCTGGTGCGACCCTTATGCAGAATGCAAGCTTCAGGGCTCAAGCTGCGCATTCTACAAAGAGGTGGCAGTCCTGCAAGCTGCAATGCATTTTGTTCAAAGCCATTGTTTTGAAAACTAGTAGCTTGGGAAAGCTGAAACGTTAATAATAATATAGTGAAATATTTTTATTAGCGACTCTACATGCATTTTAATAAATGACAATCCCACATATCGACTGCCAATATATGTGTTCATTCTCTTTTTGTTTATGTCATAATTTTCTGAGAGAAAAGGAAGGGAATTTATAAATGATTATAGCAGATTCTCGAAAATACCTAATCTTTGAATAATTATTATATTTTCATTTTTTGAACTAAAATCGTTCTGGCTTATTCTTTGAGTAAACTTGGGTATAAACTTGTACTTGTAGCGTCTCGGCATTAGAAAAACCCCTCAGGCCCTTGTTTTCACAGGTATTCCTGCCAGATTATGAGCTTATCATTTGTTATTATTGTTAACAAGATCACATATACATTTTCAATAATAATTATAAAAGAAGGGATTTATTTAATTTTTTTAAGAATATATTAACATTTGCTGTAAACATGAATGATGGAGTAAATAAATTTGGTTACTACGTGAGCAAACTATTGAAACATAACATCAAATTTGGTGACTAAGTGAGAACCCCCATTGGAATTAAAAAAAAAAAGCAAGGAGATGAATTTCAAAGATTATTCAAGTAATTACATGTTAAATTTATTTTTAGAAAACTAAATTAAATGTCACTAACATAAAACATGCTTTTATCTTGTGTGATGGTTTTAATTTTATCACTTTTTGACCAAAGGTTAACTTTATTTCGTCATGTACCATCCTATTTTTTTTCTTGCCAAATTTAGTTTCTTTTACTGATAACCTTTTTTCTTCTCATTTTAAATATGATTAAAATTTCTTGCGAAATTGATTAAAGATCTTCATCAGAACAAGTTGAAAAAATGTATTTTGGTAAAATATGGAATCTTTATTAAATTGAAGCAAAACTAAAAGTATAGTAGCTAATTTAATTTATTTTATAAGTGTTAAAGGAGTGCACAAGATGCTAGCAAAATTTAAAAGAAGTATACGTTCATTTTTAGAATAAGTATACAAGAGAAAGAACACATAATAAGTATACCTAAAGAATAACTGAGAGTTATAGAAATCTGAGCAACAAAATGAGTGCTAATAGTTTAATAAGAGTTTTAAAGGGGCGTTAATAGTTTAATAAGAGCAACAAAAAGGGTTTTATAAGAGTTTTGAAGGGGAGCTAATAGTTTAATAATTGTTGAACTATTTTGGTTTTGTTAAATGGGAGATTGCAAATTTGCCCGTATTGCTTATTTTCAAATACATTTTTATTTATATTCATTATAAATTAAATAAATGATATAAATAAAAACACGGTGTTTGTAGTGATTTTATATAATTTCATATTGATTCTCATTATTGTTTGTTTTACTATCATACTACAATTTAATACGGTGGATTCGGATTGGTTTAAAAATTCATATAGAATTATTAAGCCTAATGAGATTTTCATGGAGTTGGAGAAATGTGCTCAACAGAAACCTTGTAGCATTTTGGTATTTGATTTTGGAGAAAAACAACTAGAGTTTTCAAAAATCACCCGTCATGCAGTAATTGACGACAAAGTTATTTTCAGCCAAAGCATAATCTATGTGAGGGGAGTTAGGTGTTTGGACATGGGCGAAGTACGAAGTAACATGTTGCAAGAGATCGCTTGCCATAACTCATTGGACTTTTTGTGTTGGAATAAGTCGGGGTGACCCGAAAGGTGAAAAGATACAATACAACCAAAATGCCAATGTGATGGAGTTCCTCGTGCAATTGGCGAAACGCAGAGATGGAGAAGGCAACAACTTTATGCAGAACTTACCTATGGTGCTAGTGAACGAATTTGGCATGTCTAAGAAGGCCGATAAGATAAATGAGAAGGAAAGAATTTTTCTATGATTATTATAACAAGACAGTGTAGTTATAATGCAGCAATTTCCGCATGTTTAAAATGTCAAGAATTTGGAGTATTATGTCACTAAAGGGTTGAACAAAAAGGAAGCTATCGAAATAGTGAACTTATTGGTGTCACTGAGAGCTCCCAAAATGAAATTAGACTTGGACTACCCCGAGCAATGGATAGAGAAAGTGCGCAATAAAGTGAGAGAGGACGTGAAACGGTTCAAAGATCAAATTTGGTTACTAAGTGAGAACCCCCATTGGAATTTTTTAAAAAAAGTGAAGGATATGTATTTAAAAAATTATCGAAGTAATTACATGTTAAATTTATTTTTAGAAAACTAAATTAAATGTCACTAACATATAACATGCTTACATCTTGTGTGATGGTTTTAATTTTATTTCTTTTTTACCAAAGGTTAAGTTTATTTCGTCATGTAACACCCTATTTTTTTCTCGCCAAATTTAGTTTCTTATACTGATAACTTTTTTCTTCTCATTTTAAATGTGATCAAAATTTCTTAAGAAATTAATTAAATATCTTGATCAGAACGAGTTTAAAAAACGTATTTTGGTAAAATATGAAATCTCTATTAAATTGAAGCAAAACTAAAAGTATAGTAGCTAATTTAATTTATTTTATAAGTGTTAAAGGAGTGTACAAGATACTAACAAAATTTAAAAGAAGTATACGTTCCTTTTCGGAATAAGTATACTTGAGAAAAAACACATAATAAGTATACCTAAAGAATAATTGAGAGTTATAGAAATCTAAGCAACAAAATGGGTGCTAATAGTTTAATAAGAGCAACATAAGAGGTTTTATAAGAGTTTTGAAGGGGAGCTAATTGTTTAATAATTGTTGAACTATTTTGGTTTTGTTAAATGAGAGATTACCAATTTTCCCGTATTGCCTATTTTCAAATACATTTTTATTTATATTTATTATAAATTAAATAAGTGATATGAATAGAAACACTTGGGTTTTTGTAGTGATTATATATAATTTCATATTGATTCTCATTATTGTTTGTTTTACTATCATACTACAATTTAATACGGTGGATCCGGATTGGTTTAAAAATTCATATAGAATTATAAAGCCTAGTGAGATTTTCATGGAGTTGAGACATGTGCTCGACAGAAACCTTGTAGCATTTTGATTCCGGAGAGAAACACCTGGGGGTTTCAAAAACCACCCGTCATGTAGTAATTGACGACGAAGTTATTTTCAGCCAAAGCATAATCTATGTGAGGGAGTTGGGTGCTTGGACATGGGCGAAGTACGAAGCAACATGTTGCAAGAGATCACTTGCCATAAGTTGGGGTGACCCGAAAGGTGAAAAGATACAATACAACCAAATTACTAATGTGATGGAGTTCCTCATGCAATTGGCGAAACGCATAATCTATGTGAGGGTGTTGGGTGCTTGGAAATGGGCGAAGTACGAAGTAACATTTTGCAAGAGATCACTTGTCCACGGGTTTGATGTACTTTTGCAAGAGAGCACTTGCCATAAGCCGGGGTTCAAGAGAAGCGAGCCGATGATATATAATTGTGTCCTTAGCTGGCCAAAAATGTTGTGAGCTTAATCTATTATTTATCAGTTAAGTCACTTACTATTGGACGGACGATGAGTGGAGTGCTTGCCCAAATGTTGTAATTTTATTTGTGTAACTCGTCGCATTGTCCTCCTAATTTTGTTTATTAGGGTTATCAAAACTATTCTTAATTTGTAAATCCAACCGCTTTGGGTTGGGGAGCAGACATTAAACACAATAGATGTAATTGATAGTTGGAGATAAGGGGTGGGTATTGCGGGATTTAAATTTAATGTTGAGCTTGACTTTTTGTTATCATTTTAGGAATATATATTTGGTAGTTATTAAATAAAAATATGAAATTAATTAAATCTTAATTTTATATTATTGTACAAGCACATGTGATAGAAGATTATGGAGAATTGATCATAGGTGAACTCAACACTATATCCAAATCCATGCATTGGTTTATTTGGGTTGTGTTTTGAAGATGCATGTACCTTCACATATGTTGATTGAATTATAAAAGAATTCAGTGGGGCAATTGCATAGTATTCCTATTATGAATTGAGAGGGTACTTTGAACTAGACTCTATTGAAAATATATAAAACGATGATATTTGAACACACCAATCCTTTCATGAGAGAGTGGATTGTTTTTAGTTTTTAGTAAGGATAATTTTTTTAAATGATTTAAATTGATTGAAAATAGGATTGGAGAGCATGAGGTTGAACAACACCATTGAAAAGGTTTAAAATTATGTGGATTGGACCAATCCAATCCAATCCAAATAAATTTTATGTTGCAAAATTAAGTCTCCTTAATTAAATAATAAAATAAGTCATTCTGTGATGTTGTTATACACCCAATACAAGAAGTTAGCTAGAGCACAAGCTAATCAACTCAAACTACACTATAACCAAATGAATCCCAATACAAGATATTAGCTAGAGTGCCAATTAATTAATTCAAACTACATCATGATAACAAATGAATCAATCACCAGCCACGATTAATCCCGGCAATTCAAAAAATTATTCACAACTTGTATTAATGCTCCTTGAAACAAAGAAACCAAATGCAGACAGAGTCGGATGCAGTTTCAGATAAATATTGGACTAAGAAATGTTATTATTATATATTTTACGTCCCAATAGTGGCATAGATATGTATGGTTAGATGCAATCAACCGTTCACAAAATTATAATTTGATTAGGATAATATTTTAATTTTAATTATTTAAAATTCAAAATTTTTAATTTTATTGGTGATTTAAAATATATATATCAATTAATTAAAAATAAAATTGTCTCCATTAACCTTGAATATTACCTATTAGTTATTACGTAATCAGTCATTTATCTACTAATTTAAATCAATGGTGATGATTAAAACATTTAAATCCAAAGGTTCATAACAAACTCATTATTAATGATGAAAAAATTCATACATTATCATAGAAAAATCCTAAAAGTAGTATGTTTTAGCTACACTAATTTCTTTCAACCCAAAATGTTTAATTACTAAATGGTGTCATTTTACCAAATAATTAACCAATAAGCAATAAGAAGATGGTGAGAATGGGCTACAGCTGGACTTTGACATATGTTAAATTAAATTTTGTAAATATATTGTATATAGTACCAATGAAGAAGAGTAAGAATTTTGTGCTATAAGTACAGTAATTGACATAATTACTGCTATAGTTCTGTAGAATATATTGTATTGCATCGTATTGTTGTAAGGCAAATTAGTAAACGTCAAGTTACCACATCAACAAACAAGATCCTGTAAGCATTGCCAAGGCAGCAGTATACCCATTGAAAGTAAGCACTTTTTGCCCACTACTATTAATAAGACTTGTTCCACCTTCGTTAATGTACCTCCACACATTGAAGTCCCCTGCGCAATTAACACAGTTGCTCAAAATTTATTATAATGAATAAAAAAAACAATATTTCGCTAACCATATTGGAAAAATTAATTACATGTATATACCCCTTTGGCTGGTGTAGCTGCAACCAGAATTGAGTGCTTTCCTTATGTCCTTAACACTTGCCTTGTTGTGGAAATTGAAGTTCGATAATAACTTTTCAACGCAATCAAGCATGAGCTGTGTTTCCCCAAAGCAAGGTCCATTGCAGAATAAATCAGCGGCTCCAGGAGGCACATTTATGTTTCCACTTTCATTCAATCTATATTCCTTATCACAACCGGCTGTATAAATCTGTGAAAAACAAAATCAAGAGAGCAAATAGCAATTAATAATATATTTAAGCAAACTAAAGAACCAGTTTAAGAGATTAAATATCACTCACAAATCTATCATTGAAACATAAATAGGCTTTGGCAAGTGCTTCTGCCGGGTTGTCGGCTGCATATGATCCTGTTCATGCATGAGTTATGAATAGCTTGATGAGAAATGAAAAAAATATGTATACTGAATGACTAAAGAGAAGAAGCACACATAGTGTTACAAGGTAACCATACATATACACATATATGATGATAATGACCTGAGAAGCAGCAGCAGCAAGATATGGCTATGAAGATCAAAACGGACATGATGAATGAATTTGGTTTTGGCAAAACTGAGTGTGTCATAATGATTAAGAAGCTGTAACCCCTAAGCAATAAGAAATATCTGCTAGTGGGTGGTGAAGATTTATATAAATGATAACTTTATGAAACTAATAGTATTGGCGTTACGGATTTGTAGGCAACAAAAGTTGTCCAAGAAAGTACTAAACCACATGTCACATGCCTGTTTACAGTGGAAATTGAGCTGATTAAACAATATTATCAAGGTTGGTTGATAGTTTTGATATATGATTAGCAGCAAATGGTTGGAGACAGAGAGAGTGAAGTTGGTGTGTGTAAGTCACCAACTTGCACTTGCTTTGAAACTTTATGACTTTCATTTCCTTTTCTAAGTGTTGGAATGGAGAAGCGGATAAGAGCTTTTGTCTGTCAAAATGGACGTAAAAAATATAAAAAAAAATTAGTAATCCGAATTGGAGATGCGGGGTATCGATCCCCGTACCTCTCGCATGCTAAGCGAGCGCTCTACCATCTGAGCTACATCCCCATGCGATAACGATTTTAAAACAGTTATTTTAAAAAGTTACACTGTTTAATCAATGTCACCACCCACAAAAGGAGCAAAATTTTGCTGTGTGGGAGTTAGTTTGAGGCTGACACGCTGCACAATGCAAAAGGATTGGAAATCTCGAGTCTTTTTAATTTTTATCATTTTGCTAATAATTTTTTTATATATTTATTATAAGAAAATTTTCACAAAATAAATAAATATAAAAAAAAATTATTATTAATTTTTTTGTTCATATCAAAACATATATTTTTTGTTTTTAATGCTTAATTTTTTATTTAATTTATATTCATGTAATTTATTTAATTTATAATAAATATAAATAAAAGAGTAATTAAAAATAAAGGTAATATTATAAATTTATGCTATCAGAGGGGGTTTTTGACCATTATAAAAACAGAAGGGGGGTAAATGATATATGTTAACTATCAGAGGGGGTTTTTGACCATTATAAAAACAGAAGGGGGGTAAATGATATATGTTAATTATCAGAGGGGGTTTTTGACCATTATAAAAACAGAAGGGGGATAAATGACATATGTTAATTACTGTAGGGGGAAAGTGGCAATCCCCCATATTCTTACAGTAGGATTTTAAAGGCTTCGTTACTTCTATCTGCTCAAGACTTCATCTCCACTCTTACATTTGTTTTGCTAAGTTTCCATTCACCATCTTGCTCATTTCTCCAACGATCATGCTCGATGGTTGCAGACTTACTTTTCTCATTAAATGGTCTGAGATACATCACTGGATGTTATCTGGCAATTGCCGAAATGGCATAGGCAGACGATAACACAGTTATAAATGGTTGATATGAGAAGAAGGGATGGTTGCCAAAGTCACTAACATAAAGTATGGCGGTGCTATGATAGAACCAATAGTCAGAATTCAACACACTAATCACCAATTAAAAACCATAGCAAATCACCAAATGGTGGGCCTAATATTCGGGTTCTCATTAACAAAAACTCTGGGAATCTACAGCGAAGTAATTGCTAAAAGATCATTAAAAAAACACGAATTTAAGTAGTTTTAGATGTTGCCCTCATTATCAATAAAGCACAAATCACCAACCATTTTAACGTCTAACCATTAATTTAAAGTCTCGAAATAGCATGGACGTTGCATGTTTGTCATTTCATAGGCGAAATGGGAGAATACAAGAATCTCCAGTTCGTAAAGGAAACGCATCAACCTCAATTCATTGTGTAAACAACATATAAAGAAAGAACCGAACAAATTCCACTTCTTGCTCTACTTGATGTACTGAGACAGCCACTTAAATCCCTCTCCGTAACCCATTTTGCGGACAATGCTGCACATGAATACCTCAAGGGGACGAACGTTTGAATCAACCAGATTCACCTTACCCTTGCCAGTGGTGAAGTTGGTCAGTCCAAGGTGATATCGCAACTCATCTTCTGACGCAGCATATGGGATATCAATTTTGTTGCCCAAAATAAGGAATGGAACATTGGCCAAGGATTCATCTGAAAGAAGGGCATCAAGCTCCCTTTTCGACTCAGCAAACCTCTCCTTGTCATACGCATCTACCAGGTACACAACCGCATCAACCTTCACAAGAATATTATACATTATTCAGATGATGCTTAAGAAAATCAGATAAACATATAATATTCCAGATACAGGATGACCAGTAGCTGCAAATAATGCATCAATATACCGAACATTGCCCAATGCTTCTTCCGGTAATTCAATCAATCTACATAAATATCAACACAATGGCAAGCCAAAAATATATGTATGGTGAGGCACTATTAGAACACCTTTTAGAAGACAAAAAGGTACTATCAGCGAACTCCCATTTTTATTTGTTCTTTGCCTCCCATGAATCAGAATAATCACATAAACCATTATCTGGGATTAATGGAGGCAACAAAATCGAAGGATGTACTTCATTCAACAATTGAAAAAAATATCTTGGTAAATCTTTCGGATTCTACCGGCGAAGCAACTTTGCATTTTCACAAAATATTTTCCATAACACCTATATTTTCAATTTAGTGGTAATGCGTTATCATGCAAAATATTAATCTTTTTCATTTGATTTCCTCCATCAACAAAACGAGATAAATCTGAATAAAATTAACTAGATACTACGTACAATTCCAAATATCCAAAAACAAATCAACTCCGTACGCTCATTGACATTATTTGATTCTACCACCCTATTTACAAAATTTAATCACCAAAAAATTCAACTTTCTAAAAATCTCTAAATTCAATTTTCTTTGTTTTAAATGAACCAATTACCTTGGCGTAGTAATCTTTCCAAACTCTACGAGCAATCTGATGCCCTCCCAAATCAAAAGCCTTAAACTTGATTTTCCCAATACTCAGTTCCTCCGAAGTGGGATGTTGTGTTGGTTGATGTTGCACTAATCTCTGATTGATCACAAAACACACAATAGAAAATAATCAGTTTTAATCCAAATTAACTATTAATAAGAAAAGATGCCCACAACAAAAATTATAATTACCTCATCTTTCAACATATGAAGCAGCGTCGTTTTACCGGCATTATCGAGGCCGAGAAACAAGATCTTGGCCTCTTTTTGCCAGAGCCCAAGAGATGCAAGAATCCCATAAAACCAATCAAACAAAAACATGGGTTTCTTTTATTACTCCTTATTTATAATGAATCTATCAAAAAGATCGAATTTTGGCTGAAATATGATGAATCTTTGAGATAATTAGGAGGAATCAACGAGTGCGTGATACCAGCAAAACCTAAGAAGGAAAAAACTAGAAATTAAGAAGGGGAGTGAGAAAGAAAATTATATACGTGCATGCGTGTGTGGCACCATTGCTGAGGTGGCGAGTGGTGACTGGCAGAGTTTGCGTTTGCGTGGTTGGACCAATGAGATTCAAAGAGATTGTGGTAGTTGGGGTGCGGGTAGGTGAGTTTGGACCGTTGATGGAGATTTCAACGGTTGGGATTTGTTTGGTGCATTTATTTGTTTGCTTTTCTTTGACTAGTGGGAGGAGTGCGATTTTTTATCATTCATTTTGTTGGTAAGATTAGTTTATAGACGCGACCATTTTCAGATGATTTACAAGAACAATTCTACTAATATTTTAATTAAATTTTATCGAGACAAGTGTAATTTATTGTGTTTTGATTTTATCAGCCCAATATTACTCCTTAATTCATGGGATTTAAATTTGTGAGCATTAAACAAAACTCTCATAACAGTACCTTTCTTTTTAATGAGAAAAAAATTATTAAATGAGAAAAAAAGGAGAATAAGAAATACAAGTTGAGCGACGAAACGATATTTAAATAACTCAAGTAATTTTAAAAAAGTTTTTTCGAATGCAAATCAGTAGATCAGCTCTATATGTGAAAGAATTACAAGATAATCTTAAATTTACCAAAAGTCAGCAGCTAAATTCACCTCTTAGTAAATATGACAGCAGATGAGTTCATAGATTTTATTTAAAAAAAAAAAAAAACTCTTGTGTAGCGTAGGAATAAGATATTTTATTTGTATGGGGAAAAAAATTCAGGTTGGAATAGTGAGGAGTGCAGATATTTCAATTTAATAAGAGTACTTGTTATTTATCATTTTCTTCTTTCCTTTATGGTGTAGAAAATCTCAATTATCATAACACACAAAGTTATAAAAACGAAATTTCAATAATAAATATAAAAGGAGAAACACAACAGCATCAAACAAATTGATCGCGTTTGATGCTGTATGCTCCACTTTATGATCCACTTTTGGGACACGTAAGCCTCTCAGATACCAAGTTCTAACCTCGAAGCCTAAAGATTCATCATTATTGGTCCTTAATTATTAGTTTATCAAAGTAAGATATTGATTTATTTAGTTTATACTCTAATTTAATAAGTTAGATTTGTGCCCGATGTCCATTATCTTGGCACAATAAGTCACTCCAAGTATAATGGCTATTCTTGATTTTCTTATAGATTTGTTAATTATCTTTGGGGAAGATCAAAAATCCTAATTTGAATATAATCTTTAGATTCTCTTTTGAATATTATGAAGAGAATCATTTAACCCAAAATAAATAAATAAATAAATAAAACGAAGCTTCGACAGTAAATAAGTAATCCGCATGGTAACTTCAAGTCACACATTAGGCTTTGTCGAATTAAAACTTAACAACTGCGAAGAAACAATCGATCTCATCAAACTCACATCTATCTTTTTCTGGTGTAAATAATGACTGATTGACATTGATATTATACCAAGTGTTACGTAAAAACTTCAATGAGACCCCACGTTGCATGTGAACTTATTCTTATCCATTTTGGACTTATCATGGCCATGATTTTCAATGCTTAAATGACAAAAAAAGGCCAAATCAAAATAAAACAAGTACCCAGAGATAAACAGCCCATTGTCTAAGAAACCACCAAAAATAGGAGAAATTATAGAGAGCCCCCCAAAACCCACAATATCGCCAATAGATTCATCGTCAAACCTCTCTGTCTCTCTATACACATATATATGTATATATATATATGTGTGTGCGCGCTCCTGCATCACCCATCTCACATCATCCGAAAAATCACAAGCTAAAAGTGTCAAACTCTTCTTCTTAAGTTTCAACTAGTTTCAGCCTTTTGATCAGAGCAGAGATCATGTCAGTTGGTGACGCGGCGGCAAAAGAGAGGAAGATCCTCGTGGCAGTTGATGAGGGTGAGGAGAGCATGTATGCTCTCACCTGGTGTCTCACAAATGTGATTTCTCCAAATTCCAAGGATACCCTCATCCTGCTCCATGCTCAGGCCCCCAGAGCTGCTTACACTGCTTTGGATGGCACAGGTATTTTCCCATGGTTTAATGACGTTTGGATCCCTTGTTTTTGACAAAATCACAATTAAGGATAAGAAAGGCGTGTTTTTCAATTGTTTCCATTCTGATCAGTGAGTGATTTTATTGAGTGGCGTGTTGGTAATTATGATTGTGCCTCAGGGTATTTGTTTTCAACTGATATCATGTCAACGATGGACAAGTACCATAACGACGCTGCTGACCGTCTGATCGAGAAGGCCAAGAATATGTGTAAAGATCATGTTAACGATGTGAGTGCGAAGGGCTTCGCGTGCTTACATACATATCCAGGATACAATTGTCTTTTTAAACTATAAATCTGACTGGACGAATTTGCCCCTGGCGTAGGTTAAGGTGGAGACGAGAGTTGAGTCCGGTGATCCAAGGGACGTGATTTGCGAGATGGTACAGAAGCTGGGTGTGGACGTGTTAGTCATGGGTAGCCATGGCTACGGTTGGTTCAAAAGGTTAGTCTTTATCTTAGCAAAACTAAAACATCTATTTTCAAAGAGTCAAATAAGATTAATTTTGCATTATTTCTTGTGAATTGACTAGATACAATATAATTTTTTTTTTTAATTTGGATTTTTTGGGATGGCAGGGCCTTCTTGGGGAGTGTGAGCAATCATTGTGCACAAAATGTGAAGTGTCCCGTCTTGATCGTTAAGAAGCCCAAATCCAACAATCTTGGAAAGTAAATAATCTGCTTTTGTTCTTGAAAATTTATGTTGTGTATTGTATGATATAACTTCAAGATTTTTCCCTTTTTGTTGCAGTGTAAATGTGTGTACGTACAAATAAAATCTATCGACTATGAGAAGTTTGTTTGTGAGGTTTTTTGGTACAAAAGTTTATCAATTTAAAATTTAAGTTATATTACTTCAAATTTGGATTAAGAAAAATTAGTTGTGCATTTCTCGATATGCCATGCTACTTCCTGGACTTGAATTTGTAATCGGGTGCGACACCATATCAGGGTTGAGGATTTCAAATATTATTAGACTAGTAATTGAGATATTTTAAAAAAATGAAAAATTTCACGCGAGTCTTATATCGAAATGCTATAAAAATTTAGAAAGTGTTAAAAAAATGGATGAAGAAAGGAAGCAAGGGAATTTTTACTATAGTTATGGCAACAGTCTACGAAATCTTTTTCTATTAAATGTACCCTACACAACCAATAATTCCATGGATTCAAAAACACAATAGCTTTTAAGAAATTCCAAATCGCAAACGTTTTTAAGTTGTGAGAAAAACATGGTAAATTTAGCCATCTGTCACATCCCAACCACATTCAAACACTGGATTATGCCACAGTGTTGTGATCAATTTAGATTCTGTTTAGTAAAAGATTTAAAATGATTTTGGTTCCTACTTTCTCTCTTTTGACTTCAAATATCTTAGCCCATTTTGCGCATGGAATCTCTCTCATTTCTCAACTTGATTCATTGGTCACAAAAAGAGGAAAAAAATACACAAGATTGCTAAGCTAGCAAGCAAGAATAATGTAAGTTTTGTTTTACAAAACATATTTGTATCATCCTTCTTATTCTTTGTTCTTGCTTTCATGCAAGTTAGCAAATATGTGACTTAATATTCTAACTGCAACGACAAAACAATGCAGATACTAAGCAGAAGAATTAGCCATGAAGTTGAAGCTTGATCCCAAGAGGCTCTGCCCAAAAATTGTTCTGAGGCCTCTCTGTTTTCTCATTTTTCTAGTAACGTCCTCTTTAAACTTCAGTGCTGTGTTATGTTTAATTTAGTCACAAATTTGCTGAGAAAAACTTAATGACTTTGCAGGGATTTTGCGCTTTTGGAACCTTAAAAATATGGTTAATGACCATTAAAACTGCGCATGAAATCAAGCAAGAAGCATCTGGAGTACTCAACAATTCCTTTTCGGAGATTGAGACAACTGCAAGACTGCTACTTCCTCTAAATTCTTCTGCTTTCAATCTAGCAAGATCTCTTAGTTCGTATCTAAATGGAACAGAACTTTCATTTGATACCATTCAAACTAAGGTTTATGAGTTAATCAATTTGCTCTTGCAACAACTATTGAATTAAGATGGGACGGAAGTTTTACTAATGGCGTCTTTAATTTTGTTTTATTATGTTCAGGTTGCACCAACATTGTTCTTGGCACTTTCAACAATTCCACACTTGTCACTAGTTTCTTATTTGGGACTAGATGGCCTATCGTTCTCATATTTCAATGATGGAGACCAAACTCTTGCGGTGTATTCCAACAGTTCATTTGCTGCAAATTGGTACACTCAGCCTGTGAATCGCGACACGGGGATGTTGTATGGCAATGCAATTGCTTCAATACCTATTGTTTCTGCAAATGCAAGTTGGTTTCAAGAGGTCATAAATAGTACGAACGGGTATTCTTCGTTAGTGACGGGATTGAACAAGGAAGAAGGTAGTATATTTCTTCATACTTTTGCTATGGATGGAACCGGTTTTATTTCCCTTGGCTTCCCAGCAAAAGTGGTGATTGATCTTTTTGCGGCGTTGGACTTTCATGGAGGAGATTTGCATTTGGCTGCTGCAGATGGGCAAGTTATTATACAGACGAAACTTCAGAACACTGAAATGGTGATATATAATAGTACTCTTTTGCTGCAGAAATTGAATGATGATGATTCTCCTGAAGGTTCTATTGCTAATCATTCATGTGTATCCGATAAAGGAAATCCAACTAAGTTTAATATGAAAATCATGGGAAAAAAGTACATTTTCTATTGCTCCACCCTTCAAATTGCTGGAGTCCAATCGGTATGTCCTTGTTGCTTGTATGTTTGTGCAAGAGAGCTGTTCAAAATTTACCCTTTGGAAGTTTAACGCACTTGCAAATGTATGATTTTTTTCAGGTATATGTATTGGCTTATGACAGTAATGGATTGGGAAGCCTTGTCAGCAGAAACAACAAGCTATCACTTATGCTTCTTGTGCTTATGTTTATAGCTGGAGTAATCTCTCTTGGCCTCTTCATAATCTTAATTGCAAAAGCTGCAAAGAGAGAGATGTTCTTATGTGCTGCCCTAATCAAGCAAATGAATGCGACAGAACAAGCAGAACGCAAGAGTATGAACAAAACTTTTGCTCTTGCCAAAGCAAGCCATGATGTCCGTGCTTCTCTTGCAGCAATTATCGGTTTGGTAGAGCTTTGTCATGAAGATGCCAATCCTGGAACTGATTTAGCAGAAAATTTGGGACTGATAAGAACTTGCTCGAAGGATCTACTAGGTCAGTTTGCTCTCAACTTTCCTTGTTCTCAAATGGGTACTGTATATTTAGTCATAAATTTGCCTTGTTTGTTTAAAATGATTCAGGCATATTGAATTCAGTCATGGAGATGAGTAAAATTGAAGCTGGAAAAATGGAACTTGTAGAAGAAGAATTCAACTTGGCTCAATTACTTGAAGAAGTGGTTGATATGTACTATCATGTGGGCATAAAGAAAGGAGTTGATGTTGTCCTTGATCCTTGTGATGGCTCTGTTCTAGGATCATGCCATGTACGAGGTGATCGCGTAAAACTTAAACAAATTTTATGCAACTTAGTTAGCAATTCCATGAAGTTTACATCGGAAGGTCATATCTCAGTTCGCGCAGCAGTAAAGAAGAAGAGTTTCAAACAAGACATCATTGCTTCTAACCGTAATGTTATCTCAAAGTGTTTATCCAAGTTGTTTTTCAGGAATAAGGAAGGTTTTGATGATCTAGATGCCCTTCATTCAGTTGAGCGGAATCCCAATTTACTGCAGTTTGAATTTGAGGTGGATGATACGGGCAAGGGGATTCCTAAGGACAAGCAGAACTCTATTTTTGAAGAATTTGTTCAAGTTAAGGAAACTGCTCTTGGTCATCAAGAAGGCCTTGGCTTGGGACTTGGTATTGTTCAATCCATGGTCAGTGAGTAAGAAGATACCTTGTTAGTTTAATATCCTGTTGTTTGGTCTATATTCAAAATCCTGAATATAGCTTTTCAGTTGAAATGTTGATATTGTGTTTCAGGTACATTTAATGAAAGGAGAGATAGCAATTGCAGATAAAGAGCCTGGAGAAAGAGGCGTTTGCTTCAGGTTCAACGTACTTCTGACTGTAGTGTGTGAACGCGAGCGTCCTGACACTGATGAAGAAGATCCTAGAACACATAATGACTGGCCTCAAACAGGACTTCATCAGCATTTTGCATCTTTTTGGGGCTCTGCAGCTAAATCCGAGGGATCTCATATGATACTCTTCATAGCCGGTGAGGAACGCAGAAGAGTCCTGAAGAGGTACATAGAAAATAGCTTAAACATTAAAGTTACAATTGTGAAACAAGAGAAAAATCTCCATCAGGAGCTGAGAAAAGTGAAGCGAAAAATGGATCCTTCCAGTATTGGTTACGCCGAAAAGCCTGAGTCAAGTTTAGTTGATTCCTTAACCATGTCTGCATCTAGCAGTTCTGATACAGGACATCATGATGTGGCACTAGACATTAAAGATGATTATGACAATGTTTCCCCACATTCTAAAAAGGCCAGCTCCAAATGTTTATCGAGCTTCACGCTGGTAGTGATTGATGCAACTGCTGGTTCTGTATCCGAATTGGTCAAAATTCTTGCCAACTTCAAGAGAGACGTACCTAGCTTGTCATGCAAGGTTGTCTGGATAGATAATTCAGTCATACGCAATGCTCATTCCCGAGAGTATAGGCTACTTCCTATATGTGATCATGTCATAAGTAGACCATTTCATGGTTCTCGTTTGATTGAAGTGTTGAAGCTATTACCCGAATGCAAAGGTGCATCTCAAAGGAATTTCCCAAAGTTAAAGATGGAAGCATCATCTCAAGAACTCCAGCATTGCACTGACCCGAATCCTTTGAACAAGTTGAAGAGCTTCGGGGCAGAGGCCGGAGCTTCTATTTCATCACATTGCAGCTCACTCCAACAAGTAGCAGCACAAAGTGATGGAAAATGTAGTGAGAAGCCATTGAATGGGAAGAAATTTCTGGTTGTTGAAGATGATGCTATAGTGCTTAAGGTAACTAGTGCTGTTCTCGGGAAACTTGGAGCAAAATTTGAAGTTTGCAGAAATGGGAAAGAGGCCTTTGATCATGTATGCAAAATTTTAAGTGATTTAAGGAAGGAAGGAAAGGCTCTGCCTTATGATTATATTATGATGGATTGCGAGGTAATTCTACAAACTTTATCTCAAAAGCATTAATCTTATTTGGGGGATAATAATATCTGGGATACTACATGTATTATAGTAACTTGTAATTTTTATTTTTATTTTTTTCCCAACTCGACAGATGCCTGTAATGAATGGATGCGAAGCAACGAGATTGATAAGAAAAGAGGAAGAACAATATGATGTTCATATTCCAATAATAGCATTAACAGCTCATGCAATGGCTGGAGTAGCAAGCAAGATTGTTGATGCTGGAATGGACTTTCATTTAACAAAGCCATTGCAAAAGGATAAGTTGTTGGATGTCGTCAAATCTATTGACGAGAAGATGGAAAAACAATAAAGATAGTTGACACAATTTTGTTCATTTCTTGAATTTTAATCACAGCCACAAAGCAACCATTGCATAATGGTTGCTCTGTACGTACAAAAGCATTGTTAATAGTGAAATTTCAATAAGAGTCCATCTGGTTCTTGCTTCAGTTTTTCTGGGTTTTCTTTCATTTAATTCGCTGGGTATTATACATAAAATAATTTAAATATTTCTGTAACTAATTTAAATTATTTAATACTATATATATATATTAATTATGTCATCCACTTTAGTACGTAAACAGTTTGTCATACGCAGTCCATAAACCTTTACAACATGTCATCTATGATATAAATTTTTATTGACATAGAATAACATACGCTTCTCTTTTTCTCACTACCGAGTTTTTGCTATTATCCAAGGTATTGAGATTGCTTCATCTATGAGTTGGTGTTTCAATTGGCATGAAAGTGATTTCTCATTGTCACTAGCCTGCCTTCGCAGCCCTTGTTACCAACCTCCCTGGCAGCTTCGAAAAAATGGTGATATAAATGAAAACCCACTATTCCATTAATTTAAAGAGATGCAATGTTTAGTTAGTAACGGTGAGTGAAAAAGGTAAACTAAATTAAAAGAGAAATTTATCAACAGAAACAAATATATAAATTAAAACCTACTATTCCATTATTTACTTGATTAAGAAGGCTTAATTAACCACAAACACAACACAACACAACACAACACAAACAAGACATAAACTTATTATTAAAAAGACATAATGTAACATAATCCATTTTCTGTAAACAAACTCATAGTCTTATTCCAAAGCCTCCTCATTATTTAATACTAAGAACCACGTCGGATACTTTATTTTCCCACATTAACTTTCACAGGTTCCTCTTCCTTGACGACGCTCACAGCTGCTGCTGCTTCTTCTTCTTTGACCTCAGTCTTCGGAGCACTCGACGCATAAGCAGTTCGTGCAGGAGCGACCTGAGATGCCTTCACATTGTGGTCGGACTCCTCTTTCTTTGGGGCGGTCTCCTTCATTGGCGTCGAGTAACCAGAACTCGACACGTTGCTTCTTGAGCAACATCCTTGACCATAAGAAGCCTTCCTGTCACACATCTTGGTTTTCAGCTTTCTTGACGATTCTTTTTGTTTGAGAAATTAACCTAACAACTGCTCTTAGAATGTAGAGATCGAAGTGAGCTTTAATTTATAGAAGCATTCGAGACCGCTGATGTTCATTCTCTTCATTAAACATTAATGCTGTGAGGATAACATTAATTTCGATGATGAATCCCAAGCGTTGGAATTAAAGATTACTCGGAACCATATATATGCATGAACCTTTTAATAATTAAGTTCATCAATTTTTAAGCTGTGCCAAGAACATTTTGATGAAACCTCATCCCCCAGAACTAAAAGATTGTATCTATTCAAATGAGTGCCTATTAGGCAAGAAGATCATTTGTCCTCAAAAAGATCAGCGGCTACCAAAACTTCTGTTTACACGCTTATTAGTTTCTAACTACATTGGGTTCCTAAATTAATTAGTCAATGTATATATATTTAGGTGCACGTTGATGAGGTATATATAACTTATTA
Organism: Citrus sinensis; assembly: GCF_022201045.2. Classification (NCBI taxonomy): domain Eukaryota; kingdom Viridiplantae; phylum Streptophyta; class Magnoliopsida; order Sapindales; family Rutaceae; genus Citrus; species Citrus sinensis. Next base: position 29,590,763 of record NC_068560.1, read on the forward strand.
AACTTCACCAGCTAATTGAGTAATACCATACATTGTTCTCAGAAAATATGAATAACTTCCAGCTAGCCAACAAGTAGCTTCTATGAGGAAAATATGAAGAAATGAATGCAACGCACCCACTTTCCAAGTCCATGAATTGAAGTATTAAAACCCCCACACATTCGAATAGTGATATATCAATATTCTCACTAATTAATATAGCGTTGATTAAATGAATAAAGAAATATATTGGCCCAATAAATTATCTTTGAAATTATAAAAATACATTTAGGATGTGTAGGGATGGCAAAATAACCCGGACCCGGACGAACCCGGATAATCCGGGCCGGGTTGAACCCACACCGGAATATAAAAAAATCCGGGTCCGGAATAAATTTTAATAACCCGGATATATCCGGGTCCGGGTTTAGGTTAACCCGGACATCCGGAATCCGGACCCGGATATTTAATTTTTATATTATTTTTTAATTAATTTTATTGATTAATCTAAATATGTTATTGTTTAGAAATGTATTAATTTTTTATTTTTAGAATTTTAGAAATTAATATTGATTCATTGATCCGGGTTCAAAACCCGGAATCCGGAAACCCGGATTTTTCCGGGTTGAACCTGGACCCGGACCCGGGTGAAAAAATCCAGGTTAAAATCCGGGTCCGGGAAAAGAAAATGGTATCCGGGTCCGGACCCGGATTTTGCCATCCCTAAGGATGTGTTTGGGATTGAGGTGTTGTAGTTACAGCTGTTGTGGAAAAAAAAATTTAGTATAAAACAAAAGTTAGTAATATATAATAAATATAATATTTAAATAATAATTTTGATGAAATTATTAAAGATATAATATATTTTCATTATACAAGTGAAAAATTATATCAATATAATTTTCAATTTACAACAGTTAGTATTTACTAAACACTTTAGTATGTCCAACTTCAATCTCAAACGCACCCTTAATTTACTTCGTTTTGAATTCGATTGAGCAAAATGGTAAAATACAGATCTTCTTTAAATTAACTTCCGTTACTTAAAAGTTTATTAACCCTGGACCTGTGTCGTATTTCTATGCTCATGAAGTTTTAAATGTGTGGAAATGACAATTTTCAATTGTCGGCTATTGAAATCACACAGATTCTCATGTCCCAACAAAAGACTTTCCAATGCAAGAGATACAGAAAGACACCCCCAAAAAAAAAAAAAAAAAAAATTTGTAGAACTGAGAAAGACAAATAAATAAACATGGAACTAGTAAACAAGCAAATTGGGCGCATAAAGCTCCAATGTCCAAAGTATATTAATTTGTACATAATTTCTAATGTAAAATAATTAACTTTGAACTAATTTTATTTAAACTATTGAATGAGTTAATGATAAGAGATGTCATCTCTGTGTTTAATAGACATAAACGACATTCATACAAGTTATTCTTGCATGCCACCTATGTGGTAAATTTATAAACGACAATATATGGAAAAATGTATGATACGTCATCCATGCCTTGAATGTACAAACATTTTGTCATACACAGTCCATAGACCTTTACAACATGTCATCTTTGAGATAAATTTTTATCCACATAACATTACACAGAAGGCCAAAGATTTATTCTACTTCTCTTCTCCTCTCCACCAAAATTTTGCTATTATCACAGCTATTAAGATTGCTTCATCTATTAATTAGTCTTTTATTTGCCTTAGCAGCCCTCATTACCAACCCCCCTGGCAGCTTTGAATACAATGGTTGAATTGTAAAAGCATAATTATCAAAATAAAATTTCATTGCAGTCATATCTATCGCGAGCGTAATACAGTAGCAGATACATTAATTAATTTGGGCGTTGCTTATGTAAAAGTCTGCATGAAAACTCTTGGGAGTTCTCTAAGTATTACTTTTTATGATAGATTTGTAAACTTATTTCTTCAGTGTCTTTTTTTTTTTTAATTGTAATTAATTTCTCAACATAACATGATACAAATTCGCAAAATACTTACTGGTTGAGCAGTTAGCATCTACTCTCTTCATGTTTTGGGCATATTTCAATACGATTGCTTTGCACGAGTGTGTTTTACTAATATTGATACAACCATCACACTTTTGTACGAACAATTTATTAGTGAGCCTCTAATTGATTAAACAATAAATTGTGTTTATTTTAGTGATCATAGACTAAAAATAACAGAAACAACTATTTTATTAATTACCTTATTGAGAAGGCTTAATTACCCAAAACCAACACAACACAACACAAACAAGACATAAACTTATTGTTAAAAAGACACAACATAACATAATCCATGTAAACAAACTTATTGTCTTATTCCAAAGCCTCCTCATTATTTAATACTAATTAAGAACCACCTCGGATACTTCATTTTCCCACATTAACTTTCACAGATTCCTCTTGCTTGACGACGCTCACAGCTGCCGCTTCTTCTTCTTCTTCGACCTCAGTTTTCGGAGCACTCGACGCATGAGCAGTTAGCGCAGGAGCGACCTGAGATGCCTTCACATTATGTTCACACTCTTCTTTCTTTGGGGCGGTCGCGGTCTCCTTCTTTGGTGTCGAGGAACAAGAACTCGGTACGTTGCTTCTTGAACAACATCCATAAGAAGCCTTCCTGTCACACATCTTGGTTTTCAGCTCTTTCTTGACAATTCTTTTTGTTTGAGAAATGAACCTAAGAATTGCTCTTAGAATTTTGAGAGCGAAATGAGCATTAATTTATAGAAGCATTTGAGACTGCTGATGTTCTTTCTCTTCATTAAACTTCAATGCTGTGAGGATAGCATTAATTTCGATGATGAATCCCAAGCGCCGGAATTAAAGATTACTCCGAACCATATGCAATGAACCTTTTAATAATTAATTTCATCAAATTTTAAGCTGTGCCAAGTGCCAACAACATTTTAATGAACCCCATTCGCCAGAATTAAAATGATTGTATCTCTTCAAATGAGTGCCCATTAGTAAACAAGATCATTTGTCCTCAAAAAGATCAACGGCTACCAAAACTTCCCTTTGATTTGGTGCTTGCGTATGGCCATTCCCTTATAAAATTATAATTTCCTTTTCTAGTTTGTTGACTCTGTAGACATTCTTGCAGCAGTGTTAACGAAAGATGCAATCTTTTCTGTTCATTTTCAATTGCTTAGTGCCGGCCACGAACCTTGCAAGTTCATGGATTTTACACCCTACACATTTTGATTTTCTTAACCATCCTCTTAATAGTTTCTATTTAATTGGGTTCCTAAATTAATTAATCCAGGATTATATTTAAGTGCATGTTGATGAGGTATATATATAACTTAATAAACTTCACCAGCTAATTGATTAATGCCATACTTTGTTCTCACAAAATATAAATGATTTCCAGCTAGCCAACAAGCAGCTTCTATGTTAAGTGGTACTGAATATGGCACAATTACTCAAATTAAGACCGAGTAATTCGATCCTCAGCCGGTCAGTCCAACTAATCTAAACTAACAAAGTATAAAGATGGATTTATGTTTAAGAAAATGAGAGCAACTGTAGAAGAAACTTGTATTAATTATGACCAAAAAAGAAAAATACAAATGGTTATTACGAAACTGAGGTTGCTTTGAACAAACCTGCAGCAGCAGTGGTGAATGATCGCCTTACAAGTTACAAATTAAAACAACAAAGCACTAGACTGCTCGACCATATCTTAATCCAAAGGACACAAGAACTCATCAGGCCTTCTCAATAATAACGATTCGTTGCATCTATATGATCCATTATTTGCCACAGAGAAGGGAACATGCTTCTTCACAACATTTGATGAATAAGGAACTGGCTCCCCGGCTGCACTCCTCGTAGTAGCATAGGCACCAATTTTCAATGCATTCAACGAACGAACCGGGGAGGGCGCAGGAGGCGGTTCGGGCTTCTTCACAATTTGTTCATTCTGTGGGGAGATTACAAGAGTTTTGATCTTCTTTGGTGAGTTCAAGCATCTTTTTGAACAACTACTACTCTTTTATTGCATCTTGATTCTCAGATTCTTTAATTTTCTTTGAGAATTCTTGCTCATATGAAGAAATGAATGCAACGCATCCACTTTCCAAGTCCATGAATTGAAGTACTAAAACCCCACACATTCGAATAGTGATATATCAATATTCTCACTAATTAATATAGCGTTGATTAAATGAATAAAGAAATATATTGGCCCAATAAATTATCTTTGATATTATAAAAATAAATTTAAGACTTCATTTTGAATTCGATTGAGCAAAATGGTAAAGTACACATCTTTAAATCAACTTCTGTTGCTTAAAAGTGTATTAATCCTGGACACGTGTCGTATTTCTATGCTCATGAAGTTTTAAATGTGTGGAAATGACAATTTGCTATTGTCGGCTATTGAAATCATACAAATTCTCATGTCCCAACAAAAGACTTTCCAATGCAAGAGATACAGAAAGACACCCCAGAAAAAATAATAATAAATAAATAAATAATGTAGAACTGCAAAAAACAAATAAACAAACATGGAACTAATAAACAAGCAAATTGGGCGCATAAAGCTCCAATGTCCAAAGTATATTCATAAATGTGTCCATAAAAAGCCCACAATATTTCAATCCTCTTTGTTCTAAAAGCTCAGATAGTTAAAATGAGATTTAAGCAATGATCGGCCACACAAATTTTAAACGCAGCCTTTCTTTCTACTCTTCAGGTCACTTTCCTAAAGCATAAACGTCCCTAGAGCTGAAAATCAAAATAGAAAACAGAAAAATTTTGGAGCATCTTTACGCCCAAATTCTCGGGGCTTATCATAGCATTTTCCCCTACAGCTCATCCTGCAGATCACACAAAAAATGGATCAACGCCTGGATGCATAGCAATAATTAAGAATATTCAGATGTATCAACAAGTAGGAAAACCTACATGTACATCCTTGTCTGCGTCTCCGCTGCTGGAGTCTGATTTGGTTTCAGTATCAGCATCATCATCATCTTCAGTGTCATCGTCATCATTATCCTCAGCCTTAAAACAAGATTATCAAGATTAGGACCAAAATGATTGTCATTTCATCACTTATATCACACTAATTACAGTTGATAGAGACTTACATCAGAATCAGGTGCGTCCTTTGATTCCTGTTAACCACATTTCAGAAAGTTAGCATAACTGGTAACACAGAATAGAATCAAAAAAGTTTTCAACAGATAAGTTTTCATCTAGGTAAATGATTATGTCTTTGGAAACTCAGCTAAGTATGCTAAAAACCCAATTCCAAAGAAAAAATAAAATGTGCAACAAAGTAATTGAGCAAAAAAGCACCTCCTCCTCTCTCTTCTTCTCGGCCTCATCAAATGCTGCCTTCTCGGCCTGCAAAAACAATAGGTCTCCAAATCAAATACTGAGGCTTGTAAGTATCAGTTATGAGACAGATTTGATGAGGAGAAAACAATCATACATCCTTATGCTTTCCCCATGTTTCTTCGGCCAACTTATTGGCATACTCTGGATCATCACTAACCAAGACATTGTCAAACATGGTTCCAGATTTCACCTGACACATTATTCACCTCAACAGTGAGAAAACTTTAGCCTCTATGATAACAATTAACACATAAGCAAAACAACAGAGATAATCACCTGCCACAACTCAATGCCAACATACTTCAAGTTGGGATACACATAAAGGTCTGGGTCATCCTTGAAATCTATAGAATATCAAAACCATAAGTAACATTTAGCAAACATCCTAACAGTACATAACAAAAAGCCAATTGAAGCAAAGGCATGTCATAGTAGTATATAGTTCAAGAAAGAAGATAACCTGGGTTGTCAATCATTGGAGCCTTCCACTTGCCCTTGTAATTAGGGTTCTTAATTTTCTGCAGAGGCAAAACACAGTTACAAGATAGCCAAAACCATATTTACATGGTTCAAATTAATCTAGAATTTTAGTAACCTTTGGCTTCCATGGACCCTTGTACTCTGGGTTAGGGATGGTTGGAGCTGTCCATTCACCATCTTCCTCATCATCCCAATCATCAGGCTACAACAACATACCACCTTAATCAGTACAAACTCTTCACAAACTAAAGAAAAAATACTTTTAACAAATTGAAACCCAATGACTACCTTCTTGGCATCAGGATCTGTTATCTCCTTTGGAATGTCATCATAGCCCTGTTATCATAAAAATCAAACAAACAAAAAAATGGTGAGCAGGCACATGGATAATCATACAAGAAACTGTTAATTTAGCATAAGCACTAGAAGGTTCAAAATCAGGGGATTTTTACCTCTGGCTTCTTGTCTTCAGGATCGGGAATATATTCTTTGTCGTCCCAGTCTTCAGGCTGCCAGCATATTCTAGAAGTCAGGATCTTAACTCATGAAAACAAAATCAAAAAGTAAGGTATGTTATAAGGGCAATTACTTTCTTGGCGTCAGGATCCTTGATGGTCTTTGGAGGGAGGAGATCCCAATCAGAGTACAAGCTACCAGATTGTTTCTCCACATTGTCAATGAGGATGCTGTAAGTAGCATCTGGACGGAGGATGAAAGTATAAACATGAGTGAGTTGGTCAGTCTCACATGGTACTTCCTTCTTGATCAATTTGTTTGTTCCATTGTAGGTAAGAATGGCATGCACTTTCTTAGTGCTATAACCACAGATATCTGGTCCAAACATGATACTGCAATCAACCATATAACACTCAAATCAACACAAACTGGTCATATATAATGGCAACAAAGTTATAACCTAACAGGGTAGCTTCCTGTAACCTGTAAGGGGTATCACCACCAAATTTCTTCTGATCAACTTCGCCACTAAGCAACTTCATGTAGCCACCACCACAGTCAAGCTTCTGTTCGTGCTTAACAGAAAACTGGAACACGAGTGTCTTGTCCTTGTTGCTGAATTCAGGGAATTCAGCTGAAATAGCATAGAACCTGTAGTCTTCACTAGTTTGAATACCTGCCATCCAACATTGTACCAACAATTAACTTAATGCATCAAGATTAATTCATAAACTAGAGAATCCAAATAAAATCTTGGGCTATAAGGACCACCTTTATCATTCGGGTCCCCATTCCATTTCCCAGCAGTGTAGTTCCATTCTCCAGCCGTGTTCTCATCTTTCTTCCAATCAGATGTAACCCACCGGCTTTCCCATCCATCTTTTCAGTATCACCATGTTAAAGCACATCAATATATATATTAAAAAAAAAGTTAATAAATTGCCGTTTTACACTAACTAATATTATCTCAAAACATCTCCCGTTCTTAAGAATATGAATTTAGCATTCAAAATTTTAACATTTCATCAATTAATAAAAGTAAATGGGAAAATGGGAAGCAATTTGAATTTTCGTTCTTAAAAAAGTAAATTCAATAAATAGTACATAACATTAACATTTCATCAATTAGTCAAATATCAATCAAATCATTAATCATTAATCGTCGATCTTAGAACTCACAAAGAAATTAAACAGATCAATATATAAACTAAGCAAATGATCACACATTATCATTTCCAGATCAAATCAAATCGATGATAACTAAACAGTCACAGATCTAATCAGTTTTAAGTTCATTTCTAGTCAAAATTACGCAAGTAAACGACACGCCGTTTACTGTCATTTTAGATCACATCAAATTTCGTTGAAAAAAGGAACCGATCTAGAAATTTAAAAAATTAAAAAAAAGGACCCCACTTTGGCTGAAAGTGGATAGAGGAGCAAATAGTTACCGTCAAAGCGTTCTTCGAAGAAGACGTGAGCAGAGGCAATTGTCAGGAAGATAGTGAGGAGAGTTAGAGAGAGAAAGCTAGGGTTTAATTTCGCCATTTTTAGAGCGAGAGAGAGGAAGTGCTCTGTAGAGTGAAGTGTGAAAGAGGACTGAATATATAGAGGACTTTCAGGACGAGATGACGTGGATCCTTATAATGACGCGGACGAATTGGAATATGCCATTCGGAGATCGAGTGTCATTGTTGTGACGTGGGAAGGAGGGATTGGTGATTACCACGAATCATAGAGGGTACCCAGTACTTGACACGCGGCGTGAAGATATTGGTGTACGGCAACAATGAAGGATTGTTGTCCCGTACGCAATTAGTATTTTCCTATTTTAAGTTAAAAGTTTTAAATATTTATTTATTTGATTTTGAAGAGGTTTTATCTGGAAAGACCTCTTCGGTTTGGAATAGGTTATGGTGCTGTCGTGATAAGATAAAATCTTAACAAATTTTTAAAATAGTACTAAAAAAGAAAAAATTAAAATAGAGTTTCATATATTTGTTATTAATAAATTGTTATCTAAAGTGATTATTGGATATGAAATAACATATATATTTATTAATTTTTTTTTGTAATGTAATTTTTATAAGTGGTGGGAAAGCTAGATTAAAATGTTAAATAAGCATTTCATATTTTTAGATGCCTTGTGGTTTTTCTTCTTTTTTTTTTTTTTTTAATTTTGAAACGTAGATGCCTTGTCAATCAAGAATTAATTTGGAATGATTCTCTCAACATGATGTAAATCCATCATATGAGATAATTTTGGTAGGCCATGTACTCTGTCCAAACGTGGGCCGGCACTCACATTTAGAGTGAAAGCCACTCAAAAGTCTCGTTAAAATAATAATTGTGATCACCATCATGTGGTTTTTGCAGTAACCCTTGCTTTCAAGGGTCATTACTCATTAGCAAAACAATATCAGCATCATGAAAGTTAAGTTTTTTATTCACTGATGGACTCTTGGATATGATTATTTTATGTATAAAAATTAATGCACAGAAAACAATCTTTGAATTATAAATTTGTCGAAAGTGTTTTTACTGACTTCGACGGATGAAGTAATAAATAAATAAATAAATGCATATTTTATCGTGTTATTAGTAAATAGTTTCTTCATTACTGAACACATTACATATGCCGGTTACACCGAAAGCAATTTGAAGAGCAAGGCTCCATGAGTTGCAAAGAATGGAGCAAACACCAATGGCTCCACAGCGCCCGCCCACCCCCCTCCCCGCGTGAATATCACATCAAAGTATACAAGACCCCATGAACCATTATCTCGAGATACGTGTTATCAGGGGTTACTTACCTCTATGTATTTCTTGGCGTTATCCCATGCCCCTCCTGTGTTGGATGCCGATATGGCAACATGGGGAGAAAAAAAAAAAGGAAAAAGTTGAACGAACTTCAAGATGAAATGGTGATCTTGACATAAATTTTGTACATACTTGGACACCAGAGACAAGTGAACCAGCAAGAGTTTCAACTCCAAATAAGGTGCCGGCAATGAGTGGCGTAAGGATAACCAATGCACCTTGTGGGATCATTTTCTCTGGGTGAGGCATCAGTGGAAATCTTGACACAAGTTGTGTAGTCTGGTTTTGCCCTGGAATTGTATTGAAGTGCCTGCGAACCTCTTCCACCATTTTGAGAGCTATGCTTCCTACACTCTTCATTGTCGTGGATGAGAACCAGCACGGAAGCATGGCTCCAACAATGAGTCCTACGAAGGCTTTTGGTGTCAACAAATTGACTGTCTCGATGCCTGCTTGGCTCACAAAGGCTCTAAATAGTGCAAGAGAGACTACTGCAGCTGATCTAATTGCAAACCCCTGAGAGAAAATTGCAGTGAGTCAAAAAGAAGTTTTAGTGAAAGATAACTGATAATTTGTAGACTTGCCTTACCAATTGCAGCTGTGGTATTTCCAGCAGCATCTAAGGCATCTGTTCTTTCATGTATCTTGTGGGACATGCAGAGCCATTTCTGCAATTCCACCAGCAATGCCGCTTATGGGGCCGTAAGCATCAATTGTTAGACGTGTGGCAATAGTGCTTAACATTCCCAAAGCAGCCACAGCAATTCCATACATAGCAGCCAGGCTGAAGCTCGCATAAGCAGCAACGGCAATTGCAAATATGGGAATGATGACAGATTTGTATCCTAGAGCCAAATCGAAAATCACATTTGTTGAAGCACCTCTCTTGTAAGAATCTGCCAGTCCTGCACTGGACTGAAAAGTTTCAACATGAAAAAAATATCAGAATCAGAGGTCATCATAAAAGTCTAATTGTTTAATACTTCCATGAAAAATATAACTCACCTGTAAGCATTGCTAGTATAATATTCTGTGGTGTAGACGATTACAAGTCCAGCCCACAAGCCAGTTGCAACACAAAAGAAAAGGTGCCTGCTGTTGCTTGCAACTTAATCAATGAAGATATAAACATACAAAATCTTAATAAAATGCGAGTCCTAGGTGCTTACCAATTTTTGACAGTTCTCGGTTCCGAAATCAGAGAGAGCGAATTCTAATGGCAAAGCAAAAGAGCTGACGGTGACAATGCCAACAGTCATCAAAAATAGTTGAGATAAGAAGTTGTCTCTTGAAGGATAGTTCAATTTCACTTACACTCTTAATCTGAAACAGGTCAGTAGCAAAAAGCGTGGTAATCATGCAAACCACTATTCCCATTGAGCTTATGATCAGGGAATAGGACATGGCTGATACTGAAGGATGATACCAATGCAACATAGAGTGCTGCACAGGATGACTGCATATGATCCAAAAAGATCAAAACCCATCCCAGCGATTTCTCCTACATTGTAGCCCACATTGTCAGCAATAACCTGTACAACATTAGTGTGATCAGTGTTGATGTTATGGCTAGAATATAAGCAATGAGTAACTTCAGGAACTTCCAAACTATTTGTCAATGTCAAAGCTAAAACTTGTAATGTCCACAAACTATATCCTAATAGAAAATGTACACATGACATAAATAGGCACTAAAGACTATAGAACAAAATATAATGCCAGCAATGAATCAAACAGAGTGGCAAGGTTTCAGGAAATTACCGCTGGGTTTCATGGATCGTCTTCAGGAATATTTCTCTCAACTTTTCCTACAAGGTCAGCTTCCTACATCAACTGCTTTTGTATATATACCTCCCCCAACTCTTCCAAAGAGTGCCATTGAGGAGCCACTTAAATCATAACCAGTAATAGATTCATAAAGTCCCTCCCAGTCATCATCATAATAGAGTTTGAATAAATTGATGGAGACATACAACACCAAAAGGCAATTGGCAGCAAGGAGCAAGCCCATCACTGCACGAGCTCGGAAAGCTGTAATAAAAGCCTTGCTGACTCCTTTCCTTGCTTCTAAAGTTGTTCTGGCATTTGCATAGGTTGTGATCTTCATGCCAAGAAAACCTGAGAGGGTTGAAGTAAGGGCTCCGAGCAAGAAAGCAATGGTGCTAAAAATAGCATTTACAAGAGCTGGTTTGCACATAATCCCTGTGTTGTATGTGCAGGGTTCATGTTTGGTGCTGAAGCCCTTAACCGAACCTTGGAAAAGGAAGATGATGGTGCTGAATACGCCCATGACCACACTGAGGTACTTGTACTGTGGAAACAAAAATGATGTTGCCCCTGAGAACAAGGCAGACATCAGAAAATATCAGTAAAGATTATCAGAAAGCTCTCAGTGATCACCAGGTCATCATATTAAACAGTGGGCGGATAAGAGAATCTCGGATTGATAATTTATTATATCCAGAAGAAAAGTACTAGGACAATGAATTATAAAACTCCAACAGGAAAGAGGGACAAGAACAGAAAGAATAAATTATAGTAAAGTACTACAAAATAGAAGCACTTCATACCTCATTGTGGATTCATGTTTTCTACTATATAAAATAGTAAATACTTCATGACAATCAAAGAAAACAACTTGATCTTCATCGTGCAGAACTCGAAAACAAACCTCAAATACAAGCATGAAGGGAGCTCACCAACAGAAATGGCATTTTGAATTTCAGCACACTTGATGGCAGCCTCAAGGCTATCAACACCCTCCTCTGCCTCTTCTTCTTCAATCAACCTATCATCATCGCCATTGCTACCAGCTCCATTTGAGATCTTAACCTTTGAGACCAATACCCACAGAATCAAAGCAAAACCAATTCCTATAAAAGCAGCTGCGGGTGTCAGAACTTGTGTATGCCCCTCACTCCATGAAGCCATTTCCATAAATGAACTCACTATTGATGATCACTTTGTTTCTTGAAAATTTTCCTAGCAAATAGAACAAGAACCGGTGCTGGTTATTTAAGTGCAGATAAAATCTGAAGGCATCAGAAAGTACATTATCCAAAAAGATATATCAGAAGCCTTGCATGGCTACTGCAGACCATGCAAACTGGTTGTTTTGAATGACAGTCAGTATACATTGGTTTCTTTTATTACCAGTTGGTTTGATTAGTAGGAATGAGTTTTGTCAGTGTCTCAATCAATGTACTTGTGCTCATATCAACATCTTGGTATGTAGGATGTCGGTTTATACACAGAAATGTCCAAGTCAGCCATTAGTAATTTTGACCAAGGACAAAGTCATATAACTTATTGCAAGCCGCATGACAAATTTCTGCTGATTTATATTTTAGTTTCTTTTATGACTATTGCAATTATATGCAGAGTCTCAATCAATATTTCAAGTCTTGCAACTCTTTTTTTTCTTTTTTCAATGATTTGATAAATATACAATGAAATTTTACAAAGTCAATTCATACTTTTACTAAACTTTAAGCACCAAGTTTGCCTGAGCTCGAGTTTAATGTGATTAAGTCATGCAGAATACGTATGCAAATCAGAGAAGCCAGCTTGAGTCCACGTTCCTCATTAATTCAATGTCAAATTGAGAGTTGTGACTTTGTCCACTTTATCTTAAAAAAGGGAAATAGGAACCACAGTAGGAAGATCAAGATGATATTTCTAATATTTATTGTGTAAACTTAACCTCAGAGTTTGCAAGGGCTTGAGCTTTACTGGGGACTTGATACATCTCATTATATTGCTGCTATTCAGAGTAATCTTATTAATGTAAGAACAAGATAACCCTGACGCGGCTTTTCTTTTTGCTTCTACAAGCAACTCAGCAGATATTGTGAACTCAAGGATTCAACTACTTTACCTACTGGATGGATTGACCTGCCAGTCACAATATCCCATGATATTAAAAAATATATATATTAATCAAAATTAGCAATAATTAAAAGGATAACACCGTGGCATTAATATATACCATAGAGACAAGAAGAATGCTTTAAATATAATATAGAAAACGGTTTTGATTGCTTTCGAAAATGTGAATATTCCATGAAGAGTTATTCTAGAAAGTGCTTGGCGTTCTTCCCCCATCTAAAAAGTGCTTCCTAAAATGTAAAGTCCTTTCCCTTACACAGCTCGAACCATTCAGGAACCTTTTAGTTTTATATACACAAGTCCTTTTGAAAACTCATGAAAAGCTCTTGGTTTGACAGAAAATAATCAACGTTTATTGCATAGAAACTTCATTCTTAGGACCAGGGGCTGATACAAAAATCCACCAAACTAATTTCTAAGAAGTCACTTTACCGTGCCCAATGAGTGTAATGATTTCCCTTTCACAGTTTCACTTATTTTCACATTTCTTTTTCTTATTAGGTCTATCATCAATCATAGTCATCTGCCAAGAAAAGGATAAAGCCTCCATTATCTTCTTGTCCACAGTGATTAAGACAGGCAACCTCCAAAGGTAAAATGCTCATTAAATCATTAATACATGTCAAAATGTAGCAGTAATACTTCATTGATCAAAAGTGATGTTAAACAATGCCAAAAAGAGGCCTTTCAGTTTCTGCCAACATAATGGACCAAAATTTTTCATATGCTACAGGAAAATCAATAATCCAATGGCCTTCTTTTGATCATGTACTTGAACTAGAAACATTAATGAATGATGACAATCAGAATACTATGAAATCAAGCCAACAGTGTAAAGTAAATACCTACTCTTAGAAGACTCTTCCTAAAGTCAGTTTGGACTTGCAGGCATAATGCCAAACTATGTGTTTCACATTTTTTTTTCCTGATTTTGACTGCTAAACTCAAAAGGATGTAAAGATGATCTATTGGCAAAAATGCATCTGGGATTGGGAAATTTGCTTGAACATGAAGCTCTTGCTTTTAGCAAGGAACTGCCTGCAAGATAGATAGGTACCTTTGCTGAAGTGCCAAGGATCTGCATTGTACAGCACAGTTTAACAGTTTAACAATTGTAGATTCAACTCATGTCAAAGAAGTGCTTTTCTCACCTCTTTCTAGCTTTACTTTCTTTGTTCATAAACTGTTTAACTTCCTCTCAAAATCATCATACCTTAGCACATTAAGAGGAAATCTTCGAAAGCATCAAAAGTCCACGAAGAACACAGAAGAATTTACTTTGATGATGACTGCAGTGCCTCAGTTCCCCATAAAGGCAGAGGTGCTTGAACCATAACAGGACAACCAGTAACGGGGTGGTCAAAAGACAAGCTTTCTGCATGAAGTTCATGGCCATCATATCTCTTCCCATTCCACTCATAGACACCCTCATATTTTACATCCCCTCTTATTGAAATTCCAAGATACTGGCAATGCAACCGAATTTGATGCGTTCTTCCACTCCGAGGAAACGCCCTTACCAAAATCTCATTCTTCTTTGCATCAGCATCTAACACAGCCTTCTTTTCTACTACTATATTATTTTCTTCATGTTCCTGAAGTTCAGATGGCTCTTTGAAGCTACCCTCTCCATTCACTGATAAAACTTCAAATGAAGTAACCATGTCCCTAACTACAGACCCTCCGGGTAGAACCCGACCCACGTCTGATGCAGCATAAACACGCCAGGCTCCAAACTTTGACCTACCATGGCCTGATATAATGGTGATCCTTTTCCACTTTGGGGCTGGACCAATGCAGAGAGCAATGTATGTTTTACTGACCTTATGGTCAGTAAATGCCTTCACAAGCTTAGAAGCTACTTTGTGAGACTTGGTAATGACCATTACACCACTTGTGTCACGATCAAGTCGATTGGCTAGATGGAGCTCCAGAAGGTTGAGTTTGGTCCCTGAAATTCAAAGCTTTTAACACAATGCAACATCAACAAAAAATGTGATCGAACTGTATAAAATAGTAAGTCATTGTTATGTTGGTCCATCACAGGATCTCAGGGAAGTATGCAGACTCAAAAATAATATACCATTAAGGTGCTTTAAGAAAAACTCAATTCCGAAGTCAGAACTAATTAATGGCTTCCTATAGCAGACCATAACCAAGCAGACGCGTCACAGAAATTATCATACATTCAGCTAGGATTTACACAAAACTCACAGAAGCATACTTCAAATTTGTTGCAGAAACTTGGCAGTGGTCCCAAAACTAAAAATTTTGCGAATCAAATTTTTAAAATACTAATATAAAAAGTACAGATGCAAAATCTCTGCTGCATACATTATCAATAAAACATAAGTTCACGTTCACAATGGCCATTAGAGCGCAAGTCTTATCACCGACAGAACTTTTCCAAATCTGCGAAAGTACTAATCTTGCGTAAACAAAAGGACCCAAAAACAAATCTTTCTTCAGTGCATGAAATAAAAACACAGAAAACTTAACAAGCAGTTACGGACCTTCACTGAGTCGGCCTGATTTTGACTCGGCCGAGTCACCGGCAAGAAAACAAGGAACAGAAGCCAAAACACTCTCACAGTAAACCCCTTGAGGCTTGTTAACAGCAACGAACCACTCATCTTCATACAACACATCACTTCTTGACAGCTTATAAAGGCTTGATTTTGAAGACGCAGACATGGCTCTTGTCAGCTCTATATCCTTCGATATGGCTGGCAATGGAGGTGACAGAGGCGTGGGGTAATTTTGTTGGATTTGAGGGGCATTTTCGCAAGTGGGTTCTGTTGGGTTTAACATACTGGCTAGAGAGAAGAAGGTTTTGCGGAATCTGGGGACGCCTTTCGGAGCAAAAGTGAAGGTGGGATGGAAAGATGAAAGGGATGGCATTTGTGTCATTTTACAAGGTTAGTTGATCATGTATTATGGAGGGATTGTTGCAAACTTTTCCCTAAAATTTTAACAAATTACACATTTTTGGAGTCTTGTGCGTTGTGACATCCAGAAAATTTGTTGAGTGTCATGAATGTAGTTGTCCATCTCCACTTTATTCTGAGTACAGTAACTGAGATGTCTGCTTAAATGTGAAATCTTGTAATGGTAAGGTTCTACCGCAAAAGCATACCTCTTCTTAACCAATATTTCTATATAAAAGTTTATATTATCTTTGATTTTATTTATGAACGAATCAGTAGATCTTGAAGCCTTTGGCCACTATTATTAAGAAATTTTTACAAATTTTGAAATTCAAATAGTCACTGCGGTGCAGAATAAATAGCATGTGGCTTCATGTTATAAGTATGGCAATTCTCTTTGTAAACTATATATACAATTGTGAATGGAAATTTATTCTCAAATTTCTTTTCTAAAAGCTTTGGCCATTTTATCCTCTATCACAATTCTTCCTGTTAATTTTAGTTTTCACACTTTCCTAATTTACAATTACTTAATTAAAATTAAAATGCTTCCAACATAGATTTATAACATCTAATAAGATGAAAAAACTTTGGTTTATTTTTAATTTTAATGCTTTTGATCATCGATTAATGTTATTGCCCATACAATTAGAATTCTTACTAATTCATCTATATAAAAATTTAAAATTCAATAATATTTTTTTTTAATACAATCCTTCATAATTCTGTTATTATGATAGTACAATAATGAATTTCTAATTGAACTCTATACTTGTGTATTTGTCACTAAATGAAATATACGATCATCAATCTTGGTAATTGGATACGATGGAAAAATGGACTTTCGACAAATTTTAGGGAGCAGGTTGAAAATTATCATGCATCTAAAACGTTGTCGTTTGATAAACAGGGCAAAGTTGCCATGCCACGGCCCACCAGTTGAGCTCCCCGTTAACCTCGTTGAGGTGGCGACCCTGACTTTCTGTTAAACCCTCCCAAAAACCCCAATCCACTCTTTTCATTTGTTACCATGAAAACAATGTCATCGTTTATACTCAAACGGTCACGTAGTGGCTCATCACTGCTATCTCAGAACCCTAAAACCAAATCTTCAACACTATGCTCCTCACAAGTTGACAGTTCTGCTAAGTCCAATCAAAATCACACGGTTTCTCATTCGTGGTCGAATAGTACTGTTGCCAAAATAATGCGTAGAAATTTAAAAGATTGGATTTTGGCCCCTAGGTATTGCGTTTTGGGGGAAAATATTTCTGGGTTTGGTTCTAATGGGCTTTTGAGATTGAAAAATCCATGTGGGTCTACTGAGGTTTTGCTTTTTCCAAGAGGTTGTAGGTGGTTTAGTACACAGGCTGCCGTTGAACCTTCTACTTCTGATGGTCTTACAGTTGATGGGATTGTGGCTAGTCAATGGACAATTCTAGATGAGAGTGAGGGTGACTGGAAAAGTCATGCTGCTGCTATTGCTCAATCCATTAAAGTGATCAAGAAGCGTTTACAGGTATGAGTTTGTGATACTGTATTCGTGTTTAAAACCTTTTTTCTTTTTCTTTTTTTATTGGATGGCACACAACAGATAAAGTTCTGATTTGTGTTAGTACATCCTCAGGCAGCAACCATGATTTTGTTTTCTAATCTAGAGAAGTAGAGATCATTAGTCTTGCATATACGATTGGATCAAGTTCTGGTTTTGGTATCGATTTGACACAGTCTTATTCAAAGTGCAGCTGAATTATGTTGTTGATGATTGCAGTGGAAGAATTTGAACGTTAGGTTGAATCTATTATCGGCTGAGCTCAATAAGCCCAACCTTTGGGATGATCCTGTACATGCTGGGAGGATAAGTCGTGAGCATGGTTCACTAATGGGTAAAATGAAAGAAGTGAAGGCATTTGAGCAAGAACTGCTTGAGCATATTGACATGATAAAGCTTGCCCGGGAAGAGAATGATACTGAGTTGGAATTGGTGGGCTCTCACTTTCTATTCTAGGCATGTATTCGTTCTATTTGATGATATTTTTTCTTGTATCATACATATCATACAAAATTTTGAAACCCTTTGATATTTATTTTCTGATTGCTTTATATTTTAATTTTGCCTTAGCAGTTCCAAAATTCTGCCGAAATTGCAATTTAGCATGCAAAGCAAATGATTTTTGTGACATAAAACATTTTAGCGACTGGCCTTTTTAGACAAATTAGTGCATTGTTCCATGGCTTGCGTTCGCTTATAAAAATAATCTTACTAATTAATATCTTGCTTCTTCCCTCTGCAGGAATCATTGGAAGCTTTGCTCACAATGAGAAGGAAGTCAAAAGAGAAAGAACTTGATGCTCTGTTATCTGGAGAGCTGGATCCATGTTCTTGTTATATTGAGGTAATATTCATGTATTTTTTTGATTCTCTTTGTTGTGTCAGCATTTTTCCTGATAAGATGCCTTTGCACGTTCTTTGGTCTACAATTTAAGAGTCTAAAGATGCAACTGCCCCATACTTCTAGTAGTACTTCTCTTCTTTGATATCCAATTTGTGATTGATGAAAAAGTTTCTGTAGTAACTGATCTTGATGTTTGATATGGTGAATAATATAGGTCCAAGCAGGAGCGGGGGGTACAGAGAGCATGGATTGGGCGTCAATGGTTTTGCAAATGTACAAATCATGGGCTCAACAGCGTGGATACAGAGTAACCTTGATGGATGAAATGCCTGGTGAGATTGCAGGAATCAAGGTTCACTTTCTTCCTTCCCAACTTCCACCTTTTATTGATTTCAGCACGTATTATTGCACAGTTACTTACCCATAACCAATGACGTTCAATATGTATATTCAGAGCCTTTGCTGAATACTCCATTTCAATGGTTATACAATTCAGGGTTTCAAAGATTTAGCTGATCACTTCCATTTCTTGTTAGCAAGAAATAGTTTCTGACCATAGATATGTCTTTTTTTCTCCTTTTTTTTTTTTAGCGGGCAACAATCAAAGTAGATGGTGAATATGCATTTGGATATGCCAAAGCAGAAGTAGGAGTCCACAGATTGGTCCGTATCTCACCCTTCGACAGTGGAAAGCGTCGACATACTTCATTTGCTGCTGTTGCTGTAATTCCAAACTCGGGTGATTCATCCACCCATGTACAAATAAACGAGTCAGATCTTCGTATAGAGCGGTTCCGTTCTGGGGGAGCTGGGGGCCAGCATGCCAACACAACCGATAGTGCCGTGAGAATAATTCACATTCCCACAGGCATCACTGCCACTTGTCAAAATGAAAGGTATGCATTGTTATTAGAGCAATATCAATGAGTGAGGGGTTCTCTTCTTCTCAATTGTACATATTTTATTGTGTTCTAATCACAGATCGCAACATCAAAACAAAGCTTCGGCCATGGGTGTGCTTCAGTCTCGAGTAAATCAGCTTGAGATTGCTCGCCAGGCTCAAATGAATGCAGAACATACACAATCTCTAACCGATATTAGTTGGGGAAACCAGATACGTACTTATGTGCTCCATGTATGCATAGCATCTAAACAACCCCTCTCTTAATTTCTTTGCTTACCATTGACATTTGACGCTCTTTAACTCCAACACTAATTTCCATTTACTGTCCTTTTTTGTTGTTCTTTGAGTTCAGCCTTACCGGATGGTAAAGGATCTTAGAACTAACTATGAAGTTTCTGATCCTGATTCTGTGCTCGAGGGAGATCTAGATGGCTTCATCTTGAGCTATTTATCAGCTTCCTTGGATAAAGATGAAGATGGACGGCAATAGGATTTTGTTACTGAATATTGCTGAAGAGACTGTTCAACATATTGACATTGAGGCCAAATACCAGCACTAAACATACACGCTTGATCGTATAACTATTGTGGCAGAATTCAGTTTGCTGATTGGTTTACCCAAAGGTGGCCGCAATGAGAATCATAGCATTTGTACATTGAATGTTCATTTGTAATATGAAACAAATTTATTCATTGATAGATCAGTATGAACACATGGAATTTTTAACATGTAGTAGTGGCATGAACTATGAAGAATAAAAGTAGTACATTTTTACATGTAGTAGTGGTCTGAGGAATATGAGTATACATGAACCATGTTGGTGGATTATAGTATTTTTCTTGGACTTTTATGTCGCAGTTAATAGATTACATCATTAATCAGATGACTCACCAATAGATCTAATAAACTGTAGCCGACCTGTGAAATGATATTATAAATTTAATGTGCTCATTTGTTTTTTTTCCCCCTTTCTTTTTCTCATTGCAATATTTATAGACAATTATGAGTGTGAATTGAATCACATTTCCACTTCCGCATTTTAATGTTTTGCGCACTAGATCAGAACTCTTCTTTATCTAAGAATGTTACTTACATTCTTCATCATAAGTTATAACGAAAAAGAACTTATAATTTTAAAAAAGAATCAAAAATAATTTTAGTTGTGTTTTCTAGAGCGTTAAAGGTCTTATCAATTTTAAATTTGACATAAAATATTAAAATGAACCATAATATTTAATTGGTTCTTTAATTTCGAGTTGACTAAAAATTACAATTAGTGAAAATAATAAACATCTAATAATATGTCAATTAAGTAATTTTTTGAATTAAAAGTCAAATTTATAAGGGATTTTTTTTAAAGAATTAAAAAGCTTATTTCTTTTAAAATATAATTGAATTTATGTTGCACCCACATTAATATCACGAGACGACGTCGTTTGCAGTAATGAATGAGAAAGAATCAGATAAGAGTCGGTCCATGAGAAGACTTGGAACATAACAAAGAAACCTGTCTCACTGTCCGTTTGTTCCAATTGATTAGACGGTGAAGTTCCTACGGAGACCAGGTACGAAGATTCTCAAATTGAATTGTGTCAAATTTTTAACAAATTTTTAAGTTATTCTATCAAATCAAACAAAAGGGTTCATTGCACCGCGGTAAAAAATCGTTTTTTAGTTAAAGAAACCGATATTTGAATGGTAAAAATTGTTGCATCGTTGTTTTGTTTATGTGGGCAGGTTAGGATTTTGAGAAAAGCAAAGATAATAAGAGCTGAAGTGGGTTTGTGTTGACGAAGGAGAATGGGTTCGTCTTCAGTGATAACACCGGAAGATGTTTTGGAGTCTTTGATGAATGATGGCACCATTGATTCTCTTAGACTGAAGATCATTAATCAGCTCAAAGCCAATGTAATTCTCTCTATACATATTGATTTTTTTAGATTCTGGTTTGATTTCCTGAATGGGGTTTTTGAGCTATCTATTTAACAACGGGTTTGTGGGTTGTTTCATGAAGTTTTGAGAATATTGATGTCAATGAAATAACAGATTTGTTTATGTTTGCTTTCTTTTCAAGAGTTAGTCATATGGGGTGGAAAAAAATTCATTTTAGTCTAAAGTGAATTACTGTTATTGATTAAAAGTTCTGTTATGTTGTTTCTTGAGATTCTGACATTGTGGTTTTAGTTGATGGTATGTGTAACTGAGTGTGGGTTTTGCATGGGTCAATCAAGATAGTTATTGTGCAGCATGGCTTCGGACATCTGGACAATTGGAGATTGGCATTGGTCTGTTCTTTTCTTGATACGTGGTTGTTTTAAGATCTCTACACTCATGGTTTTTTTGGTTGGTCTGATATTTTAGTTTCCGCCAAAAACTTAGAATTCTGTGTATGTGTATCTGATTCCGACTAATTTGCCACCCTTTTTAGATTGTAAGTGGAAAGAATGTAGCTGATTTGGATTAATTTGCTGCCCTTTTTAGATAGTAATGTGAAAGAATCAAATTCTGGCCACATGTTGGCATTTTGGGATGATCTCTTTCATTTAGTACGATTTTTTGTTTTTGGGTATTTAATTGCTTGGCAATTACAACATTAAGACTTTGATATGTTGCAATTTATGGAGATCATGCCTACCAAGGTTGTGAGCATCAGCTATAGTGCCCCATTTCAAATTCGGTACAAGCACCGAGGCATTTATGGATGGAGCTCATGATCGTGTGTTGTTGCTACTACGAGTTTTGCGCCTCACATTATGATAACTAGGGAAAATCAATGAATGTTCAAAACTAGAGAAATTATAAAATGGGAGTAGAAGAGTTTGTGACTGAAGATTTGAAATTGTACAATTTTCATAGAGATAATGGTTGACTGTTGTTTTTTAGCGTTTAGTTCTTGAATTTATACTTTCTCTTTGTTGCAGGAAGAGCTGAAGAATACAACCATTAAAATGGCAGAACAAAGTAAAGTGCTCAACACCCCTGGGGCGGAGAAACAGACCAAAAGAGAGCTGTTTGATGCACTTCGGCAGGAACTTGAGTAAGTGTTATGGTATTTTGCTGTTTTTGGCATATCTTCAGAAGGTATGAAAGATCCCATTTGTGAGTCCACTTATGAACTTGCGCTACTTCACGGCAAATTCGTAATGTAATGTTGGTGTGAGGTTTTAGACGCCTTTAACTCACCGGTTTGCTGTACTCCTCATATTGGCCAATTAAGTTAATGAGACTAAATCCTTTGTACCCACTTATAACAAATTGTTCTTAGATTGTCGAAGAAAATCAGACGTGAGATTCATAAGTGGTGCAAAGCTTACTTGCATCCCGTTTATCGTTTTTCGTCATTTTTGTTTGTGCATTTGTTCTTTATTTATTTGACTACTTATTTTTCCATTCAGATTTCTTCTGGCAACCTATCCATTAAAACTTCAGAACTGTTTTGAAACATATGATATGTTATACATTCGTGATTTAGATGTATATGAGTCATTCTGTATGTATGCTGAAGCTGTACTTAATCTTTCTTACTGTTCAGAGCACCTGTGCTTGAGAAGGCCTCTAAATCAGTTTGGGAGTTAATTCTGGACAGCAATGGGCTGGGGAAGGAGATAAGTGATACTGTTGGAAGAGTGTATTCCCGATTAAGTGGCCGGGAACCTCCACTATTTCCTCCTCCATCTAGTGAGACCCAACCCGTTAAAGAGACTGAGAATGAGAAATGGAAAGAAAGACTAAAAGGAAAAGGAAAAGAGAAGGAAAATGAAAATGAAAAGGAAGGTTCAAATTCTAAATCAAAGAAAAGGAGCTTCAGTGATATGCGTGAAGAGGGAGGGGTTGATGAAGCTGCAAAGAAATCCGGTGATCTCCCGCATGCAAAGGAAAACTGATAAGTAAGTAAATGGCATAGCAAGTTTGACGATACAATCTGTATTAACAGAAGTCATTGGTGAAAATCTGGCATTCCAATGACTCGATTTTCGTTTGTCTCCAAGTTTTGCCATTTTGAAGTGACAACAGTTTATAGGACCAGCCTAGAACGGAAGTGAATTGGTGATCCATTGACTCTGAAATTCGGTGCTCGTTAACCATCATGTTTATGAGTATATGTCAACTAATAACGTTCATTTACTTTTGCCAGTATTGTAAATAACGAGAGTGTAGGTTCCTTTTTGTTGGATTTCAATGAACTTCGAAGTTTAGTACCTTGGCCCAGCCTTATGTTTATTTTAAATTTGAAGTTATTTTTTTTATGTAAATTATATATAAAAAGGAAAAAGGGTATCATCAGATATCTCCCCCAAGGTTTGACGATTTTTCAGTTAGATCGCCAGAATTGCGAAATAGACAAATTCGCCATCTGTTACCATTTCAAACACTCAATGGAAAACGCTAAAATTTCTCATTTGCCCTGTGTTCCATGACAAAGAAAACGCTAACAACGACTCGTCCTCAAATAGACCCAAGCATCTTCTATTTATTTAAGCCTTGCTTATTCTTTTTTTTTTTTCACCCTTTGTAGCATTCAGAACCAAAACCAAAACCATTCTAAGATATCACGTGTAGTGTGTGATTTTTGCAAATCTGGCAAATATTCATATATATTGAAATGCTTTTATAAAGTTTATTAGTGTTCATTTTTAATTCAACTTCTATGTTGGGCATTTTGTTAAAAATCAAATGGCGATGAAAATTTTGAAAAAGAAAATTGGAAGTGCTTGATGAAATTTCTAAAATTTCATCAGAAAATGCAAAGAAAAACTTCAAATACTTCACAAAAGAACCCTCTCAGAACTGTGCTTGTATCTGAATTTCCACAAAAAGAAAAAAGAAAGAAACTATTCTCACTAAAAAACCTAAAAGGAGACAGAAAAATATATATATGAACTAGGGATGATACAAATATGTACATTCTTCCTCATGTAAAATCATCCTGCATTAGATAAGCTAAGCTGTTCCTATACTGGCTCATCGGCATTGGCATCTCTTGACTAGTAGTAGCTTGAGCAGGAAGCCAAGTTAAAGGCCGTGGAATATTTTCATTACCTTGAGGCAGCATCCAAGTAGCGGCTTGTGTGTGAAAATGCCCAGCAGTATCATTTGAATGTTCACTGGCACTTACCTCCATGTCGCCGCTACTAGCTGCAGACATATCCTGTCCATAATTCGCCTGCCGATTGGTCAATGCCTCGTGCGATGCCATTCTGGGATTGCTGCATTCCTCGTTTGAGTAATCGATGTGTAGGTCACTCAACAAAGTATTTTCAACGCTTTCTATAAGCATTTGATCATAAACATCACCCCTGCCCCCGCTGCCTCCTTCGTTATAATTGTTGTTCTGATAAGAAACTACTGTCGGAGTTGTTGATGAAGCGAATCCTTGAACTTGATTCGCGGGAAAGCTGTTCGTTGCTTGTCCCCAGAATCTCATCCCCGGATTGTCAACATAATGGTTGTTGCCAACGTGCCCAGCTATATGCGAAAATTCCAGTACTATGTTATGAACAAACAACATTGAAAAGAAAAAAAAAATAATGAGTTTAATGTTATGCTTCATTTTCAACTGTTAACTTTGATTTAAAGCAATTTACCTGAATCTGGTGAAGATAAAGCTTTGAAGCTGAAAGAGGGCAGTTGCACTTGCATTTGATGAGATTGAACTTGTTGAGGGGACAAAAGTTGTTGTGCTGGAAACAAAGGTGGGCTCATATGTGAATGAGAGGAATCCAAGCCATGGTAAATGTGAGGACTTTGTCCATTGAAGCTTAGAAGATATTGAGGATGCTCAAATATACAGCTTTGATGGAAATAAGGAGAGTCCAAGGTTGGAAAAGGCTTCCGGCTCAGCTCAAACAGTCTGCTGTCACATTGTAAAAGCTTCTCAAAATGCCTGTCAAGTACTCCTGGAGGAAATTTCAGATAGTGTTTCCTGAAGAAAAAATAACAAAACACTAGATTAGGCCTCTCAAGGCAAGGCACGTCGCCATCTTCACAAGTACGATTTAGTCTAATAACAAATAATATCACAACAGACTCTCTCGTGAAAATGGTTTTATGCATGCACGAGAAAACATGACAACCTTTTTTTTTATTTTTTAATAATTTATAAATATTGTTTGCTTCAATTATAGAACATGAGAACAAAACCTGAACACAGGAGCTTGCCCTCCTGTAAAGTCTTCTGTCAATCTCCAATTAGTATGCTTTCTTGGTTGAGGATCAATCTCGTGGTGAAATGTAGGAGGCTGCTTTAACTGCAACAAAAAACAAAGCTCACCATAATCACCATCTATACAAATTCTAATTAAGAAAAACGAAAAAAAAAAATTAAATTCTCACCTCAAGCTCAAGAATCCCAGGTTCATTTTCTTCCGTAGTTGCCCTGATTCCAATAATATCAGCCCATTGAATCTCAATTTTTCTCTTCAATGATTTTTCCAAGAATTCCCACACCAGTTTCTTCTTAGCATAGTAAGATTTAGCCACCAGGTCTCCTTCATGTCTAGTTACTCTCTGCAATCAGTTTTGTGATATTATTCTTCATTCATCTATTTTAAAGATTACATGAAAAGCAAAAAACGTTACCTCCCATGAACCAATTCTGAGTTCTAGTGCCGGAAAATTGGAAGCTTTCATCTTCTCAGTCATTTGTTGGGATACAAAGTCGGCTCTTTTTGATCTAGTCATCTCATAAGTTTGAGCTCTGCATTGTTGAGTGTGACTACTTTGCTGTGATAAACGCGTTTCTACTTCTACTAAAAAACTTTTCGAGATTCCAAGTCTTAGGTTGAGAGGAGGTAACGTGTTTAAATTTTCCAAAAACTTCATCTGAAAATGGAAAAAAGTAGGTGATCAAATTAAGTAACACGGCACATAAAAATTGCTTGATCGAAAGATCCTTAACTACAAGAAAAAGGAAAATAGAAATACTTCAAAAAAAAAAAAAGAAAAGCATGCAGTCATAAAAGCACCTGTTGGCATAAGCACTTACAAAAGAAGAACTTCTTTCACAAGAACCGAAGCCTGAGTTGTCATATATTTCAATTAAAGAGCCATCACCATCAGCAGCAGCAGCAGCAGCAGCAGCAAGCCTGCACCCATCATTAGTATCTCCTCTTCCGTTATGGAAAAAATTCTCATCATAACGGAAAAAATTCTCATCATCTAAATTAAACTCTTGTACCATGATTCTTTGAATGCTAGTAGTGGTGCCGTCTGAGAAAATACAGAGGTAATGCAGAGCAGAAAGCAGAGAAAACAAAAACATAAATCAAAATGAAAGAGAAAGAGAAAGAGCCGGGTGTTATCAGGGGTTTAATGCAAGCCAATGATGGGGTTTTATAATGAATCCTTTTCACGAAAAATACGATTGGAATCAGCTTTTAAGGCACGTGACGATTCCTATATTTACTCTTGTTTTTTATTTATTTATTTTTTTTAATTTTTTTCTCTCTGCTTCCCCCTGTTTTCACTGTCAGCAATTATTTGGTTTCTGTTTTCATAATCAAACTAAAATAACGAAAGTAAAAATATATATTGGGCGGTTAAGAATATGAGATTCAATCCAAAACAAAATCCTCTGGTTTGTTATTTTTTTGGATACTCAGATATATACTTGTTAAGCATCAGAGTGATTCTTTTACCCTATGTGTTCCACTGTATTCTGTTTTTTGTCTTCGATTTTTTTTTTTTTAGGTTACTGCATTTATAAGAGTTATTTCTTTTAATGTATATTCTAAGAACACATGTAGTTTTATCAAAAATATGTTAATTTATAGTATATTAATTACATTATTATAAAAAAAATTAAAAAATCTTGCAATTTTTTTATAAAAAAAAAAAATAATCTAAATTAGCCTTCATTGTGACCATTGAAATAGAATGGGCTTTAATGATTAAGTTTTTGTGTCAAAACTTGATTTTTTTAAATAAAAAAAAAAAAAAGTGGACTCCCAAACCCGTACAAACACGTGTATTTATAATACATAGAATTGTACAAAGTTAAGAAAATCCTGAATTTTAGTTTATAATATTGTAAACGGTCTTTTTCATAATGTCACGTTATTATCAAACAATTTACAATGTTTTAAAAGTTAATTGACAATATTGTCAACTCATCCGGAATTAAAAAAAAAAATTCTATATATCTATATATATTGTGAACATCATTACCCACCGACATAGCAATTATGCAACTCATGTGATAATATTAAAGTATAAACTATTCCAATTATGTCATTTGGTAATGTCGCTTACTGTAAGATGAGCATTATCGTATATGTGTATAGAATTTTGTTTACAAAACATCGTAAGACGCTTTACCAATACCAAAGTTAATATGGCTAGTTGTAGTTAATAACGGGTGATATATTGTGTATACGTTTGTGTTTCTTTTATTAGTGTATTTGTTAAAAGTAAAATGACAATATATAATAGTTTTTGAATTTAAAATTGACCTGTAAATGTAAATTTCTTTTACTGATTTGTTAAAATGGGTCGATTTCAAGGTCGAAAAATAAGTATGTAGGGAGAGTTCATAAACAAATGTCATCTAGTCTTAGATTTTTTCTTTTTTCTTTTTCACCCGAGCTTGATAGCAGAAAGCTGAAGATAATAATCCTAATTCCGAAGTTTTTGACTTTGATAAAATAGAGGTGAAGTGAAGCTGTAGTTGATTAATTTCTTTAAGCTTGATTGAGTAATTGACATTAATATTATCGGTTAATGCAAGCCAAGTCATGTCAAAGCAAATTTGTTTTTCTTCAATCTTTATATTCAAAAATAGAGAAGAGTGGAATCGTTAATTAATATTGAGACTTTTAGTGTCTCGATAAAAATATTTTTAAAAAGTTGAAAAGTAATTTTAAAAAATTAAAATTAATTTTAGCATTTTTAGAAGTCACTATAGTTGATTTTAATGAATGGGGAATAAATAATTTTTTTAATGTGTGGATATAATAAAATAATGGCACACGTTTGGTGAAAATGAAATAATGAAAAAGCAAGCGACTTTACAAGCAAGCAGAAGCAGCAGCCATAAGCCATTTGGCGTTTAAGAAGCAAAAGCCCACAAATGCTGGTGTGCCGTAACGCTACGTTTGGTTCAACATTAGGGGATCTCACCTCCCATTTTCATTCATTATCTCTAAAAATTATTTATTATCAAAATTACTTCCTATTTAGAATTAGATGGTGAAAGCTATTATAATTAATCATTCCAAAATGCTTTACATGAAGTCACTTCCAAGTTCCAAATGCCAATACGGCTTTACTGTTAGGATGGTTAAAAATAATTTTAATAAGTTAAAGCTCACTTCTAATAAAATATTTTTAAAAAATTATTTTTGACAAATCATATATCTTTTGAGAAGATGCTTTTCAACTCACTCCAATTTAACTTTTTACTAAATAGAAGGGATTTTTTTTTTTTTAACAAAAAGAACTTCTTTCTATGATTTGATAGTTTTTGGGCTTGTTACCATGCCCAATAGGGAGAGCACCACCAGTCAAATACTAAACCTCCATTTGAAATTTCACACCATACCCATCATTATATTGAATCAAATGCACTTAATTTGTTAACTGACAAAAAGTAGGTTGATTTTTGTTATCACATTATGTTGGAGGCTGATGTAATTGGCTGATTAAGAGCTCCAATATTATGTTAGCACAATAACTTAAAAAGTGGAATTAGCCAGAGATTAACGATTGAGTTGTGATAGACTTGTGCAAGGAAGGTGGTTAGAGAGGATTGATACGTAATCCACATATCAATCCACCTTACTTATAAGAGAATTGGATGTCGTTTTATTCATTAATAAATACCAAAAACATATCCAACAATTATTTCTTTAACATAATTGATCAGAGAATTCTTCTAACTATATATTATTTTATATAAAAAATAATTTACTTTCCAGTCGCTTTTAAATTTTTCATATCTCGTTGTAAGTAGTACTTCAATTTTATACCTATGGCATTACCCTTTAGATATTTAATATGTTGATGAACTAACGAGTTTCCATCAAACAAAACCGTAAATTAACCTATAACAAATTTAATTATTTTCCAATGATTGATCAATCCATTTCTCTCGTTGTACCTTTCTTTTTTGGTCATATGCGATTGCTTCAAAATGGGTTTAGTTTGGATAAGGTGAGTTTGTAAGTCATGACTAAGTTATAATTAATTGAATACTATCATGAAGTGTCTTATTATCAACATTTAAATGTAGTGATCCCAGCTTAGCACAAAACTGGGCGAATTCACTCGGTCTTTTATGAAAATTATAAATAGATAGAGATTGCTGGTTGATGTGAGATGGCAAGATATAGATGATGTGTTTCTATGTAACTTACAACATCTGCAAATGAAATTGCTAGCTTGAGTTGACTTTGGTTTTTTGGTGGGTGAATTGTTTAAGTCATTAACTAATGGAGCCACCAAAGCAGCCAACTTTGTTGCAAAAATCCAGAACTTTGGTCTTTGGGATTCATTTTTTTTTCTCTACCAATTAACCCACAAAACATTCTCTCTCATTCGACCTAAAAGGAAATGCCGCAAGAATTGTTCTTAACTTCAAAACCAAACAATCATTTTATTTTCTTTTAAGTTATCATTGTCAATTAAAAGAAAACGGACCTAAATATTCTTTTCCCATCATCATTTGCTTATAATACTTAAGCATAACCACAAATTATTATAATATTATTAACTAGTCCAAATTTCAATTATCATTGAAGCGTGCACAATTATTGCTAGAAAGCACACTCAATAAGAAATCTCTAATTGATTAGTTTTCAGGTTCGTCATGATTGTCATAGTTACTTGATAACCAATACAACGATTGCAACGCTGCAATCCACCAAATTCTCTGTTATATTTACGAAAGTTCTCTGTTAAGTTCACCAAATTCTTTAATGAAATTATGGCATCCTTTATCAACAGAGATATCCTATGAAAATTTTGACTCAAATAACCAAATGAAAGATTACCACTTTGCTCCTTAGAGAAATCTTTTTTTTTTTTTTATTCACTCCCTTATAGTTTTTATATTACCCAATTACTTCCTTAATATTAAAACCTTAAAAGAAAAAAAAAAGTAGTTTCATGGTCAAGGACTTAGGACGACTTTTTTTTAAACTAAATTTTTTATAAAAACAAAAACATTATAAGAATTAAAACTATAAGGAGTCGTATTATTGACTTGACTCAGTTGTCACGATCTTTAAAATTTAAAAGAATTTTACGATATATTAAATTTATTAGGCTTTTTGAGAGATTTATCTTATCATATCTTCAAGGAATTCATCATGGTTCAAAGTAGTGAAGGTAAGGGGAGAAAGAACAGAAAAAAAAAAAAAAGCAAATAAAAGAAAGAGAAAAAGAGTATGTTATAATGCTTTTGGGTACGTGGGGCTTCGCATATACAAGTGCATGGCTACATGGAGGTTAGCTCATGATTCATGACTCACGGCTGCTAATAAAGAGCTAAAAAATTCTAAAGTGGATAATGTTAATGTACCATTGTGAGTCAGAGTCAGGCGCCGACTTCATGGAGATGAAAAGGACATTGATGCGCTTTGCTTACTTCACCTCACACTTTGCTATCATCATGGTTACCTTAAAAGAAAGAAGAAAAGTAATTGGTTAATTTCACAACACCACCCCCCCCGATTCTTTCACTTCTTAGCAAACTTCATTTTGCCCATGTACATTTTGTAAGTCTGTACCACCCCCATGCCGTCACTGCATCACTGCATTACTCTTTGTTTTTAATAAATCAAGAAAATGTGCATGTGATTATTCAATTATTATAAAAGGGTAATATTATAAAAGTAAGTTAAAAAAAATAAAAAATAACGGTAGGGGTATCAATACTTTAACGGTAGGGATGTTTCAAGGTATTTTAAAAAATATAAAACCTAAATGGACACTAATATTAAAATAAAAGGACTAAATGGACTTTTATCCTAATTTTAATAATGTTTACATTAAAAAAAAAAAAAGTAGAACAGAGGCAACTACAATTTAGAGGGAACAAGAGTAAGCTAAGAAAAATGAAGTGTGTGGGGGCAAATTAACCCAAACGAAAAAGAAATCTAGATAAAGTGGGATCTGAAAATGGGAACCCAAAAAGTCGAAAGGAGGAGAAATCCGTAGCTTTTGACTAAAAATGCATGTGACTAAAAATCTATATATAATTTTAATATAAGCGTAGATTTGATAGTGATGGTTGTATTCATATGCGATCATTTGATCGAGTAATAATAATAACTAATGGTCACTCACTCACTCGCAAGTCACAACCCACAAAAAGAATAAGAAGTCCGTGTGACTTGGAATTGAAAAAGAACGCACAACGTTCTTTCTTTTTGATTTCTCGGTGGAAGTATGACACCAACATGGTCCCCGAAAATCTCATCATCATCTCCCCTTTTTTTCCCCCATCCATTTTCCTCTCTATGTGGAGAGGTCCTATTGGATTGCCCATTGTGGCAAATTGGGTTGCTAAAATGAAAAAAAAATCACATGACCTTTTCTTTCCTAATAAAACATATATATGTATTCTTCAAAGCTCAATGGAGCAAAGATCTCGGTGGGGTTACATTAGAAATTGGGGCTCTTTTTGTTTTCATCTTTCTCCCCGATCTTGAAGGTTCATGCACTATATCTACTGAGATCCTATCTTTAGCCAACGCATGCAATCTTGTTTATAGGTGAGAGTGTATATTTATGTTTTTAATCTAGTGCTTGAAGAAAAATATTTCCATGTATGACACTAATAACTTTGTCAATTTTCTCTTCGATTACTCATATTTTCTCCTCAGAAAATCATCAAGAAAGATGATTTCGGTATACATAGGTCAAAATCAAGCCAATTTATATTATCAC
Organism: Citrus sinensis; assembly: GCF_022201045.2. Classification (NCBI taxonomy): domain Eukaryota; kingdom Viridiplantae; phylum Streptophyta; class Magnoliopsida; order Sapindales; family Rutaceae; genus Citrus; species Citrus sinensis. The sequence continues at coordinate 29,622,868 of NC_068560.1, forward strand.
TTACCACCAAAACATAATATAAATATATAGCACGCTCAGAAGCCACAAAACAATCGCTATGACATTAAAGCTTGATATATGACTGTGAGCATCTCCAATTACTAGTATGAGCAGGGGTGGTTTTTAGGTTTGTCCAACAATTGAAGTGATCATAGCATACAAATGCTGAGCTGAGCTTTCGAGTGCGGGTAGTACAGGACTACTGTCATTTCCAAGAGTCAATTTGTTTGATGCTTGTGGAGATGGAACCAACCCACTCCTTTACACTGTCCAAATGCAACGTGAATGAGGGGCCGGCCAGTGACCTAATTTTTCCTTCCCGTTTTAGAGTCTTATCGGCTCCAGTCATTTAAACAAACAATGATTAAAGATCCCAAAGGAGAAAGTTGTGTACCTGTCAGCCGTGCACCGTGAACTTTCAAGCCTCATATTTCCAAATTGAATCGTTGGTCGTACCAGTCAAAAGTTTATAAAAGAGTTCATCATTAAATTACTCGTGCTTTTGGGGAAAAAAAAAAGAACATGAGAGATGTATTTCGAACCTTGAATTTGATATGCGTAATTCAAAATTTGGTGTTCATAAAGATAATGCTGTTGTATTCTTATTTTTCTTTTTGTATGCCCAGCTTAGGGGAAAGAATAATGCTGAATGCCAAACTCACAATCTTACAATGAAAGAAAATGCGACTTAAAAAAGTTTCATTAAAAAAAAAAAAAAACTTATGTTCAAACCATCATAGTTCAGAAGGTAATCAACATCACCTCAAAAGATTTAAAATTACTCTTTTCCACAGGTGGGTGCTTTCAATTTTAAGTGAGAATACAATTGGTGTATTCATCTAGTATCCTGATGATGTGAACAAATCTCATCTTGTGTATTGTGAGAGTATCTGAATGAAAAATCTAATTGACAAAAGGATTTCCTATCCTGCAAGGTTCAAAAGATCACTCACCTGGAAGCCCAAAAAATTTCTGTTTTATCAGGAAACGGTAAACAAAAAGGGCTTAGTTTTCTTTTCTCTGTTCATCACTGAAGGCCAAATCGAATATCTGGCTGTAGTCGTCTACAAAGTGAACATCTAGGCCTTCTTTCACATTTGGAGCAAGCTCATCAAAGTCCCTCCTGTTGGCTGAAGGGAATATGAGGGTCTTCACTTCACTCCTCCTTGCTGCTATTGTTTTCTCCTTGACCTGATTATATCACAAGAAGCATAAGTTTGTAAGTGAATCATGGCTGGAATGTACAGGACTAAGCACTGAACTCTCATGAAGAACAAACATAACCAGAAAAGATCTTGTGCAACTAAAGAGCTATACCTAGTACCAGCAAATAGGACACAAATAGAAGAAAGAAAATTATTTAGGTATGTTTAACGTACCCCACCAATTGGAAGGACTTTCCCCGTTAGTGTTACTTCCCCAGTCATTGCTAGATCCTCACGGACAGGCTTCTTCATGGCAAGGGACAACATGGACGTGATCATGGTGCAACCTGCACTCGGTCCATCCTTTGGAGTGGCCCCAGCTGGAACATGGAGATGTAGCTTGGAGTTGGCAAAGAAAGGGTTATCAGGTTCTTTCTCGAGCAAGATTGCTCTTGCCACTGTGTGAGCAATTTGGGCACTTTCTTTCATTACATCTCCAAGTTGTCCGGTGACATGGAGAGCCCCTTTTCCCTCTACTTGTTCAACCAGAGTGGTCTCTATGTACAAAGTGGAACCACCCATCGCAGTCCAAGCCAGACCCATCACAACTCCAATGGGTGTTTGATCATAAATTCGCTCAGCATGAAAAACAGGTTTGCCAACATAATCAGATAAATTTGATCCGTCAACCAATACCCTCTCAACCGTCCTAGCTGCTTCAGCATCCAGACTTTCAACCGTCTTGGCTTCTTCATTATCCCGTCTCTCAACTGTCTCAGCTGTTTCAGCATCATCAGATCTCTTAACCGTCTTAGCTGCTTCAGTTTCCGGCATTTTCACAGCAACGGTATTCAAATCTACACCAACACTCTGTCAAGAAGACTACAAGCGTGAACATCCAAGAAGCTGTCTTACAAGGGTTTTGAACAAAAAATGACTGAGTAAAAAAACTCCTGAAATCCATCAACACGGTATAAATTCAACTGCAATGCTACAACCTGTGAATAGGCTGTTACTTTTGTGGTTTATAGAAGAATAAAATTTGTGGGACTAAATTGTTTAAAAATTAGAAGAAAAGAACAATGAAAAAGCAAAAAAAGTAGGAAGTTTTATATTCTCAGAATAAATACAGTAGTTAAACAAAACAAATTCAAGGATAGGACACAACTTTTCAAGGTAAAAAGTTTTTTAAGAGCTTAAATCCATTATGGTAGAAATTAATAGATTGTAAGATAACTCTGTTTCTGAGCCAAAAAAAAAAAATAATAAATAAATAGAAAGATACCTCCAGGAAAGATAGCATGACCCTTACGGCTCCCTTGGCTGACCCTTCATGTTTCACACCAGAATCAGCTGCAGATTCATCAGTTTCCTCATCACTGCTAGTCTCTTCAGATTTTGCTTCAACCTCTCCAGCAACTGCAGATTCACTTATTACTCCTTGTCGCACAAGTTGCAGAGCAATCTGTCGATAGATGACGGGGAGTTACACATAACAAAAAACAGACATAAATCCAAACTGATGAACAGAAAGCGATGCAGCAATTTCCAGACATAAGGAATTCATAACCACCATATATTCTAATTCCTCATAATTTCAAACTAGAAGGGATGGATATTACATATCGAATTCTAATGCAACTCATACAAACCTTTCGGTAAATCTTTTCTATCTGTTTCTGAAGATTCCGAACCCCTGCTTCCCGGCAGTAATTTTCTATCAGGGCAAGAAGAGCTGCGTCAGTTACTTCAACCTGGAAAGACACAAGTTCTTGATCGTTCCTCGGTTTATACAAAATACATCAATTGAACATCTCTATAAAACAAGAAGCAAATAGATGAGAGTAGGAGCAGCCCCCAGTCCAGATATCAGATAAATGAGTTCTGTTTTCCCAAATAAATATAAATTTACAAGCGAGGTCGTAAGAACCTGTTCAGGCTTGATACCACATGCTTCACGAGTAGTCTTCTCCAAGTAATCCCTAGCAATGTGCATTTTCTCATCAGTAATATACCCCGCAATAGCAATTACTTCCATTCTGTCCAAGAGAGGATTGGGTATATTCTCCACGACATTTGCAGTGCAAACAAACAGAACCTGCAATGAAATACACAGAAGAGTAAGCAACAAATTGAAAAATCGTCGAAAAGATACAGAATATGCTTGTGCAACAAATGCCAATGGAAAAGATACAGGAAAATGCCCCAAATCCATTATAAGTCCTCATCTACTTTCTTCATATCGATGGTCTGGGTACAGAATATGCTTTGGCAACAAATGCCAATGGAAAAGATACAGGAAAATGCCCCAAATCAATTATAACTTCTCATCTACTTTCTTGATATGCTTCTCCACTCAACAGGCACTTGTACTGGAGATTACAATTTCACTTGGAAAGCAATCTATTCTAGTCTTACTAAAATTCTACTTCTGATTCTGAAACTTCATTTCCTTGATGGAATTGGAACAAATCTAACATCTAGTATTTGGAATTGAAATAAGAATACAAATGGAGAAAAAGCATTTCACTTGGTTGTCAAAAAGGTGAAATGGGCAAAAGCAGCTGTGCTCAAGGAAATACCATTTTCTGAAACTTAAGAGGAGGAGGAGGAGGAGAGGAGGGGGGGTGGGGAGGGGGGAAGAGAGAACAAACTGACAGGATCAATATATCTATGACGCTTACTTTCATTTTACAGTTAGCAACCACCTATTACCAACCTAAGTAAGAATGAAAGACAATTATTTCATTCTGATTGTGGTGGAGAATACCAGACCTTAACACTTCTTCCTGCTAGGACTAAAATCATTAAGATAACCTCAAACAGATCCAAATAGCTAGAATTACTGACCTTTGATAAATCAATTGGAACATCAAGATAGTGGTCCAGAAAATTAGCATTTTGCTCTGGATCAAGGAGTTCCAACAATGCACTAGCAGGATCACCAGCATGTCCTCTTCCCAACTGCCACAAGGTGATGAATATTTAAAGCCTTAATATAGCAGTAACAAATATTTTTTACCTTAGAAATCAACTATAATCCAAACACACAGCCAAGCACTAACATAGTCAAAAACTTATTATTCAGGATATTTCTAAAGAGAAGAAAGTTACCTAGTTTAAAGAATGAAATTTGAACTACATAGTTCTAAAATTAATCAAACTTTTCAGCCATAGTACCTTGTCTATTTCATCTATCAGCACAAGAGGATTAGCTGTTCCCACATTTTTTAGACACTGCACCATCTTTCCCGGCATAGCTCCAATGTAAGTTCTGCGATGCCCCTGGATGTAATTTGGGAGTCAATGATTAACATTTCATAAATTATATTGGCATATAGCTCTATATTGATTTCATTTCACATACAAGAAGACTTTAACTACCTTGATTTCGGCCACATCAGCTAATCCTCCAACAGAAAACCTAAAGAACTTACGGTTTAAAGCACGTGCAATTGAACGACCTATGCTTGTTTTGCCCACTCCAGGAGGGCCAGAAAGACAAATGATTTTTCCTGCAATGTTAATAGAAATCCCAGATTACTCAAATTTTGGTTTAGCCAAGGATATCTAATCCACTTAAATTCCATTAATACATATCTACAATATTCAAACTCTTTTTGATGCCCAAAAAAAAAAAATTATTTCTGTTCAGAAAAATTAAGCGCATATTGGAAGGTTTTCTGAAACTAGGCTTTTGCATGGAATCTGTTCCTTTCTTCATGCCATATGAGATCATTCTCAATTGTAGAAAAGCTTACTGCTAAAAAGATAAGGCATCACAGATTAACTGTAATAGAGTATTGAAAATGCAAAGAAACTAATAAATACATTATTATTTGATTGCATTTTCCATATACAGTAAGTAGAGAAAACACATTACCAACCTTGAGAGATCCCCCTGAGTTTTCCAACAGCAATAAATTCCAATATCCTTTCCTTAACGTCATTCAATCCATAATGGTCTTCATCAAGAATTTTTTGTGCTCGAATGACATCAAAGTTCTCATCACTGCATTTGGAATTAGGAAAGTATTTCAAAAATCCAATGCCAATCCTCTCATAAATTGACCCAAAAAACGAAATCTAGATATAATTGCAAGATGCCTATCTATCTCCATACTTGGTATATAAGGTCAAGATCATATCTTCCATCACTTTTAGAGCAAACAACAAGCATGTTGACAACATAAACAATAAATAATTGTCATAACAACAACATAAAGAATAAATAATTGTCATAACAACTGGATGAAGCAGTAAAAGAGTGTGAAACCTGTAATTTCCCCAAGGCAAGGCAGTCAGCCAATCCAAATAATTACGAGTTACATTAAATTCACTAGAACTGGCCTCTAAGAGCTGCAGCTTTGTAAGTTCTTCTTCAATAACTTGCAGAACATGACGTGGGCATTTGTCCTTGTACTGTTCAATCCTTTCCCTAAACTTTGCTGCAGCAATGAATCAGAAAGTGTAATAGCAATTACAGTGATTTTAGTATAAAATTAGAATCTAGACTAAGTGCTGTCTCCTTCTAAAGGATGATGTGATGCCCGAATAAAATCCTACATCAAAAAACCACTATGTCTACAGCCAGCAGGCAATGAACTTAGTCTGGGTCACAGGCCTTGAGACTAATATAACTTTGTACAGCCACACCATCCGGTCCATATTTCACAAGTTTTACCAAATTTTTAAACTTTGAATCATTCCATTATGATACACAATGATCTTTAGAGCAGGTATTCAAATACTAGTTTACAGGCACATCGAACTATCTTTTTTTTTTTTCTTTTTTACAGGGTCTTAGAGAGGAGATAGAAACAAACCTACTACTATTTAAAAAAATTAAAAAAACTATTCAAGCGGAACTAACCAGAAAGGGCTGTCTTGTCATCTGTCTCTAAACCCAGTTCCTGCAGAGGGCAATTATAATATGTTTCATTCAGTCCAAAATCAAGAAAAAGAAATGTATAAACCCAGCTCAATCAAAACACGGCATTTGATAACAGCCCACCAAACTTTTTAGAGATACTGTACACAAATGCATTCAAATACAATTGAAGCCAAATACCTTCTTAATCGCCTTAAGTTGTTCGTTCAACAAATACCGTCGCTGCTCACCACTTATCTTTTCTTCAATTGCTTTTGCAATTGATTCCTAAATATGACCACAAACAGGTACAAGTACCTAATGCATGAGAATCAAATAACAATAAAGAAACATAAACGGCTGTGTCTTGGAAACAACATCACTAAGTACCTGAATTTTGCTGATTTCCATTTCTTTCTTTACCAACTCTAGTGTAAGTTTCAAACGTTTGTACACCTGAATTAGCAGAAAGTAGACAGGCATTAAAAATGAAAGGCAGTAAGGAAAATAAAGGATGCAAAGACATCAGATACCAAGGCTTAGAAGTGAAGATTCCATCAATGCTACATAGCAAAAGGTTTTCATATCTCAATTCAAATAAATGTTCTGAATTGAAAATGATTCAGAATAAAGATGAGGCATTCAAGGTCTGTCACTATTAAAAATATGCAACATACATCAAGCTCTTCAAGCACTTGCTGGCACTGCAATTTGTTTGCACCAGATATTGCAGCTCCAAAATCTGCCAACCTGGGAAAGCTAAAGTCTCCGATATGCTGCAGAAATGACACCAAATAGAATTAGTATGAGGATCAAATTACAAAAAATCCAATTAATTAATCAACATGCAGAAATTCAAATACATCCAACAGGCAGAAGCATGTATGTGAAATATTTTCTGCTTTCTCACATGAAGTCAAATGCAAAAGTTATTAACTAATTCAAATTGATTAACTCAAAAGCTGGTCATTTTTGTTTGGTGGCAATAACACTACAAGCATGAGATGAAGAAAAATTAAGTTTTAAAGAATAAAAGATAAAGTGCCATCACAAGTAAAGATTAAAAAAAAAAAAGGAAACTGGACAATTAAAAAAAGTCTCTCTACACTGATATTTTTCGATACAAATTATGGAATATAGAAGCCGACAAACAGATGAGAAGATCTCCATGAACTGTAGACCAAATTAGTAATGAAAACCGTGAGAATGGAAAATTTGAAGTACAATAGTTTCCAAGAAAATATATAACATACACACCTGAGTATATGTTTGAACATGGTCTCTCCAAAGGGAACTAGTCTTCAGAACATCTCTTAGGGTAGATATAACCTCAAATGATGTTGCCTTTATAACATCATCATCCTTGTCATATGGTTTGTCCTATCACGTTTAATTAAAAAAAAAAAACGTATAAAGTGCCTATTGCATACATGGAACTAATGATTCTGGAAGTGGGAAAATAAAAAACATAGAGAGTGTACCTTAAGATGATCCACTTTGACCGTAAGGGGATCCTCACTAACCTGTATGGCAGAAATTTCACAAAAAAGATAATTCATAAAAGTCTAAATTTCAAAAGCTTTAATCATACAATTCTAGGGAACAGTCAGATAAGAAATTCTACTCACCATCTCTGTTATTCGAAGTCGCCTATGGCCAATAAGGATAACCTGGTCTCCTTGGATACTTGAAATCTGTAATATTACATAAAAGATCGAAATAGAATTAACTATAGACCCACAGTTACTTATGATTGCACTTCATATATACTAACACAAGTATTCAAGGACATTAACTGGTCAAACTGAAGCACCAGAATTAGATACCTGGGCAAGTGTACCAACTTCATGAAGGCGGTTGAACAACTCTTTTCCTTTAAGGTCTGATACACTTTTCTCAGTATCAGTACTTGCATCAGTCAGCAGGTCATCTTTAAGAAGGAAGGCCCCAGCGTAAGGGGCTTGCCGTTTCCGGCTTTCTTGTAAAGCTGCCAACAATTTTGGATCCTGCAAAAAGAAATTATACTTTGTTCAGAGAAACCATACCTTCTAATCCCTACAAAATCCGAAGCATGACATGTAGAACAAATGCTGGCTTACAAGAATACCATAACAAACAATATAAAAATATGGATTTTGCCCTCAATAGTCAATATAACAAGACAAGTACTCCTATACCTTCACATAAATCGGCATATAGAAACCCGGAAAAAGAGGTCTATGTGGCAATGGTAATGCCAAAACCTGCAATATACAAAATCAGTTAATAAGAAAATGCTTAGAAAAACAATATTAAGTACTCAAGCAACCAGCAAAATAATAAAAAATGACATTTACTAATTCTATAGTTGTCAACCCAATCACAGAAGATTACCCAAATTAGTCATTGCAATCATCAAAATACTAAGATACTCCACTAAAATCCCGGTCTATATTAATAATACTTACAGTGCCAAAAGCCCCTTTTTTCAAAGATCCAGTTGCTATAAACAAAAATGTTCTTTTTTTTTTTAATTTTGAACTTTTTTTCATATGAGCTTTTCCTCAAGGCTTTGCAAGTAGCATTTATGACATTCTACATTATCCTTCACTTCTCGAACTTTCCTTGCACTTTATCACCAACCAAACAAACAATTCAATCATTAAACCAAAAATTTTTCAATCTAACCGATAAATAATCCTCCAGCCTAGGGTTTGTCGACACAATAGCGGACGAACTCTTCGTATCGGATCCGTCGGATTCGGACTTCGCTTCGGCCTCAACTACCGTCCCCTCTTCATCGCCCTTTCCAGCAGAATCCGAGCAGAAAAACCTCCGGTACCCCACCGTACGGCCCCTCCGAGTCGTTAATCCAGTGAGCTGAATCAGCGCTTTAAAAAACGGCGCCGGTTCAGCGCCGGTTCTGAAAGTAGTAGCGGTTAAGGCATGGGTGCGACATGACGTGGCGGCGGTGGACGACAGGAGTTTCAGCATTGGTAAGTTGCGGTTGCTCGAACGGCAAAGGCGGTAATTTTGGGGGAATTTAAGGGCTAGTTTGGGATTTGGAGAAGTACCATTAAAGTATAATGGAGAGGTTTTTGGGAAATGAGCGCTAGAGTTAAAGCCCTGCATAAACCCTTGAATCTTAATTTATTGGACGAATTTGTCCTCCAGTCTGGATTTAAAATACAAATGGGTCGGGGCGTTGCGGACTTGCGGAGGCATGAGAGTCTCAGAATCTACAAGGTTACTTCCGTAATTGTGATTCTTTCGTCCTTAATATGAATGATAGAAAAAAAAAAATAACCTAGAGGCTTGGAACTCCCTCGCCAGTTCGCGATCGATATTCGATAGAACCATCTGTTTTCCTTTCCTTTTTTCTTGATCCACAAGTCAAATATTTTCCACGTTGTTTTTTGAAAAAACTGCGTGATAATATTTAATAATAGTCGTTCTTTTAAAACAATTTAAGTGCCAAATTAATTTTTGGAAAATACTAATTTCATTAATAAAAAAAAAATCTCCCAAAGAGCAAAAGAGAGAGCTTTCAAGAAAAATTCAGTAATGAAGTGACTTCGACTCTAATTGAATAAAGGTTTAATTTTGAATATTAACGTGTGAAAATATTAAAAGATGTGACTGTTATTCAAATTCAACCTTACTTAAAAAAATCTAGATCTTTAGATTTAATATTTTAGAATTTGTTTTAATATTTAAGTTTAGTTCTTAGATTTTAACGTAATTTATAGGGATTATTTTCAATTTACTCCCCTGAGGTTTGAGATCATTTCAATTTGATGCAAAGTATTTATGAATTTTCATTTTCCTCCCCTACTGCTAGTACAAATTTTAGTGGACCATTTGTTGACCAACTAAAAGACCAATATACCATTTGATTAATTAAAATAATACTCGATTTCTAGTTTTTGGATAAATGGTGATTAGTTGCTCTATTTTGTTGGGGCAAATTGTATAATTAGCCTAAAATAAAAAAAATACCCTTAAAACAAAACATTTGGAGTTTTGGACAATACTAAATCATAAAAATAAATAAATAAGAGAGAGAGGGAAATCAGCCATTGCCAAGCATTCAAGCATTCTTCACCAATTTATCTTCATATTTAAAAACCCTCTTCATTTTCAATTCAACACAAGCTACAACAACATTCGTTCACATTCAAAAACCATTAAAACACACCCCTTTTATTTCCAACTCACTCTTTTAACACCATTTTACAATTCATACAAAAAGCTCAACACTAACATATCCATGGAATCACTTTCACATCTTCATGTCTAATAGGCCATCAAGCAAATATCTTTGATATCCTCCCTTAATTTCTTCAAACTATATTATTGCTCTAGAACAATTAATCCCATTTTAATCACTTCTCCATCAACCACAACCTCTATATCCATGTATCTCAAGCTGAAAAAATACAAATTAATAAATAATTAATGTATGCAATAAATTGTCTACTAATAATTTGAACAATCAAAACCATTACTAATCAGAACTACATATAGTTCTCAAAATTACACTCAACAATACTAGTGAATATGCATTTGATTCCCCGTCGAAATAGCTAGACAATAAATAAAGGATAAAGATACAACATGAAGTCCTAAGCTCTAATTAATAATTAATTAAGCTAACAAATACACAGCAACACATAAAGCATGAACAACTAATTGAATGCTATGCTATAAATGAGTTAGCACTAAGTTAGTCTTTCAATCAAATAAAATAGAAGACATTACCCTTTATACTCATTCATGCTTCTTTACCCTTTAAACTCATTCATGCTTCTTCAATAATGTCAAATTAATAGCATTTTCACATTTGGCAATTGAGATTTTCCAACTACATAATAAAGTAGAAATCTCTCTTATTTCTCTCAACAAAATTTTCTCTTTTTTGCATTTTACTAGGATTTTTAACTCACACCATGTTTTTCTAAATACTAAACACATTAAAAAGTATGCTAACTCTTCTATTATCCGAAAAACACAAATATCTCAACACCATAATTTGTCTTTAAATTCAACCCCATTTTTAAAAAAAAAAATCTTTGCAATATATTGAAAATTCAAACCGACTAATTAAGTATAATCAAACAAATACAATATCTTTTGTCGTACAAGAGTCTACAAAGTATCATTGTTGGCTATAAAAATATATGTATAAAAGTGAAAAAAAAAAAACCATCAACATCAACAGTAGCCATCACCAAGCTCGTAAAAAACTCATCTTTGATTTCAATCTTAAATAAAACAAAAAATAATGTGCAATGATGTGTATTGGTGACTACTGTACTCGCAGCTCCTTTCTAAATGGGTTGTTCGCCGATCGCCAATAATACTCACTGGTAGGACCCTCTTTCAACTCGCGATCTTGTATCATGCATCCTCGAAGTGAGTTTAGTCTAGCTCATTATCGTTGTCTCACTGTCAGCAAGAAACTTGTACACTACATTTATAAGGATTAAAGATGGGTTCTTCAATTTTCATTTTTTTATTCACTTTGGTTAATAAGAAGACTAGTCGTTGAAGAACTAATGAATAGTAGATTACTTTCTTTATTACACATTGAATATTAGACTATTGCAGACATATCTGGTGCTCTGAAGTGAAAATGGTTAAGTTTGTTTGAATTTGAAAATGAATTAAATGTAAGATTATTGGATTGCCCTCAAATACTCACGGTATATGAAACGCCAAGGGAGGACATTAGAAATGCACGAATACTTTGGATCAAACTGAAACAACCCCAAACTTCAGGGAAAAGACTAAAAATTACCCTAATTAATATAGTAGTTTCTTTTTTAATAAAATTATAATTATTTTTCACCATCCCCTGTAAAAATCGACAAATGTTACCGTGCACCCTAATCTTTCAACAACTACCACAAAGCACCCATTCCGTTAAAAATCACCATCAACTTAACTGTTATAAGGGTAGAATAGTAAAGTTACAGTGATGAATAAAGATATAAAAGAAAAAAAAAACTATTTTTTTTCTTCCTTCTCCATGACTCCATTCATGCTCCATCTTCTCTCTTCCATTTACACTATGCAGCAAGTGCTCATTTTCTTCCCTTCTCCATTCACGCTCCCCAACAAGGTTTTACGCTTTTCCCCTTCCATCGATGTCACAAGGGTCACATAACCAATTGCACTACCGCAACGAATGACCATTTCTGGGTGGAAACAAGTGGCAGGAGCTTGACGCGAGATTAAGAGGCTTCTGGCAATTCAAAGAATTATGGGTTGCTACTGACTGATGCGGCGCCAACAATGGTGACTAGCAACTATAAAGTCCCAACCCCAAAATTTTAGGGTTTCCATGTTATTGTTTAATGATTTTTAGGTTTGGGTAGTTGACAATTTGTCTTATATATAAATTATTTTGATTGTGCTGTGAAATCAGGAGTTTATGTTGTTGTCTGTGTGCTTTCAAAGAAGGTATTTAGTTATTACTATAAGTACTGGGAAATGCCATAATGTTGGAGCTTGGATTGGAGATGTCTTATGGTTCAAGGACTAATAATGTCCAATTAATTTTAATTTAATTTCTTTTTTAAAAAAATTTAATTTAATTGTAATTATTTTCAATTTACATTTAACATTATTTTTACACCTTCTATAATTGTCTTTTTTTTTTTAAGAAAATAAAGTGCCAACTGCCAATTAATATATTCTTATAATTCCAGTACTTACAGTCTTCAATTTATATGAGGGCATTATGGTGATTTCAACAGATGTCTCACAAAATCGTTAAGGTTAATGGTAATTTCCAACGGAATGGATGCGCGACGATAGTTATTGAAAGATTAGGGTGCATGGTAACATTTGTCGATTGTTATGGGGATGGCAAAAAATAACCCTTAATAATATAAAAATAATAAACAAAATTGGCATTACGAAAGAAGAGCTTGATGTTCTACTTGTACTCGCTCCTTGTATCTCTGCCCTCCGTCCTCAAGAGGAAAACAACTCTCATGAGTCATGTCCCTAAAATCCTTTACTTTAGCGGGAAATTTTCTAAATGGAAAATTTTTCTCGACAAACAAACGGGTTTTCAGGCCATTCTGCTCTGCAAATTCAACCATAGAAGACATTACAGAGCTGATAAGAAATCACCACTGGTCAAAACTCAAAAACACAGATCCTAACACAGTTATTTTACAGCTCTTCAATTCAGATGCTGACCCAGTGCTCATTCTCAGGTACTTTTGTTGGTCAACAAAGGAGCTTAGAGCCTCACACTCTTTACTACTTACTGGTAGATTATTACATTCACTAGTAGTTGCCAAAAAGTACCCAAAAATTAGATCTTTTTTGCACATGTTTGTTAAAAATGGAAAGTTTACTTCTGTTTCTACGATTTTTCATGCGCTTTCCACATGTAGTGATAGTTTATGTCGTAATTCGATTATTATTGATATGTTGATGTTGGCTTATGTGAAAAATATGAAACCCCATTTGGGTTTTGAGGCTTTTAAGAGAGCTGGTGATTATGGGTTGAAATCATCAGTTCTTTCTTGTAATCAGTTGTTGCGTGCTCTGGTGAAAGAGGGTAAATTTGAGGACGTGGAGTATGTGTATAAAGAGATGAAGAGGAGAAGAATTGAGCTTAATTTGGATAGTTTTAATTTTGTGCTTAATGGATTGTGTAAAGCTGGGAAATTGAATAAAGCTAGTGATATTATGGAGGATATGAAATCACTGGGGGTTTCACCAAAGGTGGTTACGTATAATATACTTATTGATGGATATTGCAAGAAAGGTGGAATTGGGAAGATGTATAAAGCAAATGCAGTTTTTAAGGATATGGTGGAGAATGGGATTTTACCTAATGAGGTGACTTTCAATACCTTGATTGATGGGTTTTGTAAGGATGAGAATATATTGGCTGCCATGAAGGTGTTTGAGGAAATGGGAAGTCATGGTATTGCAGCTGGTGTGGTTACTTATAATTCTTTGATTAATGGTTTATGTGTTGATGGGAAGCTTGATGAAGCTGTTGCGTTACGGGATGAAATGATGGCATCAGGTTTGAAGCCGAATGTTGTTACTTCTAATGCACTTATAAATGGGTTTTGCAAGAAGAAACTGGTGGAGAAAGCTAGGGTGTTGTTTGATGATATTTCAGAACAGGGATTGTCTCCCTCTGTTATAACATATAACACATTGATTGATGCTTATTGCAAGGAAGGCAGAATGGAAGATGCATTTGCAATGCGTAATTCTATGTTAGATCGAGGGGTGTTGCCTGATGTTTCAACATATAATTGCTTAATCGCTGGTTTATCTAGAGAGGGCAATGTTGAAGGAGTTAGGAACATCATGAATGAACTGGTAAACAATGGAATGAGAGCTGGTCTTGTAACATATAACATATTGGTGGGTGCATTGTGCAAAGATGGGAAGTCAAAAAAGGCAGTGAGTCTCTTGGACGAGATGTTCAAAGTAGGTGTAAGTCCTAGTCATGTGACATATAATACTTTAATGGACGGCTATTGTAGGGAAGGAAACCTTGTGGCAGCAATGAATTTGAGGAAGCAGATGGAGAAAGAGAAGAAGTGGCCGAATATCGTGACATATAATGTGCTTATAAAAGGTTTTTGTCAGAAGGGTAAGCTAGAAGATGCAAACGGCCTTCTTAATGAGTTGTTGGAGAAGGGTTTAATCCCAAATCAAACAACTTACCAAATTGTTAGAGAGGAAATGATGGAGAAAGGCTTTATTCCAGACATAGAAGGGCATATGTATAATATTTCAGGCACCTCATAACTCCTCTAAAAGGGAAGAAGAATTAACAGCACCATGCCCATTGTTTTTTTTTTTTTTGTGCCATTGGCATTCTTGGAAGAATGACTGTGAGTCTGCAGGCATTTGATGTTTATTCAGTACATGGCATGTGTGATTGGTCACATTTCCTGCTCTACACGTAGCCACTATTTGACTGTTGACCTCACTGTTCAGCATTCTGGCACACAAAGAGGATAAGCTCATCGAATTACTGATCATGCAAGACTTCCAATTCTACACAATAAGCATTTTTTTGCCTGTGAAGTAGTTCGTATAGGCCACTGCCATCTTGTATTGCAAGTTAACTGAACCTTTCAACTGATCATAAGCATAGTAATTATGCAGGTGAGACATCAATGCTGTTTACTATACAATTCTCTAATTGTAATTTCCCAATTAGAACATTTCTTTCCCCAGATTATTCAGGAAACTTTAAATTTTGTAAATCTTTGTAATTTTTTTGATTCTCTAATACTGATTCCTTTGTTGTTTATATCGTACTGCAGATAAACCTAGGTGCACTTGCTCATTATTTAGTAAAATTTTGCTCTGAAACTCAAATGTAATGTTGAGGTTATTGTTTATAGAAAGGCTATTTTCCCTATTAGACCATACTTGAAACAGTTAATATATCTTTCAGCATTGCCGTTCTCTTAACATCCATGAAGTCTGTATTCATCCCTAAAAATATGTCTGACCTCGGCTTCAAGGATGACACTGAAATTCAAAGGAGGAGAAACGGTGATGGTGCCAGTCCATCAAGAGCAAAGAAAGACAAAAAAAACTCTTGATCGATGAATCAGTATGCTGGAAGTTCAAAAGGCGAAATCAGGGAGAAGATTAGTGAAATTGAGCAGATGTGCAGTAATGTTACTGTGGAAAATAAGAAGTTGAGAGCTGGAGATGAGGAGTTGAATCAAAGGTTACAGATTGCAGAAACTTTTAGACTTGTGTATAGGAATGAATTGAAAGATTTTCTATATTGATCTTTGTTTAATACTCTTTTGTTGCTGAAGGTTATTATTAAAATCATTTGTTATATTCTGCATTCCAATTTTCTTCTCTTTGGAGAACCACTGAGTTGTAATCATTAATCAGAACTAAAGCACAAATGATGTATATATATAATTTAAATTACTATAATCTAAAACTAAACTCTTTCACACCCTCATTGTAGCAGTATTTTGAGATTTGAGCTTTGTACCACTATGAAAGAATTGTATAATATTCGTAATTTTTTTGTTCAATATGTAAGGAAAAAAATTAAATTAATTTCAAATTTAAAAAAAAAAAAACCTTGAGTTACGAAATTAAAAAATCTCGACGAAATAAACGGCCCTATTTTTTTTATCATAAATGAAACGGTGCGTTTTCGGGAAACAAGACAGAACTGGGATGACCATTCTGACAAAGGAGTCGAAGATTCTAAAGCGTCAACGGTCAATTGCATCATGTTCGAAGAAAACTCAAAACGCTACGATTTCATCTTCTGCGTCTCTAATGGGACGTCATTATTACAGCCTGAAAGCGAGAATCTAAACTTTGGAACTAACTCGAAGTAACCTCAACTTTTAGGATTTGGAATCTGTATTTGAGTCTGATCTCAAATTAATAGCAAAAATATCAGTTAGGGTTTATTTAGTTTTCTTATTCATGGATTTTGGAAAAAAGAGAGTCCAATTTCTTCTCTTCGTCATTGGCATCATCGCTCTCAGTATCACGGGTACTTATTTCTGTTATCAAATTCTCTTTTTGTTTTAATTCTGTTTAGGCTTGAGTTTATTTGATCGCAATCTCTAAAGCAGAGTTTTTTTTTTTCCTCCCCCTTTTTGGCTGCAGCTGTAAGTTTTATTCAATTCTGATAATGCAAATCTAGTAGTTGTAACGTGGTACAATCAGTGAGTGATTACAACTGCAAAAGCAAATTAAAGAAGATAATGATTATCTTACTAGATTTGAAGCAGCACAGATGTGCATGTTTTAGCTTTTAATTACCATAGTTATCGACCAAATTGCTACATGCCTTTCAATTTTATGTAGGAGAAGTTAAGTGAGTAACACCCGTTAATGTGTGATTGTTATGCTGTGCTCGGTGCATTTGGTTGTGCTGAACATGTTGGAACGATTTAATGGTGTATGTGATTCCCTGAAGGAGGACTGTTTTGAACCCTAAGCTCTAGCGTCAACCTTTTTGAAGATCTCGATGATTTTTTCGTTGAGGGGGTTTGGGTGAGGGGGTTTATTTTTTACTTAAGGCAGGGACCTCTAGCACTTTGATAATTTATTGGATTATTAAAAAAAAAATGTCATAGTTGTTTTAATTACCTTTCAATGTGAATTTGGAACAAGGGCTGGCAATTTTCAAAAGTCCCTCTTTGCATTCTTTTCACTTTGTAGATCGATCTTTGCCTTTTATGATTTTATATCTGTGTAATTGATATGATATTAAATTTTCTAACAAAGTTTAGTTGCATCTTATACTTGTTCTAAGAATTCAGATTTTCCAAACTACTATGATAGTTTTAAGATATTTATATATAGTTTCTCCTTTGGAACCTTTGCGAGATTTTGATTCGTAAGTTTGTTGAATGCTCCCCTTTAAACTTGCACATGCTTGTCTTCATATTTGTGCACTGTTGTTTGCCCGATTGTACATGTCTAATACGTATGCCACTTGAGCATATGCTACTCTTTGCAAATAGACTCTTACCATTTGTTATTTATAGCTGAAAAATGCAGGCAATTGGTGGGGGAAGATGCTTCATCCCAGAGTGGGAAGTTTACAATCTTGAACTGCTTTGACATGGGTTCCGGAACTGTAGCATGTGGAGTGAAGGAGGGTGTAAAGCTCTATTTCTACAACATAAGAGCTGCTCATGTCGAGAGAGCAAGAAATGTAGCAATTGAGAAAGCAGTAGTTGATGCATTATCACAGGGACTGTCTTCCAATGATGCTGCCAAACAAGCTCAGAAAGAAGGAGCAAAGGCAGCAAAGCTCGCAAAACGGCAAGCCAAGCGTATTATAGGCCCCATTATTGCTGCTGGATGGGACTTTTTTGAAGCAATATACTATGGTGGTACCATCACAGAAGGGTTCATCAGGGGCACTGGCACTTTGTTTGGCGCCTATGCTGGAGGATTTCTTGGGGAGGAAAGACTTGGGAGGTTTGGTTACCTAGTTGGTAGTCATTTGGGCAGTTGGGCTGGCGGTAGGATAGGCTTAATGATTTATGATGTGGTTAACGGAGTGCATTTTTTGCTTCAATTTGTTCAAAGTGAAGAAAGTGAAGCTCATGATGCTCCAGTTGAGGAGAAGTTTCAAGACTATGCTAATGAAGCTCCTTCTTTTTGGAACTCTGAAGCTTCTGAAGATTCCAAGGCATCTGATTCTTCTCTCTATGAGAATTCAGAATCCGAAACATATGAAAATTCTGAGCTGTAATGAAGGGAAAGATTCTGTTTCATGAATTTTCATTTCTCAAAACTATGCTGATTGTAGATGCTACGTAAGCTGCATTTTAGTGACTCGTTCAAATTTGGGTATACATGTACTGATAAAGGTTTTATAAGTCATCCGAATTTGTCTTGGCCAACTGAAGCATTTATTTTTATTTTGCATTATTCATGAATTAGTTAGCGTATGTGTGCATGCTCTCTAACAGGATGGTCCATGCCAATCAGAGTTTTTGAAAGAACTAATAACGCTGCCAAGGGTCTTGGTGGTGATGGGCTTCTTAGCCAAACATAAGTAGCCTTTCCTTTGACAAAGTAGAACCCTTTTCACTTTCTTCTTTTTTCCTCTTTCCCTACCAAGTACCAACCACAAACTTAAATTCTCTCCATTGGTTATTATGCTACTTTTTTTTATCAGTCTTAAATATCAACAATGTATGTATAACAAAATTACGCTCTGTGATAAATGAGGTTGTTATGGAAAAATCTTAGGAACTCTCGATGTATACACTTATCTGTATTATGTTCTTGCCATTAGTACCTCGCTATCAATTGTGAAATAGTAAAGATACACATAATCAAAGCCAACGGAAAAGGGTGTTTGCACGACGAGTACTCAAAAGTCCAAACTTTTTTCGGTCGTTATATATATAACAAAATACCTTCTACATATGCACCATTAAGTGGATGACTTTGAAGAACTCCCACGGCTAGTACAGCTAGCTTAATCAATATTGAAGATGATATCAGAAAAAATGGAAAGAGAATAAGATCGTAGCAAAAGCTTGTGAAGGCTATCATCAAAAGGGACAAAAGATTGACTGAACTAAACTGTTTTGAAAACAACAGCTAGGAGAGCCCATTGACGTTAGCTTGTGGACGGTGTTGTAGGCCTAATAAAAAAAACTTAAAGACCCCTATCCACGATCCGTCGCGATCAGAATCAGAAGCATCGTGTGCGGGCACATGGTGGTCGTGTGGCTGCCACACAGCCCCGCCCCAAGTGGCTGCAGTTTCTTTGACTTCACTCGTAACCAACCAACATGCAAATAGTAGTGACCCACTTTAATTTCTCCTTTCCATGTATTGATTGTTGAAGCATTTCATTCTGTGGGCACGACGCGGGGCTCTACCAAGACGATATACATTTTTAAAGATTTGGACGGAGATAAGAAGCTTCACTAAATGCCAATCATAGTTTCCCATTAGTAGTTGAATTCGGACGATAGCGGGACAAAGTGTATTTACTATCACTCAAGGTACGCCTAAGAGCATCTCCTAGACAATATAAAATGAAGTATAATGGTATAAGAACATTAAACTATGATGTGTTAGTAGCAAAAGGATTGGGATTGGTGGTTCAAGCATAATTAGATAATTTTAACTCAGTGTAAAGGAAATCATAGTTTGAGGACCACCTTACTGCTGGGTGTGCAAAAGAATTAAATTAGCTCCCAACATTTGAGAGAAGATTCGATTCATTTTTCGGTTTAGATATTAATAGATAACACCTAATGAAATTCTAGCAGATCCTTTAGAAATGAAAAATGATAGTGGTGCCATAGAAACAACTATAAGTTGTTAACATGCTCTTTTTATTAATTTTTCAATTAGTTGTAAAATTATATTAGTGATCAAAAAAGGAAGAATATATTCCACAAATCAATTTACCATGCCATCCGGGGATTGGGGTTAAGCATTGAAGAAGCTATAAAATTTCTATACAGAGTAGAATAGTAAAAAATTATTGAGTTCAGTTATATTAAAATCGTTTTATAGTGTAACAATCTTTCATAACTATATGATAAATGTTATATTATATTATTTATTATTTATCACTTTAATGATTTGTGTTATATGTTAAAACAACTCCAACATATCATGGCCAAAATTATTTCTTTTTTTTTTTTCTCCAAGGCCACTGATGACATGCAAAGGCAATGACTTCATAATGGCATCAATTTCACTAGATTGCATTTTCCTAAAAATCCTACTCTGCCCTTGAAAGTGCTTTATCCAAAAAAAGGTACCCCAATTTCAGTGTCGAGTAGTCGCATTTAGTCCTCTTTGTAGTAGTGAAAGTGGCCCAATTGGATTAATTAATAAAAAGATGAATTTCAATGACGACATATATGTGTGTGTCTGTGAGTGTGTGTGTGTGTGTGTAATCTGCACATTCTTTAATGTCTATGCTTATGGCCTAGGCTGACTTTCTCTTATTGCTTTGGACTTTTAACCTAAAAGTGTTGAATTTATTGTAATTGTGTATAATTCCAAGCTGCTTTTGTCAACGAATGCAAGCGTAAGGAATACTTAATATATTTTGACATATTATTTGATTACTTTTAACAATTATTTTTTTCTCATAATGTCTCAATGTTTATCATTTTACCACCAAATTGTTAATAAATTGTTGATGCCACGTGTGTATTTTAAGAATTTCATTAAATTCAATATTTTAAGAATTTCATAAGATATAATATTTTTAATTTTATCAATTAATTATTTTAGATATATAAAATAATCAATTGATAAAATATTATTTCTTTGTATGTATTTAATTTATATTTTTTTAATTTAGAGAGTTAAATTGCTCTTATATAGCTTAGGGGTAAAATAGACTTTTTATTATAACTTCCATTAAAGATTAAGTCGAATTTAACAGTTTAGTGATAGAATAATAAAAAATAAGATATTAAGTAAAAAAATACTTGTAAGAAAAATTTAATAATAAAATAATATATCAAAAAATATATAAGCGGTAAAATCATAATATCCCTAAGAAATAAAGTTTAACATAATGTTCCCTTAAATGCTTAATGAATTGTTTGCCACTGTCCCAAACTATTCATCTGCATCTCACACGTGTCATTAGTTAATTGCATACATATTTAAACCTTTACTCGGCAGATTTAAGCTAAGACATATTTTGAGTGCTTTTTCGAGTATGCGAAAGCATTTGTCCACGCATGCTCGAGACACTGAATCCTTATTATAAAAACAAACAAACAAATAAATAAAAGAAAGGTCAAGAGAATAGCTTGCAAAAAGCACCCAATGGCAGGGCAGCACTAGTGGAAAAGAATTTATTATCTCTCATTTGCACCATTGAATCTAAAAGGTTAAAAAAGGTAAGAATTAAAGCATCTCTATCTCTTCTCGAGAAGTAGAATTTTTTTTTTTCTTGTTCAAACTATTTGATTTCGATGACATGAAATGTCAACAAAACAGGCTTCAAAACTGGCCATCCAAATTGTGTAAAGGGCACTTGTCTATTATTACATTATGGCAACATCAAGATGAATAAAAAAATTTAAGTACGTTTGTGTAAAGAAGAAATTGATGGTGGTGGTGCCCCAAACAGCTTGTATGATGATGCTTTCTTTCTTTTTTTTCATTTTTTTTTCTCCCCAATCCAATTTTCCTGTGTGGACTGTGGAGAATCTCTGAAAGAAGTCAAGGTGTCACTGTAAATTTGGGTCCCAAAAGTGTGACCCTAGGGCCCCTTAAAATTGAGACATTTTCATGTCACTTGCCATTAATTCCATTAATGATTATAAAGATTATTTATATGGTTATTTACATAGTTAAAGATATAACACTAATTAAGCACAACCCTGCTTGAAATGATAAAAGGCATACGAAATATTCGCTTCGGATAAAGTAAAATTAAACAATAGTTAATTTTTTATCGTGATTTTCTGAAAGAAACCACTTATTTAGGGTATATTTGAGAGTATTTTAATCTTCCAAATCTTTTAAAATTGAAATAAATCTTTAATAACGATTTTTGAGAATAGAAATATGTTTAAATTTTGTTAGGAAAATAAGCATGAAGAGCTTGAGTACTTTTTACAAGGGACATAAATGCGATTATACACGAGTATTGATGGGAAAT
This sequence comes from Citrus sinensis, assembly GCF_022201045.2. Taxonomy (NCBI): domain Eukaryota; kingdom Viridiplantae; phylum Streptophyta; class Magnoliopsida; order Sapindales; family Rutaceae; genus Citrus; species Citrus sinensis. The sequence goes on from NC_068560.1 coordinate 29,645,027, forward strand.
CTTGAATGTTCTCATAGGTGACATCAATTAGAATGGGATGATCAAATAATAATAATATGCTTACATGGGTTTGTCTTTGAATTTGTGATAATAATATGTGTATATTTATAATAACTAATGAGAAATTCGAAATGACTCCTGGATATTATAGTTTATGTCGTCTAAATCATCAAATCAGATAAGTGCCTCAACCAACCAAAAAAATGCCTAGTAAATCAAGGCATCTTTCACAAAGAACGACACTAGGAAGTTTGAATTAATTAACTTACAAGACTATGCACAATTGACAAATATATTACTTGGCTATACACAATTTTGACAAATATATTACTTGGCTATACACAATTGACAAATATATTACTTGGCTATTCACAATTGACAAAATATATTACTTGGCTATACACAATTTTGACAAATACATTACTTGTTTTCTTCCATTTCTGAACGAGAAAGATTACAAGTTAGAATAAGCACTGTTGTCTGTTGTATTCAGATATACACACTGATATGTATTAAATCATTGAAAAAAAAAATGGATATAAACAAAAATGTCAACATTCAGGCAAAAGTAAAATGGCTCTATCAATCGGTTTGATCATTTCAATGTGACCGATGATCATTTACATTGCCCTCAGCGGACCCAACTCCTCGTCTGTTTTATGCATATAATATGATAAGACAAATGGGTTCCATGTATGCTAAGTTGATAAAATCCAGTGTGAACCGAATGATGCCGATCACTTGATGTCACTCAAGAAAATTGGCTTACTTGGTAATCGGTTAATTGATTATTACATAACTTGTTTTGCTGTCACAAGTAACCAAAAAAATATTTGGTTAACGATTTTAGAAAAGATATAATGTGAAACTTTAAAGAGCGGCAATATGAAACCATAAGGACGGGGGAATCTTCATAAATTTCAAATTTTTGATGATTTTTCACTGGCTAATGCTAAGTTACATGCATGTAACTTACAATCCTTTCACATAAATAGTGAGTAGTGTGAGCTCATTTACTATTCATGTAAGAGGATTGTAAGTTACATGTATGTAACTTAGGGGATCCTTTTTCACAAACCCTAAAGAATGATAAAAATGAGAAAATGGTCCAAAATCATAATACAAAAAGCTTCATCATCACTCCTCTAGCAGTTCATGAGCTGAAAGTAACAGCAATTCTTTCAGAATGAGCTAAAATGTAATCTATCACGATAAAGAATACTATAAAAGAAATAATACGTGGGAATCATTTAATAAGACAATAAAATTTCTTATGGTGAAAATAAAAGGCATGAGATTCTTATTTTTCATATACAAATTACATTTAACGGTCGTGATTCGCACCATATGTGTATCTTGTAATAATATAAATGGCTTTCATTCAGAAAGTTTCTCTAATTTCCATCACAATGGTCAGAATTTAAAAAAAAAAATCTCGATCACAAGTTTGTAACACAATTAACATCAAAAGCAGATGGGAGAAGGACTCATGCCTAACTGATAGTGAGTTTTGCAGGCCACGGCTATGAAATCAAAATGCCTCGGCATTAGGATCAGGTAATTTGATTCCAATTCCCAATAAAATTATGTGCATGTATCCTTTATTTTGTGGTCCACAAAAGTTCAATCCCTCAAAGTTTTATGCACAAGAGACAACACTATGCAAACTTCTCTCAAAACATAATCACCTATGCTTCTCTTAAAACTTAACCACCTATGCATTTACTTTGTCTTCATAATGCTTCTTACTTTTGGACAAAAAAAATCAGGAAGCCGGCGAGGGATGAATTGAAGAAAAAAAATTACATATTGGAAGAAGTAATTACGTGATTTATTATTGAAACGGTGTAATAAAAACAAGCTAAGTAATTGACTCACGATAAAGTAATCTGTTTGGAATTGAGGTTCAGCAGCCGTAAAAGTGTAGCACTAAATTATTTGATAAATATTATCTATTGTAAATTAAAAACTAAGTTGATTTGATTTGATTTTTATAATTTTATGATGAAAAATTTATTATGTTTTTACTAATTTTATTAAAATTATATTTATTACATATTATATATTTTTATTTTATAATATATTTTTTTTACAGCAACTATAAGGTAGAGTTAAATCACTTTAATATAAAAAAAAAAAAAAAACCAAAGGTGCTAGTTACTATTAATAATGCAATGGAAGCCAATGCTCTCTGCAAAGTGGACCCCACAGTTGCCCATAAATAATAACCCGATTGGAGGTTTGAACTTGTCCTAAGCCTTGACACAATTGGTCCTGTGTTGTTTTCAATACCAATATTTTTCTGCTCTGTAAGTTTGAAAGAGTCTCCAATATCAATATCCTCATAGTGTCGACATGGTTTGCCAAAATGATGCTTTGGTAAAAAAAGTCTGTGAGTTGTATGAGCAAATCTCAGGCCTTGAGAGTCTCAAACCCTGCAAAGATGTCAACATGCTCTTCACAAACCTTGTTGTCACATGCATGCCACCAAATTACCCTATTGATGTTACCAAGCTTTGCCAAAGCGTTCAAGACATTAGGTCTAAGCTCATTAGACTTTGTGGTGAAGCTGAGGGCCTTTTGGAATCCCATTTCTCTTCTATCCTAGCTTCATTTGAAAACCCTATTGCCAATCTCAATATTTTCCCTTACTATTCAAACTACATCAAGCTTAGCCAACTTGAGTTCAACATCCTTACCCAACATTGCTCTCGCTTCCCTACCAAAATTGCATTTATTGGGTCCGGCCCTCTTCCTTTGACTTCAATTGTTTTAGCCATTAATCATCTCACTACTACTTGTTTCGACAACTATGATATTGACCCTTCGGCCAATTCCAAGGCTCTTAGCTTGGTTTCATCTGACCCTGATTTGTCAACACGAATGTTCTTTCACACTACTGATATAATGAATGTTTCATCAGCGCTTAAAGACTATGAAGTCGTTTTCTTGGCAGCGCTGGTAGGGATGGACAAGGATGAAAAGATTCGAGTCATCGATCATTTGGCTAAGTACATGGCTCCCGGTGCTCTTCTAATGCTGAGGAGTGCTCATGGAGCTCGTGCCTTCCTTTATCCGGTTGTTGATCCTTGTGATCTTCTCGGGTTCGAGGTTTTATCTGTCTTTCATCCTACTGATGAAGTGATCAATTCAGTGGTACTTGCGCGTAAGTACGTAATGCCATCACTCGAGCAACAAGATCAGCTTAGCCCTAAAATTCTGCCTAAGAAATGTTCCAAGATTGAAGCCTTCAATCCCCTTCACCATGGAAGCATGATTGATGAATTGGCCATTGAGGAGCAGCTCTCATGAATTTCTTCGCGTTCCGATCATGAATTGGATCCTATAATTGCTCTTCTGGCGTGTTGATCACGTATGTCTAACATCTTATTATACATCTACTGGTAGCAGGTTAATGTCATCATTTTGTGTCTTTGCGTCTTATGTTTCAATAAACTATACAATGCCTTGTAGACCAATCCCTATGTCCCGAGAAATTAAAATTAATCTATCTGATTTCCTTCTATGTGAGCTTTACTTTTGTTAATCTTGAAAGATTTCATTATAGAAGCTCATCTTTGATAATTTATATATATATAACTAAGATTTTTTTTTCTTCTCTGTTTTAATTCTTTTGTGATTCTTTAAATCATAAGAGGATCTTAATCCGTCGTACGTGAGTATACATGTGAGTATGTAATGCATGTTTCTTTCATTAATTTTCTTCCTCAATTTCTTTTCGTGAAAGCAAAATGCTTGTACCAATTTTGCTTACCCTTTGGCATAAGTGTAAGAACAAATTGCGGATAGAGTGACGCCATACGCAGTCCGCTAGTTGGCTTCCGTAATGAATCTAACACAAATTAGTCAAGAAAAGGACAGTCAACTGTTTTAACTGTTCTAGATATAAGCTGACGACATGTGGGCGCATTAAATTGTTGTTTCGTTTTGTGCACATGAATGCTTATCTTGTTAGGATAGGAAAGCAGTGACTGAAGCAAATTAGAGATGAAGCGGAAGAGATGTACAAATCAAAAGTCCAATTGAGAATTGCCCTTCAATTTTGTTGTGTTGCGATAATATATCATGCTTCATTTGTCAATCAGTGCAAATTGTAGAAATATGCCATAATGTTGGCATGCTTTGATATCTTTATCAGTTACAGTGATGGTGCGTTCTCTGGAAAATCTGTATTTGATTTCAAGAAGGAATAATCGCTCTGTCATGTCAAGCTAGTAGCGGTTAGTTCTACAAGATCAATGAATGGTAGTTGTCATTTTACTTAATTTGTTTGTGACAGCCCGTGCTGCTTATCATTAATATCAAAGCTAGCTACTGGCTCTTAAGATTGATTTTAAGCTTTAGTGAAATAATTTCATATGCCAGTATTAGTTGGTTCAACCGACAGACTCTATTCATATGATATAAGAGATTTGGAATTCGAATCCTATACAGTACTCCAGAGATAGTGGAAAGAGTTTTGTGGTACGTTTACCAGGGTTTGAAGAATTATTTGGAGGATTGGTAGCCATGAGCACTTTTGCCACACCATTGCATGCTAGCTCTGAAGTGCGTAATTGCATATTTTTTGCCCTCTTTTCTAACGATCACTCTGCTTTGTTCAACGCAAGAGTAGTTTTATTTTTATGTACTGTTTTAGTCAAGATTTTTCTTATCCGAAAATAAAATAATAATAGGAGTTGAAATAGCATTCTCAATACTACAAGACTTGAACATCTTGATAAGTGTAATCAATAATATCTTATTGTCTTTAAAATAACACATAATGTTAATTTTAAGTTAATCGAAGAGTCAATATGTGAACATAAATTACTTATAAAGTCATTATTAACGGAGCTGTCTGATGAGCTATAAAATAAGAAACTTATGTAAAATCTAATTTTGAGAACATTAAAAATAATATTTATCATTTATTTACCACATTGTCAATTGTATTATAGTAAAACATAGAAAATAAATAAATAAAATGGTCATGGGATTTGTTGTTGATACAATTTTTTTAGTCTTTTGACTGAAAAACATCTGCTTCCCACAAAAGACATGGTGAAGTTTATACCCAAATGAAACTTGGAAGCAATTAGGCTTATCAGTTGGATAGCAAAACAAAATGACCCCATAAAAAAACCACACACAACACTCTAGGGTAACTTCTAAAGCCAACTGTTTTAGCCCCAACTGCTTTGTGCCATTTTCTTGTATTACGATCACTTATTCTTATTACAACTCCTTTTTTTTTTTTTTTAGAATGAAGAATTAGAATACGAAATGAAAATGATTGATGATATTTATTTATTAAAATAAAAGGGTAATGAGAATAATGTACGTGGAGTTTACATATTTTTAAAATTAAAGAATAAAAATTTGATTTTCATGGGTGGTTGGAAATCATGATCTCATTTATTCCCCTTAAATTTCACAATTTCACTCCCATCATCAATTAAAGTATTATTATATTATTGTTATTGTTATTATTCTTATTCTTGCCATTGTTGTTGTTATTAATAAAATAATAATAGTAATTTAAATTATCCTTTTCAATTTTTATACAAGGTAAATACGTCAATGGAAATACAGCTTATTCAGATTTCAATTCTTATAGCTTAGGTAAACAACTTATTATAATTCTCATTCTTCATTTCTATTTCAACTCATTCCAATTCCTACCTATTTTGATGTGAATCCATTCCAATTAACAATTGATAAATGCACCATCAAATTCTATCTGAACTGTTATCAAGAAGTCCACCATGACAAAAAAAAATTTTTGGTAGACTGATAAAATTTTATTGTAATATCAATAAATTTATAATATGATATGGCGTAATGTCATCATAGACTCTCCTAAATGTTTGAACTTTGAATGCTGCACATAGCACAAGCCCGACGCCCACGAAACAAAATTGCATGCCTACAAAACTTGACGCCCAAGTGATAAAAAAATATGTGGCCGCTTTACTGGTTCACACAAATAGGTAAACAAGAAGAGTCATGCTATTTGCACCGCTCAAGAACTCTGATCAAACCCATTTTCTACTTTAATTACAAAAATATTCCTGCATATCTATTTAAAGAAAGAAAGAAAAAAAATTGGATTCCTGAGCCATTCATTTTGCCCTCTGATTAGGCGTTATAATACATTTGAGGTATTTTATAATTTCTCCAGCTCTAGAGTGCACTAAATCTTAATTTTCTCTCTCCAAATAATAATAATAACTTTCTCTATATATATATATATTGTATAAACGTTATAAAGTAATTTTCTTTTATGTCCTATAATATTTTTATTTTAGTTTCAATTTCCTCTCATAAATATAACAATGATGAACACTTTTCATATTACTAATAATCTTAATTCAAATCTTATTCCTATTTCTCAACAAAACCCCTTAGGATCTGGACTTTCTCTCTCTGAAAAGAATTTAATATTCACTCTTCAAAGGAAAACTTTTTTTTTTTTTAAATTCAATACATTTCCTTATGTTAACTGTAATGGCTTATTTTTCATATGATTTAAAATTATTTAAGCACTTTTTTCTACAGTTAATTAAAACATAAAATGAATTTCCTGTATTTTTATGATGTTGAGGAATGGCATTCATAAACAAAATCTGTATTTCTACAGCGTTTAAGAATGAAGCGGGTGCATGGGATGGTACCCCCAATTTTTGGTAAATTACTTTGCGGTCCCCCTTATTTGCTGAAAAGTGAAAAAATTAGAAACTTTAAAATTTTACGGATAAGTCTAATATATTTCTATTATTTACACTTAGAGTATATTCTTATTATTTATATTTAAATACTAAACCATAGTTGATTATTATGAAATTTTTTACATTGTTATTGGTCATATTATTATTAATAAATTAATTTTTATTATATATTTAAATTATTTATAATTGATTAAATATATTTTATGTTGTTTCCAAAATATAGATTAATATTATTGATAAATTAATATACTTTTATTATATATTTAAATTATTTATTATAGATTAAATCGATACTACGTTGTTTTATAAAAAAATGTTTTATGGATAAACTTAGAAAAATATATCAATGTCATTGAAGTAAATTCTTGTTTGATCTAATAGACAACTCATATATGGATAAAATAGGGGTACCATGTCTTAAGTGCACGGTGGCTGGACCCTTAAAAAGATAGCTTCTTGTTTTATATAAAATAATTTATAATGTCAAAATCGTAAAAAGTAGAAACAAAGGGTTTTATTTTTATAAGATGCGTAAAGGGTGTTAGAAGCTCAACTCAAACAAGAAATCATTTCTTTTAAAGGACATACACGACTCGTCGTCGCCGAGAGGTGAACAGAAACGAATTGTCGTCTATTTTCAAAATTGAAAATGTTCTATCTTGACCTACCGATTTAAAAGCTGTATTGTGAGGGTGAAAAAAACAGTAGCGCCAAATTGGACCACAGGGAAAAAGTTTCTTAAAAGCATATTTGAGCTCGTGGAATCTATAAATATTCCTTTATAAGAAAAGACTCAAATTCAAAGCAAAAGCTGCTCCTCCTCTATAATTCAACATTAATGATGAAAAAACCCCTATAGGCATGTTATGTACATACAGGTAAAGTATGCACGCGGGAGTTGAACAGACACATGAATCTACGATATAAACAAAGTAGTTTAAAAAGTCAATTCTGATATTAATTTGATCTAGTTAAAATCTGAAGTATTTAAGAACATGGGTCCCCGATCATTACTGCTGTAATTGCCGCCGAGTGTTGCTCCCTCCAAGAGGGCAAACCTCATATCTTCGGATGGCTTCCAGTGCCTCTTCCTCTGATTGATAAACCAGTTGCTGATTTGCTTTTGGTCCAGTCCTGTCTCCTTTGAGAGTTTCAATTTGTCATCTTCCTGTACAATCATATCAATCATTCATTAAATACATAATCTCCATCTACTTACTCAAGTCAATTTTCTGAATACGGACGTCTGTATTTTATAAGATGCAAACTTGTGTGAAATGATAGTTAAATTACTAGCTTCGATCATAAACTGAAGTCATATAAAAGCTATTAAATGTCGTTCACTAAATATATATTAAATTTGCTGTAATATTGACTTCCCCGTTTTTCAAAATGCAGACTTACATATATGACCATTAGTAATTTGGCACTAAGCTCCTATAATTTGACATTAAATTTGCTAGAAATAAGCAATGTATAAATCTGCATACAAACATAAAGACAATTGACTATATATTCCTTCAACTTTGGACAACAATATTATGCACAAATGCTAACATATGCCAAAATGGGTTACCTTAAAAAAAAAAAATTGAGCAAAATGGAAGTATATATATAGCCAGCAATTAATTACCGTGGGATATGGCCATCGATAATGCTCGTTCCACCAATCCATTAGTGTTGTTTTCGCATCTTTTGGTAGCTTACCCTTCTTTTTTTTCTTCAAGAATTCTTTCTTCAAATTGCTAAGATAGCCACTATACTTGCGCATAAGCATTCCTTTAATATCTTGATCATCAGCTGGACCGCTGCTGGCATTTAAAAAATCCTGACAGTCCAGTGGTTCAGCTTCCTCGTAGCTTAATTCTTCCTCTGAGGTCCCAGCTGCTTCATCTACAAAGACATTGAATCACAGATTGGTTTAATTGCAGGGAGATTTCCTAATATTACACCAATTGGATTTTGAAATAAAAACATAGGAGTTAATAAAAAACAAAAATAATAGACATTAAGTTAAACCACTTAACTCTTGACCCAAAAGTTTAACTGAAAAGTTAAGATATTTATATTCAGGAAGAGACAAACAGACCAAGAAATGATCGTAATACAAATATTTGAGATCAACAGAGTTAATTTGCACATGCTGCTAGCACAACGACTTGAATCTGATACTATGTTAGTTAAATTATTTCACCCAAGAACTTAATCTAATAAGCAATGATCAGTGTCGACAATTAACATCTCATTATGACCTTATGTGCCTAGCCAGAAATTTCATGTTTTTTAGTAAGGAGTTCAGGCTTACTAAAATTGTAAAGTTTTATAAATGCTTTCCACTGGCTTTGAAGCATGCAACCTAATTGAAAATATTCAACTGAGTTCTTGATAACCAATCACCATATTTTTTTTCTTAGAAAATGATAGTGAAAATATAAGATAGTCTAAAAATCCAATTCTTTTCTTAGGATTAACAGTTACAGTAAAGTGAGCATTTAAGTTAAAAAATATAATAGAAGAAATATATCAGAGTTAATACAAAATTCTAGTTAAAAAATCTTAGCAAATTTCATATTGTACCGTATATAGAGAATTGTAACCAGATAAAAAATAAAAAATAAAAAATAAAATAAAAAACCAAATCACAGGACTTGAAGGAACAAGCTCATTAATAGTCACAAGCCTTCAATAAATAAATAACATTGCCCGTGAGCTTTCACAGCTTTCACCCACATATAAAGAAATTATCAACTACAATGTTGAATAGCATTATTCTGCAATTATTCACCCAGTGCATACAGGCATACAGCACATCAAAATAGATAATTTATTATAGACACAACCCGCAAATTCCTCATTGGTGCCATTTATAGAGTACATTTACCATGTTACTTCAATGTGATTGCAGAATGTCATTTTCACTAAACATGGTAAAAAATAATACTATAGATTTTGACACAAGAAAGCACTAATAAACCATTTATATGGTACATTATTAATAATTTAACGGCTTTGAAACATTAATTTCAACTAAATCGTAAAGAACTATTCTTTTAACATGCACAGTATAAAATAATAATGTAGAAAATGGTAAACTAAACAGTGAAAGTTTATTATTACCCGAGGGATAATCCAAGGTTCTTGTAAATTCTCCATTACAAAGATTACTCAGTTGTAATTCTATGTTGCTCAAGAAAGTAGTTGCTTCATCAAACGGCTTTGCCAGCTCTTCTTTGTATCTGCGCAGTACCTCACTGTATGATTCCTAGACAAAGAAAAAGAGAAACAAGAATCTTTTATGCACAGGATGTTGCAATCAAATCATAAAGAAGTTACTGTTTTCATGATGATTAAAACCAAGAAAACAAGGGAAAATAGATTAAATGCTTGGAACCTTATGCAAATTAATAGTTTGAGTAATAGTAAAAATATAAAGCATTTTTGGTTGAAATTAATGATGAATTTTAATTAAATAATTATTTTGATTCTTCTCGTACAGTACCATGAATTCATCAAGCTCCGGATCAGCTCCTATTTCACTACTGCATCTTGTTGTGTTATTTTCTCGACAAATTTCTTCAAGAAGAAATGCCACTTCGGAGGGGACTCCAATCTTTTGTACATAATTAAGCACAAAATAAGACAATCAAGGGGAAAATTTTGAAAAAAAAAAAACTTTAGAAAATTGTGCATTAGAAACCTGAAGAATCAGTCACCTTTTGGCAGTCAATGTAAGCAGATAGTAGATTTGGAAAACGAGGATGATTTGCGATCCGTGCCTTAATAAGATCATCAGAAATATTATCTGAACCAGCTGCCGCAGTGATTTCGCTATTGAATTGAAGCATGGAATCAACACATGGTGGGTTGTACAATTCACCGGCAGTAGTAGTATTAGCAGTGAAGTTCCCAAGAGAAAAATTTTCAACTCTCAAGAAATCATCTGATGAATATGAGACGGTAGCTGCTGCGGGATCATCAAGTCTGTTGTACAAATCTTCCATTATAAGCACCGTCCACTGTAATATAAAAAACGATACCTTTTATCTAGGATGATATGAACCAATATGACCGATCAAAAGCCAAAACTCTTCTGCAAGATAGGGTTTCTTCAACTGGCTTGATGATCAACAAAACCCTTCTTCGAAAAGATCTCAGTGACTCGTTTAGTGAGAAAAAAAATTCAGCAATATGTTTATACGTAGTTGAGGATCAAAGAATCTGGAGATGATGATGATCAGAAGCTGAAGGTGATATTAGAAACCCTAAGAGAGAGAGAGAGAGAGAGAGAGAGACCTGGAATAACAAGTTACAAGGTAGCTTGAGAAAAAGCAACTGAGGCTGGAAGTGATTTTAACAATATTAAACAGAAACAGTAGTTGAGTAAGTTTGATGAACTTGAATGAAAAGGGACTAGACCTCACAGTCTTTCTTTCTTTTCCAAGGCAATAAGAGACCTCCCGTGGCCTGTGCTATGCCATCAAGAAGAAAGAGAGAGAATATGAATTGCTTTTGCTTTGAAGGACTCAACACAACACAACGCAACCGCACGTTCTCGCACGCTCTGCAATAGTAGCAACCAGTAAAGTTTCATTCATTCATTCATTCATTCATTCTAGGCCTCTTCTCTTTAGCTCATTGATTCTATCATCACGTACAGTTTCTGAATTATTCATTTTTGGTTTTGCTTTTGTAGTTGCTTTTGGTTGTGTTTCTGTGGCTGCTTTTAGAAATAGCCCGTATTTATAGAGGTCTTAATTCTGTAACTATCAATCCTTCATCATCTGAAACCGAGAAAAAAAAGTAACACATGACAATATTCTAACACTTTTCGATGTGTGATTGGCCAATACACTGATCGTTGTGGGCCCCATGTCCACTATTTCACACTTTTTTGCAGTATATGTACACATCCTACCATTTTTTCTGTTCATATCCCACTTCCATCCCCAATGTGATAATTCAATTTCATTTTTATTTTTAATCTCTTTTATATATAGTTCTCTTCATTTTTTATTTTCTTTCCGCATATGCTACATGGATTTTAGGATTGTGAAATAAGAGATCTAGAGTTTTACCATCACAATTTCTTTTTTTTTTTTAAATAAAAAAGTAAACCTTTTATTAAGATAAATCATTAAACAAATACTAGAATTGAGTTGGCACACTGCCCAACTATATAATAGGTTCCACATTTTCTATAACTAGTCAATAATCACACTTACTTATTTGTTTAGGAGAGCTTTTCATTCTTGATTGAGTATAGAGTTGACCGGTGCTAGGTGGATACTTGAAAAAGATATTTCTATGTCGAAATAAATATGTAGTCTAAGATTTAAAGAAAATAGATTTCTTTTTTTAAGTGAGCAGTAATTTAAGAACATCCAAAGATCTTTCTTTTGATAAGGGACCTATATTTCTTGAAAATTAAGGTGACGTAAAATTAGGGTTTTATCTTAAATCCTAACTCTAAGGACATAAGACACAATTTCATATCAGCACACATATGTAGATTTATGTAGGGTTTATACATTCATTCTATACACGTCATTCTTCATCCTTTTCTTTGTGTTCCTAATCATGATTTTAATAGATGATAGATCCAAAATTATTTTGAACTTAATTTCACTTTATGTTCTCATTTCTCTTTATAATTTCCTTATGAGATCTATTTTGAATGTCATTTTTATCCCAAATGATCCCTCCTAAATTATTTGAGAGGGACAAGTGGCAATAACTGTTTATTCCTTGTACAAAGAATTAGGTACATACACGATTCAATTTTCTTTTTTAATATTCTAAAAAGAATATTATACCTCCATTCATTGATCATCTTAAAATTTCCCATATGTACCATATCATAGATAGCTTTTTCCTTTTTGTTTTTTTTTTGGGGGGGGGGGAATTATAGATAGGTTTAATATTAAGTAATTATGTTGTGATCCAACCTTAAATAACATTATTATTATGGTGTTGTATGAATATCTGAAAGCAATGGTGAAGGGTTTTTAAATGAAAGCAAAAGAAAGGGGATCATTTAATTAAAAAGACTCAAAGAAAGAACTACATAAGATTGTTAGATAGTTTCAGTCGGATCATCCAATGAAATTTTATAAAGTATTGTAATTTTATTTTTCCTTTCTACCTGAAACATTTTTCATTAAATGGTTCTCCGGCATAAATATTAGTGAATTTCTTATAAAGCTAATGATTTTCAATATAAAAACTTTGATGAATTTCTTAAAAATGTTCAAAATTATGCTCTGGAAAATTGACCAATTCTAACAGAATAGAATTCCCAATAAGAAAACAAATCAAAAATTTTCATGAAAACAGTAATATCTGCTTAAAGAAAAGGGCGAAAAGGGCAAAAGAAAGCAATATGGGATGATGGATGTTTCAATAAGTAATGTAGATTACCACGACAGACGGGCAGGGAGAAAATATTATTAATGGTATCTGTAAAGTAAGAAATGTAATTAGGGCAAATCTTTGACTCGGACAACTGTCAAGTGGCTCTGTGTTGTATAACCAGGTGCCTTAGATTTTAATCGACATAATCTTAGCTTTTAATTATAATATTGTTGTTTTTGTTGAATAAAAACCAGCAAAAGGAATAATCCAATTATTGTTTAAGAGGAAATCGATTTTAAAATTAAATGATTTTGATTCAGATGGCCAAAAGCACCAGTAAAACACAAAAGAGAATCCCCATCTTTTGGGATGTAATTATGAGCCTTTCATGGAGAACATAATGAGAGAATTAAACAGAGGGGAAAAAAAATCTTCAGGGTTAAGATATATACCAATTCAAGATAAAAGTAATTTTGTGCTGCCTAGTGTTCAAAAGTGCTTTTGTGAATAACATAATTGTCAAATCCACATGGAGTTATTTTGCATATATTTGTCTTGATCATCCGATTATACTTAAAATTAATATGATTTGGTCTCTTTGCTGTTTCTTTTTGGTCTAGGTCTAAATGGCGACTACTGCCAAATTGAGAAAGTTCTCATGCCCACTTAATTTCTATTTCTATTATAATTTTTGTATATTTTTGTGCAACTGATTGGGAAAATCAGAAGTATCCACATTTTATATTTTATATGCATGCAAATAATATAAATGATATGAAACCAAAAAGAGTGATATGATACCAAGCAAGATAACGAAAGGATAATTATCGGAACTTCTTCACGTGCTTTTTATTTTATTTGTAAATCTCTCAATATTTTTTTATCACAAATAGCGATAGTTATTTATACCCAATGCTGAATATCAATTAGTCGTATAATTTATTTTCTTTTTGATAAAGAAAGTAAGCTTTTCATTACTTCACAACAGTGAAAATATTTGATTTTGTTGGAAGAGAGTCCAGCCATTCAACAAGACTATTGTGTTCTAAATCTAATTTAATTAAGGAGTGGTCATAAGCATTACATAATCTAAAGATGTACACATTTTACATGTTGAAAATCCTTGTTGTTACTTTGGATTTATGAAATTATCCACAAGATTTTTGATTTGCTATCCTGCTTGTTGTTTACTAAGCTTGCAACATTTTGGCAATACGTTTCTACGGCTTTAGATTGGAACTCTGTATTTCTAGTCGCCTGAAAACCCCATTTTACAGTTTCACTTGCTGCATAATTAACATCTTCACCAAATTGAGTTTGTTGAATTGTTGCAGCTATGATTTTGTTATCTGAGTCCCTAATTACAACTCCCAAGCATGCTATATTCTCGTCACATCTAATGACTGCATCTAAATGAACCTTGACAACATGAGCAGGGAGGGGACTCCACTTGTGATGCATTTTAGACAGCTTCTTTTCTGCAAAACTTTGTCCACATTTCTTAAGTCTCTTAAAGGCATCCATCACTAGTTTTGCTTTTGAAACACTTTCTACAGAGTAGAAACTTTTCTTATAAAAAATCCACATCATAAAACACAAAACCAAGCAAACTAAAATTAACAACCGTAAATTTGGATAGAGAAACAATAGCAAACAACCACAGATCTTTAGATCTGAGTGGAAGAACATACCACCACAAAATTGAAAATCTGAGTGGAATAACAAAACCACCACAAATCTGAGGATATGAGTGAAGAAAATAAGTAAAGAAAATAAAAGGAAATGAAAAAAAATAAGGTTTCGCAGGAAAACCAACTTATAGAGCTGATTTTCCAGCGAAAGAAGAGTTGAAATGCTTTTGGATGTTTAGTGGGAAGAAGAGAGAGAACCCTATCTATTTAAAAGAGAATTTTATGTTCATAATTGGTCGCATAATTAACAACACATTTTTTTTTAAGGTGTTGTGTGCTTTATATCATGTGAAAGTAATTAATATGATGCACAACTCACAATATTTCAAAGGAAATGATACACACATACATCACAAACAATATAACTACTTTTATAATGCTCTTTTTAAAATTATTAGTGTATGTCTGGCATGACTTATTTAGTGGCTATAAGTGCTTATTTAATCTCATAAGCTCTTATCATAATTTTTATTGTTGTTTGTTTGTTTTTTTTTTTAGTAGAGCTTTTAGAGTTTAAATAAGCTATTTTGCATCTACTAGTAAAAACTTAAATTTTGGGCTTTTGGGAATAGAGTTTGAATTTTTTTTTTAAATGTTAAAATATCTTCTACTTATTTGATAATTTTATTTTATTATTTTCATAACATAACTTAAAAAAAATTATCTATTAAAGTAATTTCATAGATTTTTAATAAAAGATTTTGTTGACAACCAAACAATTAAAATTTTTTAAGTAAAAGTACTACCATAAAAAATTTTACTTAAAAAACTATATTAAATGGAGCCTTAGTGTAAAATACACATTACTTTTGTTAAAAAATAAATAGACATATCTTATAACAAATATTTTAATTTACCATCAGGACCCCACCCGGCTTCCATATTTTTACACAAAGTTCACAAAAATCATATTCCAAATTGCATTTTGACCAGTTGGCAGCTTGAGCGCTATTATAGTTTTTCTTGGAAGTCGTAGCAATTAATATCCCATTATATTTATAGCAATATGATCAAGTTTTACCCAAGTGTATATTAAAAAAAAAAAATTTACCCAAGTGAAAAGCTTAAAAAGATATGTCCTAAAACAATCATATTATTAATAATAAATATTTTTAATAATATGACATTCATTCATTAGTTAATGAGATAATATAATTAATTTATTTAAATTTTATGAAAAATTATTAATTAGAATGACACATTATAAACGACATCATTTAAGATGAAATTTTAAAATATGTAGTATTATTATTCTATTAATTTCTATTTTGACACTCAGTGTTTAGCTAACCAAAATGTAAAATGCAAAAGTAGAAAGATTTTATGTATATCACAAAATTGAATGACAGATCTATATTTGCTCCCCTGAAATTTGAGATTCGAGCCTGAGTATCGTTTTCTTAAATTAAAATGTGTACAGTTATCTGAATTTTGCTATTATAGAAAATTCAGGTCTCGACCGATATATAGCCCCACCACAAGTTGAAAGGGGAATTTAATTAGCATGTGGCCGCAGCTCACATGGCACCATACCAAAAAGAGTAAAGACAATTAGAAGCAAGCTGGATTAGGCTTCGAGACAATTCATCATGTCTTGGAACAAATAAATTTAACGAACATACACAACTCGATGGGCTGATCAGACCATACGATGCGCCCAAATTATGTGGTTGTGGGGTTGCTTGGCTTTTGCATGCTTCGACTGCCCCACCATTAATGACTCCTTGTCACCAGAAACCTCCAATTAGTTTCAAATATGATGAGAAATATTATGCTTTCTGAAAGTTTTGATTGATATCACATGTACCCATGATTCACCTTTTATAGACATTTTCTATCGTTTGGTTTCTTTCATCAAGCTATTAACATAAAATTTGAAACATCTCAGACACAACTCAAAACTAATTAGAAATGTTTAACACAGTATAAAATCTGAATTAGCATTATAAAACTTGAAGAGCTTGATGTGTATTATTGAATCTCAAAAAGATTTGAGGCTATGTTTGGGATTTTGGTGCCGATGAGTGGCTCCAAATTCACACAGACTATCAAATAGAAGTTTTTGTGTTAGTGAAATTGAATGGTAACGATAATTATAATTTTTAAGGTGAAGTTAAGGGTCATTAGTAAAGTTAATATATATTCTTTTTTTTATATATATAAAAGAAAAATACGATAAAATTTTGTTAATTTAATTTGAAGTATGTCGAGACTTGTCTTAATATAATACATTTGAAAGTCAGCCTAACTTCAAAAATGGAGATGCTTACTCCTAAGTTAAAAGAAATTATACTTATACAATCATATCAAAAAACTTGAACCTTTGACCTCAACAATGAGATAAGGAGGTGTTGACTTCCAATAAGTTATCATAATTTCTTGTCAAGTAGTCCTAGGTAAAATTAGGGATAGCAACGAGTTGTGTATTGTGCAAAGATTACAGTATTCATACTTGTATCCATTTGGTAGATGATTTATCGGTCTCCTGTATCTGTTGTGGGTTTTAACAAGTTTGAGTTGAGAATTCTCTGATAAAATTACAGATAAACGTCCCCTTTCTTTATCTCTTATATCCTCTTTTACTTTATAACGCGCGCGCACACACACACATATAAGATACCTTAACTATTCAGCTCTAGACGAACATAGAGCACTTTATTCTAAAATATTTTTAAAAAATCTTTTTCAATTTTAGGTAAATATTAATTATAATTTGATGATTGTTAAGTTCAATGTTAATCTATGCATTACTGAGTATTTGGATCGAAAATAAAAGTCTCTATTTTGGCATTTCCTTGTCCATCCTTTACTCCTTTTAACTAACCCCGATTTGAACATTATTCTATCGTCATTTATTTCTAATTAGGACAAAATTTTCTATGATTTAATTGATGCCAAGTCTATTAAACAACTAAAAAATCTCCAAGTAAATATCTAAGACAATATTATATTAGACGGTCGTTCTAAATTGCTAAGCTGCTAGGTGCTAATATTTTCTTTTTAGAGTTTTAATTTTTTTTACTTTAATATTTATTTGATTTAGCTATTAATTTTAACTTTAAAAATATTAATATTAAAAAAAAAAGTCAATAGCCAAACATATATAGTGAGCAGGTACGAGTATTAATGTTTTACATCCGTACCTGACTGGCTCAATCAACCACCAACCAACGAATATAAAAAATTATATCCGTACCCAATCTTTTTTACTAATCAAGGTAAAATTAAACTCAATATCCAATACGGATCCTTGCGGACCCATACCCGCAGGATTTTTTTTTTTTTTATATTTTTTTTTTGGCTAATCCTTTAGGTAAAATAAAGTTTTAACCACGTGTGCAGTTACGATTCGAAAAACACAACTGCTCTCCAATACCAAATGGAGCCTTAAAAAAGAAGAATCTGGTGGGGGAATAAAATGAATGATTGTTGGGGCGCTTTCCTTTCTCATAAAATTAAAACTGTGCGTGCCTACCTGATCATGTTCAGGTGCTGCTGCAGACATCGTGATATGTCTGGAGGGCAATTCCGATACATGGTGTTGGGAGACCCATCGTGTAATGTCACCAAGTAATAATAATCCTTTTGACCATCTCTTGTATTCCATCATCATTCATAACAAGAAAAGAAAAGAAGAAGAAGATAAACAAAATTAACATCAAAGCAATAAATTAATTCAAGCACACTTCATTCAATAGATTCACTGCAATCAGGAAGAATATAAGGATATACAGATACAGGGATAAAATTCTCTGTAAAATGATATATGCCATGCCATCCCCTTTTAATTTTGTGTCCAAAACAATCCAGACCTTGAAGCATACTCTTTATTTTATAGATTTGTTTAGGGATAGATAAAGTTAGAAAATTCAAATTAAATGAGGGTAAAATAGAAAAAAAAAAAAAACATGATCTTTTGAAAATTCAACGGAATTTAATTCCCACCTCACTTTTACTCTCCAACCTTATTTTCCAGCATCCGAACGTGGCCTTAGTTTCAATTAAGTGAAGCTAGGAAGGTTACACTACATTCCGTGACGTGTTCAATGATAACAAAACTGTAAAGAAGGAAGGAAGCTTTTAGTAATTTACTAAAGCAGAAATTAATTGAGCAATTCAAGCATTTCAATATGAAGCTTGTGTCGCCATTTCTTCATATGGTTTTACAACATCAAAATGGATTATATTGGGAAAATGTAATTCCATGCAATACATGAATCCTAAAACTGAAATTTCCCACAATGGTTGATAATTTTGGCTTTCCTACGGTTTTAAAAAAGCATTCAATCACCAATCTGTACATGAAACAGGCAGTAGAGGTTTCCTGATCATTGTGTTTTAACTTTCCAACTGGACTATGTATCTGATAGAAATGCTAAAACTAAAACCTTTGGATGGGAAAGCTACGGTTACAAAGTTAAGTTGACGCACTTGGCTTGATTTTCACTGACCAGCAGCAGCTGCTACTGGCTGGAGAATCTTGTGCGGATTCATGACGACACCATCTATAAGACCATAGTCTTTAGCTTCTTCTGCACTCATGAAGAAATCGCGATCGGTGTCCTCGTTGATCTTCTCAAGGGTTTGACCAGTATGGTAAGACAGATACCCATTCAAATTTGCCTTGTGATGGAGCATCTCATTTGCCTGGACGTAAAATTATAATTGGAAAATCGTTGCTCAGTATGAGGCATGCAAAAGAAAAAGAGGGGGGGGGGTGGTAAATGCAGCCATCATATAAATATACATTGGGGTATCATGAATTTTCAACTATCTTCCTCTCCCATCAAATTGGCAATATATGAGTTCCATACCACTGATAGGGAACACGACAGATCTAACTGCCATGATCAGTTCAAGCCACCAACATGAATTCTCATCTCTGAGCACCTTTGCTGAAGCTCTGAACCCATAGCGTTGGAACAATAAATACGAGGAAGCCAAAAAAACTAACACATTTCCTTGTATTTTCTCTTGCTCGACTAACGAAAACTAAAGAACCAAGCAGCAGATTGTAGATTCTACATGCCAAGCACATAGATGACCTTGTTTATGTAAATTCACCAATTCGATGAGCCAATTTGAAGTCTATAACTTAAATGGCAAAACCCAAATAGTAACAAGTGCAACTTAATTTGGAATTAGTTAAAATCTTGATTTAGACCACTCACATGGAGAAACAAATGCATGAAACTAAAAAGCTAAGGTAAGAAAATAAGCCATGATATGTACCTGGAGATCAATATCACTTTGCCCTCCTTGTGCCCCACCAAGAGGCTGATGGATCATTATCCTTGAGTTTGGAAGACTGTATCTTTTCCCTTCATAATTTGGTATAACAATTACCAAAAGACAATCAGTCACATCACAAAGTTACTACAAGTTTCAAAAGTAGGATTTTCATGAAACAAAAATGACTAACAAAAACCAAGCCAAAAAACACAAGTACTTGCCTTTGGTGCCAGCACTAAGCAGAAAAGCCCCCATACTGTCATGGGAAGAAAAATATGCAGATTAGCAATATTCGATACAGGTAAATTTTATTCTGAAAATTTTAAGGATTTGTTTGAGCAAGCTGCACCAAAAGGCCATAGTAGCAGTGTGCGCGTGCGCATTACACACAATGCTTCAGACTATTGGAATGAAAAATTTAGAAGCAAACTTTGCTTGCAGCCCTTGGTTTTGTAAGTGATCCAAAAACGAGAGAAATCCATAAATATTATGGCTATTTTCAACTACCTGGCTGCCAGTCCAACACATACAGTGGAAACATCCGGTCGTATGTGCCTGATTGTATCAAAAATGGCCATACCTATTGGGGATTGTCACATGACAAACAGATTAGACTAACACCAACCACAGAACAAATAGCAAACAAAGCAAAGAAAACAGAATAATTATTTTACCAGCCGTCACTGATCCTCCAGGAGAGTTCAGATACATGATAATATCCTGTTCAGGAGGTAAGATGTACATTAGTTGGAGAAACATAGAGATGCTTAATAAAATATGCGGTAAGGCTTGGGTGAGAAGATATTGAAAATTTATAGAGAAAAATGTATATGTGGTGTGCGAATGAAATTATGTCAGATTGCCTACAGAAAACGAACATAATAGAACATAATCCTCTGTTTTTAATTTCAGTTGCTATGATGCCATCAGATGGTACAAAATCAAATTTGTTTTAGTACATCATATATCCATGCAAACCAAAACACTTACCTTGTTTGGATCCACAGCATCAAGATAGAGGAGCTGTGCCACAATAATGTTTGCCATATCATCCTCAACTGGTCCTCCGCAACGGATAATCCTCTGAAATTCAATAATATAATAATCAGCTAAAGTTCCAGTAGCAATATGACCCAATTACATTCCAAAAAATCGATTATGGTGAGACCAATGCTCAGTCCTTACATGTTGAAAGAGCTGGCTGAGCACATTTTGGAACCGCCCCAACAACATTGGTGGAGGACCACCCCCCTGCTCTCCTTGTGCATAGGTAGGAATATATGGTGAAGATGGAACTTCCAGATCATTTCTGTAAAGACCATACGTAAACAAAAATATGCAGCATTGCTAAGAAAATGCACAAAAAGAAAAATAGTAATGCATCCCATTCCAAAATTTCATAATTGCAACCATATATATAGAATAACTGATCCTGAATAATTCAAACTACGTACTCCTATCGACGAAGCAGCATATTAATATAAACTATAAAAAAAAAAATTTAAAACACCACTAAATGTGATCCTCATAAAGCATATTCCTACACTCTAGCATTTAGAAACTTGATTGTGTAAGAACGTAAGCAGCATCACAGTTACGGTTTCAAATTCTTCCTCTCAAGTAAAACATATTATATATTCAATAATATAACACTGCTATTTAGTACATTAGACACATTTGAATTTTCACATAACAAAACAATACTTACCGTATAGACCATATCCCTTTCCAAGTACTCTCACAATCATCAAGAGATGAATAATCACTTGTATATGCAGCTTTCACTCCAAATTTTTCACATTTCCTTTCCCTATTACTGGATACTATCATTTTCCTGCAAAAATATAATACAAACCCTTCAAATTAACATATGCTCATCAATTAACAAACAACAATAAATATTTCATCTTTTAACCTCAATAGATTTTCACATACACTAAAATAACGCCCAAAGGTACACCCTTTTCCGTAATTTTTCCCTTTTCAGTCTTCGGCAGCCAAATAGAGAATATTAAAGTGAACCAAAGTTAATCTTAATCCTTCAAAATTACAGTCTTATTTTCTCTATATCGGTTGGCAATCATAAAATGGATAAAATAAACGGAGGGAGATTTTTCTTTCCATTTCTTCTTCTTTCTCGGAAACCAAACACAGTATAACCAAAACCAAAAGAACAATTACAAGAAATAAAAGAAGTAGAACCTTAATCGAAGAGGACTGAAGCGAAGAGAGGATGAGTGAGATTCAGCTGGAAAGTGATTACAGAAAGCGGCAAATATGGCCGTTGAAGATAACGCGGCTGCACATGATTGGGCCATCGTCGATATTTTGTTTGAGCTCTGAGTTTTAGCTGAGGTTTTGTTAGCGACTGACTAGTGAACTGAAGAAGACGATTATTCGAGTTTGATATGCGCCAGTCGCGCGGGGCGTCTTTTAGCGTTCAGCTTTCTAACTTACGCGGGCCGTCAAAAATTGTAACATTGTTATAAAATCCTTAATTAATTTTTACATAATTATTATTTTATATTTTAATTATTGTTATTGTTATTATTGAAAATTTAATTAATAATAATAATTATCGTTAATTATTATTATTATTATTAATTTAATAAAAATATTATTAATTATTGTTAATAGATTAATTAATTATAATACTTTTTATTCTTGTTAATAATAATAATCTATTTAAAAATATAATTATATTTATAATTATAATAAAATAATAGTTATTAATAAATGGAGGTTATTTTAGAAATTTAAAATTATAAGGGACGAATTATAATAAAATAAAATTGAATGTAAGGGATTAAACAAAATTTTATAATTTATAAAATTTTATAATAATTATAAATAAATTATAAATAACATAGAATAGGGGGCTGTACAAATTTTTACAGGCCGTAAGTTACATTGAATGTAACTTACGCGGACCCCTAACATCATATTCGAAAGTTATTTTATTTTAATCATTTGGTTTTTTTTTTTTGGGTTATTGGCAATGTGCTGAATGGTTGTTGAAATACTACCTTATTAGTAACAAAAAAAAAAATATTTTTTAATTTTAAGATTTACAAATTTGCTTAACAAAGTCATTAGAAACATTATTTGTTGTTATTAAGGTTAATTCCGACCCAGTTACTTGAATTGAGACTCTCTCTTTGTTTCATGTACTAACAAAAAAAGATTAAAAGAGAGAGAAGGAATATCAAACTGCCAATGGCTATACTAAAAGTAAGTACACTGATGCATAGAATACGTTACAGTCTTACAGAGGAATAAAGGGCGCAAGGCATTGACATGCAAGCCATGACATCATTTCAAAATCAGAAGCATTTCAGTCAACAACTTCTAAAGCATGAGAAATTTTCGAGAACATTAGAGGTATTATATTTAATTAATATATATATGTCATGTTTAATTTAATTAAATATAATTATTAATTGCATGGTTGATTTTTCAGAATAAATGCACAGTGGCTTCTCTTTCTTTTAACATCCGGCTGCTTAGAGGAAGTTGTGAAAAGGGCTTGCAGGAGGTAGCTTCATTGCGGTGCATGCATTCGGTGGCATCAAAGCTTCTTGACCAGGCTCATCGCTGCTGATTATCTGCGTTAAGTAGGTTAAGCCAGTTAGAACAAAGCATAGTTCATTTTTAGATTGATACATGTTTTGAGTCCATAAGTTGGCTTTTGTTGACCAGCAATCATCTGGAGTACTGGAATCAACGGAACTTATGTATGTGAAAATGCTTACTTTCTCGAGCGCCAAGTAACTGTGCAGGAAATGCTGGTGAAAATTTGTCGATAGCTCTAGTGTAATGATTTTCATGGATTAACCAATTGGATAGCTTTCGCCTGGTGCGGAGCCAAGAGCCTCACAATGACCAGCCACGGTGTTGTATGGGAGGGGTGATGTTGCTACCTGACTGGATACATCGAGTGCCTGAAAACCCATTACTTGAGTTTTCGAATAATGAAAATGAAGAGATAATTTTAGGGGTGCAGGTCAGGAATTAAAGAGATCACCAATTCCATAAGCTGCCCAATGCTGACAATGTGGGAGATAGAAGCTGGAGTGGGTATGCTGGGAATAAAGCGAGAGAGGCTAGCAACAGATGCTTCACTTTTGGAATCATACTCAGACCAATGAATTTGTTGCAATGTCCTGCAACACCAGAAACATTATTAACAATCTTCACTGCTGTCTTGATATCTTTATGCGCAATCTTTTTTTCCTTTTTCTCCCTTTCATGCATATAATACACAATGCTGGCTGCCGTTTGCTGTCGCTGCTTTGAGTCAGGCTATTTACATCATCCAGAGGAACACGTAAATATAACTTAAAAGAGTACCTCATCAAACGATAGTGATTCTTTGGAATGGGAAATCATCCGAAAGTGGTCAAAGGCAAGCAATAATATTCCTTTTGACCGTCTCTCATATTTCATTTATTGATAACAAGAAAAGAAAAGAAGCTAACAAAACTAACATTCAAGCAATAAATTAATTCAAGTACACTTCACTGCAATCAGAGTGAATATAAGGATAAATGTCAGGGATAAAATTTCCATAAAATGATATATGCTATGGATTCGCTTTTAATTTGTGTACAAAATCCAAAACTTGAAGCATACTCTTAAGTGAAGCTAGGAAGGTTGCACTCCATTCAATTACGTGTTTAAAAATGAGAAAATTGTAAAGAAGGTTTTAGTAATTTACTAAAGCAGAAATTAATTGAGCAATTGAAGCATTTCAATATATATCCATTTCTTCATATGGTTTTACAACATCAAAATGGATTATGTTGAGAAAATGTAATTCCACGCAATGCACGAATCAAAAAACTGATTTTTTCCAGAACGGTTGATAATTTTGGCTTTCCTACAGCTTCAGAAAAGCGTTCGATCACCAAGCTGGACATGAAACCAACAGTACAGGATTCCTGATCGTTGTGTTTTAACTTTCCAACAGGACTATCTATCTGATAGATCCCTAATAATACCTTGTCCAATTGTTCTTCCACAATAAGGAGGAAGCATTGCAGCAGGAAGACATTCACCCATTTCAGGATCAATGAGACCAAGTCTATTGGCAGAGCCTCCGAGAGGGTAAATTTCCCCCAGCTCTGGCTGACCCCCAGGAAGAAATAACTTCTCATTATTCAAGAAACAAAAAAACGATATACTATCTGGCAACATTAACAGGGAAAAAAAATAAAATTTAGGCACAGACCTCACTTCCCCACAGAGCTGCTTGAGCCGCACACTCCATGTTTTGAGATAGATCGAGCCCGCTAGAAACACGATCTTCCAAAAATCGGCATTCCATTGGTTCATGTACATGCTGTGATTTTGTAGTCTGCCTTTCAAATTTTGATTGAGCACCTCCACCTGATATCTGTAGCATGTCATTTACATTACATTCACAAGGAAATTAAAATGTATGTTTGAATAAATAGAAACAACTGCAATTTTAAAAAAGAGAGAGGGAAATTTAGCTAACCCGATAATGCCACCAAATCAGAAAAAAACTGTTCAATTTGACCAAAATTTACTCGATCAATTTTCCAAAACAGCATCGTTTTGCTTTCACTAATTACTTGCCAATTTGCTATTAACGTCCAATCTCTCAATGAATTTCCGGCAATGCATAAAGTGCGCTTTTAATATCACTCCTCGCTTCGCTCTCAACATATTCAGTCTCCAAATTCAGCAGGTGCTCTTGACCCGCCGCAATTACGCACTTAATTGAAAACAACTGGTAAGCTTCTAAAATTTAAGGAAGTCAAAAGCCTAGCGAGGTAGTTCTTGTGTTGTTATCGTTAAAGAAGAAGTTTTAGTGCGGGAATCGGCTTCGAGAACTGAGAGCCTGTAGAAATGGTGAGTTTCCGACGGAGTTGTTTTTTTTTTTTTTTTTAAGGCGGGAGATTTCTTGGTGGAAATTGAAGTCAAGAGCGGGAGGCGCGTACTCTACAGGTGCGGTAGAGATGCGCGTGATACTTTGGTGTTGTGATGATGACGACGACGGCGACGTGGAGGAGAAGGCAGAGTAAGAAGAAGAAGAAAAGGAAAGGAAAGGGAGAGGTTTTCTTTTGAAGCGGAGAGAATGTAGGGAGTGAAACGGTGTAGTTTTGGAAGTGAAGGAGAAGAGCAAGCGTTGATGATGGTGTTAATTGGAGTTGTGGAAGACATTTTCAAAATTTAGTGACAGAAAAAGAAGAAGAAGAAGAAAGCGAGAGAAGACCAGAGGTGGTTTAACTGTCTAAGAAGGAAAGTAAAATAAAAATAAAAATAAAAAAGGAGGGAAAAGAAGAGATGCACCCAAGGCTGAACAAATGGAGTCAGAGAGACAGAGAGAGAACCAGAAAAGGACGGAGAAATCATTTTCTCTTTTAACCGTCAAGAGTCCGCAACTGTTAGTGCTGTTTGTCGTTAATGACTTGGCACGCGTGCTGTGTTAGAACAGAATTTGGAGCCCTGATGTCTATGGTGCTTTGTTTTCGGGCTAGGAATAGGATTGCTCGGTTGCGTATCGTGAATGCTGACTTGGTGTGCTGTTGGGTTGGGGGATCGTTCATTGCTGTCAAAGCTGTGAATATTTGGGCTTACAGGATCAATTGGGCAGGTTTCAGATTGGGTTTGGAAGAAAGGTATGGCTCTTTACACCCCTCACAAATACCTCAAAAGGCCACTTTCTTATTGAAATTACTTAAATCACCAAAGATAAATTATTATTATTATTATTTTTTGTTTTGAATGAGAATTCAATTAAACACTTAACATAACTTTTACACCCACATCATTTCATAATTTATATTTATATTTTAAATTTTATATGAAAAATGTTCTTTTAAAGAAAACTGTAAGAGTTTTGGGTTATGCATATATAAGTAATATAATTAAAAGAAAATAATTAAAGATTTTAGGACTTATATGCATTTTATAATAAAAAATTAAAAAATATACTTTTTCCAAGCGTGAAAATTTGTGTAAGAATGGTTAATTTTTTTTTTTGTATGTGGTATTTTATAAATTAAAACTAAAGGTATTTTAGAAAATAAAATTCAAGAAGAGTGTTACAAGCACTTTAGAGGGATGTTAAAAGCCCCACTCTCAAGAAATTTTACTGGAGCGGTGCTATATCACCAAACTTTTATCCTCAGTTGAAATTATACAGAAAATAAAGCACCATCTTTCGTTCCACTACAAAAATGGTATAGTGCTTTTAGCTCCGCCCTACACTATCACATCAACTATGAAACTTAAGCAAAAACAGCACTACTGCTTGTTTGCAAACTATAAGTTGGTGCAAAAAATAGCCAGCATAGAACCTAACCTAGCGCAGCACATATGTATCTTTCTTGACAGAATCAACAAAATCAGGGGATTTTTTAAGTTCAATAAAATCAGAAATGCTCTGATCGCAAATAAAAAAAGAGCCAACCATCTACACTTTCTCAGTTGAGGACTTACTACTGGACTGTACAGGGCTCTGCATTTTAAAGTTTCAAGATTCCTGCTAATGGTCTTCCAGATTAAGCTTGAAATAGTAGCTGTTCCAGTTCTTGTCCAAAATCCTCATCACCACCTTGCTCGTCATCATTCACTTGTAGCTGTGTCTGTTCTGCCGCTGCAGGCTGCTGGTCCATTCGAGTTTGTTGATAAAACAATTCTTTTTGGACATTCCAGTTCTCAGCGATCTTCCCCACTACGTCACCCATCAATTCCTGATCATCTTGTATATGCTTAACATTTTGGACATCCACCACCTCACTAGCCTCTTTAACAAGAAATTAATTTGAAACGCAAATATAAGGATATTGTTAGATGATTGACAAAATTAGAAAGAAACGAACAGAATTTGCAATGCCAATACTCAGGCAGTGAAAATGAAACCACTGTGATGTGATTCGGGAGCAAGTGCAAGGGCAAGAGAAAGTAAGAAGTCATGCCTTCACAGTAAATATTTATTTTGAAGGCTCAACTAGGAGTTGGTGATTTCCTGAACTACTTTGACAATAATCAGATTATTCCTCAATCGTCATATTCATCCATGAACAAATTTCGTAAACAAATGTTAAAATATCTTGATTTCCAAGCATTTTATTTCTTCCTCTAAAGAGGAGGTCAGAGATAACTGTCACAAGATTCCAAAACAGGAAGACAATAGAATGTCTGATTTCATGGTATTAACATATAACACGCATTTGCATATCATCTGTCTAGTCATTTTGTAACTGCACCGAGGAAATAAACAAAAGAAAAAGCAATAAAGAGATTTACCTTGAATGGCTTGTCCCTTAGCCTCTGCATATTCTGTTGACATTTTCTTGAGCACGTTGAGATCAACTTCAGCACCCTAGTTTGAGGGTCACAAGAATGGATATCAGATATAGTTTCACCGTGAGAGTACATAAAAATTTTTCCAAGAGTGCCACAGACTCCCATTCATTATGAGTTATTTAACTTACCAAGTCCATGTGGATAAAATGCTCAATTCGAGTGCTGGCAAATAACCTGTAAGTCAAACGAAGCAAATTGCAAGGAGTTAGTAATGTGGATTTACAAAATGATTACACAGAGAGAGAGAGAGAGAGAGAAAGAGAGAGAGAGAGAGAGAGAGAAGATTGTATAAATTTAAAATTAATATTTTGACATATACTTCTTATATGCAACTTGCACACGAGCATTTTGCAAGTCGGTGAGCTGCTTCACTGTCTCAGGAATGGAGCTTTCGTTTAAGTCTACAGATCCAAATAGAAAAATTTTATTTTCTAGCATCCTTTTCACTAGAGCAGGTACAACTCTTATATCCTTATTTTTTGCTTCAACAACAAGCTTTTTAAGCTTCTTCAACTCTCCTGTCAGTTAAATAGAAATAAGAGAAAAATAAAACCAAGATAAGTACGCATCAATCATCATGGCAAATTACATCAAGCTATCCTACCATCCCTCATAATCATTGAACACCTATTACATGTAAATAACAAATAGATAGTATAGGACTAATTTGTGCTTCATCTAAACAAAATTGATATATATAATTTACATTAACTTGTCAAACAAAAACCATAAGAACGCGGCACGCCACAATCTATTTCCCACACAAGTCAGATTAATACTGTGATATGGTACCCCAGAATCATTAAAATAGAGTTATGTAAAAAAATAAAGCTTGGATTGAAAACATACCTAAAGAGATGTAGATATGGAATGGCGGTTTAAATGGTTGAGTTTCATATAGGCAATAAAGGCAATATAGTCCACCTAGTCTACGTGATAAAGAATCATTACTGACCATGTGACCTGCATATGAGTAGAATAGATTAGGCTTCGCAGAGACAGAAAAAAGAAAAAAAAAATCGAGTACAGGAATTTCAACCCTCAAAAGATTTTTAAAACTTCGTAATAATGCTTATAATAACATTATAATTACTGCACAATTTTCAGATTACTCAATTAATAGGTACATATAGTAAGATCACAAAGCATCTAAACCTGTAGGATCTGGAACTGTAAGAAAGCAAGAGGAATATATAATACATTCAACAAAAATTTAATTGCATATAAAACACATCACACAGATTTAGAGAATCAAAACATAACAAAGCTTACAAATTGTATGGGCGTACAAAGATTGCATGAAGAAGGATAAATTGGTAGAAGGGCATGCTTCATAAATGTATGCGAACTTTCTGGACAGCCACACTCTCTTCATATCAGCCAAAGTTGTCAATTCGTCCTGTGAGTCACAAAAACTCCCAAATATTAGAACAATTACACAGACATACACACACACACACTGACTGTATCACAAAGAAGAAAAATAATTAAAAACAAAAAAAAAGAATAAAAGGCACCTGAGCAAATTCATCAATGAGCTCATCAATGTCCTGCTTAAACGGGGAAAAATCCATTGCTTTTAATGTGATTTTGGGAGTGTGATTGTTACGTTGAGTTTTTATTAGGGTTCTAGATTTTGTGAACAAAAGGGAGAGGGCTTGTTATTTACTGTGAGTGGTGACAGGCCAGCAACTGGAACAGCTTCAGCATCATTTGGCCATGCAATACACATGCATTTTTGTCTTCTGATTTGAACTTATACCTAATCATAAAAAAAATCATAAGATTGGAACACTAACCCAATAATATTTAAGTCCATGCGTATTTATGTTGAATAATCATATACCTGCATGCCCTTTGCAAAACACCTTTTCTCCTTTCTGTCATATGATGCTGGTAACAAGTTTAGTTATGCTGTTACCCAAGCCATGAACAAATTCTAAGTCGAACCGAAAAGTTTGTAACAAATGATTAAAGGGAACCAAAATGATTAGCGAAAAAACAACAAAATCAATTCCAGATGTTAAAAGGTTATTTACTGGAAACTGAAATCATCTCCTGATCTGAGCTTCATCAAATGTAATGATCAATATCTATTTTATATTCATATCAATTTATTAATCAAAATCTTATTTATAAATTGAAAATAATACCAAACTATTCAGAATCGAATGGTTGCAATAGCATATCCAAGCAGAAGCTAGAGTAACGATATATATATATAGTATTGCAAAATTTTGGAATGGCCTAAAAGTGAAAGCAGAGTTGCGAATCACCATGAAAGGCCACAAGCATGGCGTTGATGTTGGTGAGCTTACTGACCATTCATTAACACAATAACAACAGCACTTAAGCCGATAAGTGATTGGCTAATTATCCACTGTTTAGGGAAATTAAACACCAGCTTCCTCTGTTCAATTGAACCTGATAAATTTGAACGAACTCTGTAACACACCCGGGGGCTGGGGCTGGGGGGTGACGGGTTTATTGGGTTTAATAAGGATGAGGAGTTAGCGATAATACGACGTCGGAGAAACACGCAGATCAGAAGCCCGCATTTTGCTCAAGTAATATGGGTGGTCCTCCGTCAAGAAAGCGTGGTCCAATGGCACTGTCTAGAATGCTTAAAAAAATATTACCTTATTAGTAAAAATTAAAAAGAAATTATTTTTTAATTTAATTTTCAAGATTTAAGAATTTGCCTACAAAGACATTAGAAATATTAATTGCTTATTAATCAGTAATTAGAATGAGAAATAAAAATTAAAATAAATTATTTACTTTAGTTGGAGGGATCGAAATTAAAATAGACTGTATTAACATATTTATCTTATTTTAAAATCATAATCGAAATAAGATCAATTATTACAAATTGCTAAAAATTACTCAATTAGCTATTGTTATAATTATTATTTTGGGTAATTTTTAATTTCCTCCCTTGAGTTTTGGCTTTTTTGCATTTAAATGACGAAGATTCGTTTATTAGTGAAAACCCTCCTACAAATTGCAAACGTTAATTCTCTGGTAATTAGTTGTGGGCACTTTGGTAATTTCAAGCAAAAGTTTTACACTTTTTGGTTGACATCAGCCAGTGAGTTGTCAAATCAATTTGAAAAATTGTGTCTTAATTTATAAAGCAAAATTTATAAAACAATTCAAAGTGTCATTTTCTCTTTCATGAAGCACGGTTGTGGCCTTTTCTCTTTTGACAAGCACAATTAACAGCTCTGTTTAAAAGGTAAAAAAAAATCTTCTTTATTGTAGAGCTGTATCCATTACTTGTGTAAAGTGATTAAGAAACACAAGACCTGCATTATATATCACTTTGAATTTCGCCGATGCTCCAAGAATCCAAATCACTTTGTTGAAGCCAACAAAAGGTTAGTCTCTTACAATTTTTTTTTTTTGGGCCTAATTTGGAGCGTTTTGATAATACTCTAAATGAAAAATGTCGAGTGGGTGCTTGATTTCTTGTTAATTGACATGGTTTTGATGAGATTTGTAGAATTGTGGAGTAAATTTGTTTACTTTGAAGTAATAATACTCTTATCATAGCATATGTTATCAAACAACATTATAAGTCCATAAATTGTTAAAGACATTTTCAACTTTTATTTAAAAAGACGAGAAAAAAAAAATTTATCCAGATGCACTTAGTCATTTACAAAATGTTTGTTTCGGAAATCATTTTTTTCACGATTGTTTGTTGAAAATAGAAAACTAACTTTGAGAAACAATACTAAACACCCTTGAATATTATTTAATGTTGTAATGTAATTAATGGATTATTTTCTCACTTGTTTTAGGCTGATTTGCACATTGGTATTATAATTACATATTGTTTGCATTTGATATTTATTACATTTTAGTTTTTTCTTTAATATATGTATCATTTATTTATGTTGTTTTATGGTATTGCAGTGTGGTGTATTATGATGTTGAAGTAGTATTTTGGTTTATATGATTTATTGTTAGGGTTACAATTGTCTTTTTATTTGTTGAATTCAATTGTAAATAACCCATATTTAAGGATATAATAATAATATTATGGTTGTTATAAACTTGGCGCCAAATGTTTCAGATGTGTACAAATCCAACCACGGGCATTTTAGAATTTTTAACTATCACTAACAGTCAACCACAAAAATTAACTGATGGTAGGGGAGTTTTCACTAATAAACGGATTTTTGTCATTTAAGTGCAAAAAACTCAAAACTCAAAAGAGGAAAGTAAAAATTACCCTTATTATTTTATATTTTAATTATTATAATTATTATTATCCAAAAAATTATTATTATTATTATTATTAATTATGATTAATAATAATAATAATGTTATCGTTAATATTATTATTAACATTAATATTAAGTAGTTATAATACTTTTTATAATAATAATAATAATAATAATAATCATCATCATCATCATCATCATCATCATCATCATCATCATCATAATCATAATCACAGTCACAATCATCATCAACAACAGTAACAACAAATCATCATCATAACGGACATCATCATCAGATTGTAACTGGTGGCAATTGGTGACGCAAGGCTACTATTGCTGGTGTTTCGACTTCTACAATGTCACACAGCTGCTGTCCATGACACATCATCTGCCGGTGATTGCTGCCCGGGCAGAGACAACACGCTAATCAACCGGTGACGAGGGAGCTGTTAGTGGTGACAACGAAGACGTTCGGTGGCAATGACGAGTTTACTGATTTTTTTTTTTTGTTATTTATATTTTTAATTTCAAGAAAGGACAGTTTCGACATATTAAAATTTTGATAAAAGCAATATCAGTACTCCTCAAAAATCCCCAGCTCCTTCAGAATTAGTCTTCCTTTCCCCAGTCCAATTTCGATGCAGATCCCACTTAATTAATTCTAATTTCCGCTCTTATTTTGTGAAATTCGCGCTGCAAATAATTCGAACTTCAAATTCCAATTCTCCAATCTGCGAAATAAACACACGTAATTGTTGTTATTAAGGTTCAATTCCAACCCATCCACTTGAATTGAGACTTTTTTTCACTTTTTTTTAATGTTTTAATAAAAAAAGATTTAAAAAGAGAGAGGGAGAGAGGAGGAATATCATTTGTGCCAGTGGCTATGCTAATTCTGGCATTAGGCCTAAAAGTTCATATGCTGGTGCATAGAATACACTACAGGGGATAATGGGAGCATGTCACGGCATGCAAGCCTTGACACGTTTCAAGTTCAAAATCAAAACGATTACAGCCTACAACTTCTAAAGCACTGCCTAAGATTTTACAACATTAAGTAGACACTGAATATGCGTAGCGGCTTCTCTTCTTTTAACATCCAGCTGCTTTGAGGAAGTTGTCAAAAGGGCTTACAGGAGGTAGCTTCATTGCGGTGCATGCATTCTGTGGCATCACAGATCCTTCACCAGGCTCATCGCTGATTATCTGCATTAAGTAGATATATGTTGAGTCCATTAGTTTGCTTTCAATGACTACCAGTTATCTGGAGTACTGGGAATTTACCAGAGCTTATGTATGTGAAAATGCTTACTTTCTCAAGTGCCGAGTAACTGTCCGCAGGAGATGCCGGTGAAAATTTGTTGGTAGCTCTAGCATAATGATTTTCATGGATCAACCAATTGGATAGCTTCTGCCTGGTGCCGGAGCCAAGAGCTTCACAATGGCTGGCCAGGGTATTGTATGGGAGGGGTGATGTTGAGATAGTTGATCCTGCTACCTGACCAGCTACCTTGAGTGCCTGAAAACGCTTACTTGAGTTTTTGAATAATGAACAAATGTGCTAATTTTCAAATCATAATGGATGGAGAGAGATAATTTTAGGGGCGAAGGCCAGGAGTTAAAGAGATCACCGATTCCATAAGCTGCCCAATGCTGACAATGTGGGAGGTAGGAGATGGAGTAGGCATTCTGGGAATGAAGCGAGAGAGGTTAGCAACAGATGCTTCACTTGTGGCATCATCCTCGACCAATGAATTCGTTGCAATGTCCTGCAACACGAGAAAACGTTTATTAACAATCATCACTGCTGTCTTGATATCTTTATGTGCAATCTTTTCTCTTTTTTCTCCCTTTCTTACATAATACACAATGCTTGTTGCCATTTGCTGTGGCTGCTTTGACTTAAGGTTATAGAATACATCCTCCAGAGGAACATGTAAATATTATTTAAAGAGTACCTCATCGAATGATAGTGATTCTTTGGAATTGGAAATCATCTGACTATGGTCCAAGGCAAGTATTGATTGTGGGCCAAACATGATTGCATCATCTGGTGTGAATGGTTCTTGAAGTTGCTTCGCTAAGTCATCCGCCTCCACCTTAACACACAGATAAACATGTTAGCAAAGAGAAAATGAAAGAGAAAAATTTAGACAGGGAAGAAAATCTCATCAACTAAGGCCGTACCTCAATGATGGTAGACAAATTCTGAACTATGATATCCAATATGATCTTGTCAGATTCATATACTTTGTTTCGTAACTCGTAGATTAATGATGTAGCTTGTTGATTGTCCGTAAAAGATCCATATTCTTTCACATCTGCCTGAGGCCTTACGTATATTTGAAGGTCATCACCAATGCCCATATAAGGATCAACCTGATTTGCAGAAAATCAATTTTGTTGATGAGACATCTGAAATAAATTAACTCTGGAAAGAAATTTAACATCTCTTTTAACAACTTGAAAAGTTACATCCTCTAAATATACAAGCAAAAAAACATAACAGTGGGCAAACAGCACTCACATCATTAGGGATTAAGGTCTTCAGCAAATCATTCAAACCAGGAATATTATATACTTTAGCTGCAAACATCAACATGCCCGTTGACATAACAAGGATTGATCTCTGGCACACTGAAGGCAACATCCCTGACAAGAGGTTATAATTTATTAGTTACACGTTTTGGATTTGTCAATTTTCACAAGACTGTTAAGAAGAAGGCATTATACCATTGTTAGGATCCAAGGACAGATTCCTGAGAAACAAGGGAAGCTGGAAGAAGCGGGCCATGAGTTTGTCATTTGGGTTCTGTACCATGACAAGTCCAAGAATCTATTAACAGTCTTTTTCATGAAAAAGGCGTGTGTTGAAAAAACCAGAAAAGAAAAAAAAAAGGGAAAAAGCATGTGTTGAAAATTTCACCTTTAAGCGCAACGAAATAAGTGTTAAGTTGAAAGAATGAGCTATAGCTTCAAAATTTGAAGGCAAATTATCAGGAAGAGTGGCTTGTATCCAGAAAGAAGAAAGCAACTGCACAATTTGATCCTCGGTGAACTTCATAACAAAAGGTTCCTGCATAATCAGTAAACCAGATTTATTGTATAGATAACTACATATATGCTAACACACACATTCAACATGTAAAACAAGAAAACTGCATACCACATCAACCAAGTTGGTGGGTCCTGCTGTCCTCTCAATAATAGAACTTAATTTATAAAAATTAGAAGAAGTTTTGGGGGTATGGCCCTGTTTCCAGTCATCTTCTACGGAGTCCCTTCCTCTAATTTCATCGTGAACATTATATCTACTCTTGTCCATTTTGACACCATTCTTGTCTCTCCGGAGCTTTTCAAGCAGAGCTGTAATTGAAGTGGTAGATGCTGCATTTGAATGCCACTGTTGCGGTTCATGGAGATAACCAGATCGCACTGAAGCTACTTCATGGTGCTGATTAATAGGACTTGGAATGAGAAGAACTGAAAATATCTGGTGTGCTCCAACGCGTGTCTCAACATTCGGATGCAACATTGCTTTCAAAATTTGGACAAGAAGTGCTTCAGGAAACACCTACATGAATTTATAACCAGTAAGCTGTAACCAAGACATTCAAAGAAGAATGACTTCGAGATAAGAAGACGATTATCTCTGATAAAAGCTTCCAGAAAAAG
The DNA here is from genome assembly GCF_022201045.2 of Citrus sinensis. Classification (NCBI taxonomy): domain Eukaryota; kingdom Viridiplantae; phylum Streptophyta; class Magnoliopsida; order Sapindales; family Rutaceae; genus Citrus; species Citrus sinensis. Next base: position 29,681,279 of record NC_068560.1, read on the forward strand.
GATCGATCAAAAACTAACAAGAAGAATGAATTCTTTGGAGAAGTTAAAAGGGGCCATTTTCAAAGCAGAAAAGGATCAACCAACAAGTTGTGTATGGTAGTAATTTCACAAGAACTAGCACATAAAAGGAAAAAATGAGGTCCTAGGAGATAGATCACACACAATAAATTCCTATATATAAATGGCATCAAAAGTACATTGAACTCATTTCACCTGCTGTGAACGAGATGATATTGATGCCACTGAAATCATATGAGCAAGAATTATCAATGATCCAAGGGTTGCACGAGCAATAACCCCAGAAGATGGCAGCTTTTCCAGTGTCATTGCCATCATGTCAAAAAGCGGTCGTGTATCACCAATCTAGTAAAAGCCAATGCAAGTTCAAGTAAATGACAAAGACAGCAATAAGAATCAAGCATATGTAAAACAAAAGTCTCAAAGTTACCCCTTTAGCTATCTCAAGTAAGCAATCTTCAATAGAATTCCGGAGTAATATATTCAAGTTTGACTCTTGCTCTCCAACTGATTCAACTGTGGCTTGAAAACTTTTTCTTAGATGCCTGCACAGGTCACTCACAGAGCCAATTTCCACAAGCACCATTCCTGACCTAATTTGCCTAGCTAAAGCTGTAGCAACTTGTATCACATAAGACTTGAGCTGGGGATCATGCGAAACATTTTTGTGGTCCAGATGGTGTATAACAGAAGCCAAAATCAACTGCTGATTCCCTGAGATCAAAAGTAGCAGCAGCAAGCACACCCAGCTTATTGCAGTGTTAACACTATTGAATAATCAAGTTCATAAAAGGCTATATTTACAACTTTGTCAATGAGAAAAAAGTAGGACAGAGACTTGGCAAGAGTTAGAAGAAGGCCGTTGTACCTGAAGTCTCCATCAAGTAGGCCATATCTGACAAAACAATCATGGCTAACCCCTGCCGAGGAATCCACTGCCGTCTGGAATCAAAGTATGTAAACATTGGATCCAATACTCGACGCATAGTTGTAGTCTCCTTGGCTAGGTCAACCATTCTCTGAATACAAATTCGTGCCCATACTTTAGGTGTCTCCACCTCTTCTCTGTAACAAAAATCACAAAAAATTGGAAAAGAGAGTATAAATTTATGAAGTATCCAAAGACAAAGCAAGAAATGTAGATCCGGCATAAAAGTTTCCTTTAGTCTCCTAAACAAGTAATGACCTTGTCAAAGCTGAAGGATCTTTTTTCTCCGGACGAGGTCGGATCATCATGCTGCTAGGGCCAGTATCACTACCAGCAGCTGCACCTCTGCCCTCGCATCTAACCACTTCATCTACCCAATTATGATGCGGCTCCCCTCTCTCATCATCATCTTCGCTACATGTATCTGGCTCATAATTATCTAAAGTGGCACTTACAATCTGCAGTTTGGATACAACAGGAAACCAAAACTTATCTGTACTTGAAGCGACATAACCTTAAAGATCAAAAGTCAAGAAGGCGAAAACTTATTCCCGAATTCAGTGTGTTAACATTACATCAGAAAAGCATTACACTTTATACAAATTGAATATGAAGTTCCAAGCTCTTCACCAACATCTTGTAATAGTCAACCATTAGTACCCCAAAGAAATTGTAGAAACTAACAGAATCCACAGAAACATTACGTATTCAAAGAAAGAAACTTAGATGCTCTAACCTCATCAAAATCAGCAAAAATGCATGAAAACTCCGCCATGAACCACACCTAGCAAGGGACACAGTATCAAATAAAAATCCACAACTACACAAAGAACAGTATGGGTCAATAAAAGAAACGGAATAAAATGTAAATCAAAACCAAGTTATCAAAGTACCATTGCTGAAAGGCACTGCAAGCTTGAGGCCCTCAAACTCCTCTGATGTTCCACACCATTTTCACATGCCAGCTTACATACTTTTTTAACAAACTTTTCAATGTTATGTGTGTAAGTGCCGTCTGCCTGTTCACAAATCAGATCATAAACAGATTAATATAGCAGGAAGTATCCAAAACGGAACATATTAAGATATAACTTAAATAGAATACAAAAGATTAGGGCCATTGGTAAATAAAAGTGGTTAACTGTTACTCTACTTGGCATATTGATGTATTTTTCAAAAGGAAAGCTAATTTTGTAATTCACCTGACTATAGATGAACCTTGACAAGGTTTGGCACCCAAGTATCTGAACAGTCTCTTGCTTAGAGTTGTCCAGCAGTTCAGTGGCAACATTCAATAAACTAACAGCAAAATACGCCCTGCACAGTTCAACAATTAAACAATTTCGAGGGGCAAACACAAAAAATAGATTCAAAAAGGTAAAGCAATATACACAAAAATAAATTTAAAAAGGTATATGTACAACATCTATACCCTATCATTTAAGAATATCATTGGTTAAAAACACATAAAGGTGCTACTACGACAAGAATAGCCTAATCTTAAAAAATCAACTATGACTAAGAACTATAAATAATCAAATTTCCATAAATGATTCGTCGACACACTAACAGTCTAAGCAAAACAGAAGAACAAGGTTGACTTACATCTGTACTTTACACATGCAAAGCATCTTGTTGTAAGCCTCTGTAACAATATTGATTAATTTGATATGCTCACATCGCAGTTCTTTATAGCACCTTTCTTCAAGATATTTTGCTATCTGTTCATAAGTGCAAAGGGGCAGCAGCACATAAATGGTTAGTTTTGAGGCTAAGTGTCTTGTCTTATAATTATCAAAAGATGAAACAAAAGGATAATAAAGTAACTACCTTTGGAATTCGAAATGGGTTTTTGGCAGCATATTCACATAATTTGACAATTTTCCTTTCATTTGGAGGACCATCCTGCATTAAGTTTGGAGCTTCAAACTTCAGCTTTCTCTATACTTTTAAAATAGTATTTGAATTTTAGCTACAATCTCATAGAATACTAAGGAAACATGTTAAAAGACACAAAACCGACAATTTTAACGCAACTTGTTGGTCTAATTATACAAATATCCGTCTATACTTGTGATTCAGGCTCTTTTTGATCTCCAAGAACATTGAGGAAAAGAAAAATACACCCTTCAAATTTACCACTATCCTTAATCATCCTGCAATTTTTTTTTTTTTTTCAGTAGGGCATTCCAGGAACATGTATAGTCAAACAAATGGAACTGATTCTACTAGAATGAGAATGCATTAGCAATATAATGAATTACCACAATAAGAACATATATAATGCCGCAATTTGCCACATTGTATTCCAAGGCTCGTATTGTTTTGTTTCTCACTATGTTCACTAAAACTGAATATAAAATTTGCCAGCTTCGCTACAATTAGCAGAAATTACTAACTATTATAGGAAAAGAAAGCATTTGAAAAAGCAAGGCCAAAGGCCCAAATACTACACACAGACTGATAAACAAGAGAGTGATTCAGAAGATAAACAGCGAACACTCACAATGGATTTGGGGAAGATCTCTGCAAGCAACTTCTTGTAACGCTTAACAGGTTGTCGAGATCTCGACCTCAGAGCAGGACAGCATACACACATGCTGCCACATGCTGGGAAAATCTTTCTGGAAATGAATCCCATTTACTGCACATTTTCAAAATACGGTTAGAAAGAGCTATAGAAATTAGTTTTTAAAGGGATAAAAAAAAAATAGAAGTCTTAATAAAGCATGATTCTTTAAGAGTTGAGACCAGCAAAATGCACATGACTGTTTCCCAGAAAACAAAATAAAAACCATAGAACAGAAAAAAAAAAGAAGAATCTAGGGAGAAAAAAGACAGCTTTGACTGAGAACGGGGATCAAACCGTCGTATAAAATAAGAATAAAAACCCTTAATCTAGAAAGTTTCTTACAAAGAAAATAGCACAACAAACAGTAACAAAGAAGAAAGAAAACTTCGATAAAATGCATTTCCCCGCAAGCTTTGCAGAAACATGCAAGTATTACACAAGCACAGAAATTACACAAAAAAATAAGAGAGGTCAAAAGGAGCACATAGCGAGGGAAACACCAGCTACAAGCAACAGAGGTAAAAGAAAAAGGAAACGTAAAGATTTTGAGGCTGCGGTAACACAGCAAGAAACACAAGCGTTAGAGCAACAGTTGCAGAAAAGGGAATGTTTTTTTACCAAAAACTCAGACACCCAGAAGCCAAAACAAAGTGTAGAGACAAAATATTAAAACCCAAGAGAAAAGCAATTCTTTACAAAGCATAAAAAGAGAATAAGAATGGAACATACCTTGAGTTGCTGATGGCTTGCAGTTGGCTTGCAGTGGTAGATCTGCGAGAGCAAAGGATCAAGTGGAACTTCAGAAAGCGTAAAATAAAACAAACAGGAAGCAACGCCACTGTGCCAAAGTGACCAGCACAGAGAGAGAATTGGCGCGTGGATTGATACGAACAATTGAAAGAGAGAGATATCACGTGATGGGTGTCAGTTGTTTTTTACTATTTACTGGAAAAAGTGAAAGTCATTTGCGCTGCGTTTATGCCTGCGTGTCGGAACTTAGAAGACTTCAGAAGTGAAACCACAAACAGTATTTTTGCTTTCGCCAGTCTGTGTGATGTCTAGTGTCGTCTTTGAAAATTTGAATACACATTTGCGGCCGGCTAATAGAATGGACCTCCAAATTTTCAAATTTCAATGGAAAACAAAACCCAATTTGATTGGTCTGTTTCAAACAAAAGGCTCTTGCTTTCACCTTTTTGTACAATTAAGTTTCAAGTTTTGCTTTATTTCGAACCCGAAAGTGCATGATGATGAATCGATGATGGCTCATGGCCGCACTTATTTCAAATTTTACGCAACTACTAATGGGTCATAAACTGATTGAATATTTTGGATATAAATGGTCATTATTCAAGAATGAGAAATGGGATTGAAAATTTCAATATTTAGCACTAATGTCTCATTTACGACACCCTTGTTTATTAATGGCATCAGTTCACTTACTTTTTTTTTTTGAATACTGATTAATCATCATATTACTGCATTACACAGATAGTTACAACTGCTATTATAGCAGATATATTACACTGATATTTACAATCAGAAATACATGATTGGGATTTATATTATTACATTAAATTCTGTGAAGTATATGCCCAGACAAATAATCCCTTACAGAAGAGGAATGTCCATACTCCACTCGTATTGCACGAGGGAGAGGAAATTTTTAAAATATTAAATAAATAAGCACGTTAGTCCCCACAAATGCTTTTGAATGAGCATTAAAGCGGAACTTTGATGGTATTTTGATAAAAAGAAAATTGCTTGACCCACAAACATAAATCGTCTCCCACCTAGGTGAGCTCAATAGTCAATACTAGGATGACAAGTGTTGTTTAATGATAACTTCAATTGGATCATCATTTACCACAATTAGAAATTGGAGCCAAGATAAAAAGGTTACGTGGCTTGTTGGGTGATTTGAGAGCACCACCATGTTCCAAGCATAGGCAAAAGTGGCCCATAGCCTATTAGTGCGAAAAGATGCTGAATTTAATTGTTAAAAATCCACAAATTTGATTAAAAAAAAAAGGGAGATGGAAGAAAATTTTATGAGGATGTACCATTGGACCCACGAATGGAGTGAACAATAAATTAAGGAATCTCTAGCTAAAATTTCAGATATGCGTCTCCTAAATCTTGTAATTAGAGAAAAATAAAATAACTTATATAACAAGAACCCAAGCAAATGCGAAGCCTTATCTTTGAACTTTGATATTGTCGACAAAAGAGTTAGCTGGATGTGGAAATTATGAGTCAATAATTAAAACATTAGAATGCTATTTTGAAGTTATTTATTTTGACTTCAGACACTACAACGTCAACTTGCATGTTAAGCAAGTCCAAGCATCTTACATAATTAGTTAAGGTTTTTTTTTTTTTTTTTTTTCTGGGGCCTCGTCTTTTGCGAGAAATTAAGAGTTGGGCTGTTGGGTTGAGGTCAATCAAGGGATTACGTTAACTCCCAAATCATTTTCCTGCACAACTTGGATAATTTTTCTTTTTGACAGGCTGGTTGGTGTGTGACAGCCACGTGGAGAAATTTAAATTGGTCGCTGCCAGCCCTGTAATATCATCAATGAAGATTGAGACATAAGACAACGGATGGTCATAGCTTCAATTATGAATAGATTAATGATATGGCCAGGCCAACAACACTTGGGTCGAACCAAAGTTAAAGCAAAGAAGCACAAAATCACTCACTTTGAACTGAATTTATCGAACTTGTGAAAAATCGTTTGAAGTGCAGACAGTTTGATGGATGGCCAAGACTTTTAGCTCTTCGTTATTTTTTTTTTCGTATATTAACCACAAATTAAGTATGCGTATTTGCTAAGATAAAAGATTTTAGGGAAAAAAATATCAGGGATCCTCAAGAGAAGTGGTAGTAAGATCAATTATTACCATTTTGTCAACGACACAGGCACAGCGCGATGTTGAATTTCTGTTGGAAGTCTCATTCAAAGAGAAATACACTGTGAGTATTAATTAGCACCACATACAACACCCCGACATTGACTTGCATCTAGAGCAACATTAAAATCCTAATCTAAAGTCCTACTCCATGTACCAATTAATGGTAATGCTTTGAATTTTCACTGATGATGCTACAAATCCTCACTAACTAAACGTGAACAGAATGGAACTTTAATGGTATCTGAAATTCCATGGCATCATTCTCACCATTGAATAGGCTTATAAATCCCACCAATTGGAAGAAATTGAGGCAGTAACTCCCAGTGTTTACATGTGTGATTTACAGTGCAATAGTTTAGGAGACAAAACTGCTGGCTTGAGACATATCTTAAGACATTTTTCCTCACTGGCTAAGGCAGTATTTGGAACGCAAATTATCAAGGATCTCTGCATACTCAATCGGAGTCAATTCATTACAAAATGTTTCATCCCATACCTTTCGAAGATCTGTAAAGAAGGTAATCAAGTCAGCAAAGTGATACATCTACTGATCTTCAATTGCAACTCTGAAGTGAACTCTATTTGCCTAACAGTCACTGATTAGCATAACTCCAATAAAGTTCAATTGTTAAAACATACCAGCCTTGTCCGCTAATGAAAGACACATGATGACGAAGTCAAATCTTGGGACCATGGTTAAATATTCAAGATATTTGATAGCCAAATCCACTTCTCCACTGCCAACAAAATGAAATGAAAGGATGTAAAGCATCCAAAAACACCAGAAATCGAGGACATAAACAACAAAATAAGAAATTCTTAACTTACGGGAAAAACATGGCAACCACCTTGACGATATCAATTAAGATAGAAGCAGACAATGCGTTTTTAAATATTTGGGGCAGTGCATTTGGAGAGATAGCCTATTAAAATAAAGAATGGGAAGAAATATCAGTCACATCATATGCTGAACCAACTGAAATAAAAAGGAAAAAAGTACTTAAAAGGAAGACATAAATATTTACGGTAACCAACCCAACATCTGCTGTTAAGTAAATAAGACTATAGAACTGATTGAAAACCACATAGCTACTAATTTGCCCCCCACGCACACCGCGATAGCAGTACAGCATTGTTGGTTTTGACATACCTTCAGCAAACGAGCTTGTAGGGCATGATCACCAGCGAAGCCTCTCCAAGAGACTTCAAACTCGTAAGCTGATTTTGGAGGTGTGATATTTTTGGCAGCTTCAGCCACAGCTCTTGAAGTTGCTCGAGTGGCTAGTTCTTGCACAGATGCATCTAACACCGCTTTTTTTGTTCTGTGATTTCTCTGTGGGAAATTAAAAGAGCTATATTCAAGAACATAAAGGATAAAAATTTAGCAAAATATTAGCAGAAGGGGCAAAAAATTGCCTAAAGCAAAGCAAGCACAAAGTTGACCAAGGAAGGGGGAGGATAATGAGAGCAAAAGAAATGTTTTATCAACACAAACGCTTAAGAAATATTATGAAATCTGCATATGATTGAATTTAAAGGATATCATTACAAGAAACTCCTAATATATTAACCATCATTATAAATTGAACTTTATTTCTCAGAGGTATTCAGAAAACAATATTGATTAGTTGACAATCATAGAACGAAAGAAAATACCACATTGCATGGATAATCATGGCTATAGTCAAATGGGAAGAAGGGGCGATATGCTTTTTTAAGTCAAATTCACATACTATTTGAGTATAAACTGATAGATGGTTATTAATTAGGAAACGTATCTCCCAAAGCCGGAAGCAAGAACAGAGGAAAATTTCACAAGCAGGGATCTGAATCTGATATTACCTTATCCAAGCCAGAAATATGAGTCGCATTTGCACCAGAACCATCTCGCTGGCCCTCAGTTTTGCTTTCATCTCTCAAATTTTTGTTTTCTGTTTTCTGCACAAATAAAGAAGTTCCTCTAGATCCTCTCTATCAATCTCCCGCTAATAGAGTCAAAATTATTTAGGAAAACATCATATAATAATTTGTTTTAGATAAAAAACAAGCTATATAAGCCATTAATCTTTCTTTATATTTTATAATAAGGGTCAACTTCCAGTTATTTGGTTCAGGTTACGCCCAAGAACTGATAATATAACTTTTCTCTACATATTCACAACAATTACAGGTCCTTTATCCATATGAAAAAGTGGTGTGTTCAAAAATAAATATGTTAACATAGATAAGCCTATTTATACTTTCGCAAACACAAACGCACCCACTGGCTGACAGGTTAGCTTCTCATGAAACTCAATAGCATTCACGAAGACAAAACAAGTATTAGTACCTTAGAAATAGTAAGATCTTGAATTTCGGCCACTCCTGTCTTCTGTATAGTATTTCGGACGGCACGGACCTCATGCCCATTCACTTTCATTCCTGACTTTCCATATTTCTCCAGTGTTTTAGATGCCTTCTGAAAAACCTCCTGAGAGAATCAACACAAATGATTTAGATAGAAAGAAGAATCTGATAGAACAGCATTTCAATTAACAGAATACACTTAATATTTCATTAAGCACAATCCATTTACCAATAGGGGCAACGACAAAAATAAAAATCCTATTGATCTCAATAAAGCCACATACCGTTGGGTCAGAACCATAAGGAAAAATGGCAAAATAGAAAGCTCAAATAACATCCGTAATTGTAGCCCAGTATCCCACTACTATAAACGCTACAAACACTAAACAAATAAAAAAAAAAAACATCTAGCCCTACATTTTACAAATAAGAAATAGTAGCATGTGCCAATGTGTATGAACCTTGCATAATTTAATAGATTTTCTGAAATTTCACTTGGTTACCAGTATTTTAAAAATTAACAGTGGCTTACAACTAATTGGATATAAGCATCACTAAAAACTTGACATGCCTGACCTAGAAGTAGGCTATAATTCAAAAGTAGAGGCCACGACTTGTACATATACAGTGAAATCCTTACTTTCTCATAGAGAGATTTTACTTCAGCAAGTTGTTTCTTGATTTCCTGGTTCTGAGGTTCCAATCTCAGGGCAAACTCAGAATCTGCAATTGGCTATATTCACCATGTCAGACATCAAAACTACAAAGAACACATGTGCCTTTGAGTAGGAACAAACCATGATGCAGCAGAATATAACATACCCTCAATGGACTCTTTCAGTTTCCCAAGTTCTTTTCTGGCTGTAGCTCGACGTGAGTACGCTTTTATATAGCGATCATCTAGATTTAAAGCCTCTGTACAGTCATCCTCAGCTTCCTGGAATCTGAAGAATAAGAAAATGTAAGCAAAAAGAATAAAGACTAATTCATTTAGAAGGATTGTGTCCTCAAGGTCAGTCAGAAGAGAAACCTAAACGCTATTCAATAACTTAGAAACACAACTATGATCTTCTGGCAGGGGAAGGTCACAGAATGTGCTCTAACTAAACTTGCCTTCTGAGTTTAAGATAAGCCATAGCCCTATTTGCATAAGCTACAGCAGTTGGTGATAGGGCAATGCTTCTTGAATAGCAATCAATAGCTTCCTTAAACTTCTTCTGCTTGAAACACTCATTACCCTGTAAATTAAATACTTAAGTTATCAAGATTGCCTGAGAATATTTGACATTCGATTAGAGAGACAAATTCCTACCAGTTCTTTCTCTGAAGTGGCATCTGGAGTACTCTCTTCATTCATGAGACTACTTGATATGCGGCTGACTGGATCATAGTTCCTTGAATAAGAATTTCCACTTGGACTCGGTTTCTCCCCAGATTTCAGAGAAGATGACACCTTCAAGATAAATGCCATTATGTGTATATTTAATATGCACAGACACACATAAATTAACTCATATAGTCTCACCCAAAACCTAAGTAATCTTTCTGCACATTGAAATTCCTTAATAATAAAAAAAAAAAGACAAGCAAATTACTAAAATTAAAAAACTCTCTTCTAGTTACAAAAAATTGCAAGCAAATAACACTTATTGGTACAAAAACTGAAACAAAAAAAATATACCAAATTATCCTTGGAAGAAGCTTTATGCTTCATCTTTTTGTCTTTTTCGTGGAGCGAAAGGTCCCAGTCCTGCAAATCATTCAAAAACCCCTGGAAATCCTGGAACATGATAACAAATTAACCTATAACTAAAACAGCATTTACTTGCAACATTTCACAACAGTAAATAAGAAAAAAATGATAGTTTTAAGCTTTTACATTCATTACTTTAATTCACAATTCATTAAAAATTAATAAGTTAATTACCAGAGCTTGATCGCGATTGTGCTTCGCCATAGCCAAAGCGAGCACTCAACTGATTATTGCTCTCGAGGTTTCGCGGCGTAGCTTGTTGAGCTTATTAAAATGTTAATGATAATAATATTTGGGCCTCATTGTCGGGCCCATTAAAGCCCAACACGATCCGTTTAAACGTAATCAAATTTAGGGATTACGTTACCTACGACATGTCGTTTCCGTACTAATTATTAGAAGCATTTGTCATTTGTGGTACTATTATAGCGACTGGCAATTTTCTTTAAATTGAGGAAGCGTTTCTCTAATTAATTAATATACGGACGATTTGTCGTGCCTGCTATGATAAATTCGAAACGGCCAACAAGTAGTACGACCGAGAAGAAAGACGAAAGCAAGATGAACGACATTTCACATATTAGAAACCACATATTTTATCAACTACTATTATACAACATTTTACACGTACAAAGCATTTGGGATTTTATTTCTCAGACAAACAACAGTTGTTTCAGGTTTTTCCAGGCGGCACAGCTGCAGGTGCCGGGATATTGAGATCAATGTAGACGCTCTGAACTTTACCATACATGTAATGGTGCCAAGCAGCTGCTTACGATGCTTGTATGGTTGTATGTATCACATGAGTAAGTAGGCTCGATCAACAGTTTATTTGCGTGGCCAAAAGGAAACGAAGTTACGAGATAATTAACAGGCAGATACTGGAGGCATCTTTTCATTTATAGCCTTGTAGCATTGGAGGCTGCAGAGAGGAAGTTTGGACTTGGAATCACGATACTTGTAAGGATTTGTACATGATGGAGCAGCGCATTTTTCTCGGGGAGGAGGGTAGCTGAAATCCCACGTTGAAAGCAAAATCATTAATTAGGAAGAATGTAATGTTGAGGAAAGAGTTGCAAAAAAAACTTAATGTAAACGAGCTATCCAAATCAACACAAGACTATATGAAACTGACAACATTATGCATATACTCTCAAGCCAGCCAATTTCCTAGCTCCTAAGAACTGAAACCCACTGCTTTACAAATTAACTTAAAATATATAGCTGGAAATTCTAAACCCTAAAGAAGACCTTAGAAATCATAGAAGACTTTAAGTAAACTGGAATCACAGATCTAACAAATTTGAATTCGCGGAACAAACATAGATTGATACCTGCTAGGTTTATGATCAAAAAGACTTGGCAAGCCAACCTCGCTGGGGAATGTTACAGTGGTTCCTGAGGGACCCATGGTCCATCTAATGGTGTCTGATGCAAGTACCATTGCATTTGCAGCTTTCTCCTGCAGTTAAGGGGATATCAAATTAGAGGAATAATTCTGCTAAAAAATCTAGAGAAAGAGGTACTGATTTGCATCGCTGTTACCTGTGCCAATTCCTCTTGTCGTTTCTTCATTTTATCCTCCCTCTTTTTTCTGTTTGAATCTTGGCCTAGTATTTTCCTGATTGCCTCGGCCTACAATTTTATGTGCAAATTAGTGCTTTCTATGTAATACATGCAATTCACAAGGAAAAGAAGGGGAAAAGGGGGGTGGGGGGGATAATGCAGCAAAGGAAAAGAAGGTAAACCTCAGATTCCCTTGCTGCCTTCTCCACTTGCATCCTTCGTCTCTGAAGAGCTTCTGCTCTTTTCAGTTGCTGTTCCACTTCAGACAATTTCTCCTTTTGCTCTGATATGAAAACAGCAATGGAAATATGAAAAAAGATCCACAAATGTTCCACAAGGAAGCTACACAGAAAGAACTAGAAAAAGGAACAGCAAAAACTACTCACTTTTAGGAGGAACAGGGGGCAGACCATTTGGGAACTCAAGTAGACTTGCACCAGCACCAGATGTGACATCTTTGCCAGTCTGGAGAGCACGTTGCCGAGTGGTAACTGTCATTTCTTTCTTAGAATCACCCAATAAATCAATAAACTCTTTTCTTGTTTTCTTCTTCTTAATTTCAGGTTCACCGTCTGACAGTGGCTCTTCCTCTTCTAGATAATCGGTATCTTCAGATACTCTCCCTGATCTCAACTTCTTACCATCCTTACCCAATTTTGATGAGCCAAACTCACCCGCGTTTACTTCATAGAGCACATCAACATTCTTCTTTAATACTCTTGATATCTTCCTTTGCTTCCTGCTTCCTCCTTCCTTGTCATCTTCATATTGTGCACCATAATTGGTGTTGACTTTAGATTTTTTAACCTTTTCAAGGTATCGGATCTCATCATCATCAACATCATTTGTATCATCAAAAACTCCATCTAAAGAGCGTTTCTTAGGGACCCGCTTGCTCTTTCTAACCGATTCATATTTTTCTGTTTGCCTTGTGGGTATGTTTTCATAAGGAATCCTACTCCTAGAACCCTCTGCCCTCAAATCACTTTCAGAGGAATCTTTCCATGTTGAACCTTGCAAGCTATCTCTGTTATCTGAACTAATGGAACGATTGTCATCAGAAACTTCCTACACCCAGAGACAAAATTAGATTAGAAAGCCCATTAGTGTGGCCAGCAGTCTCTGAATCTCACCGAAAAGGCCACTTAATAAGTGGCCAGCAGTCTCTAAATCTCACCAAAAAGGGCCACTTAATAACATTGCTTAAAAATGGAAATAGAAAAATGACACTAGTTAGCCAGGGAATTGGAATTTAGTGGGCCAAAAGAAGGGGAAAACACATTTATAACTCCTAGACAAAATGCAACAATTTTATCCTTACATTTGAACTAGTATATTTTAGAACAGTGATAAACCTGCATGTAGCCATATATAGATAAGGTAAATGTTCAAATATAAAACTTAAAAAAAAAAAAAAAGCAAATAGCCTAAAAGCCTTGCGACTCACTGTCCATAAATGGCTAGATGTCGTATGAGATAGAATCTCTGATGCAATACTATAGCTATGGCTGCCAAAATTAGGCAGAAATACAAGTAACAAATTTGGATTGGTATATACCTGGATAATCAGCTTCTGCCGTGGCTGTTGGGTGTCTGAATAATGATACAACCTTGTAGAACCAGCTCCAGCACTGCCATCTTGTGCAGATTTGGCATTAATGGTACGTGTAATACCACCAACTTTAAGCTTGACCTTTTTTACTTTATTTTCGTTTCCTAATCCATCTGAAACAGCTCCAAAATTCCCCATATTACTTGTGCATCTCCAATTAATTGGGGCAAGAACTCCTTCACTGTGCCTTTTGGAATAATCACCATTATGATCATTATTGTCTCGAAAAGATCCACTGTTTGAAGCTTCATCAGATTCTGCAAACCCTCCATCATCAATCTTGATCATGTTCTGTAAAGATTCAGGTCAATTATGTTGCTAAATGAAGCCCTTGAACTATAAAGGATCAAATTGAATTCTTTCTACTGAGAAATAGAATCACAATCATTGTTACCATTTCTGCATACTTACATTTTCTGAAGGTGGTGTGGATGAGAAGGATGAAAGGTCACGGAAATCTGAGAGTGGCTGCAAGTCATTCCAAGGACGACGAGATATATTACTCCTCTTCTTCCTTGCACCAGTTGCATTACTGAACCTTAATCCTCTGAAATCTTCCATATTATCAAACTTGTCAAAGCACAAGCCAAGTGCTGCTGTTCATTATCCAAACAAGAAGGCCATGTGAGTCAATAGATGCACAAAAACAGCATGCTTATTGCCAATATACCTCTTCCCTAATCCAAATATTTCTCAAATAAAGGTGCACAAGTATATACAATGTTTGGATATACAAAGAAAAACTTGTGCATTGGCAAAAACATTATCTCCATACTTGCTTCTGGCAGTATTTTAGCAGCAAATTGGTACAGTTAAGATTAGCCTTTTCATAAAAATAAGAGATATAGAAACTTAAGATAGCTAAATCAATGTATGAGCCCTGTGATATGAACAAAATCAAATTAAGTAAACAAAATTGAACAATAACAATAACCATAGAAGAACATGGGATTATTTTTATTAAAGTTATAAAGATTGAATATAATTCTTCATTGAATCATTCACCAATATAATAGAGAATCAAAACATAGCAGATGCAAAATACCTTGAATACAAGCTATAAGGAAACACAGAACAGAATATCCATGTAAATTAGAAACAACAGAAAAATCTCAAAAGTCAAAACGAAAGATCATCAGCCATAGCTACTAAGGTTAATGGTTAAAATTGAAGCAAACACATATAGTAGCATCAAATAAACCAGCAATAATCGAATTAATATCCCACCAAATCACCCAAGAAATACACGGAGTCCAAAAGAAGGAACTTTACCTTCGATTGTTTCAACACAAAAATCCCTAATTGAGAATTTTTCTTTTAAGCAAAGTTTTATACAAGCACCAAATAACCATCAAAAATCGAAATACCCACATCATAAAATCTTACCAAATTACCAAAGACACAAAAAAATGAATTTTTTACCTTTCTGGGTTGTGGCAAAAAATCCCCAAAGTCCTAGACCTCAAATCACAATCAAGAAAAATCAACCATAGAGATCAGTATTCAGTTTTGGCAATTGAATTGGGTCCGAGTCCGGCTCCGGCTCCAACTAAATGGGTAAACGGGTTGAAAATAATTAGCCAGGTGGTGTGCTTTGACTGGACAAAATAGAAGGTGAAATTAAGGACAAAGGATGAGAAGAACAGTACAGCAAAGGTGCCATCTCGTGAATGAATGATTCCTTGTACTCTACTGCTGTAGTCTTTTTGAGCTGCTGCTTGTAGCAGTTGTTTGCCCAAATTACCCATCTTTCATGTTCTCTCTGTCTATTTGGTGACTGAGACAATTTGTAAATACCACAGCTATTACTG
Source organism: Citrus sinensis (assembly GCF_022201045.2). NCBI lineage: Eukaryota > Viridiplantae > Streptophyta > Magnoliopsida > Sapindales > Rutaceae > Citrus > Citrus sinensis. Next base: position 29,696,801 of record NC_068560.1, read on the forward strand.
ATTTATTACCAAATAAATCGTTACAACTAACGGTCTGATGTTTTAAGTTCTTAGTCGATTTGCATTCAAGTTATTTAGCAGCTGCATGGGTGCTCGTGTAATTCCCAATTATTGTCAGATTTGTTGACTCCTCCTTTAACGTTTAAAATTATTTGCATAACAAATGCTAATGCTATGAAAGTAAGTAACATGAGATGTAAGCAACAAGCTGAAATTTGCATTACTGAACAATGGGAGAAGAAAATTTTTTACTTGCTTCAGTTAAAGTGGCACAAAAATAATGTACATATGTACCCACGCCACACCCAAAAAAAAAAGAAGGAAAAGAAAAGAAAGAAAATTGCAGGCGTCTCTATCATATCTACTAATTTTGGTACTGTGGAGAAACTAGGCTTTCTGTGTCGGTGACAGCATTAGCAACCCAATTACTGTTTATCATACAAGACAAGCTCCCCATCATCATTTGTCTGCATTACTTCATCATTTGCTCCAAATTGTGCTCTTAAATCAACTGTGAACAGATTAATCCAATGCTCTACTCCCATATTCTCCTCCATCACACACACATTACAACTACCAAGTCCAGCTCTATTATCTTCACTATGACAAGAAACAAACAGAGCAACAGATTTTTCAAGTATCCCAAACTGATGTTTCTCTATGTACACAATCAGTACTTTGCAAATTGTCGGTCGCCTCTCTGTCTCTGAACGTTTCATCACCAAAATCAAATGACATGACAATGTGTTTATCAGTACCATCACTCTCTCTTCTTACTGCCAGCCAATGTACAGCTCCATTTAAGTGCACAATCGAATTCGAACTCAGAAATGGAATACTCGGAATATTATGTTGAACCCGTCTCCAACAATTGTTTGTCAGTGAATAAACTTGAATCTCATTGTACTCGCGTGGACAATAAGTAAAATCTTGAGGGCACTAGTTCTATGATCATAGCCAAATCCTGGAATGGCAAAAGTAGTAAATGACCCTTTCATTTCTTTTTTCCGAGAAATTATACAATATAACTAATTAATGCATGCATGACAAGTGTAATTGAATTTAATACAACCGCCACTTACATGATAGTGGTTCAAAATAAATACACACATGTCATGATATTATTACTTGTTGTATGAATGATATGGTACCTCAGATGTATTCTAGAGATAAAACTAGTGGTAGCAGAGGTTCTATATTGTTCTTTTCCCCAATCAGAACTCTTGTGACTTGGAATTTTCTTGTCTTTTCTCATACATGGGCTCCAAACAAATATGGAAAAGCGACAACTTCATCAAACTGAACCAAGTTCTTGTTGTATCGCCAAAAATTGTTTTCACAATAAGTTCCTCCTTTATATTGAACAAGGTACGTAGCAATTGTTAGTTGATTCATTTAAGTTGGCATGCAAGGCGACACACGTAAGGTTACATATTACAGAGTACCACTGTTTGTTTACACGTTTAAAGCGTGTCAAAGTTTTGACTGGTAATTTTAAAAGGCTTTCAAGCATGAACTTGGATGGTAAAGATTTTGACATTGTTGCTTATGCTTGTTTTTGTTGCATTTTTTAGAGGGGGAATGGCGAATTATGCTTCGTGTGAAACTTAAGGCGATGCTCTAGTATATATAGAGGGAAATTATTAAGTAGAACCTGTGGACAAATGACAGGTCGGTGTCCTTGGAAGGTGTCATGTCGCGCCGGGATTGTTTTTGCTTTCCTTGCTAAAAAACATGATCTTATCTTTCCTTATAAGGAATTCAAATTTATTAATTATTAAAATATCAAGCATACTTGGTTGAGTCGTTTTTAGTTCATTATTAAAATATAAAAAATCTGAATAGAATTTTCGTGGTTATAAAGTAATAATCTACTAAATAGTTGTGGCTCAGTTGACAGTACAGGCTGAGTTTGTGGAAAGAACTCTCGAGTTCGATTCCTACTACCATTTCGGAGGGATAAAGAACTTTAATTGTAACTGTACTGTAAATCCGGATTAATTGAAACCTAATGCGGTTGCGGCACACCGGATAGTTTACAACCAAAAAAAAAAAAGTAATAATCTATACTGCACTTGATGGAAAGTTCAAAAGAACCAGCACACTACATAGTTCGAGAGGATTGTTTGACGCATTAATAATGCTCGATACCCATGATTTAATAAAAAGTATTTGTTACATAAATGCTCATATTGTAAATTGTAAATTATTAAAATCGACAATTCATCAGAAGTATCCTCAATCCTCATATTGTAATTCAACTTTTAAAAATCAGTAATGCAGATTTTGGTTGATTGAAAACACCAATCAGCAACTTTTTTTTTTTTTTATCAGAAGTCAAAACAAGGCGCGCGCGCACACACATATACCATTTCCATGACTCGTGATCTATCGCCCCATGACCTCTTTTTGCACTATAATGAATGAGCCCTTGCCTGACCCCCCCTTATTCAATTAAAGGGCGGCTTTAACACTAGATGAATTAGGCGGTCAATTAAAATCTTAAATTTTAGAAAGATTTTAATATTTAATATTTATTAATTAATCTATTAATAAATAATTATTTTTTAATAATTTTAAAAGACTGGCCCTAAACTTTAGAAAGGTCCTAATGTTTAGCATGTATTTAATTAACACACTAATTAATAATTATTTTTCTAAAATTTCAAAGATTTTATTTAAGATACGTATATAAGAAATCCTAACTTTTAGATATCTACCTATTATTACTCCATTCATAATTATCCAAAAATTAAGATTTGTTTTCTTAATAAAAATTTTATATTTGATAATCTTCACCTTAAAATAAGATTTTTTTTTTTTATACAAAAAGTTCATATTTGACAATAACTAATAGTTTTAGTAGTTAATTCTTTATATTGTTAATCTTTCTGAGGAAAAGAATTAAATACTTTCATTTTCCAAAAAAAGAATATTAAAAATTATTAACATTATAATTGACTTTTAGTGTTCCTTTGAACTCTATTAAAAACGTCAAAACCATCGACATTGAATCAACAATAATTTAACAAAAAAAAATTCTTGTTCCGTTCTCTACATAGAAAAATTTTTCCACAAAATTTAATGTCATCATCAAACCAACATGTCCATCTAAAACTAAACTAGTCAACTTTTAGGTGTTATTATTCTATTTTTTTATAAATTTAATTTATTTTTATTTGTTAACTTTTATGCTGCGTTTACTTTTTGGATTGGAGTGGGAATCCTTGGATTAGGAGTGTGGAGTGGGAGTGAGAGTAGGTTATTTACTTACACTAGAATGGAAGCATGGAATAGAGATCAGAATCTAATTTATGTGTTTACTTTGTCTTGGATTGAGAGTAAATAGTTTCAAATTACAATTTTATCCTTATTTAAAGAATTATAGTTTTTAATTACAAAACTAATAAAAAATATATTTAATGAATAATATTTATTTTATTATATTTGTAAATTTATTATAATTATTAATATTCTTAATTATGAACAATAAATTATTAATTTTAATATAAAATGAAACCTTATTTTATTTTATTTAATATAATTATATTAAATTTATTATTATATAAAATAATAATATAATATTATTTAGTACAAAATTAATATTTTCTTAGAATAAACTATTTATTATTATTAATATTAAATAAATATAGTACTATTATTTTTAAAATAAATATAATAATATTATATTTATTAATTCTCTATTAATGTAATAATATTATTTTAAAATAATTTTAACTTAGAATCAATGTAAATTATTATTTAGTTAAATATAATATTATTATTCAAATAAATATTATTTATTTTATTTTATTAATTATAAAATATTAAATTAAATTAAATTAAATTAAATTAAAGGGTAAAAAAGATTCCCACTCCCACCTCCCCCAATAGGAGTCCCACTCTCACTTCTCACTCCAAAAATGAGTGGGGCCTACGGAGTGAGATTTCCAATCCGTGACCATTTTAAGTAAATGCTAGAGTGGAAGAAATCCACACTACTCACTCCCACTCCAGCAAGTAAACAGAGCCTTAGGTGCTATTGTGCTATTGTTATTGTTGTATGCACAAAGGCCTTAAAAAAAAATTCACAAAGGCCTTAAAAGATCCCTTAAAGCTGATACTGAGTCAATCAAGCAGATACTAAACTGTACAGGGATAGCGACGCTGATCACCCAAGGAAGCATTCTCATACGCAGCACAGCACCTATCTCTTATAGATTTTCTGAGTGTTGCAGGTATCAGGGAGTCCACTCTCTATCTGCTACGTTAGCCCAGCTCCACCACTGTTTGTGTTTAGATGCTGAAGTTTTTATTTTTTATTTTTTTTTTCCATGCAGACAATTAGACACATTTCCAAGCTGGATGGTTTTATAGTTAATCGAACAATAACTCCATTAAACCACATTGAATTGAAATTGATGGTTTAATAGTGTGTTCATTTTTTTTTAAAAATAAAGGTGCCCATATGGGAATATATACGTGCGTGTATGTGTGTAATTAATCATTTCTTAGCGTAGGCATCCTCACTGTATTAAATTGAAAATGCTAATAAAATATTAAAAAATACAAATTTTAATACCTTAATGATCAAAAATATATAATTTTTAATATATTAAAATTTATATTTTAGTGAAATCTTCGAATATTCTCATTAGGCAGTTCACTATTAAAATATGTGTGTTTAATAGAATTATTTTAATTAACTATTAAATCATATGATATTCATATAAAAAAATTAAGGAGCCCACATCTGAGAATAATAAATTTTTGTGTGTGTATGTATATTTCAACAAGAAATCTCTTATTTTAGAGATAAGTTATAAAAAAATCCCAATACAATATATTTTATATATTAGATTTTGTTTTTTCTGTTTTTATCTTGTCTCTTACCTCTTATTATATTAAAGTAAAAAATCCAATTAAATATAATATATATATATATATATATATATATTGTGTCTCTTACCTGTTGTTATCAGATTCAAAATTAAAATTATGAAAATCAATTTAACGAACGTGTAAATTAGTTCCGACTTTAATCCGGACATTAAATCCGTGCCGTTATGGTAAATGGTTTGTGAGAATATATTTTTTAATAAAAAATTATTAAGAAAATATAATTGTGGTGCAGACACGTGCAGATAGAGGCAAATCCGAAGACTTGGATGTTGACTATTTAAAGTCTATGTCTTGGAGCTGGAGCTGGGCCTTTAGCAGCCATGCGACAGTGAATAATTGACTGTCGGTGTCTCATTTGTTATTACTAGTTTACTAATACTCTTTGGCTGATCTAAAAATTGAAGATAAGTAAAAGCACTCTTCAGCTTCTTCTCATGGTCAAGCAGCTCTGCAATCAATCCCTTTTGTTTCCATTAGGTGCAATCGCTCCAAGCTCTTTATAATTTTACTTTCTATCATTGTTATCATTTACTGTAATATTCGTTTCTCATCATTTTATTTGCTTGAAAATGCATCTGTCGTGATAGCTCTTACTACTTTGCTTGTATGCTGAAAAAAATTATTATTACTATTATTTGTTAAAAAAAAGAAAAGAAAAGAAAAGGCAATGGCAGCAGAACTGGGTTATGCTGTTGTTTCCGGGGTTGCATCAAAAGTTGCAGAGATATTGTTCGATCCCATTCGACGAGAAATATCATACGTGTTCAAGTGCCAGAGCAACTTGCAGGAGCTGAGGAGTCAGGTGGCGGAGCTGAAAAATAAAAGAGAAAGGGAGCAACAGCGCGTTGGGTATGCAGACAGACAAGGGGACGTGATTCACAAAGATGTTGAGCAGTGGCTGATTAAGGTGAACGAGTTCATTGAACGAGTGGAGAAGGCTATTGACGAGGTTGAAGAAGACAAAACTAATAACAATTATGAGAAGCGCCGAACTTTCAGAGAGTTGTGTCCCAACAATTTGATGGCTCGTTACAAGCTCAGCAAAGTGGCAGTGAAGGCAACAGAAGAGGGTGGAATTCTCTTGAGAAAGTGGATCTCCAGTGATATAGTTTCCTACCGTCCAGCTACGGAGAGCACAAAACTCGTGCTCAACAGAGACTACGAGGAGTTTGAATCAAGGATGTCAATTTTCCAGGAGATTATGGTGGCGCTGAAGGATGGCAGTAACAACTTAATTGGGCTCTATGGAATGGGTGGAGTTGGCAAAACCACTCTTGTCAAGGAGGTTGCGAGGCGAGCCATAGTTGAAAAGTTATTTGATACGGTGGTTGTGGCTGAGGTAAAACAGAACCCAGACTTGAGAACAATTCAGGAAGAAATTGCTTATTGTTTAGACATGGAATTTGGCCAGCATGAGAGTGCATTTGTGAGAGCTCATCGATTATGGCAAAGATTGAATAGAGACAAGCGGGTTCTTGTAATATTAGATGATATTTGGACAACACCTGACTTGCATGCCATTGGAATTCCTTTTGGAGATGGTCATGCAAAAGAAGGTGTTGATAATCAAAGACCTTTAACATTGTTGTTGACATCGAGAAATCAGCATGTATTATGCAATCATATGAATACTCGGAAGATTTTCTCGATTGGCCTTCTTTCTAATGAAGAAGCAAGCCATTTATTTGAAAAGATTGTGGGTCATTCAGCCAAAAAATCTGATTTTGAAACCATAGGTGTTGAGATTGTTGCCAAATGTGGAGGTTTGCCGATTGCAATTAAAACGATTGCAAATGCACTGAAGAATAAGAGTCCTCGCATATGGAAGGATGCCGTGAATCAGCTAAGCAATTCTAATCCAAGAAAAATTCAAGGAATGGATGCAGATTTGTCTTCAATAGAATTGAGTTACGAGTTTTTGAAATGTAAGGAAGTGAAGTCACTGTTTCAACTCTGTGGTCTACTAAAAGATGGTAGTCGAATAGCTGTTGATGATTTGTTAAGGTATGTTATGGGTTTGCGTTTGCTCACGAATGCTGACACATTGGAAGCAGCAAGGAATAGGGTGCACACATTGATTGATAATCTCAAATCTGCATCTTTATTGTTTGACGGTGACAGTGAAGATCATGCTAAGATGCACAGAATCATTCATGCTATTGCTGTATCAATTGCCGCAGAGAAGCTTCTGTTTAATATTCAAAATGTTGCCGATTTGAAGGAAGAGCTGGATAAAATAGATGAAGCACCAACTGCTATTTCTATACCTTTTAGAGGTATATATGAGCTTCCTGAAAGGCTGGGATTCCTAAAACTGAAGTTGTTCTTGTTTTTTACAGAAAATCTCTCTCTACAGATTCCAGATCCCTTTTTTGAAGGGATGACAGAACTCCGAGTTTTAGATTTAACTGGATTTCGTTTCCATTCATTACCTTCATCACTTGGTTGCCTAATCAATCTTCGAACATTGAGTTTGGAGAACTGCCTTGTAGTTGACGTAGCAATCATCGGAGATCTAAAGAAATTAGAGATTCTTAGTTTAAAGCATTCTAGTATTGAACAGTTACCTAGAGAAATTGGACAACTAACTTGTTTGAAGTTGTTAGATTTGAGTAACTGTTCAAAACTTAAAGAAATCAGGCCAAATGTTATATCAAACTTGACTCGATTAGAAGAACTGTATATGGGTAATAGCTTCACTCAGTGGAAGGTCGAAGGACAAAGTAACGCTAGCCTTGGTGAGCTAAAGCAATTGTCGAGACTAACCACTTTAGAAGTACATATTCCAGATGCCCAAGTTATGCCACAAGATTTGGTCTTCGTGGAGTTGGAAAGATTTAGGATATGTATTGGAGATGTGTGGAGCTGGTCTGATGGTTATGAAACCTCAAAAACATTGAAACTTCAACTCAATAACAGCACTTACTTGGGGTATGGGATGAAAATGCTGCTTAAGAGAACTGAAGATCTCCATCTTGATGAATTGGCTGGTTTTAAGAATGTTGTTCATGAATTAGACGACGAGGAAGGTTTCGCACGATTGAGGCATCTCCACGTACATAATGGTCCTGAGATCTTACATATTTTGAACTCAGATGGACGGGTGGGTACTTTTCCCCTGCTGGAGTCATTGTTTCTTCATAATTTGATTAACTTGGAGAAGGTATGTGATGGCAAAGTACGACTCAACGAAGATGATAAGTCTTTCAGCAACTTAAGGATCATTAAAGTAGAAGGATGTCACAGAGTGAAGCATCTCTTCCCATTTTCCTTAGTTAAAAATCTATTGCAGCTGCAAAAAGTGAAAGTGACTGATTGCACAAACCTAAAATTGATAGTCGGTAAGGAAAGTGAAAACAGTGCCCACAAAAATGGAAGTATAAGTGGGGTTTACTTCAGAAAATTGCACTTCCTAAAACTTCAACACCTCCCGCAGCTTACGAGTTCAGGATTCGACCTGGAGACACCAACAAACACTCAGGGATCCAACCCTGGAATCATTGCTGAGGGTGATCCCAAGGATTTCACGTCACTTTTCAATGAAAGGGTATGTTCTTCATTTATGTTTCTTGCTGTCCAATCATGCCAAACAAAAAGATATATCAAATACTTCTTATCCATCTTGCTATTCAATTATGAATATATTCCATATCAAATAGTTGTTGAAGGAAAAAAGGAACCGTTTTGTCATGCAGGTTGTTTTTCCAAGCCTGAAGAAGTTGAAACTGTCTTCAATTAATGTTGAAAAGATATGGCTCAATTCGTTTTCAGCAATAGAATCTTGGGGTAAAAATTTAACAAAATTGACTGTGGAGAAATGTGGCCGTCTAAAATTTCTGTTTTCCTCCTCTATGGTTAATGGTCTTGAGCAACTCCAACAACTTGATATAAGTCACTGTAAATCAATGAACGAAGTAATCAACACCAGAGTGGGAAGAGATGACAATATGATTGAAATGGTTTTCCCAAAACTAGTCTCCCTGCAGCTTTCACATCTTCCAAAACTAACAAGATTTGGCATTGGAGATTCAGTCGAATTCCCTTCTTTGTGTCAACTTCAGATTGCTTGCTGCCCTAATTTGAAAAGATTCATTTGCAGTTGCACAGAAGAAATGAGCTCAGAAAAGAACATCCACACAACTCAAACGCAACCACTATTTGATGAAAAGGTTGAAGTTTCCTTTGCTGCCACCGGTTCATATATTTTTATTTTTGACTTGCATATTCTTTCATTGGGTTTCTTCTCTACTTTCTTGCCTCCAGCTTTTTGTTCCTTCGAGTTTAACTTTTTAACTAATATGATGAATATTGAATTCTTCACTTCAGGTAGGACTGCCTAAGTTGGAGGTGTTGAGAATTGACGGGATGGATAACTTGAGAAAAATATGGCACCACCAGCTTGCTTTGGATTCTTTCACAAAATTGAAGGATTTGGATGTAGAATACTGTGATCAACTATTGAGTATTTTTCCGTCTAATATGCTGAGAAGACTCGAGAGACTGGAGCATTTGGCGGTGTCTGAGTGTGGTTCAATAGAAGAGATAGTTGAGATAAGCTCTAATTGCACGGTGGAAACTGCTCCTGGGGTTGCGTTTCGTCAATTAACCTCACTCAAACTGCATTGGCTACCAAGACTCAAAAGTTTCTGCCCAGGAATACATATTTCAGGCTGGCTGGTGTTGAAAAATTTAGACATATTTGAATGTGATAAATTTGAAACTTCCAGCAGTTAACATTGAAAAGATTGGAATTGATCAATTTCCAGCAGTGTCTTCTTGTAGCTGAAACCTAACAGAATTGAAGTCTGCAATCTCTATTTGCGCGACTCCAAGAATTTAAGAGAAGCTACTGCCAGTCAATGGAAGGGGTAATGGACACTAGATTTTGGGGAGAGGAAAAGATGATTGACACGGCTTTTCCCTTACCTAATCTAGCTAGCTGCAGCTCTGAGATCTAACAAGATTTGGCATTCGATTCGGCTGAATTCTCCTCTTTCCCGGGCTTGGGATTTTTATGATGTCCTGAGCTGAAAATGATTCCTCTCCAGTTGTCCATTTGCTGACATGAAAATGAGCCGACAGCCTGAAGAAAAGAGCTTGGAAGCAAAGCCAACGTCTGCATTGACAAGCAACCTCTCTTTGATAGAAGGGTGGATTTTTTTTTTTTTTTTTTTAAATTCTTCCTGCCGGTTTTTTATCTTTAATTATTATCAGCAATAATCATGCCTAACAACTAATCGAAATATTTTTCATGTCGGAGTAAGACTACCCAGTTTTGGAGGAATTAACAATCCGCTCCATTTAGTGGTGTCCTCTAAATGTACACAAGTATGCTCAGCAAGGTGTTGGCAGCGTGACTGCCGGCAAAGCAGAAGTTGGTTGAAGGTTGTTATTATAAGTTGGATTCCAAGTATAAAAAGCTGGTTACAGAGGCAGGTTTTGAAAGAGATTGTGACTGACGTAGGGCACCAAATTAAGAGTTCTTGATTCTTTTGTAATCTGATGATATTTTAAACACCTCTATACCATTTCCCATTGTAATACAATCATCCTGTTGGATGTAGGCATTATTGCTGAACCACATGCATCAGTTTTTTTTGCTTGTGAGTTCTATGCTGAGATTTAGTTTGTTTTAATTCTATAAAGTCTGTGTATTAGGGTGCATTTGGTATTAGTTCTGCAAATGATATTTTTTGAACTTGTAAATTACTGCAGCAATACAGTCATCACGAGAGAACTCGAACGAAGTTTTGAGCAGTCGACGCCTGGTGTCATTCTGAAATGGATTTATGACAGATTGTATACGATCAATATTCTGAATTTAAAAGCGACATGTTATCCAATAAGGAAAAAACCAAGTTTCTGGCCACTTAACCTAGATTCAGTGAAACAATTAAAGAAAAAATAAAGTAAGATATTTTCTTAGAAAAAAAATATATAAAGATAGCTGATACGAGCCTGTGTTAATAGGCAAATTTAACTAGATATACTTCTTTTACGAACAAATTCTAGATATAGCCAATACGGTTTCTAGTCTAGTACAGAAAAGCACATTCAAATCTCAAAATGTGTTCAAATATACATTAATGTTATGAATTTATTAAAATAAATGTGGATGTTCATAACATATATCTCTTAGTTTTCTCACTATCTCTCATTAGTAACTTTTAGCTTCTCTCTAACTCCCACTATCTTATAAGGAATTATAATCCATAATTTTTACATTTATTTCATAGAGTGATTATGTAACTATAAAAGGAGAGCCCATCTCTTTATTTTGTACACACTTGGAATAAATAAAATCACTCTATATTATATTGCTCTCTCATTTTATTCTTTATCTTGTGTTGCTTCTTTATTTTGTGTTGCTGGCTAATAGCTTTTCTAAAACATTATCAACACGAGTCTCATGCCACTAAGAGGTAATATGATAATATCTCTACTTTGATCTTACTGGAGACGGTATGAATGAATTAAACTATCTTCATTTGTCTAAAACATTTACATATGTTACTTACGTATTTCTATAATTTAAGAATAATGGATCTATGAAGTCGTTCCTTACTTCGTTTATTAATGATTACATATAGCTTATTAGAATTGCATTGCAACATTTATCTAATGTTCTATCCATTGGTATTGTTATTATTTGATTATTTTTATTATAATATTCAATTGCTATTATATATTTTCCATTCTTGAAATTCAAAGAATTCATCCTGAAGTGTGAATACTATAATATATAATGAAAGAAAACCAAGAATGCATCCTTAAAGGATTGTACTACACATAATGAAGATTTTCTTTGAAAATATGTTCCTAAAGAACTATTCCGAAATTATGATATTATTCTCCAATATTATTTTCATAAAGGATTCACTATATAAGTGTATATTTTACATGTCCTCGAAGGACTATACAAATATTATAAGTTCGTGTATATATCATGTAAGACTATATACAAATTTTCTTCTACATATCTCCCAAAAGGAATTACAAAGTGAATATATATAAATAACGCATAATTGTTTCTTTGAAAAAATTTTAAGGAAAAAATATGACAATCAAAAGTGTTTGAGTAATAAATAAGGTCATTAAAAAAAAATTGTTTGTTTTCAATTTTAACAACTTCTTGACTTTGTTAGCTCATTGTTCTGTTTTCAACTTTTTAGACTTTTAGTGATAGATTTTTGCATGCTTATTTTATATTAGATAATTTTCAACAATAGTTTGATCCCTATGTTTTTATTGAATTATTGATGATCATTTTTTTATTATTGCCTTGAATTACTAAAGTCTGATTAATATTCACATGTTTAAGACCATGAATAGTCCTAAAATATTTTTGTGGAAGAAATCAATCCCTGAAGGATTGTAAAAGATTATGATTCCTTTTATGATCATCTCCCTGAAGGAGCTAAAAATTCATATATAAGCTTGATGACAATTTCAAAATCTCAATTAATTCTCTCATTTAAAATTATGTGGATAAAAAATCTGAAAGAAAGAAGACATGCTTTTGTACTGCACATATGCTCATGTAGTAGCAAATCAAGAGTGCCAATATAAATTAATGTATGTTTTCTTTTATTAAAAGAAAAAATATGAATTTTTGACTAAAAAGAAAATCATGACTATAGATCTTATTATAAGAAATCAACATGTGAATATTATACCACCAGAAGTGGTTTGAAATTGAATTAATATCGATGATGGGCCAGAAGTTCAAATCTGAAATCTTCACAAATTTAGCTCAATAAATTTGCTATGTAAGCTTAATAATTTTGTGAAAGTTCTCCTATGATTAGGGGGAGTAAAGTGATTTACAGTTGGTGAATAATGAAGATGGATGTTTAGTGGATCGTGTAACAATGCACACAATTCTACGAAATAAAAAAAATTTCCACAATTTAATATTAGCTAAGGCTAATGTTACTATAATATCTGGTTCTGCTAATTTAATTGAAGGCTTCGGAATAGCTAATATCATGTTACCAAATGGTACAAAATTACAAATAAATAATGCTTTATACTCCAGCAGATCTAGCAGAAATCTGCTTAGTTTCAAGGATTTTCGTCAAAATGGATACCACATTGAAACATCTAGTGAAAGTAATTTTGAATTTATTTGCATTACTTCAATTATTTCATGCCAAAATCATGTATTGGAAAAACTATCTTCTCTTTCTTTTGGGTTGTATCATACAAATATAAGAACAATAAAGATAAATTTTATAATGAACTAGAAATTCTTTGATCCAAAGATTTTTAAACTTTGGCATGATCGACTTGGGCATCTTGGATCAATCACGATGCATCATATTATAAAAAATTCACATGGACATCAATTAAAGAACCATAAGATTCTTTTGCCAACTGAAAGTCCATGTGGTGCTTGTTCTCAAGGCAAACTAATAATTCGGCCATCTCCAATGAAAGTAAGTCTTGAATCTCCTAAGTTTTTATAAAGAATCTAAGGGGATATATGTGGCCCTATACATCCAAGTTGTGGATCGTTTTCGTTATTTCTTGGTCTTAATAGATGCATCAACTAGATGGTCACACGTCTCTTTACTTTTTAGTCGTGGTGTTGCGTTTGCTAGATTTCTTACTCAAATCATTATATTAAGAGCACAATTTCCTGATTTTCTTATTAAAAAAGTTAGACTTAATAATGCTGGTGAATTCACATCGAAATCTTTTAATGATTATTGTATGTCCATTGGAATTGATGTTGAGCATTCTGTTGCACACACTCATACACAAAATGGTTTAGCTGAATCTTTGATTGAGCGTTTACAATTAATTGCAAGGCCATTAATTCTTAGATCAAATTTGTCTTTTTCATGTTGGAGACATGCAATACTACATGCTGCATCATTAATTCGCATTCGACCAAGTTCTTATCATGCATATTCACCTTCACAACTTGTTTTTGGCTAACAACCAAATATTTCTCATTTGAAAATTTTTGGATGTGCTGTTTATGTCCTAGTTGCTTCCCCACAAAGAAATAAAATGGGTTTGCAATGAAGATTTGGAATTTATTTTGGTTTCGATTCTCCTTCAATAATTAGGTATCTTGAACCTTTAACTGAAGATATTTTTATTGCATGATTTGCATATTGCCATTTTGATGAACAAATTTTCCTGTCGTTAGGGGTAGAAAAGACAAAAGTAAATGAACGACGTGAAATGACATGACATGCATCATCATTATCTCATCTTGATCCTCATACAAATAAAAGTGAACTTGAAGTTCAAAGGATTATTCATTTGCAAAATATTGCAAATCAAATTCCTGGTGCATTTACTAATTCAAGAAAAATAATAGAATCACATATTCCAATTGAAAATGCCCCAGCGCGTGTTGAGATCCTTGAAGGACAACACGACAAAACTAATGAAAGTAAAGTACGTTTGAAATGTGGAAGACTAATTGGCTCAAAAGACAAAATTCCCCGAAAGAGGAAAACACAATAAAAGTTACAAAATGGAATTAGCACTCCTAAAGAGTCATTGTCTGCTAATCAAATAACAGATATTGATCAATCAAATAGTATTCGTCCCATTGACTCAGAAGAAGATTTGCAACAACTGAGAAAGTATCAATTTCTCCGGAAGAGAAACAAAATTATGAAATTATGATTGGTTTTGTTGGTATGGAAAAATATTGGGATCGAAATAAAATAATTATTGATGATATTTTTCATTTACTATGGCTCTTAATATCATAAATGATAATGATGATCCTGACCCCAAAACTGTGGGAGAATATCGACATAGAAATGATTGGCCAAAGTGGAAAGATGCTATTCAAACATAACTAAATTCACTTGCAAAACGTAAAGTATTTGGACCAATAGTCCTGACATCTGAAGATGTCAAACCTGTTGGTTATAAGTGGGTATTCGTTAGAAAAAAAAATGAGAAAAATGAAATTGTGAGATATAAAACAAGGTTAGTTGTACAAGATTTTTCTCAAAGGCCTAGCATTGATTATGAGGAGATATATTCTCCTGTTATGGATGCAATTACATTTCGATTTCTAGTTAGTCTTGTAGCCTCTGAAGGACTTGATATGTGTCTTATGGATGTTGTGACTACATATCTATACGGCTGTATTGATGCAGATATTTATATGAAAATTCCTGAAGGATTTAAAATGCCAGAAGCAAACAAATTAAAACCTCATAGTTTATATTATTTGAAACTACAACGATCCTTGTATGGATTAAAACAATCTGGGCGTATGTGGTACAATCACTTAAGCAACTATTTATTGAAAGAAGGATATGTAAATAATACAATTTACCCTTGTGTTTTTATTAAAAAAATCTGAAATTGGATTTGCAATAATTGCAGTATATGTTGATGATTTAAATCTTATTGGAACTCCTGAAGAGCTTTCAAAAACAACTTTTTGTTTGAAAAATGAGTTTGAAATGAAAGATCTTGAAAAAATAAAATTTTGTCTTGGCTTACAGATTGAGTATTTGCCAATTGGAATACTCTTACATCAGTCAAAATATACTAGAAAAGTTTTGAAGCATTTTTATATGGATGAAGCCCATCCATTAAGCACTCCAATAGTGGTGCGATCACTTGATGTAGAAAAATATCTATTTCATCTTAAAGAAGATGGTGAAGTAATTATTGGTCCTGAAGTACCATATTTTCGTGCAATTGGTGCACTCATTTATTTTGCAAATTATACTCAACCTGATATTACATTTTCAATTAATTTATTAGTAAGATATAATTCTGCACCAACTCGTAGGCATTGAAATGATGTAAAGCATGTATTTTGCTATCTCCGTGGAACAATTGACATGGGATTATTTTATCCAAATGGATCAAAGTCACCACTAATTGGATATGCAGATGCTGGATATCTCTCTAATCCATATAAAGCTCTATCTCAAATGGGTTATTTGTTTACCTTTTGTAATAGTATTGTATCATGGTGATCAATGAAACAAACAATGGTTGCAACATCTTCAAATCATTCAGAAATTCTTACTATTCATAAAGCAAGTCGTGAGTGCATTTGGTTAAGATCAATGATACAACATATTCGAGAAACATGTGATTGTCATAAATTAAAAATAACCCTACAATATATTATATGAGGATAATGCAGCATGCATTGTCCAAATTAAAGGTGGTTATATAAAATGTGATAGGACTAAACATATTTCACCCAAATTCTTTTATACACATGAGCTTCAAAAGAATTGTGAAATAGATATTCAATAAATGCGCTCAAGTGATAATCTTGCAGATTTATTTACTAAATCCCTACCACCAACGACATTCAAAAAGTTGGTATGCAAAATTGGGATGCGTCAACTCAAAGATTTTTCTCCAAATCTTGAAGAATCTATGCCAAGATGAGGGGGAGTATACTTATTGGGGAAAATAATTTATTTTGGAAGAAATTTTATATGTTGTACTCTTTTTTCCTCACTAGGTTTTTATCTAATAGGGTTTTCTTAGTAAGGTTTTAATGAAACATATTCTTTGTAATGAACATATAAGGGGGAGTGTTATGAATTTATTAAAATAAATGTGGATGTTCATAGTATATATCTCTTAGTTTCTCCACTATATTTCATTAGCAACTTTTAACTTTCCTCTAACTCCCACTATCTCACAATAAATTATGATCCATAATTTTTACATTTATTTCATGGAGTGATTATATAACTATAAAATGAGAGCTCATCTCTTTATTTTGTACACACTTAAAATGAATAAAATTACTATATATTATATTGTTCTCTCATTTTATTCTTTATCTTATATTATTTCTTTATTTTGTGTTGTTGGCTAATAGCTTTTCTAACAATTAAAAACATTTTGAATGTATGAAAATGATCAATATATTTTCATCATCAAGCTTTAAATATATTGGTCATTTTTAATTATTTTCAGACCTTTCGCTTTCATTTGCCAATTTTCTTCCTTGGGAAAATTATGTATGTACACTTCACAGATGTAATTGTCCCTTTCTTTTACATTTTTTTTTTGTGTGGTGCAGAATGCAGACAGATAGGGAGTAAAATTACAAAATAGAAAGATTTTAGATCTTGCCCCGTAGTTGAGTCTAAACCAAGCCGTGAGCCATGCAACAGTAACAATGGCTTGGTTGTAAAATTTCTTCTAGCTAAAGCTGAAAAAGTCTGAAAAGAAGAGTATCAAAACGCTCTTCATCTCTTGATCCTCAGACAGCCCTGCAATCAAACTGAATTTTTCATATCTAAGGTGCACTTGCTCTAAGCTCTTTGAAAATCTTTTTTGTACTAATTTGTTATCGCTTCCGGTGATTCTTTTTTTGGTTTCCCATAATTTTATTTGCTTAAAATCGTATTATCCGGTTTTTTATTTTCCAATCGTAGTAAATATAGTGTTATTCTCAATTTTTTCTTTTTATAAGTTATTTTATTAGCATTGTTTCTGATATTAATGTATATTTAGTTATTCTCTGTTGCTGAAAAGAATTTTTTATTGCTTTTAATTTCCAAAAGAAATGAAAAAAATTAAGTAAAACAGGGAGAAAATAAGAAAAAATTCACAAGAAACAGGCAATGGCTTCAGAAGAAGTAGGTGATCATGCTGTATGCGGTACTGCGTCAGAATCATTTTTTGGCTCCATTAAACGGGAGATATCTTATGTGCCAAAGTACCAGAGCCACATTGATGACCTGGAGAATCAAGTGAAGCAGCTGGGGTGTAAAAGACAAAGGGTTGAAAATCTGGTTAACGCTGCTAGAAGACAAGGGGATGAGATCTATAAGGGCGTTGAACAATGGCTAATTAGCATTGATGAATTCACTCAAAGAGTGGTAAAACCTATCATTGATTATCAAGATGAAGCAAAGAAGCATTGTTTCAAAGGGTTATGCCCAAATTTGTTAAAGAGGTACAATCTCAGCAAGGAAGCAGCGAAGGCAGCAAAAGATGGTGCCAATCTCTTGGGAAAAGGCAACTTCAGTAATTTTTGTTTCCGTCCTGCTCCACAGAGGATAGAGCTCATGTCTTCCAGACTCTACCAGCAATTTAATTCAAGAAGGTCAATTTTCCGAGATATTATGGTGGCGATGAAGGATGACGAGGTCAATATGATTGGGGTTTACGGGTCAGGTGGTGTGGGAAAAACTACACTAGTTAAAGCAGTTGCAAGGCAAGTTATAGAAGAGAAGTTGTTTGATGAGGTGGTTATGGTTGAGGTAACACGGACCCCAGACCAGAAACCAATTCAAGACAAAATTGCTTCTGATTTAGGCCTGCAATTTGGGCAGCATGATGACGTACTTCAGAGAGCTGGTCTACTAAGTGAGAGGTTGAAAAAAGAGAAAAGGGTCCTCATAATATTAGATGATATCTGGATGAGATTAGACTTGGATGGTATTGGAATTCCTTTTTGGGGCAATGAGAAACAAAGTGTCCGACAACAAGAAGATTGGAAAGAAAGATATGTTGATCAGAGTCGATGCAAAATATTGTTGACATCTAGAAATCAACATGTATTATGCAATGAAATGAATATTCAGAAGACTTTCTCAATTGGAGTTTTATCTGATGAAGAAGCGTTGAGTTTCTTTTGGAGCAATGTGGGTGATGCAGCTGGAAGATCTGATTTTCTGCCTATAGGAGTTGAGATTGTAAGAGAATGCAGAGGTTTTCCGATTGCAATTATAACAATTGCTAATGCACTGAAAAATAAGATTCTTTTTTTCTGGAAGGATGCATTTGATCAGCTAAGGAATTCCAATCAAAGACGAATGGGAGGAGAGGATGCAAATGTGAACTCTATCATAGAATTGAGTTACAACTTTTTGGAAAGTGAGGAAGCTAAGTCATTGTTTCGACTCTGTGGTCTTCTAAATGGTGGTAGTCAAATACCTATAGATGCTTTGATGAGGTGTGGTATGGGTTTGGGGTTGCTTAAAGGTGTTTACACATTGCAAGAAGCAAGGAAAAGGGTACATATGTTGGTAAATTTTCTCAAAGCTTCACGGTTATTGTTGGATGGTGACGCTGAAGAATGTCTTAAAATGCATGACATCATTCATTCTATTGCTGCATCAGTTGCCACCGAGGAGCTTATGTTTAATATGCAAAATGTTGCTGACTTGAAGGAAGAACTAGACAAGAAAACACACAAAGATCCAACTGCTATTTCTATTCCTTTCAGAGGTATATATGAGTTTCCTGAAAGGCTGGAATGCCCGAAACTCAAGTTGTTTGTTTTGTTTTCAGAAAATCTCTCTCTTCGAATCCCAGACCTCTTTTTTGAAGGGATGACAGAACTGCGGGTTTTAAGTTTTACTGGATTTCGTTTCCCTTCATTACCTTCATCAATTGGTTGCCTAATTAGTCTTCGAACATTGACTTTGGAGAGCTGCCTACTAGGAGATGTCGCAACAATTGGAGATCTGAAGAAATTAGAGATTCTCAGCTTAAGGCATTCTGATGTTGAAGAATTGCCGGGAGAAATTGGCCAGTTAACTCGGTTGAAGTTGCTAGATCTGAGTAACTGTATGAAACTTAAAGTGATCAGACCAAATGTTATATCAAGCTTGTCTCGATTAGAAGAACTATACATGGGTAATAGTTTCACTGAGTGGGAGATTGAAGGACAGAGTAATGCTAGTCTTGTTGAGCTGAAGCAACTATCGAGACTAACCACTTTAGAAGTACATATTCCAGATGCCCAAGTTATGCCACAAGATTTGCTCTCTGTGGAGTTGGAAAGATATAGAATATGTATAGGAGATGTGTGGAGCTGGTCTGGAGAACATGAAACCTCAAGAAGGTTGAAACTCAGTGCACTAAATAAATGCATTTACTTGGGATATGGGATGCAAATGTTGCTGAAGGGAATTGAAGATCTCTATCTAGATGAACTGAATGGTTTTCAGAATGCTCTTCTTGAATTAGAGGATGGAGAAGTTTTTCCACTATTGAAGCATCTTCACGTACAAAATGTCTGTGAGATTTTGTATATTGTCAATTTAGTGGGATGGGGACATTGTAATGCTTTTCCATTGCTGGAGTCATTGTTTCTTCATAATTTGATGAGGTTGGAGATGGTATATCGTGGCCAACTCACAGAACACTCCTTCAGCAAATTAAGAATAATAAAAGTATGTCAATGTGATAATCTTAAGCATCTCTTCTCATTCCCCATGGCAAGAAACCTTTTGCAGCTTCAAAAACTAAAAGTGTCCTTTTGTGAGAGCTTGAAATTGATTGTTGGTAAAGAAAGTAGTGAAACACATAATGTCCACGAGATTATTAACTTCACTCAATTGCACTCCTTAACACTACAATGCCTACCACAACTTACAAGTTCAGGATTCGACCTGGAGAGACCTCTGTTATCTCCGACGATATCAGCAACTACTTTGGCATTTGAGGAAGTAATTGCAGAGGATGATTCTGATGAGTCACTATTCAATAATAAGGTGTGATAATATTCTTCATGTTTAATTTTGTGGTAATATAAGAAGGAATACATATATGTTCATAATTTTGTATTTGGTTTTTTACGTCAATAAAAATTATCAGATGTTTTTTGAAAGAACAATAATTGTTTTGCAGGTCATTTTCCCCAACTTGGAGAAGTTGAAACTTTCCTCAATTAATATTGAGAAAATATGGCACGATCAATATCCACTAATGTTGAATTCTTGTAGTCAAAATTTAACAAATTTGACGGTGGAGACATGTAGCCATCTGAAATTTCTGTTTCCATATTCTATGGTTGATAGTCTTGTGCGACTCCAACAACTTGAGATACGGAAATGTGAGTCAATGGAGGCGGTAATTGACACCACTGATATTGAAATTAATTCAGTTGAATTCCCCTCTTTGCATCATCTTCGGATTGTTGATTGCCCTAATTTGAGAAGTTTCATCTCCGTAAATTCATCGGAAGAGAAAATCCTCCACACTGACACGCAACCTCTCTTTGATGAAAAGGTACTTTTTTTATTCACAATATTTCTTCCCTTAATTTAACCTGGCTCTCTTAATTTTTCTCTCAGTGATTATCTTTCCTCATGTCTTTTTATCTTTTTATGCATAACCAAGCAAAAGTTTTGAGTTATTAATTAATTGATTTCTTCACTTCAGTTAGTACTCCCTCGTTTGGAGGTATTAAGTATTGACATGATGGATAACATGAGAAAAATATGGCACCACCAGCTTGCTTTGAATTCTTTCAGCAAATTAAAGGCCTTGGAGGTAACAAATTGTGGTAAGCTAGCGAATATTTTTCCAGCTAATATTATTATGCGGAGAAGACTCGATAGATTGGAGTATTTGAAGGTAGATGGGTGTGCTTCAGTAGAAGAGATAATTGGAGAGACAAGCTCTAATGGCAATGTTTGCATGGTGGAGGAGGAGGAGGAGGCCCGTAGAAGGTTTGTATTTCCCAGATTAACTTGGTTGAATCTGAGTTTGCTACCAAGACTCAAAAGTTTCTGCCCAGGAGTGGATATATCAGAATGGCCATTGTTAAAAAGTTTAGGGGTATTTGGATGTGACAGTGTGGAGATATTATTTGCTTCTCCAGAATATTTTAGCTGTGGTAGCCAACGGCCCTTGTTTGTGCTAGATCCTAAGGTATGAAATGATATTAGCCCCACTACATTATGTTTATTTGTTGTCCTGTATCTCTTAACAATAGAACTAGGAATACAAATTCATGTGTGAATTCTGCTAATGAAAACTGATGTAGTGGGATATTATATGAGGCATATATATACTTGACTTGTTCATGATTTGCTATGTTCATGAAGCAATATTATGATTTACACCTACTTTGATTATCGGGTACATACTGACATGAACTCGAACTGTATTTTTTCAATGTTTAATACTTTAGTTCATTTCCAGGTTGCATTTCCCGGCTTGAAGGAGTTAGAGCTGAACAAATTGCCTAACTTGTTGCATCTGTGGAAGGAAAATTCTCAACTCAGCAAGGCTCTCCTAAATCTTGCCACTCTAGAAATATCAGAATGCGATAAGTTAGAAAAATTAGTACCGTCCTCAGTGTCTCTCGAAAATCTGGTAACTCTGGAGGTATCAAAGTGTAACGAGTTGATACATTTGATGACACTCTCAACAGCTGAAAGTCTTGTGAAACTTAACAGAATGAATGTAATTGATTGTAAAATGTTACAGCAAATCATACTACAGGTTGGAGAAGAAGTGAAGAAGGATTGTATTGTTTTCGGCCAATTTAAATATTTGGGACTTCATTGCCTCCCATGCCTTACGAGCTTTTGTCTTGGGAATTTTACTCTTGAATTCCCATGCTTGGAACAAGTAATTGTGAGAGAGTGCCCAAAGATGAAGATTTTTTCTCAGGGAGTCTTACACACACCAAAGTTACAAAGATTACATCTGAGAGAAAAATATGATGAAGGGCTTTGGGAAGGCAGCCTTAATTCCACCATACAAAAATTGTTTGAAGAAATGGTATGTACTGATTTACTAAAACTTCTCATGCATCTCCCTTGCACTTCCACATTTTAGCTTATTTTGTTCTTTTTTTTCTCCGCATTTTGTTCCTTTTTTTCTTTGCGCTAGAGTATTTGTCTTGATTGGCAGTGCAAACAACTAGCACAATCACCCCACAGACAAACATCAGTTACAAATATTTGAGTTAATTTGATAAAATATTACATTCTCGAAACTTGAAAAATTTTATCTGAAAAAAAAAAACCTTGAGACCTGGTTTGTATTTGATTAGTGCTTACAAACTTGCTTATTGCTTGGAATCTAATGCTGTAAAAAAGAATAGGAATGCCTTGTTCGCACAATTGAAACTATTACTATTGCTCTTACTATACTGTTTGTTATCCTCAATCATGATGCTTAGATAAGAATCCAGAATCCTAGGGAATTTGCAATCTGAAAATTTATAGTTCCAGGAGTCCTTATCTCTTTGATACATACATCGCTGCATGTGTCGCATAGAGCTTAGTGGAGTTAACTAAGCAAATTTAACAGGCAGAAAGGAATTTTTTCCATTCTGCTGTTGGCCCAGTCTGCATCTTAAAAAACTTTGTTGCTCTGGAGTCATATGCTTAACAATATTTATAATCTTGTAACTGACTTAAGTTATATTTAAATGGACGATCATACTTTTTCATGCATGAAGCTTCTGCATAAAACACAATAATAGTTCCAGAACGGCCCCAGTTGGCTTGACTGCTTTTGGTGGAATTTTTTGGGTGCAAATAGAACTCCAAACTTCGCTCAGTTAAATATTCAATCAAATACCTAGTTAAAAAAAAGGCAATTAAATACAAGAGTTACTTATTTATCTTTTTGCCTTTTACTATCTTAGTCTGAATCTTTCAACCTCAGACACTCTTGTTTTACCCTTTTTTTTTTTCCCCTCTATCTTTTCCTTCTATAGCACACTTATTTCACTTTTTGTTTCTTAAAGCCTTTTTGCTGCATATGCTTTTTTTTTTTTTTTCAAAATTACATGAATGAAAACCAAACCCCTTCCCAAACCTGGCTCAAAAAACATAGCAATGAATTATAAAACCCATGTAACTTATTTGAGCTACATTCATGAATAAATGTCACTCTTGCCCTCTTGCAATCCAATTAAGCAATTTTAGGGAAAGAATTTAATAACCATTTAAGCAAACAATACTGAATCACCACTGGTTGTTTCTCAAACATGAGATCAAATAGATCCTTCATCCATCCTAGCTGGAGCATCATTGTCAACTATACTTGAGAAAACTCTGAATTTCCAGTATATGCTTTGATGTAGCTCAATGCCATCTGGAACAATTTATGCTTGAACTTGATTCAAATATTGTAGCTTACGAGGACAGGCCTGTGACAAAAAAACCATTTTATGGTCATTGTTCCTAAAGTTGTATTCCCATTTATATACTAAAACAGAAACATATAAGCTTTAAAATTGCACATCCTTGTATCACTGCAGTATTCCTATTAGAGAAGCAAATTGTGACCATTTACATAATTCTTCTTATATTTTAACTGCTATATTTTTGTTCCGGTAGGTTGGATACCATGACAAAGCTTGTTTGAGTCTCTCAAAGTTTCCTCATTTGAAAGAAATATGGCACGGCCAAGCACTTCCAGTCAGCTTCTTTATCAATTTAAGATGGCTGGTGGTGGATGACTGCAGGTTTATGTCGGGTGCTATTCCAGCTAATCAACTCCAGAACTTAATCAATTTGAAAACTCTGGAAGTAAGGAATTGTTATTTTCTAGAACAGGTATTTCATTTGGAAGAGCAAAATCCCATTGGACAATTTCGGTCACTGTTTCCTAAACTTCGCAATCTGAAGCTCATAAATCTTCCGCAACTTATAAGATTCTGCAACTTTACTGGGAGGATAATTGAACTGCCCTCCTTGGTCAATCTGTGGATTGAAAATTGCCGTAATATGAAAACTTTCATCTCCAGTTCTACACCTGTAATCATAGCACCAAACAAGGAACCTCAACAAATGACCTCACAGGAGAACTTACTGGCTGATATACAGCCTCTTTTTGATGAAAAGGTGCTACTTTTCAGTGATTGACCCTAAAAGTATTTCCTTCATATTTCTTTTCTTCTTTGTTTGCTCTCCTCTTTATAGCTCTATGTAATTTCTTTAGAAACTAAATTTAATGTAAAAATCTTCTCTCTCTCTCTCTCTCTCTCTCTCTTTTTGGCTTATCTCTGAGTATGGTAGTAATGCATGTAATAATTGGTCGTAGGTAAAACTTCCTAGTTTGGAGGTACTTGGAATCTCTCAGATGGATAACTTGAGAAAAATATGGCAAGACCAACTCAGTTTGGATTCCTTTTGCAAATTAAATTGCTTGGTAATACAACGTTGTAAAAAATTATTGAGTATATTTCCCTGGAATATGCTTCAAAGACTTCAGAAATTGGAGAAGCTGGAGGTAGTTTACTGTGAGTCTGTACAACGTATATCCGAACTCCGAGCACTAAATTATGGGGATGCATGTGCTATATCAGTGGCTCAGTTGAGAGAAACACTTCCCATTTGTGTGTTTTCTCTATTGACTTCACTGAAACTACGAAGTCTGCCAAGACTGAAATGTTTTTATCCCGGAGTACATATTTCAGAATGGCCAATGTTAAAATATTTGGATATTTCTGGATGTGCTGAATTGGAGATATTAGCTTCGAAATTTCTGAGCCTTGGAGAGACTCATGTGGATGGTCAACACGATAGCCAAACTCAACAGCCTTTCTTCTCTTTTGACAAGGTACTATCTCTTAACCATGTACATGTTGTGGTAGAATGCAGACTGTATCTTGGTGGTGTTGACCGATTTTCAAAATGAATTATGAAAAGGTCATCTTAGAGGTCTGGAAACATAATGTGAACTATAACCCATCCACTATATTCCATCCGACTTTTCTTTATTTGTAAATGATTTAGGCATTTAGCGTCAGGTTTGATCTATATTTTAAAAGTGATTGCTTTCATCTATATTTTGTGTCTTATGCCAATTGAACCCGTGGGAAAGATAATCTTGTAATAAATTGTTGAATATGTTTCACTCTGATATGCTTGTGAGACAGTAGAGAATAGACATTTCGTTTAATACTTCATTGGGTTTATCCCCAGGTCGCATTCCCCAGTCTGAAAGAGCTAAGGCTGTCTAGATTGCCCAAGTTATTTTGGCTGTGCAAGGAAACTTCTCACCCCAGGAATGTTTTTCAAAACGAGTGCAGTAAGTTAGATATATTAGTACCATCCTCAGTGTCTTTTGGAAATCTGTCAACTCTAGAAGTATCAAAGTGTGGCAGGCTGATGAATTTGATGACGATCTCAACAGCTGAAAGGCTGGTAAACCTTGAAAGAATGAATGTAACTGATTGTAAAATGATACAGCAAATCATACAACAGGTAGGCGAAGTGGAGAAGGATTGTATTGTTTTCAGCCAACTGAAGTATTTGGGACTTCATTGCTTACCAAGCCTTAAGAGCTTTTGTATGGGGAATAAGGCTCTTGAATTCCCATGCTTGGAACAAGTAATTGTGGAGGAGTGCCCAAAGATGAAGATTTTTTCTCAGGGAGTCTTACACACTCCCAAGTTACGAAGATTACAACTCACAGAAGAAGATGATGAAGGGCGTTGGGAAGGAAACCTTAATTCCACCATACAAAAATTGTTTGTAGAAATGGTATGTGCTGATTTAACAAAATTTCTGATGCAATTCCCTTGCATTTGCACAGTTTTGTTTCATTTTCTTTGCTTCATTTTTCTAGAGTAGTAGTCTTGATCAGTGGCACAAGCAACTAGCACGTTCCCCTTATAGACAATCACCACAAGCAACTACACATTTTTTATTTAATTTTTTTTCTTTTTTGGGTAATCTGCTCTTGTTGGTTTAGATAAAATATTAAATTACTGTAAAAAACAAAAAAAACCCCTACATTTCTAGAAACTGGTAAATTATCCTCCATTGTTTTTTCATATGAATAAAAGACTTCAAGATCATTAATAGAATTTACCTGGCTCTCTATTGTAAAAAAAAAAAAATTAACATTGCTTGCATATGGTTGGTGCTCTTGCATACATGCTTAATGTTTAGTATTAGTTCTGGCAAAAAAGCATAAGACGGTTTTGTCTGCCTAATGAAACCTAATAAATAGCCCCATTAAGAGTCCACAATCCTACCACAACTTGCAATCTGAAAAATTTGTAGTTCTAGGGGTCCTTGTCTGGCTATTGCATATTTCATTCCGTAGATGAAATAGGGGAGTTAACTAAGTTTAACAAGCAAGACATTGGAACATCTCCCATTCTTCCTTTGCTGCCGCTTGACAAAACTTTGTTGCTCCAGCAATCCTCTGCTTGACAATATTTGAGAAATGGATTTATTATGTTTTTTTTTTAAAGGGATTTATGATATGTATTTAAATGTAGGAACTAGGATGTTAACCTTCCATGAAGTTTCAGAATAGTCCCTGTAAGCTTGACTGCTTTAGGTTGAATGTTATTGCTGCAAACAATAATCCTGTGTTGTACCTAGTATGGGTTTTGATTGGACATGTAGTAGACAATTGATCAAACTTACTCATGCACCTGCTAATATTCTGTTTTAATGACCTGAATAGAGAATATAGTAATGATTAAGCAATTGGAAGATTAATCAACATGCAATCAACAACAATATATTCAAGACAAGCAATCACATGGTTCACCAAATTGCTAGATCCATAGAGGTCGGCGACTTCACTATAAATAACAAAAAAAGGAATGTTGCAAAGAGTTGTTGATGTAGGATGGTGAGTACCGGTTACTTTAGTTCTTGGCTTTTTCGCACCATGTGTTTTAATCTTTCAACCTCATAAACACAATTATTTTAGGTTTTTTCCTACTTTGTTGCTCTCTCTTTCATCTAGTATAATTGTTTTACTTTTTCTGTTTTCAAGTGTAAAATATATATATAAAGCCAAATTGCAACAAAAGCTTGCCCATAAAATTATAAATTGTAAAATTAACCCTATTACTAATTTGAGCCACATACATCAACAACTCTTGTCCTCTCGCAATCCAATTAAGCAATTTTAGGAAAAATGTTTAACAACCAGTTAAAACAAACAATACCAAATTGCAGATGGTCGTTTCTTTAAAAGTTTCTGAGGAATTAATGGTGTGTTTTGGGTTGAAGTTTTGTGGCTTTTAATCCACAAATATTGTGAATGAAACCACTACCTGTCAAGTATAAGTGGGTGGGTGGTTGGTAAACAGACCTGCATAAGTAAAAGCTGGTCTCAACCGAATAGTGCTTTCAAAATTAAATTCAAGCGTGGTAGTTATAAACACACCCCAAGTTCATTATACATCGTACATTTTGAGAACTATAATGCTTTATTCATTCTAGCTAGAGCCTAATGGTCGATTAATTTGCTCCACTTGTTTTTTTTCCCTAATATTTTCCCAAAAACAGAAGTATGTAAGTTTTAAGGGAGATGATGTTTGTATTTTAACTATTGCAATGTTTTGGGTTCATCAGGTTGGATTCTGTGACTTGAAATGTTTGAAACTCTCACTCTTTCCAAACTTGAAAGAAATATGGCACGTTCAACCACTTCCAGTTAGCTTCTTCAGCAATTTAAGATCATTGGTGATAGATGACTGCATGAATTTCTCGAGTGCTATTCCAGCCAATTTGCTACGATCCTTGAACAATTTGGAAAAGTTGGAAGTAACCAATTGCGATTCACTAGAAGAGGTTTTTCATTTGGAAGAGCCAAATGCAGATGAACATTATGGGTCATTGTTTCCTAAACTTCGCAAGTTGAAGCTTAAAGATCTTCCAAAACTTAAAAGATTTTGCTACTTCGCCAAAGGTATAATTGAGCTGCCCTTCTTGTCCTTTATGTGGATTGAAAGTTGCCCTAATATGGTGACATTTGTTTCCAATTCTACATTTGCACACTTGACGGCAACTGAGGCACCTCTAGAAATGATCGCAGAGGAGAACATCTTAGCTGATATACAACCTCTCTTTGATGAAAAGGTGATTCATTTCCTTAATTGATTATTTCTATCTTTTTGTTTTGTGTCGATGACAATAATACTAAATAAGGATACCTTTACACTTCTATTCTTCTTAGTTGACTCTCCTCTTTAAAGTTATATGTTTCTTTATAATCTAATTTAAGTTTTTGACTCAATTAATTATTTGTTGTTCTGACTCAATGGTAATATTGTAATTATTTGTTGACATCTTTAGGTAGGACTTCCTAGTTTGGAGGAATTAGGACTCTCACGCATGGATAACTTGAGAAAAATATGGGATGACCATCTTACTTTGGATTCCTTCTGCAAAATAAATTACCTGGGAATACGATACTGTAATAAGTTATTGAATGTTTTTCCACGGAATATGCTTGGAAGACTGCAGAAATTAAGGTGGTTGTTTGTAGGTAATTGTAATTTAGTGGAAGAAATAGTTGAACTCCAAGCACTCAGTGATGACTCATGTGCTGTAACAGCAGCTCAATTGAGTGAAACAATCCCTAGTTTTGTGTTGCCTCAATTAATTTCATTGACATTATCAAGTCTACCAAGTCTCAAAAGTTTCTACCCGGGAGTTCATATTTCAAAGTGGCCGATGTTAAAGAAGTTGGAGGTGATGGAATGTGCTGAGGTGGAGATATTTGCTTCTGAATTTCAGAGCCCCCATCAGACTAATGTTGATAGCCCACGTGATATCAAAATTCCACGACCTTTGTTCTCTGTGGACGAGGTTTGATCTCTTAACCATGTCCTTGTTTTGGTAGAATTTAACCTGCATCTTGGTGGTGTTTATTAATTTTTCAATATGAATCAATTAAAAGCCATCTTAGAATTACTGCAAACATAATGTCAACTATACCATTTACCATTTCTTTATGATTTTTCTATTAATTTTATTGGATTTAGCATCGGATTTAATTTATAGTTTAACAGCAATTGATTGGACTTATAATTTTTCTGTTCCTTCTAAGCACTTTAATAAATCATTTAATATTAGTCCATGGAATATGCTTGGAAGGCTACAGCATTAGACATTTTTATTTGGTACTGTGGTTGATTTTCAGGTTGCATTCCCTAGTCTGGAAGAGTTAACGTTGTGTGTACTTCCTGATTTGTTGCATCTGTTGGAAGAAAGTTCTCGACCTAGCAAAGTTTTCCAAAATCTAGCAACTCTAAAAATTTCAGAATGTGGTAAATTAGAAAATTTAGCACCGTCCTCAGTGTCATTCCAAAATCTGATGTCTCTGGAAGTTTCAAAGTGTGACGGGTTGATTAATTTGGTGACCCTCTCAACAGCTGAGAGTCTTGTGAAACTTACAACCATGCATATAGCTGAATGCATGATGATTGAAGAAATCATACAACAGGCTAGAGAAGAAGTGAGAAAGGATTGTTTGTTGTTTAGCCAACTGAAATATTTGGGACTTCATTGT
The DNA here is from genome assembly GCF_022201045.2 of Citrus sinensis. Lineage (NCBI taxonomy): Eukaryota > Viridiplantae > Streptophyta > Magnoliopsida > Sapindales > Rutaceae > Citrus > Citrus sinensis. The sequence continues at coordinate 29,726,699 of NC_068560.1, forward strand.
TTGCCGAGCCTCGTGTGCTTTTGTTTGGGGAATTATGCCCTTGAATTCCCAACTTTGGAAAAAGTAGTAGTTAGAGAATGCCCAAAGATGGAGATTTTTTCTCAGGGAGTCTTAAGCACACCAAAGCTACAAAGACTTCTACTGACAGAATCAGAGGATGAAGGGCGTTGGGAAGGCAACCTTAATTCCACCATACAAAAATTGTTTGAAGAAATGGTATGGATTAATTGATTCCTCAAATTTCCCTTGCTTCTCTGTTACTCATGCACTACTTTATTTTGTTATATTTTTTCTTTCTGTTGGAGCAGTTGTCTCAATGCCACATATTGATGCCACACATAAAACTAACACAGTGTTGTGCACTGACAATCATAAATTAACAAACACTGTATTTATTAATTTGGATAATATATTTTATGGTTGTAATAATCCATAATCCTTGTACAACTTGGAATTTGAAAATTTATAGTTCTAGGGGACCTCATCTCTCAGATATGTATCTTTTGTATGGGGAAGTAAGCTGAGCAAGTTTATCTAGCAAGGCAATGAAACTTTTTCGTACTTTGTTGCCACAGTCGAAAGATTAACAAATCTAAATAATATGTAAATGGATGATATAACTATAGCTTAAAGGATGTTCATGTGGCATACAACTATTCTCTGGTCATTGCTCCACTAGTCTTACTCCCTAATAAATTTCTCCTAGAACCTGTAAGCTTTAATGTACATATCCTTGTCTGTTAACTTCAATACTTTGGTTTTGGTAGGTTGGACTCTGTGATATAAACTATTTGGAACTCTCACAATTTCCACATCTTAAAGAAATGTGGCATCGACAAGCACTTCCGGTCAGCTTCTTCAGCAATCTAAGTTGGCTGGTGGTGGAGGACTGCACATTTTTCTCAAGCGCTATTCCTGTCAATCTGATGTGGTTCTTGAACAATTTGAAAATTCTGGAAATAAGTAATTGTGATTCACTAGAAGAGGTGTTTCATTTGGAAGAGCTAAATGCAAATGAACATTTTGGACCGTTGTTTCCTACTCTTCGCAAGCTGAAGCTCAAAAATCTTCCAAAACTCATAAGATTCTGCAACTTTATCGGGAATGTAATTAGACTGCCCTCCCTTTCCTATATGTGGATTGAAAGTTGCCCTAATATGATAACATTCATCTCCAATTCTTCACCAGTACCCCTGACAGCAAACAAGGAACCTCATGAAATGACCTTAGAGGAAAACTTCCTGGCAGATATACAACCTCTCTTTGATGAAAAGGTGATTTGTTTTCTTTATTCTATTTATTTTAAAAATAAATAAAATATCCCTTTACTTTTCTCTTCTTAGTTGACCCTCTTTGTAGCTCTACTTTACTTTAGAATTATTTTTGTTATTTTGACTTACGCATTGATTCAATGGTATTATTAATTTTCTTTAGGTAGGACTTCCTAGTTTGGAGGAATTGGCAATCTTAAGTATGGATAGCTTGAGAAAACTATGGCAAGATGAACTCTCTTTGCATTCCTTCTACAATTTAAAATTCTTGGGAGTACAAAAGTGCAATAAGTTATTGAATATTTTTCCATGCAATATGCTTGAAAGACTGCAGAAACTACAGAAGTTGCAGGTGCTTTATTGTAGTTCAGTAAGAGAAATATTTGAACTCCGGGCACTCAGTGGGAGGGACACACACACTATAAAAGCTGCTCCATTGAGAGAATCAGATGCCAGTTTTGTGTTTCCTCAATTAACTTCATTGAGCTTATGGTGGCTGCCAAGACTGAAGAGTTTCTATCCCCAAGTACAGATTTCAGAATGGCCAATGTTAAAGAAGTTGGACGTGGGTGGGTGTGCTGAAGTGGAGATATTCGCTTCAGAAGTTTTGAGCCTCCAAGAGACCCACGTGGATAGCCAACATAATATCCAAATTCCACAATATTTGTTTTTTGTTGACAAGGTATGATCTCTAAACACGTATATGTTTTCGGTAGGGTGCACCATGCATCTTGATGATGTGCTTAATTTATCTGTATGAAATATGAAATAATCATTTTAGACGGTTTGTAAAATAATGTGACCCATCCAGCCCTGAGTAGTAGCCAGGTGGTAGCACATCCCTACATATGCTTGGGGTGAAGGGTTTGAATCTCACTGGAACCCTGTTACTAAATTATTTGTTGTTGTAGATATTTCTTCCCAAACATTGATGGACTTAGATATGTCCACATGGGAATAGAAAGTTAGGTTGCGTCACAACAAAAGTAATCTAGGGTAGTTGCAATAGACCTCTGATTGTAAATATCATTACTCGAAAAGAAAATAAAACATTATTTGAATTATAACCCTGAATTATTGGATCCTGATTTTCCTAATTCATATTTGACTCTGAATGGATTTGATTTATATTTTAAGAGTAATTTAGTTGATTTATAGTTTGGGTTCCTTTTTTGCTTATTAAATTACTTGGAGGTATTTATCAATGGAGTGTTCTTGCTCGGAAAACTGTGGAAACCAGATTTACATTTTCATTTAATACTTAATTTTGTTGATTTCAGGTTGCATTCCCTAGTCTGGAGGAGTTAATGCTGTTTAGGTTGCCAAAGTTGTTGCATCTGTGGAAGGGAAATTCTCATCCAAGCAAAGTTTTTCCAAATCTGGCAAGTCTAAAACTATCAGAATGTACCAAGTTAGAAAAATTGGTGCCATCATCCATGTCTTTCCAAAATCTGACAACTCTGGAGGTATCAAAGTGTGATGGGTTGATTAATTTGGTGACATGCTCAACAGCTGAAAGTATGGTGAAACTTGTGAGAATGAGCATAACTGATTGTAAATTAATAGAAGAAATCATACATCCAATCAGAGAAGATGTGAAGGATTGTATTGTATTCAGCCAATTGAAATATTTAGGACTGCATTGTTTGCCCACCCTCACAAGCTTTTGTTTGGGCAATTACACTCTTGAATTCCCATCTTTAGAACAGGTAATTGTGATGGATTGCCTGAAGATGATGACTTTTTCTCAGGGAGCCTTGTGCACTCCAAAGCTACACAGATTACAATTAACAGAAGAAGATGATGAAGGTTGTTGGGATGGGAACCTCAATAACACAATACAGCAATTGTTCAAGCGAGTGGTATGTATTGATTGATTCACCAATATCTCTTATGCATCACCCTTTCACTTACTTGGTTTGTTTCTTACATATAATGTTTCAAATTTGTTCTGCTATTCACCATGCTTATACACATTTTATAACAACAGAATTTTCAGAATTCTAATGAGGAAGATTGAGCTCATCCGGTACATCCAATGAAGAAACTATCTGGAGTCAGGCTAGTCTTTACTTCTTAAGAATGAGCACTTTTTTGGTCGGATTGAGAAGTGCCTTATGAATTTACGTTGAAATTACCTTCACCGATCTGCTTTAGAAAGCTTTTCTTGAAAATTGTACTGCTGCTTTTCGGCTATCGGATGGTTCAGTTTTCAAATATTGAATGACTGTCAGGATTAAATTTTCTGGTCTGTGGCTGAATTGTTTGTATGATAATCTTGTCAAATCTGGATATGGTAAAAACCTCTTTTTTATCACTTTTGTCTCAATTCCTTATCAATGATCAAACAGTATACAGATTTGGATGGATCCATAAAATGAGGGATAATTAATATCTAGCACATAAAATGAGGGATGGATCGGGAGCCCTGACATTGATCTGACTCCCATCCCCATACAGATTTGGCTCCTGGCGAGGGAACGTATGCGCTTTTAGTGAAAATTATACAAGTTCTTACATTATTTTTCACTTTTCGGTCCCTATATCACTTGGTTACAAATGGTGGAGATGAAGAGAAATTAATTTTGAGATACTAGGTATTAATTAAATTAATTTTGAGATACTATTTATTAATTAAATGTAATTAATATCTAGTAGTAAATTTAACCGCAAATCCAAATAAATTGACTATCGCTTTTCTAACCCCAAAATTCTGAGTAGTCATTATTCAACCTTGGCTTTACTTGAACGTTTGATCATAAGTACGTCATAAAAAGTAAAAAATATTTGTCCCAATTTCACAAATTAGTAGATTAAAAAAAAAACAAACAAACGCATATACACACAATTTACAGATTTCACTTTCACATCAAGAAATCTGGGTATTAGAGTTTGAGGAAGATAATTAATTATCATGTCTGTTGACTCTACGGTGAAACTAGGCTTTCTGTATATGTGACGGCATTAGCAACCCAATTACTGCTTCCAAATTGTACAATTTCCCGAGTTTTATGATCACACAAAACCAGGTCTCCATCATCATTTATCAGCATTACTTCACCATTTGCTCTGAAACCTAAGTACGCCATGCAAATTGTGCTCTTAAATCAACTGTGAGCAGATTAATCCAATGCTCTACTGATCCTATATTCTCCATCATCACATACACATTACAAATACCAAGTCCTGTTCTGCTATCTTCACTATGACTTAGAAACAAACAGTGCAATTGATTTTTCGAGTACCCCAACTGATATTTGTCTATAATCAATATTGTGCGAATGATGTTGATGCGAGATTCTGGTGTCTGCTAGTTCTCTACCAGGATCCCTCTTCAACTCTCAAATTCACGACCAACAGCATGTTCTCCTCGTAGCTCTTCTAACCAAGCAAAACAATGCCCTGTAAGACTTCCTCTCCACAGACTCTTGCGCACACATAAATTGGTTAGAGCACGCCGGGTGTTTTCCCAGCGTAAACCCTCCGACGCTCAAGTCAGAAATGTAAGTTTTTTCTTAGGAAACACGGCCACTAATCTCGTGGCTCTCTTATGATTTCTCTCTCTCTTTTCAAAGAAAACTCTTCTCTTAAGTTTTAATATCAAAAAGTCTAACCCCTTTACCTTCGCTGATTACCCTTTTATAGCCTTCCTTTGAATCCGGCCTTTCCCACGATCCACGTCCGTCACCTCCCTCAACTCTCGGAAGTGGGTGCTTCACTATCGTAGTTGTGGCTGAGTGGACTACATGCCTTGATTCTCAGATAGGAGTGCTCTTTTCGTCAACCATCATGGACCGGGTCTACCCACCTGTGGTCCCGAGGAGGGTATCTTCGTGAACGAGCAGAATACTCCTGCCCGTGAAAACCTGCTACCAAACTTCTGCTCATCTGCTCCATTGTAAGGAGGCTGGCTCCTCGTCCAGGGCATGGCTGGTCTTGTCAAAGCATATCCCCCAAACAAATGATCAGGCAGCTTTCTATCTCTGAACGTTCCATTACCGAAATCGAATGACCTGATAATTTTTTTATCAGTACCATTTCTCTCTTTTCTCACTGCCAGCCAATGTTGAGCTCCACTTAAGTGCACAGTCGAATTCGAACTCAGTCATGGCGTACGTGGAATATTAGGTTGAATGTTTTTCAGTGAATGAACTTGAATCTCATTGTGCTCGCGGTGTAATTGTTCAGAAGCAACTTCTCTAGCGTGGACAGTAAGTAAGATCTTGAAGTCACCAGTTCTATGACCATAGCCAAATCCTATAATGGCAAAAGTAGCAAATGACCCTTTCATTTCTTTCTTCCAAACAAAAACTAGTTGTAGCAGAGGATCTATATTGTTCGTTTTCCCAGTCAAAACTCCTGTGACTTGGAATTTTCTTGTATTTTCTCGTGGAGACATAGGAAAGTGACAACTGTGAAAGGAATTAAACAACAAACAAATCAACCCACTACAAGTACTAACAGTTTGCGTCGAATTGATGGGAAATTTAACTTCATCAAACTGAACCAAGTTCTTGTTGCATCGCAAAAAATTGTTTTCGAAAAAGTTTCCTCCTTTATATTGAACAAGGTTGCAACTGTTAGTAGATTCACTTAACTTGGCATGCAAGGCTACAAACGCTGGATTAGATATCACAGAGTACCATTGTTTGCTTGCACATTTAAAGCGTGTCAAAATTTTCACTGATAATTTTAAAAGGGTTTCAACCATGGACTTTGCTGGTAAGGATTTTGACATTGTGGCTTATGTTTGTTCTTGCTTTTCTTTAGAGGGGAATTATGTTTGGGGTAAAATTTAAGCGATGCATTAGTATATATAGAGAGGTAATTATTAATTATAAGAAGAACAGTTCAGCAAAGGTGCCATCTCATGAATGAATGATTCCTTATACGCTACTGCTGCAGTTTTTTTTTATGCTGCTTGTAGCTTGTGTTCCCCCAAATTACCCATCTTTCATGTTCTCTCTGTGACTATTTGGTGACTGAGACAATTTGTAAATACTACAGCTATTACTGATTTTTTACTAAATAAACTTTTACAACTAGCTGTATGATTTTTTTTAAGTTCTTTGTCGATTTGCATTTATGTTATTTAGCAGCTGCATAGGTGCTCGTGTAACTGTCAGATTTGTTGACTCTTGCTTTGAAGTTTAAATTATTTGCAGAACAAACGCTAATGCCATGACGTTAAGTTAGTAACATGAGATGTAAGCAATAAGCTGAAAATTTGGAAAAACAAAGCCAATTGCTTTGGGAATAATTTGCATTACTGAACAATAAGAGAAGAAAATTTCCTTGCTTCAGTTATAAGTGGCACAAACATAATGTACAAATGTCTCCCCAAAAAAAAAAAAAATTGCAGATATCTCTATCATATCTACTAATTTTGGTACTTTATGGAGAAACTAGGCTCTCTGTGTAGATGACAGCATTAGCAACCCAATTACTGCTTTCACATTGTACAACTTCCTGAGTTTTATGATCATACAAGACAAGCTCCCCATCATCATTTCTCAACATTACTTCATCATTTGCTCCAAAACCTAAGTACTGCCATGCAAATTGTGCTCTTAAATCAACTGTGAACAGATTAATCCAATGCTCGACTTCTATATTCTCCTTCATCACATACACACTACAAATACCAAGTCCGGCGGTATTATCTTCGGTATGACAAGAAACAAACAAAGCAATAGATTTTTCGAGTATCCCAATTGATCTTTCTCTATGTATATGATCAGTATTGTACAAACAGTCGGGCAGCTTTCTGTATCTGAACGTTTCATCACCAAAATCAAATGACACGATAATGTCTTTATTAGTACCATCACTCTCTTTTCTTATGGCCATCCAATGTACAGCTCCATTTAAGTGCACAGTCGAATTCGAACTCAGGCATGGAATGCATGGAACATTAGGCTGAATCCTTCTCCAACAATTGTTTTTCAGTGAATAAACTTGAATGTCACTGAACTCACGGCGAAATTGTTCGGAAGCAACTTCTCTAGCGTGGACAATAAGTAAAATCTTGAAGTCACTAGTTCTATGATCATAGCCAAATCCTGTAATGGCAAAAGTAGCAAACGAACCTTTCATTTCTTTCTCCCAAATAAAACTAGCGGTGGCAGAGGATCTATATTGTTCTTTTTCCCAGTCAAAACTCTTGTGACTTGGAATTTTCTTGTATTTTCTCGTGGAGGGGTTCCAAACAAACATGGGAAAGTGACAACTGTGAAAAGTATTAAGCAGCAAACAAACCAACCCACTGCAAGAACTAACAATTTGCGTCGAATTGATGGGGAATTTAACTTCATCAAACTGAACCAAGTTGCTGTTGCATAGCGAAAAATTGTTTTCGGAATAGTTTCCTTCTTTATACTGAACAAGGTAGCATTTGTTAGTTGATTCACTTAACTTGGCATGCAAGGCAACAAACGTAGGATTCGATATCACGGAGTGCCATTGTTTGCTTACACATTTAAAGCGTGTTAAAGTTTTGACTGGTAATTTTAAAAGGGTTTCAAGCATGAACTTTGCTGGTAAAGATTTTGACATTGTGGCTTATGCTTGCTCTTGCTGTTCTTTGGAGGGAGATTATGTTTGGGATAAAACTCAAGCGATGAATTAGTATATATACTTATATAGAGAGGGCAATTATTAATTATAACGTGTGGAGAAAGGAAACGTCGGTGTCCTTATACGATCGGGAAACCTAAATTCGAATCGAGTCCAAGTTCCGTAAACGTTAAGGTGTCTTGTTTATTATACAAGGATTTTATTTTGATCTCCTTGTCAACAAACATGATCTTATCCTTCCTTACAAAGAATTCAAATTTATTTAATAATAAATACAATTTATTTGTTAATTAATCAGTGACTCTTTCCTTTCTTATAGGGCCAAAGATTTATCTTCAATTCTCAGTAGAAATTGCATAGAAGAAGAAAGTACCTTAGTTGAATAATCCCCCATTATTTTATGTGGTAGTGGATTTTGTATTTACTAGGGGAAGTGGGCGAGTGAGAGACGGCTAAAAGACCGCCCATCATCAGCAAAGCCGAAGTAAATACAATTTTTAAAATCAATTAAAGCAAGATATTTGTACACATAGAGGTATTAGTTAGTATTAATTAAAATGATAACTGGGATTATTTTCTTAAAGAGTAGTCTCGATTAAATGATGGCTTCGGGCATCTCAGAGTTTTTGTTGTTGGGTTGAATATCAAACTCTACCACGATATAAATTATCACTGACTTGGTTAACGAAATTTAAGGAGACAATAATATTGTTTGTAATGTACTAATCTAATTCAAATACCTTTTTGTGATAGAAAAGAAGTTGTTTCCTTGGCATGCAAGACAGAGATAAATATAAAATCAGTAGTATATGTTTGTGTGGCGTGAGTTGGAATTTGGAAATGCTACGTTTTTCGTTTTCATATCCAAAAACATCCTAAAATTGTTTTTTTTTTCTTCCAATTTATTATCTCATGAGACTTACAATCAGTTTGAATATTTGTTATAATAATTTTACAGATATAAAGATTGACATTAATTACTTAAGATTAACTAATGGAAAAGAAAATAGTTGAATCAAAATAATTCTTTTTAAATTTCTATTTCAGTCGTAGGAAAATCAAGAAAATAAAAGAAAGTTTCAAGAACTCGCTTATCTCAAATTCACACTTAAATTGTAAAAAATAAAATAAAATTCAATTCAATACCATTCAATTCAATGTCGAAAAAGTTTAAGGGGACTCTAAAAAATAAGCTAAATTATTAAAAATAAACAATCCCTTAGTTCGACCTATCCACTTCACAGTTTGCCATTGATACTAAAAAATGTACCAATGCAATCTCTTAAACATAACTCAAAACAAACAGAAGAGATTAGTATCAATGCAATCTCTTAAACATAACTCAAAACAAACAAAAGAGATGCAACAAACAGTCAATGATAGGAAAGAAAACATTGACAAAGCTCTCTGGATGTTGAGGAGAAACAGAGGAGTCAAAGGAGCAAGAATTTGTAGAGAATAATGATTTTCAACTATAGTATAATGAAGGCTTTATGTCGTATGATTGATCCTCCTGGCGGCCATCTATTTGGCAATATTTTTTTTATAATCTTTTAAGGTTTAATAATTTTACACTTCAATCATATTTCAATATATTTTTATCTTAGTTAATGAGTTATTTGCCCACTATATAGAAATTTTTTTTTATTATGTGAAATTATTTATTTAACTATTTCATCATCTAAAGAATAAAGACCCGTTTGCGGATTCTAGGGGAATAGGTTGGTTAAAAGACTTATTATTAGAGAGTCGCTTTACGTTATTTAGTACTGAGAGTAATTATATAGCCATAAACTCTTATACAAACAGACGTGCAAAAATAAAATTAGTTAAATTAAATATTTTAGCCCACATGATTTATTTTTATTATTTTATATTTTTATTCAACAATGAATTGACACCACATCTAAGTGGTGCCACGTAAGCAAGGCCCCCACAATCGACAGATTTCATGACTCGTCACTCGCACAACTCAGCCACATTTCACCGATATATCCGCCCCAGCCACAGCCGGCTTTGCAACTCAAAGATAAGGCGCGCACGACCCATGCACCGGAGGCCGACGTCGTTTCGTTCATTTTGATTTGACTGAACCAGAGACTGCATGAGAGAGAAAGATTTCGCGAGTAATAGGCGGTGCTTCAAGTGGAACTTGAAGTTGAGTAAGGGTTTGGTTTTGTATAATAATACTAGAAAGAAATGGCCACGGCCTTGGCCATTAGTCAACCGGTGTCGTTTAATTTGTTCAACGTTTCCGCCGGGAAAGCTTCTGCTCTATCACAACAACCGCCGTCTCGAATTCGTTATCGCCTCTCTTCTCGCCGATGGTTGAACCTCGACTCCACCTCCGCTTCTCATCGGTACTTCTTTTATTTGGTTATTTATTTATTTTTAAAATGATATTTGTGGTCTTGTTTGGTTGCTGATAAAATGTGAAGAATTGGAAGGGAGAAACTGGAAATTCATGTACTTTTGTATTGCGTTTGCTTCATTGCAGCAAAACGAAGCATTAGTTTTCTTGATACTATGAATTTGCTGAAGTTTGAGCTAAAAAGATTTCATTTTTTCTTTTAAGACTCCTTATAATCTCACAATTGTTTGCTTACAGCAATTTCGTTGCTGTTGGAAGTGTATAGAATAATAAGCAGCTGAAAATGCAATTTGGTTTAGCGTTTTGGCTTGTATGGTAATGGTATCCGAATGTGTACTTTCCGTCTGAAGTTTTGATTTTTCTTTTGACAGTTTTGTTTCGAGGTGTTCAATAACGAATACGGAGGTACAATTGGACCATGTTGCTGCCGACGATGAGGTTCGAGAAGATATGTCAACTAATGAAATGGAGTGTCCAGTCTCCGTTGTTCAGCTCAATTCTGAAATGCTTCAGATCAATTCTGAAATGCTTCAGATGGATTCTTTGACTTTACTGACTGAAGGAACTTTTGTAGATAGTCTTTTGACAACAATACCTGTACGCGTGATTGCTAGTTGGATCCCTTCTCACTTCTACTTATATCTCAATTTCTTTCCACTCTTGAAAGTATTGGTGTTTATTTCTCATGTTATTTTATTACATTCTTTGCTGCCTTAGGTTTTATCTGAGGAGGAGCAGAATGCCCTTGCTGCAACTCCAGCCCACCCAGAGGGTTTGTATGGTGAGAAGCAGTCCCTTTTAGTCTTTATTAAGGCATGTTATTCCCCCTTTTTTTTTTTTAATTGTAAACTGCTCGAGTGGTTGAGATTTTTTCTGTTTCTTGTGCAATTGGAGTTCTGTGCTTTTTAGAATCTTAGATTGTAAAGAAATTTTTATTCTAGTCCAATGAAACAAATTATCTATGGATTTATAAGTGCTATTAAAGCCTCTGGATGTGATATTTTTCAGCTCTCTATGCCTGTTGTCTAGCTGGCAATTTGGTGGAACAGCTTTGGAATTTTGCTTGGCCTTCTGCTATTGCATTGCTTCATCCAAGCCTTCTGCCCGTGGCAGTCATGGGATTCTTTTCCAAGGTTGCGATCTTTTCATTGAAATTATTTGACATTGTAGAATAAGATCATGGGGAAGATGCTTTCTAAAGACTATTTTGTTAAACAGCTTATACTAATTGTTGGAGGTCCGTTAGTTGGTAAGCTTATGGATCATTCTCCCAGAATACCTGCGTATATTTGCTTGAATACTGTCCAGGTACTAGCTTATCAAACATTATTTACCTGGAGACTGATTTGCAGCTGAATCTCTTTTGATTTCTTAACAAAATTTTCTGCTTTTGTAGGCAGCTGCTCAGTTGTTATCTGCAGCTATGATTATTCATGCCCATACTGTTATTCCTACTTCGTCATCCATGCTTCTACATCCTTGGTTTTTTGTTCTAGTTTTAGCTGGGGCTGTTGAGAGGCTAACTGGAGTAGCTTTGGGTGTTGCTGTGGAACGTGATTGGGCTGTGCTGGTAATTGCTTTCTGTCCTTTTCTTGTTCCTTTTTATTTGTTAATAACTATTCTTTCAACTGGGAAGTTGAGTGTGTCCTAAGTTTGTATTTTCATGTGAACAGTTGGCAGGGATTAACAGGCCTATTGCACTTGCAAAAGCAAATGCTGTTCTTAATCGTATTGATCTGCTCTGCGAGGTGTGTTTGAATTTTGTAATTCTCTATATTTTTAATACATTTTTGAATTTTGTAATTCTCTATATTTTTAATACATTCTTGTAGTTTTTTTTTTTAAAAAAAAACAGTCATGGGTAAGGTTTGCCATGTTACTTGCAATGAAGAGTACTTGTATTCTTGCAAAGAATTGAGAGCTGCACAGTAATAGACTTAAGATTGTTTATAATGCAGATAGCTGGAGCTTCACTATTTGGTATACTTCTCTCTAAGTATGAACCAGTGACTTGCTTGAAGTTTGCTGCCGGTTTGATAATGTGGTCCTTGCCTGTGATGGTAATTTCTATTCTTCTTTACTCTGTCTTTCTTGTTCAGGAAATAAGGTGCTGTTTCAGTTTTACTAACATGGTTTCTCAGATTATTCTCACATGGTTTACCAACAAAATTTCATCTGGAGTTCTTGACCGGGCTAAATGTTCACAAAGCTGTTGTAGAACATCCAATGAAGGGCCTGCGCCTGATGCGGACAATATAGGTAAAGCTTTTTGATGCAAACATTCAAAGAACATTTAAGGGCCTGTGCCATACTATATCTAACAGTTGCCATCTTCTGGATCACCAGTGGATGTTGGTATTGAAGCTATCAAGCTTGGGTGGAAGGAGTACATGCAACAGCCAGTTCTTCCTGCAAGTCTTGCATATGTCCTTCTATGCTTAAATGTTGTTCTCACTCCAGGCAGTTTGATGACAGCATTTTTGACACAGCGAGGTATTTTTCAAAGTCAACCTCCAAATTCTAGAGCTTCCTTATACAATTTCAAGTGCAAACAAGTGACAAATTCCCATTGATGCATGCATCTGCAGCAAGCCACAAGTTTCATTAGTTGTAGCTAATTTTCTGGAGAACCATGATTGTTAACAATCAGACCCTGGTTTTGTGGAGGTGTCCATCACTTATTTGATGTAAAACTTTGCCGGCCTACATTTATCATGAAGTATCACACATATAAAAGCAGCTGACCTTGGTCAGCATTCATAGGATATTCACTGTCTTTTGCCGACCTTGTTCTCGTGTTTTAAAAACATTAATCTGCCTTAAGTGTGACTTTTCATGCAGATAATTTTGATTGAAAATCATATTCTCCATTAGATTTGTTTAGTTTTCTAAGGCCTTCTCTGTGAAGTTGAAGGGTCCTTGTTTGCTTGAATATGTTATATGAATAACCAAGTGCAAGAGGAGGGTATTGGCTGGCATACTTGTGACTGCCTTTATTATTTTGTTCTTCTTCTTCCGATCAGTGGAGATCTTTGTAATTCTGTTCAAACCTTGCCATACAACAGCTTTCTTCTGTCTTTTCTCAGAAATTTCATTTTGACATGGAGGTATTATGTGGCATTTTTTTAACAGGTTTGAATCCATCTATCATTGGGGGATTCAGTGGGCTATGTGCTTCTATGGGCGTTGCAGCAACATTTTTATCAGCATACCTTGTTCGTCGCCTAGGCATTTTGAAGGTTGCCTCTTATATTTGTCTTTCTCCTTACCAGATTACTAGAATTTCTGGTTCGGGATGTAATTCTTACAGATACGTTTTTCTTCATATTACCAGGCTGGAGCAGCTGGATTGATATTCCAGGCTTCACTTCTTGCCATGGCAGTTGCTGTGTACTGGAGTGGATCTTTATCCCAGCAGAACCCTCTTCTTTTCTTCTTGTGCTTGATTGTGAGTATGCCCTTTTATCTTCTTAGTTATAGATGACAATTGTTGACAGGACTGAAGAAGATTTTCATTTTCAATATTCTCTGAGCCTCTCAGTAGTTTGTGTCGTGTACTTTGTTGGTTCGTTTTTTTTTTTTCAAAAAAATACATACAAGACCTGCTTTTGCATGCAGGTATTATCAAGGTTGGGACATATGTCATATGATATTGTGGGAGCACAAATTCTTCAAACTGGTATCCCATCATCCAAAGCAAATCTCATTGGGACAACAGAGATTTCAGTCGCAAGTTTAGTGGAGTCTGTAATGCTAGGAGTTGCGATAATTGCAAATGATGTTTCACACTTTGGATTTCTAGCAACCCTGTCACTTCTATCAGTAGTTGGAGCTGCATGGATGTTCTGCCATTGGCTGTTGAATCCAACAGATGAACAAAGAAGTCTTTTCTCTTTTGACCCTCAGTCTTAAATCTTAATGTAAGAACCTGTTTCATTTCCCTTTCCGTCAATTATATTTCAGCTGATTAGTAGTTTTTGCACCTCACTTGCATAAAATAGGCTGATAACATTTGTTGCATTTTGCATGAGAACTTCATAGTGCGGGGAATTAGTTTTTCTGGTGATATATATATTTATCTTCTTTGACGTATTTTCCTCTATTTTTACAGTGATCAGTTTCTGCCACACAACAATCATTCAATGTAATTAGGGTCGGAACATTTTCATGGTATACCTCTACACCTTCCACATCTACGCCGGTAAATCTTTTATGAAGCTTTAGGTACATCTTCTCCACACAATAGATGATTGTATGGCTTTGTCATATAGTCTGTAACACGCCCTCTTATAAATGCAAATTAGATGACGTGTTTGAAGCAGGTTTAATTTACCCCATCGTTCCTGCATGTACAAACATTGACTAATTCAATCATATTATATTTTTTTTCGCCACCAACCAGTTTCTTCTTCTGAATATCTTCTTCACTTGTGTAAATAAATGGTCCATTTTACCCCCACACATTTTTTCTTACACTTTCTAAGTCGTGTTAAAACTTTCCAAGTTGGAAGTATGAGTTGATGAGTTCAGCTGTTCGTAAACGTCTCATAAAGAAGTCTGTGGCTGGTATTAAAAACCTATCATCGTTTTGTTACATCACAGTTGCTGTAAGGAGATTTCAAATTTCAGTCCGCCACAAGACTCAGAAGAATTAATTCTACTATCAATCACGATGGGGACGCTTTGGCAAAGAATTAAAGATTAGAAAAATGATGTAGGAGCATGTTAGAAAAAGAACAAGCTTGAGTTGATTTGAGCTGAGCTGACTTGATTCGTGATGCTGATGTTGAATAGTCGAAAACAGTGCCATTGGTAGTTACATGTGCAGTAGCGTATTGCGGGGTATTGGATTCTGCAACAAACAAGAAGTCCCAGTCTTAACTGCACGTACCCGTCACGCTGCCTGGACCTAATCACACTTATTACAGCCCTCAAAATCAACCCCTGCCCCTGCATTAAACAAATCAGAACTCACAACAGTAAAAGCAATAAAGATTCCCCCATCCGATACGGGCTAGCCAAAGAGAATTTGACGCTTCTTGATTACATTATCATAAAATAAAAGCCACTGACGACTGCGTGTGTTATTCCTCCCTTTTAAAAGTTTTATATAAATATAATCTCAAAAAAAAAAAAAAGTTTTATATAATAAAACAAACGTCTTTTCTTTTCTCTTCATTTCATTTCTTTTCAAGTTACAAAGTCCGTCACGTGAATCAACAAGGGGGCACACACAGTCGTAGTACTTGCAGCCACAGCCACAGCCACAGCCCACTACCGCCATTTGCCTAAGTAGCTCCCGTGTTTGTCGCGTATACTCTACGCCTATCTCTATAATGAGTGACTGATCTTCGATGTGATACCTCTGTTTTTGAGTCACAGCGACAACTTAATTACTTTTGAGAGAATCAAATGCTTTTCTTTTGAGCAAGACGAGAGCTAGATAGAGGCATCAATTTTGAATGGCATTAATCATCATCTAATGTAATGGGTTTCTTTTTTCCTTTATCAAAAAGAGAGTAGTAATAGTATAGAGATGGCCTCTCACATTGGAGGTGTGTGTGCGCGCGCGGGCGCGTTGGTAGTAATTAAATTACTCGTGAGATATGAGAATGAAAAAATGTGAGAGAGCGTGAGATCATGCTTTGTTTGTCTTCGAGCTTTACATTAAACACATTTACATTTCCCAAAACTCAAAAAAAGAATTTTCCCCAAAACAACACAAAGCCCCACACTCTTTCCAATGACCCCTGAGAAGACACATTTCTAGATCAACATCAATAACCCACCTTGAAAATTGAGTCGCCGAGAGAGAAAAGCAAAAAAGAGAGAAAGAAAAGAGATACAGCTTCACCATCCATCAATCCCAATATCATGCTAACAAAGAAAATCATAAGTAAGAAAGAAAGAAAGAAAGAAACCACCATGTGAATTTTTTGAATTGCAGTTCTGTCAAACAAACAAGACTCCCCAAAACAAACAACCTTCCCCATCATTTACAACAATTCAATGCCCCCACATATACACTCATCCATCATTTTCATTTAGACATTAGTGTGAAAAAGTAAATAATATCGCTTTTAAAAAAAAAAATTCTGTGCCTCAACACTTTCCTGTCCATGATTTTAACATCACTTCTTAATAGTCATGTGCCCTTCAAGCCTATCCGCCCAGTCGTGCTGTACATGTAAGCTTCTTGTAATAAAAAAGTTTTTTTTACTATATAAAATTTTTTTTTTAATGAACAAGATGATCAATACGGGAAAAAAAAAATTAATGTTGTTTTCACCCACAAGTTTTTGTAACTGTTGATGTTAGTTGCCACAGTGACCGTGACTCGAAAGCGCCCATCTTTTCATGTCTATTGACACTGATGGTTGATATATCACTTGCCTTGTTCATGACCTCTTTTGATTTTTGACTCTCTATTTCTATTTCCCTCTCCTTCTCTGTTGCTTCAGAATTTGTCAAGCACTAACCAAAGTCTAGAAACTCAAAGAGGGAGAGAGGGAGAGATTGAAAAAAAATAATAATAACAATGAGTTCTCTGGGTGGTGAAAATGCAAAGAGAGCAGCAATGTGGCTGTATCCAAAGGTTTTAGGATTTAATCCTCCTGAGAGATGGGGACACTCAGCTTGTTATTCTCATGGGGCTGTTTATATCTTTGGGGTATGCATGATTTCCAAAACTATCAACTTTTGAATTATATGTTTCATAATTTAGTTGTTGCTTTCTTGATGTTGTATGCTTATTTATTTATTTATTGTTCATTTATTATTCTTTGGTTATTTTTGGTTAAGGACACACAAACTTTCTTAGTTAGTTCTAGTATTTTTCCATTTTTTTTATTCTTCTTCTTCTGCTTCTTGTCTGGAGTTTGTTCTTGTTTAGTTTCTTTAATTAGTGTCACAGTTGTTTGGAAGGGCGGAAAGTGCTACTAAGCTTTCTTGATATAGAAATGTTTTTCTGTCCCTGTTTTCATTATTATCCTTGCAATGTTTTAATGTGTTATACAAGTAATATGAGACCATAAGAAAAATTTTAAAATATTGATGTCAGTGAAAAAGCTTTTCTATTTTCTTTCTGATGTTCATGGTTTTTGGATCTTCATCTTCTATATTTTAGAGAAAATAAAAGTTGCAAATTGCACTGTCTGGCCGTAGAAACGTTATTAAGGAAAAGAATAATAGTTAACTTTCCATAACGTTATGTTCTACATGTACTGTAAAATCTTTTTATTGGTGTGAAAGAAAATAAAAAATGCTATAAATTAGTTTGCCGATGAATGTGAACGTGTTGTGAAATTCTGTTTGAATATTCTAATTGATCAATTTCCTCATTCTGTTTTTTCAGGGATGTTGTGGGGGTTTGCATTTTGGTGATGTTCTGATGCTAAATCTTGATACAATGGTTTGGAGCACTCTTGCAACCACAGGCCAGGGGCCTGGCCCAAGGGATAGTCACAGTGCCATCCTTTGGGGGCACAAGATGATTGTATTTGGGGGTACAAATGGCTATAAGAAGGTTAATGATCTTCATGTATTGGATCTTGAGTCGAAAGAGTGGATGCGTCCTGAATGCAGAGGTGCTCCACCTTCTCCTCGTGAAAGTCACACTGCCACGCTTGTTGGTGATGATAAAATGGTGATATTTGGAGGTAGTGGAGAGGGTGAAGCAAATTACTTGAATGATTTACATGTTCTAGACCTCAAGACTATGAGATGGGCCTCTCCTGCTGTGAAGGGTGATATTCCTGTCCCTAGAGACAGTCACAGCTCGAATGTAATTGCTAACAGGCTTTTTGTGTATGGTGGGGATTGTGGCGATCGGTACCATGGAGATATCGACATGCTTGATATGAACTCATTAACTTGGTCGAGGGTATGTAATTTCAGAATAATTTACAGAATAATTTCAGCTTGAAAGTTACAGAATAATTTCACTAAATGGAGTAGAATGCTCACTGGTTTTCCTTCTTTTTCTTTTTTCAAGCAGTTGGCAATTATAGGATCTTCGCCAGGTGTTAGGGCAGGTCATGCTGCCATAAATATAGGGACAAAGGTAAGTCATAAAACCAAAGTGGTTTGATATCATCCTCTGATTGGCATCTTAGTTTGTGACTTTCTATGTCGCAGCACAGTCAAATGTTTACGCAAACAGCTTCTCATTGTTTACAGGTTTATATCATTGGAGGGGTTGGAGACAAACATTACTACAATGACATTTGGATCCTTAATGTGTCTACTTGCTCATGGAGTCAGCTTGATACTTGTGGCCAACAACCTCAAGGGCGATTTTCTCATGCTGCTGTTGTTACTGGCTCAGATATAGTCATCTATGGAGGGTAAGATTATCAGGAAATTAGGAATCTCATATGCATAGCCTTTGTCCTTTGTATTCACTTCTAAATTTGTTCTTTATTTGTTTCTGCAGATGCGGGGAGGATGAGCGTCCTCTCAACGAGTTATTGGTCTTGCAGCTTGGAGCAGAGCATCCCAACTATCGTTACAACATTTCCATGTGCAAAATATTTGGAAATCATTGGAACCAAGCAAAGAGAAGATTTCCTGGAGGAGTAGAAAATAACTCGGTAATGAATTCATGCTATATGTGAACAAATATGACTTGATGTAGATATTATTGCCTTTCAATACATGGCAGCTTATCGTGTTTGCCATTCAGAAAACTATATTCCCTGGAAATAATGAAGTGAAAAAGGGAGCTCATGAAACAGAATTAGAAGCCAAGCAAACTTTTCCTCTCAGTTCAGGTTGGCTTTGTACAGTTAAATGCTTGCTTACATTTACAAAGAGATAAGTTTCTTCCTTCTTTTTGTTTTGGCGACTTGAATGTTTCATTAATCTTGTAGATACTTTGCAATCAAAGAAGAGAAGAGCTTTCAATTCAACTACTGTATGGGAAGTTGAATTGGAACAAGAAGAACATTCACTTTCGCTGTCACAGCATTCATCGCCATCGCAATCTGATCATGAGCAAACCCCAGTTCCAAAAGTATCAGAATCCCTTGCAGGCTCCCAAGGTTTTTACTTGTTTAATAAGCAGGTGAATCAAATTCCGAAATGTTTCCAGCCCCGCAATGTTGCAAGTAACCAGAGAGAATTCGGGAATTTGATCCAAAGAACTCCACAAGACCATCAGTTTTCAAGAGAACATCAAAACCATAAAAAACCAGAACAATGTCCTCATTCTGTTCATACAGGCGGGCCAGCCACACAACATCCAGCAGATCTGCAATCAATGGAGGCAGGGCCTATTCAGAATCTGGTAAATTGCTGATGTATTTGATGTCTATGGAAGCTATAAGTCATTACATTTGCAATGTTTTTTTTTGTGTTTTCTTGTTTATTTCCAGTTTTTGCACTCATTCATGGTTTCCATTTTGGGTTTTTGTCCTTAGATCGGTGCTGACGTCCAAGGCAAAGTTGATGGAGCTTTTGATTCAGGTTTCCTGATGACAGCGACTATTAATGGGAGGATTTTCAGAGGGGTCTTGTTTCCACCTGTAAGTTCTTTTGTTAATGTTGACTTATTAATTAAATTGTATGTTCAATCATTTTTACTTTGCTTAATGGACTTATTGAACCAGGGACCTGGAATTGTCTCAAGAGGGTCACCATTTACTCAAGCTCCATCTCCACCAAGCCACATGGCTCTTGCTCAATCATTTCCAAACTCAAATCACAT
This sequence comes from Citrus sinensis, assembly GCF_022201045.2. Lineage (NCBI taxonomy): Eukaryota > Viridiplantae > Streptophyta > Magnoliopsida > Sapindales > Rutaceae > Citrus > Citrus sinensis. The sequence continues at coordinate 29,746,623 of NC_068560.1, forward strand.
CGAACGCTTCAAGCCTTCTCAGCAGCCAGTTGGGTTCTCCACACCCAAGTCTGTTCGGAACCACCAGCAAACTCAAGTGAGTAGACAATTTCCCATCTGTAGATCAACTTCCCCTTTGGCGGAACAGCCTAAACAGAGAAGTGATCTTCAAGGAGTGGTTCTAACTCTGGGAGGACCTAGAACCGGAGGATCATAGAGACAAAAAAGAAATTTTCTTCTGATCAGAATTTTTTTTTTCTCCTCCCCTGTAAATCCTAGTTAATTTGCATCAAGTGCCCTTATGCCAGCTTTTCCAAGATGTTTACCGTCATTTAGCCTCAAGAATTAAGCTCAGCTTGTGTTCATCTGATTTCAAGAGCTCCTCTGTTACTTCCTCGTGTTAACGTACCAAGTCTCTATAATTTTTATTTGTTCTAACAAAGTAAAATATTTACAATATCATTCGCTAAATTTCATGGCAGAATCTGAAGATAAGTTGGGTGGGACAGCAGACAACCGAGCAGTGAGACAACTAACCAAACCTTTCTGTTTTGATGGGATTGGCCATTTCCATCATTTGTTCCCACCATAAAAAAAATTGTCTGTCCACGACGCCATACTGTTGCTCTAAATTTAGTGAAACAATAGATGAATACAGTAATGCGAATGATTTAGAGGATGATGTTGTGAGCATTTGCTTCAAGGAATGTTATCACATTATCACTTATACTAGCATGCTCTTTAGGAGGGCAAACAAATACTGCCGCAACTGTACTAGGGTTCTAATTGTTGGGGGTATCGCGCTTCATAGCCCGAAATCTTGTTAGATGGACCCATGTATCAGAGGAGATAATAATTTTGCACAGAAGGTCATGCTAAGTTAATGAGGTACAGTCATGTCAAATTAGAAGCTGATTCCATTAATGGACCCATTGTGTCATTTATATTCACACTACCATGACTTATCGTAAATTATTGCAAAATGTAACTTAACAAGTGTCTTGCACAAAATTGTATTAGATGTACTCACGTACAGTGGTATTGCTACGGAGGTACAGTCGGTAAAAAGAAGGCTAACGACAGAGCGCACGGCATCCGGACAGAAAGCACCCGCGTATTTCACGCGATACTGTCGGGAGAGGGTGAAAAAAAAAGAAAGTGCTGGTAAAATATCCACCGTCTGATATGTCTGCCACGTCTGAGAGAAGATGATGATTATGATGATTATGATGATCGTGATGATGAACAGATGATGGGAAAGAAAGGTAAAATCAATCAATCGATTCGGCTGGTGACTTGTTTGTCACTTGTCAATCTCATAATTTCGGACGAGACATCTCTCCTGACTTTAGTTTTGCATCAGCTGCAGTCCCTTGGTACTCCAATTACCTTTCTCCACGTGCCAGTACTTTTTTAATTCCCAACTCTTACTCCAGTAGAAAAATAAATTTACTGCTTCAAAAATCATTTATCTACAGTTCACTTGTGTAGTTGTTTCTTGTGCGTATGTTCATGCTTCACAGTTCACACGTGTGTGTGTTTTAGAGCAAATCTTAGAAATCTACCAAGCAGTAACTCACATATATTGGGAAGATGTTTATTTTATAAGAGAAATTCTCAAACTCAGCCCCTCGTATTCGTATACGAGCGTGCGAGTTCAGTACCATGTGAGTAAGGCCACATTAATGTTTAATTATAAGTTAGCTGGCTAGTCTCAAATCTGCGTTTTTAATATGGTTCGTTAAGTAAATATATACATAGAATGGTTTCTTTCTGGGGCATCATTGACATAATTTTACAATTTGACCAAAAAAAAAAAGAGAAATCTTAGACAAAAGAAATAAGTTCAATTCAGGATATTGAAAATACAAGCACCATGGCTATTGAGGCTGCTTGCTAATCCAACCATCTTGGTTGATGAAGTATGATGTTGAATATTTATACAACAGCTTGGGATCAATCTTCTTCTCCCAGGAAACGCGATTAGATGTATCAGATCCTGGACCTTTGCAGTTGACCTCCGCGTACATGAAATTGCCTCTGCATTTTGTCAGAGAATGATAAGGGTTAAATCAATATACATATATATCCCAATCTAAAATTTAGAAAAGTTTTAAAATCGTGTAGTTTTAACATTTAATTTTATAATGTTACAAAACCCCACGATTTTAAATCTTTCTCGAACTTTAAAATTCAAGACTAGAAAATTATTATTATTATTATTCTTAATATTTTAAATGCATACATACTTTTAAATCATTCTAAATAAATTATAAAACCGTGTAGTTTAAGAGAATTAAAATCTTGACACTATTAAACCCTATGACTTAAAATGTATTTGTATTAAAATATATATATATGAGAGCAACTCGCACTGGAGACGAACTATATATACACGCACACATGCAGAAAATTCCTGGCATTGGTGTGAAGTGAACTTATCAACTTACTCTTGTCCTTGCAAATTCCAGGCATTCCATCCTGGAGGAGTTACAACGGAAGATAGCCATGCGTTGTAAAATATTACTCTAGAATAAGGACCATAGGCTCTTCCAAGATAAGCCTGGCCCGTGCCTGTAACTTCACCGCCTCTAAAAACAAAGCCACCGGGATCATTTGCCGATCCTCGGCTTTGAGCTGTGATATAACCAGAACCTCTTCCGCCAATTAACAATCCAGCCGTCGAATTCACTGAGCAGTCCTGCAGGCGAAAACAGTGAACACATTGGTGAAAATGATTCTATTTAGGCTAAAGCTTTTTTACTTTATTGGGTGAAAATGGTACCTCATAAACAGATTGGCCATTGCCAAAAATGAAGTCAATAGCTCCCTCAATGTAGCAGCTTTTGAAAAAATGTCGGCCTTGGACATCCCATAATGTATCTTGCACCCCAAGAAAACGACAGTCATAAAATGCAGACTTGTCGCCGTAAATTCTTGCCGCGAGAGCTTGTGTTATGTCATTCCCTGCTTGTAACGTGCCCAAATCTCTGCCTCTTCTATCCAATTCTGCCAGTATCTCTACGGCCAGATTATATGAATTCTGGAGCATAACAGAAAATTAACTATCTCAGACAGACTCTTTGTAATCTTCATTTAAATGGACTTGTTCGTATAAAAAAAAAAAAAAAAGAATTCAATATCAAAACAAAGAAGAATGTTAAAACATTACGTGATGAAGCAAGCAAAGTTTTTGACAATGGCATTGAACCCTTTACCTCAAAAGTGATACCCTTTGCAACCACATTGTCAGCAAATGAAGAGAAAGTAGCACTTGTATCTGTACTTTGATGGTCATCATATGTAATTTTTGTGACACCGCTGCCTTCCCCTTCAAGCAAAATACATGGCTTGTTCCGCTGAATTTTTATCTTCTCCCTGCACATGAAAATCTAAAATCAGTGAGAATATATACATACGGGAACTGAATTTCTAGTATAGCTTTACATACTTGTAGGTGCCAGCTTTGATGTGAATTTTGATCCATTGACTATTCTCAGCTGGAATGGAATCAATGGCACTTTGAACAGTTCTGTATTGACTACTTGACTGATCAACAGTGACAGTATATGCGACATTTGACCCTTTGCAATCTTGATCAGCTCTAGCAGCCCCAAAAGAAATGGTTGAAATCAATGTGAAAACGAACAAAGATTTTAAAACAGGCCGCATTCCTTTTGGTGATATAATATCAACAAATTGACAAAGAAGCTTCTTGCACAGCAAAGAGAATGATCAGCCCTAGAAGCTTATATGGTATGTGAAAATTGTCGATGAGCAAGATGGGTATATAATATTTTCGTTAATGTTATTGCCTTCATCAAAATATATGAGTTGCCATATACATTAGATATTGAGAAGGTTTTGAGTGCATATAACCTAAAATAAATGGAGGCAAAGCAATTAATACATGCAATTAAAGAAATTACAGATTATAGAGACTTTTAAAATCTATTTTCATTTTCTTTGGAAACAAGCACAACATACAAACAAGAAAGTAATGAATACAATCATTCACGGTAACAATTGTTTCCAAAATATGTGGCACCGAATGAGAAAAAAAAATCCTATTTTACTTTTTTAGGACAAAGAAATTTTGTTTCTGATTCTTTTTAATTAGGAATAAGATCTCTTCTGTCAATGTAATACTATGTGCGGGTGAAAAAATTAATGTAATTACTAGAGAAAGATTAATGGGGCTCAGGTTCTTTCTCCATCCACCCACCTTCATTAATTAATTAATATATTATTGGATATCTGTACAAAAAGACCAAAAATAACGAAAATAATTTATTTTATACTTAACTCCTATATTACATAGTAGAAAATTATCTTTGCCATGTATGTAGTGTAAAAAATATATTTATACATAGACCATCATAATCTGTATAGATTAAGTCATGTTTGAAAATAATGTTGAAACTCTATATAAGGCGTATCTCATAAGTTTTGACAGATAATTTTTGATAAATTTTTTAAAAATTAATTATTTTATAATTTTTTTATAATTTTGACGGTTGCTAGAAGGTTGCTTTTTTTTTAAGTAGCTAATTAAAGTCACCATATCTTTTTTAAGTTTCTATTATAACCATAATATCTTAGCAAAAAGATAGCTATGTCTTATTTCCTATAAATCTTAATATGTAAATAAATAGTAATTGAAATTTATTTCTATTTTGATAATTATACAATAAACCGCTTTCATAATAAAAATTATCAAACGCATATACTCTATTTTTTAAACTCACAGCAACCACAATAATATAGTTTATCAAACACCTAACAACTCTTTCAGTTGATAGCTTATTTGATCTGCACAACAAAAGCAACTTATTTCATCAGCCACTGAAATCTCAAACTGACCCTTAGAAATGAAGAGAAATGTACGCACATGGAGGGACTAATTTGACACAATTGTAAAACCTCAATAACAATTCGTTATTTATAAAACACATAGGGAACGTTTTGATAATAACCCTTTTATAACTCCAGAGCATAAGAAACGACAAAGCGTAAGGCAATCTTTGGAGAAAACATGTAAAAATATTTGAATATTGTGTGGCAATGGCCTTATTTTAATTATATTTTATCATGTAACGTTTATCTAATCGCTGGCTTACTTCTATGTTTGGATAACGAAGCAGAAAGATGAGCACAAAATTGACCACCACAGATCTTCCTCATCATCTAAAACCTGAAGAAATTTCAGCAACAAACATACCCACCTCCGAATTTTCCCAGAAAACAATTTTAGACATCTTGAACACAAAATGCCACACTTCTTGGCAACATCTAAAGCAGGCTCATGCTGTGATATTAAAGAGTGGACACTTTCAAGACCATTATGTGTCTGGCACTTTGGTCAAGTGCTATGCAAATTCTCGCTTCAGCAACTTGGAATTGACCTTGAAGGTCTTTAATAGTGTGCATAAACCAAATGTTTGTTGGAGAATTATGAGAATATGGAGGCAAAGAACAATGAAATTTCTTAGGATTTGAGACGTGTTTACACACTTTCCTTTAAGGTTTTATTTGCCCTCACCAATCTTGGTTTGCTATAGAGTTTTAATGGCAAATTACCCCCAAGATATATCAAATCCTGAATACAATCTTTAGCAAATAAGATTGTATTTCCAGAACAAGCATGAAATCTTCAAAATCTGATTTCTAATCTTATTGTATGTCTTTCTTTTTATGAATAAGATGTTTATTTGAAAGAATACAACCATTAGAAATGGTACTTCTTCGAAAAAACTCTTTTGGTTTGAGAAAGCATCGATTTACAATTGAAATCTTTTCAATCTTGCTAACCGTTTTCCAATTGACAACTTTCTGGAAATAAACGGTTAGCCGTTTTCTCAATAAACGGTGAGCCGTTTATTCTAGGACATAAAACATGCTCTCTGGACTTAAACGGTAAGTCGTTTTCACCATAAACGGTGAGCCGTTTATTCCAGAACAAAAACATGCTCTCTGAACTTAAACGGTTAGCCGTTTTCTCAATAAACGGCAACCCGTTTTCGTCCAGAATATCAAACCAAACAAACTTGAAAGATGTTACAATCTCTCTTACAATCCCCACTAGATTGTAATATTTTTCAGATTTATTAATGATAAACTTATACATACAAAATGTATCTTTCGATTTTAACCTTTAATTAGTGAGTGTATTTCAAAGCATTTACAAGACAATAGTGTGCTAAGCATTAAACTTTGTCTCTTAAGTAAATACCGGAGATACATCACATATAAGCTATCCCAGATTTCAAAGTTGTGTTCCAATAGTTAGCACTATTCCGGCCTTGTGCTCTATCTTGGATTCATGAACATTTACAAGATTAAACCATGACCTTGTTAGAAACGGCACCATTTCTTATGTTCACTTAGGTGAAGTTTCAAATCATGTCTTTAGCTACTAAAAGACTTGAACTTCATTAAGAGTAAATACTCAACCTCAACCTCGTAGCTATTTGCACCGAATGTCTCGAATGAGATTATTTATTACTCGGTGTCAAACCAGTCACATAACAACAACTTGTTATTACCCATTTAACTATGGAGTTGCGGTATAACTACTACATAGTTGGGTTACCGTCGTTGGTGACTTTATTATATAAAGGTTTCAATCCCATTCCATAAGATGTATCCTTAACTAAGTCTCTTGAAAGACCTTTTGTTAAAGGATCTGCTAGGTTCTTATTAGTCCTAACATAAACAATATTAATAACACAATCTGCTATTCATTGTTTCACATATTCATGTCTTAAGCTAATATGTCTAGACTTTCCATTATACACTTTATTATAAGCTCTAGACAATGTAGCTTCACTGTCGCAGTACAAAGAAATAGATGGCATCGGTTGTGGCCACAACATTATATCAAACAACAAATTTCTCAGCCATTCTGCTTCTTTGCCTGCAGATGCAAGTGCTATAAACTCACTTTCCATTGTTGAATGAGTTATGCACGTTTGTTTCTTTGAAGCCCAAGAAACCGCTCCTCCAGCAATTGTAAAAATCCAACCAGAAGTGGATTTATTGTCTCTTGTATTGGTTATCCAACTAGCATCTGAATATCCTTCCAGTACTTCAGGATAATCATTATAAAACAAACCCAAATTAACGGTCCTTTTAAGATAACCAAGTATCCTACCAATTGCTTTCCAGTGTTCAACACTAGGGTTACTCGTGAATCTTGACATTTTGCAAACTGCAAATGCTATATCAAGCCTCGTACAATGCATAGCATACATCAAGCTACCAATTGCACTAGCATATTCTAGTTGAGCTACTATTCGGCCTGAATTCTCTAGTAATTTAATACTAGAATCATATGGGGTATTAGCTTCTTTAAATTTCAAATAATTGAATTTAAGAAGCACTTTCTCTATATAATGAGATTGACACAACGAGTAACCCCCACTATGTTTATTCACTTTGATACCTAAGATAGTATCTACTTCACCAAGATCTTTCATCTTAAATTGTGAAGTTAAATACTTCTTTGTATCATCTGCTCCTTGCATATTTGTTCCAAAGATAAGCAAGTCATCAACATACAAGCATATAATCACACCAAAATCATTCGTATATTTAAAATATACACATTTATCAGCATTATTATGCTTAAAACCATGTGATAAAATTACCGAATCAAACTTCTCATGCCATTGTTTTGGTGCTTGCTTTAAGCCATAAAGAGATTTGATTAACTTGCATACCTTTTTCTCATTTCCAGGCAAAACAAATCCCTCAGATTGTTCCATATAGATTTTTTCATCAAGATCACCATTAAGAAAAGCTGTTTTAACATCCATTTGATGCACATATAAATTGTTCAATGAAGCAATTGCAAATAGCACTCTTATAGAAGTTAACCTAGCTACCGGAGCATATGTATCGAAATAGTCAATACCATTTCTTTGCTTAAACCCTTTGGCTACTAATCTAGCCTTAAAAGTTTGCAAAGAACCATTATTATTGTACTTTCTTCTAAATACCCATTTGCTGCTAATTGGTTGAGATCCTGGAGGAAGATCAACCAAGACCCATGTTTGATTCGACATTATCGAATCCATTTCATCATTTACCGCCTCTCTCCAAAAAGAAGCGTCTCTAGAAGACATAGCCTCGCTAAATGTCTTTGGATCTTTTTCAATATTTAACAACAATGGTACTTTGTTAAGTACATTCTTTCTATCCCCTTCAACCAAGAAGAGTAGTGCTTGTGATGAAATAAAATCCGGTGCTAAACTTTTTTCTTTCTTTTCACGTTGACTCCTCCTTAGTTCGAAAGATGTCGTAGACTCTTTCCTTTTATTATTGTTAGTGGAGGTAACAGGAGTATTAACACATGATTGATCAATAATTAATTCTGATTCAATATTAGAATCATGTTGAAATTTATTCTCAATAAATTCAACATCTCTAGATTCCACAATCACATTAGAATTTAAATCTAACAACCTATAAGCCTTGGAATTTTCAGCATATCCTACGAAAACACTTTTTATACCTCTAGCACTCAACTTTGACGACTTAGGGTCATGTATTTTATAAAAGGCTAAACAACCCCAGACCCTTAAATACATCAAGTTTGGTTTTCTTCCTTTCCAAATTTCATAAGAAGATATATGTGTTTTCAAAGATGTAATTCTGTTATGAATATGACATGCAGTGAGTAATGCTTCCCCCCACAAATTATTTGGTAGTTTTGCATTAAGGATCATGGAATTTATCATATCCGTGAAGATCCTATTCTTCCTTTCAGCCAAACCATTTTGTTGAGGAGTAAATGGAGCTGATCTTTGGTGAATAATTCCAACTTCCTCACAATAATTATTAAATTCAATTGAGAAATATTCACCACCTCTATCACTACGAACCATTTTGATTTTCTTATCTTTTTGGTTCTCAACTTCAGCTTTGAAAATTTTAAATTTATCAAAAGCTTCACTTTTTGTTCTAAGTAAATACACATAAGTGTATCTAGAACAATCATCAATAAAAGTGATAAAGTATCTCTTACCTCCTCTTGTTAAAATGCCATTATACTCATAAATATCAGTATGTATCAAATCCAATATTTGAGTATTTCGTTCAGCTTTAGGAAAAGGTTTCTTAGTTATTTTAGCTTGGATGCAGATTTCACACTTATGACCTTTAACATCATTGCAATTAATCAAACCATGCTTAGACATGTATTTCAAAGATCTAAAGTTCAAATATGCTAATCTAGCATGCCAAACATCACAAGACTCAACAATATAAGCTAAGTTGATATTATTATTATTAATGCTGAGTTTGTACATTCCATCACAAGAATACGCTTTCCCAACAAATAATCCATTCTTTGACACAATACAAGTATTACCCTCAAGCACAATCTTAAGCCCATGCTTACACATACAACTAGCAGAAATAAGATTCTTCCTAACGGAAGGTACATGAAAGACATTATACAATGTGACTTTTTTTCCAGAAGTGAAGTTGATCTCAACTACTCCTTTCCTTGCTACTATGGCTGCATTATTGTTCCCCATGAGAACCATTTGTCCTTCCGTTTCTTCTTTGTATGATAAGAAAAATTTCTTATCATTACAAACATGAATTGTTGCACCCGAATCGAGCCACCAATCATAGGACTTAGTTTCAGCCATATTGGTTTCAGTAATCATGCCAATTTGCATTTCAGAAACCATAGCACAAATCTCTTCAGATTTGTTTTCAATAACATTAGCTTTATGGGAATTCACTTCTTCCTTTTTCTTCTTGAATCTGCAATCACTTTGGCGATGACCTTTCTTACCACAAAAGAAACAATTTTCAGAAAACTTTTGTGTGCTGGATTTCTTGAATTTCTTGTCATTCTTGACTTTAAAATTCTTTGAGAATTTACTAGCTTCAACAACATTAACTTTAGTATAATCATGCTTATCCTTGGATTCACGAGACCTAGTCTCTTCTTCAATTACCAAGTGTTTTTGTAATTCTTCTAAAGTTATGTTCTCTTTACTATGAAGGAGTTTCTTTCTATAATCATTCCAACTTTGAGGCAATTTAGCAATAATAGCCCCAACTTGAAATGATTCAGAAATTTCAACTTTTAACTCTCGAAACTTAGCAACAATAATTTGTAACTCATGTATTTGATCAAGAATGGATTTTGTGTCTACCATAATAAATTCAAAATATTTAGATACAAGGAATTTGTCAGTACCTTTTTTCTCCGTTTTGTATTTGTATTCAAGAGCATTCCAAATTTCCACCGGAGAAGTCATAGAATTGTAGAGATCATATAATCTGTTAGAAAGCGTATTGAGTATGTGACCCCGGCATATCAATTCATCATCTTCACGACGTTTCCTTGCAGCCTTAACAACTTCGGTATCATCTTCTCTTGGTTCTGGAAATGGTTCCAATTTCGGATCAAGAACATATGCCACTTTAAGAACAGTAAGGAGAAAGAACAATTTTCCCTTCCAACGAGTGAAATTAGTTCCATCAAAACGATCGAGATGGACACTAGGATTCAGAAATGATGTCAAACTCTTCTCAACCTCCATTTGCACAAAATTAAAACCTTAAAGATTGTTGGAGAATTATGAGAATATGGAGGCAAAGAACAATGAAATTTCTTAGGATTTGAGACGTGTTTACACACTTTCCTTTAAGGTTTTATTTGCCCTCACCAATCTTGGTTTGCTATAGAGTTTTAATGGCAAATTACCCCCAAGATATATCAAATCCTGAATACAATCTTTAGCAAATAAGATTGTATTTCCAGAACAAGCATGAAATCTTCAAAATCTGATTTCTAATCTTATTGTATGTCTTTCTTTTTATGAATAAGATGTTTATTTGAAAGAATACAACCATTAGAAATGGTACTTCTTCGAAAAAACTTTTTTGGTTTGAAAAAGCATCGATTTACAATTGAAATCTTTTCAATCTTGCTAACCGTTTTCCAATTGACAACTTTCTGGAAATAAACGGTTAGCCGTTTTCTCAATAAATGGTGAGCCGTTTATTCTAGGACATAAAACATGCTCTCTGGACTTAAACGGTAAGCCGTTTTCACCATAAACGGTGAGCCGTTTATTCCAGAACAAAAACATGCTCTCTGGACTTAAACGGTTAGCCGTTTTCTCAATAAACGGCAACCCGTTTTCGTCCAGAATATCAAACCAAACAAACTTGAAAGATGTTACAATCTCTCTTACAATGTTTTTGTATGGAATAGTATTCTCAGAGCTTACTTAGAGCATAACGAGCCATGGAGGGTGATATCTTTGTATTCTGAAATGGTGGGTGTTGATTCTAAGCCTAATAAGTTTACTTATCCAACGGTGTTTAAGGCTTGTAGCATTACTGAAGCTGATAAAGAAGGGGTGCAAGTTCATGCCCACGTGGTGAAGAATGGACTTTGTGGTGATGTGCACGTAAAAAGTTCTGGAATTCAAATGTATGCTTGTTTTGGTTGTGTAAATAAGGCAAGACAGATTCTTGACGATGGTTCAAAATCGGATGTTATTTGTTGGAATGCTTTGATTGATGGGTACTTGAAATGTGGAGATATTGAAGCTGCAAAAGAGTTGTTTAAGAGTATGAAAGATAAAAATACTGGCTCTTATAATGCAATGATAAGCGGTTTTGCTAGGTTTGGTAGATTTGAAGAAGCAAGAAAATTGTTTAATGAGATGAATGATAAAGATGAAATCACATGGAGTGCTATTATTGATGGTTATACCAAAGATGGGTACTATAAAGAAGCATTAGAAGTATTTAATGAGATGCAGAGAGATAAAATCAAGCCAAGGAAATTTGTTCTCTCATGTGTGCTAGCTGCATGTGCAAGTCTGGGGGCTCTTGATCAAGGGATATGGATTCATGACCATGTCAAGAGAAATTCTATCTGTGTGGATGCAGTGCTGGGGACTGCTTTGGTTGATATGTATGCTAAATGCGGGCGTCTTGACATGGCATGGAAGGTTTTTGAGGACATGAAAATGAAAGAAGTATTTACTTGGAATGCCATGATTGGAGGGCTTGCTATGCATGGCAGAGCAGACGATGCAATTGAGCTTTTCTTCAAAATGCAAAGGGAAAAGATGAGACCAGACAGAATCACTTTTGCTTGTGTTTTAAGTGCTTGTGCTCATGCTGGGATGATTGATCGAGGTCTACAGGCTTTGACTTATATGCAGCAAATGTATGGTATTGACCCTGAAGTGGAGCACTACGGTTGTATTGTAGACCTTCTCGGAAGGGCAGGGTATTTAGCTGAGGCAGAGGAAGTTATAAGTTCAATGCCAATGGAACCGAATGCAGCTGTTTGGGAAGCACTTTTAGGCGCTTGTAGGAAACACGGAGAGGTTGAATTCGGCGAGAGACTGGGGAAGATTTTGCTGGAGATGGAACCACAAAATAGTGGACGATATGCCTTGCTATCAAACATCTATGCAAAGGAAGATGCGATGATGTTGCAAAAATGAGGAAGTTGATGAAGGAAAGAGGAATAAAGACAAATCCGGGAAGTAGTATGATCGATGTGAACGGTGTCATTCATGAATTCAGAACGGGAGACGGATCACACCCACAAGTGAAGGAAATTTACTTGATGTTGAAAAAGATCATTGAGAAGCTGAAGATGGAAGGCTATTCACCAAATTCCTCCCAAGTTTTGTTTGATATTGATGAGGAAGAGAAGGAAACTGCACCCAAGTACCATAGTGAAAAGCTAGCAATTGCTTTTGGATTCATTAACACTAATCCTGGAGCAACCATCCGTGTTATAAAGAACTTGAGGGTGTGTGAGGACTGCCATTCTGCTACCAAACTTATATTTAAAGTATTCAAGAGGGATATAATTGTGAGAGACCGTGTTCGGTATCATCATTTTAGAAATGGTAAATGTTCTTGTAATGATTTTTGGTAAAGTTCTGAGCCTACATACTTGGACAGACAGTGAGGTTCATTTTTCAGCTGCTAAAACGTCAATTCATTCCAATAAACTAAGAAACGCACTGCAAAAAGCTGCACTCTTATTCATACTAGATGTATATGTACTTCATATTTAAGCATAACATAACATTTTAACAACTTTTCTTAGGCTGCAGGCAGTCATTTGTAAAAACATGGTGAGTCTCGGTCGATGATCCAGAAGGACTCCCATAATTTCCATAACTGCTGTTTGCCTCATCTGTGTAGTTGGTGGTGCTCTCAGCTGTGTTGCTAGTTTTGTTATCATTGTTAGCTTGCACAGCAGCAGTCGGAAATGAACCTGCTATTGGTTTTGGCTTGGCGTCACTTTCAACAGACTGATGCTCAGTTTTCCCAGTCTCCCCCTCCAGTATAAATCTTCTGGCACCAGCTTGAAGATGCAATGATGCCAATCCAAGGACAAACAGAACTGCAAGCACTTTCTTCATGATCACCTGCACTTAAATTAATGTAAAAGTCACATGATAACTTATATTAGAAGAAAATAATAATAAATGAGGCAACTTCAACTCAAATGAGATAGACGATACTTTATCTTCATTCTGTTGAAGTTTCTTTGACGCTGTTGGTTAAAATATTTCTTTGAAGAATAGATTTTATAGGCTTAAGAGCTTAAATGCATCTGCTTAATCATGATTAGTGTGAAAATAAAATTTTGAATGTAAAATACACTAAGCATGCAACGATGTAGTGGGGTAATCACAATCTTTTGGCCTCATTGGAAGGACATTTACATTTGTGCTTTATGGTGGGCATTATAGAATTAATTACAGTAAAAAGTAAAATACCATAGTGTCTTTCCAGTCATCAGCCCCCAGTAAATCCATGAAAATAGCCCTCTGGAGCCCATAAAATTTGCTATAAATTTTAGAAGGGGAGATATTGGCAGTTTGTCATCCCTTAAATTCCTCATAAAACCCCTTTGTTAAAACAATACCATATAAGTAAGGGTGAGACTATATGCACTCTAAAAAATACTTTGGACACTCATAATTTTATATAAATTTTATATTACGAATATACCCATAATGTCATTTACTAATAAGGACAATTTAGTATAAATAAATAAATAAAATTAATCAAGACAAACATATAATGCACGTGTGCACCCATGCAATATGTAATGTAACTATAATATTTTAAATCCTATTTTTTATTCACAACAAACGCATTTATTAATTTTTAACTAGTGTTAATCCTTAAAACTCAATCAAATCATTCGTCACTCTTATCAAGGAAATCATGACTCGCAAGTTCTCTACTTTTATGATGTGGTAGAAATCATACTAATCAGATTTTCTCTCAAACTCAATAAAATTCTGCCACTTAATTACTTATTAGAGTGGCATATTTATATTAAATCAATTATTAAACCTAATTATTGGTTATTGTTTGCTAAAAGCCTGACATAAATTGCTTATTCTTTTGAATCTGAAAAGAAAACAAATGGCTTATTTGTTGTTCAAGATCTGGGAATAATAATGTAAATAATTTGCAGTACGAACAAGAATTACTGTATAATGAGTAGAGCTTTTATGAAATCGTAGATAAACTAATACTGAAAGCATATAAGAAATTCTTGACTTGGGTGTTTTGGTGCTATGAATGTATGAAAAAGAAACAAAGAGGAAGCTTTAAGGGTATGTTTAGAATTTTAAGAGTGTAGAGAGTAAAAGTTAAATATTTTAAATATAATGAATGAGTGTTCAAAGTAAACGAGTATTCTGAGTATTTTTTAGAGTGCAAATAGCCCCTCCCTATAAGTAATTGAACCAATTTTATGCTTTGAAATACCTTCACTTTAATGCCATAAATACTCTTGATTCACTGTCTCCGTAATAAATCTCCATATTCCATATTAACATGTTTCTTTCTATTATTTTAAGAAATTTTGTGTTAAATCATGACCATTAGTTTGCTGAAGAATTGTAAAATAAAACACCTTTGGATACTTTAACTACTCCATTTCCTTCCTTCAGTAATAATAATAATAATAATAATAATAATCGCTTCCCATATATGATAATAAACAACGGTGGAGGGGGATTCAACATCAAACAGCAGCCACGGAGAAAATAATATCAAAATAGTAAAATCTAGAGGCCGCAGCATGATAAGTAGAACTTTCATTCGTTTAAGAGAATTGGATTTGCTTTTTCACATATCCAATCAATGATCACTGTTTTTAATCTCATCGACCATTACTGCTTTAAATTATGATAACTAGTGAAATAAGAAGACACAGAAGAAGCAAATCAGTGCTGTCATCAATCATCATCATCATTGCCTCGCTCGCTCATACTATTGAATGCTGTCATGGTGAATTATTATTGTATTTGTACCAAGTCCTCTCCCTGATTT
Source organism: Citrus sinensis (assembly GCF_022201045.2). Classification (NCBI taxonomy): domain Eukaryota; kingdom Viridiplantae; phylum Streptophyta; class Magnoliopsida; order Sapindales; family Rutaceae; genus Citrus; species Citrus sinensis. The sequence continues at coordinate 29,761,965 of NC_068560.1, forward strand.
AGATTTTTGTGTCCGCCATTGATGGATTAAATGTTACTCGCAAAATGCTTATACTCGGACATGAGAAGTCGAAACAAACCTTTATTAAAATCAAAGCTAAAATGGTCTTGATCATGCTCGCATTGATAAGGCATTGCCCCAGCCCCTGAAAAATTGTGGTCACCAAATGGGTAACGTTAATGGACTACTAAACAATTTCTCCACCATTTAAAACAGGCTTAAATTTACTCAAATAACCCTCCTCCCAAAACCCAACTGCCATCCATTTCGTAAAACAATAAGGGCAAAATCGTCCCAAAGGAACTTAAGTTCGTAACCATTTTTCTCCCCGCAGAAACAGTTACGAGTTATCAGTTAACGGCCATATGATAGCCATGAAGCTGCTGTCATCACCACCGGCTGCATCTTTGTCTCTTCAGACAAAACTCTTCTTCTTCTCTTCCAACACAAAACAACTGAGACCAAGTTCTGTTTCAAGCGCATTGTTTCAATGTGGAGCAAAACGCACGGTTTTGGGGCGCAGAATGGTGGTTAAGGCTTGTGTGACCAAAGTGGAGGAGACAGATGTGAATGTTTCATCAGAAAGCAAGTGGGGGAAGGTTTCTGCTGTGCTTTTTGACATGGATGGCGTGTTGTGTAATAGCGAGGAGCCTTCTAGAAGAGCTGCTGTTGATGTTTTTGCTGAAATGGGAGTTGAAGTTACAGTTGAGGACTTTGTGCCTTTCATGGGAACTGGTAAATTTGCTTCTTGATTTTCATTGATTAAAATACTAGTTCATAATGTTTGTATTTGATGATAGAATTATTTTTTAATTTTAGTATTGCTAATTATTGGTTTAAAAAACCCTTTGACCTTGACTGTTAGTGACTTTTGGGATTGAATAATTTAATAGTTTTTGTTTAAATTGAAGACCCATTTGATTTGCGTGTGAAATATGAAGTTGCTTTGTGTTTATGGTTTTGAAAAATCAAAATCAGGCCCTTGCGTAATCCCATTGGCATGGCAATGATGACCTATTGATGATCAGTAACACTTGTGTTTGATGTCTAGGAGCTTGCTGAGCAAGCGTTTTCTGATGTGAAATTGATATAAATTGCTTTTGTTTTTTTTTGGGTTAGTCTTTAAATTCCTAATTTTGATAAATTGTAATGTAAAGAGAACTGTATTTTACCCTGTGCTGGCAAGTGTGGATGCGATACACCAATATATTCTTTTTGATATATTGACTTGGATTTCAAAGACACCCCAATCAAATTACATTTTCTTTGCCAATGCACTAGGCGAAGCCAATTTCTTAGGAGGGGTAGCTTCTGTTAAGGGAGTCAAGGGATTTGATTCCGAGGCAGCCAAAAAGAGGTTCTTTGAGATATATCTGGATAAGGTGATTAGTCTACCTTTTTGTTTTAATATACATTTGTAGTTTTATTCTAAGGTGTTTTGCAATGAGAAAAATATCACTCATCTTCAGAGTTGCCTTCACTTCTTGTAGTACGCAAAGCCGAATTCAGGAATAGGATTTCCAGGTGCCCTTGAACTTATTAATCAGGTGCGCAAGCAAGTTATTCACAAGTGGCATAATTATATACCTTGTTGGTGAATTGAATGATCAGATAACATAAAGCTGCTGTTTAACAGTGTAAGAACAAAGGCCTGAAAGTTGCTGTTGCTTCTAGTGCTGATCGTATCAAAGTTGATGCAAATTTAGCTGCTGCTGGTCTACCAGTGTCAATGTAAGCTTATCATATTCATACTATGTTTTGCATGTTTGTTAGACAGAATTGAATATTCGTATCAAACTCACAGTTTTATAAACTCACAAATATTTTACTGTATTTGGAAGATGAATTATCACCTTTTCAGCTCAAGGATTTTGTTCTCATTGTATTGTTAGCCTCTTTGCATCAGGTTCGATGCTATTGTGTCAGCAGATGCCTTTGAGAATTTGAAACCTGCTCCTGATATCTTCTTATCTGCATCAAAGATCTTGAATGTGCCCACCAGTGAGGTATGATAGTAGACTCTTCAGTATCATTCCTTACTGATAATAAATTGCGAAGCATCTCTTATTTTTGGCATGAAGGAGTTTTTTTTTTTTCCAGTAACTTATTTTTGGCTTCATGTTTTCTATTTTGTCATGTCTTATTTTCACTTACAATTTGAAGAAAATTTTTATATTATCTTTTGGGAATACAATTTTTGAGTGTTTGTCGGATGAATTTCCACATCTTTACTCTTCCAGCTATTTAATGATTTTGATTTTGTTTTAAGAGTTCATTATAATGTTCTTTGGATTTTTAATGTTTTAGAAGCTAATTGAAAATGGATGACTGTTCATGTTTGTGAAGAATATTGTTTTATTTTACAAAATTAATCTGTAGCCATTGTCCCCAGTGTATTGTTATTGAAGATGCTCTAGCTGGAGTGCAGGCTGCTAAAGCTGCACAAATGAGGTAAATGGTCTAACATATCTTGCTCTTTGTAAACTAATGGATACTGTTAATTACTAGGTTTTTCTTTTTTTTTTTTGGGGGTTGGGTAAATTGTTTTTATTCTATGCTGCTTGCAGATGTATAGCTGTAACAACTACATTATCAGAGGAGAGACTCAAGGAAGCCAGTCCATCACTTATCAGAAAAGAGATAGGAAGTGTTTCACTTAATGATATTCTCACTGGTGGCGGTGGTTCTTATAGTATGTAGTCCTGAGAATATGTGCAAACATTTTCTTGCACCAGTATTGTCAATAATGTAAAATGGTGAAACAACAATGTTCCAATTTTTTTTATAACTATGCTTATGAGTAAGATATATTTTCTTGCAATGCAAATCTTATTTACAGTAAATCTTTTTCCTGCTTTCTAAAGATTCACTGTTGTGCTCTGTCAGATTTGCTGAAAATTTAAACTCTTGGTTTAGAATTTTAGTAAGATGGTTGGTCAAGAACTTTTATTAGAACATTTCTTTACTGATTTTAATCTCCGGCCAATTCTCTCCCAGGGAACAGATAAAATTATTGTATTTTTAACACAATGAATCCAATAAAGGCATATTACTCCAAAAGCATAACCTAGTTGTTGGATCTGTCACGGTGAAGCAAGAGGTCTAGGAATCAATTATTCTTATAACAACCTTGGAGGAGGATTAAGTTCAACAATTTTTTTGTTTACCAGGTGGGGTGTAAGAAAAAAGGGGACAAAATCTAATAAATAAATATCATTGCAGATGAGAAGATACAGGAACACGAGTTATTGCATGCTGCATCACAGAACTCAACAGCTTTGCTCAAAGAAAAAACAGATAATTGGTCCATCCTGGATACAGGTGCCGCCGATGAGAAGTGTTCCTCAACTTCAGGGTAAGACATGTTTTATAGGTTCAAATTGACAAAAGCATTCATTCTTGATTGCGACAAAATTAATCTTGGATGTTTTGCCTCATTGTCACGTTTTGGGTTGTTTCCCCAAAAAGTCCTAAGTTTCAATTTAACTAGCCCAAACCTAAAGAAAATCTGGTCTCCTCTATCACTTTGCAGGGCCTTCAACCAAGAAACCAGATTCAAGAGCTATTTTCAACTTTGTATCATTTTCAATCATTAATTAGATGATTTTAAGCTAATCTCATTTATGAGCAGTTCAATCTTTCAGCAAGAAAAAATCTGTGACGGAATTCAGTTTTCTAATTAAACAAACAGAACCTTTTGTACAAAATTTCAGCTTGAGGTTGCAGAATTAATTTATGGACAGGTTGCAGGGTTCTCGGCGAGAGATATTGAGATATGGAAGTCTTGGCGTTGCATTTTCTTGTCTCTTCTTCACAGTTTCAAACTGGAAGGTATAATGAACTTTTTTTAAAGAATGTTGATGTATTTAAATTTGTATTGAATATCAGTATAGTTATCTTGAGTGACTAAAGATATGCTAAATGACATTTGGCATTATCTTATTTCTTGTTTTTTTACTGTGTATAAAACTATTTTGCATTTTTAGGCAATGCAATATGCATCTCCTAAAGCTATTTGGAATGTGCTATTTGGAGTCAACCGTCCATCCTTTGAGCAGACTGAAGGTATCAGTATGTTTCAAATTATACATCTTTATACCATCCAATGGTATTATCATTCCTTTTAGAGTCACCACTGCAGAATGCTAACCTTTATTCTGTATAGGAGGATCATCACAATCAGAAAGAATCCAGCAATTTGTAAACTATATATCTGATGTCGAAAACAGGTAAATAAGACTAGTTTTCATCTTTCAAAGTAAATTATACTAAGATTCAAAATTTATGCTTAATCTGTTTTAACTGTATCTTCTTTTGCTGTGTTAGGAAAACTACTCCTATTGTACCGGAGTTTCCAGCAAAACTTGATTGGTTGAATACAGCTCCCCTCCAGTTTCGCAGGGTAAATGATTACTCGAACATAAAGACTATCATCAAATTTTCAAACAACTCCTTGTTTTGTATTTGCTTCCCTCTGATATGGTTGTATCTTAATTTTAGGAAATGGCATGTTGTTGAGATTATGTTTCTTAATATGATGGTTGTTCTTATACATTATCAGACAGACACAAAAGAAAGAAAACATAAAATTTATTTTTTACATTTTCCTCGTTTAACCAAAAATTTGTTACAGTGCTAGACATGTACTATAGCTTTGGCTCTTAACTATTTCTGTTTTTTGGCAGGATTTGAAAGGAAAAGTGGTTCTGCTGGATTTTTGGACCTACTGCTGTATAAATTGCATGCATGTGCTGCCAGATTTAGAGTTTCTGGAGAAGAAGTACAAAGACATGCCAGTAAAATTCTCTTTCTTCATTTTTCATATCTCAATCCCTTGGACATTTGATGTTTTCTCATTGCATAAACCTACCCTCTGCTTTGCTTCTCTCTTCTTTTATGCTTTTATCTGATTGCTCAAATTGATTTATTGGGTGAAGCATATAATCAAGATATTGGCACCAATACAACATCAACTATAATGATTATATGCTTGGGAGAAGGTTGAATGACAGATTAGAGAGTGAGAGAAAGATATCGGCATCAATACATGCATTTTGCAAGTGTCGACACAATTCTTTTGTAACAATTGTAATTAGTTGACTGATTTATGAGTTGATTGGATTTATGAGTTGATTGGCCTAATCATTGATCAATGTTTCAGACGTGGCCGTTTCATATGTGTTTATTTGTACAGTTCACTGTTGTTGGAGTACATTCTGCAAAGTTTGATAATGAGAAAGATTTGGAAGCCATCCGTAATGCAGTACTACGCTATGGCATCTCTCATCCTGTAAGTGCGATAGTTTGAATAGTTTTGACCATTTCAAATTAGGAGTTTAAAATGCATGTCTTGTTATTCTAGAGTTCTTGATTTTCATAAAATCTTTTCTTCATTTCTTTGCAGAGTCAATGAAATAGTGAAGTTTAATGCATATTTAGTCTTTTTCTTGATCTAGGTTGTTAATGATGGAGACATGAATTTATGGCGAGAACTAGGTGTGAATTCATGGCCTACATTTGCCGTTGTTGGACCCAACGGTAAGCTCCTTGCACAACTAGCAGGTGAAGGCCACAGAAAGGTACTGATTGCTCACCTTTACTTTTCCTGCACATACATTGCTATCCAACTCTTTGTTGCTCAATATATGCATAACAGTTGGCTATAAGGATGTGCACACCACGTTAGTGGGGGTGCCCTGCTTTGCCCATGCATAATATGTGTTCTGCATTAACGTGATTGATAATCTAAATTAGAACTTATTTTCTCCTACAGAATCTGTTCCTGTGCTTGTTATTTCAAGTATAATTTTGTAGAATTATGTATCCTTCTTTTTGGTATCATTACAGCTGATTAATTCTATTTATTCTTGAAAAGAAAGGAAGTAAAATTATTTGTTCTCTTTCCTTAGGATCTTGACGATTTAGTTGAGGCAGCTCTTCTATTTTACGGTAAAAAGAAGCTCCTGGACAACACACCACTGCCCCTGAGCTTGGAGAAAGATAGTGATCCTCGCTTGTTCACATCTCCTTTGAAGTTTCCTGGGAAGCTGGCGATTGATATCCTCAACAACCGTCTCTTCATTTCAGATAGTAACCATAACAGAATAGTAGGTTCCCTCTCTCTCTCTCTCTCTCTCTCTCTTTCTCTCTCGTTACTAAAAATCAATATGCATGAACTTTTCTTTGCCATGTAACTGTGGCATGTCTAAGTGAATCCGTTTTGATGCGCTTGGATTGTTAAGCACTTTATCAAATCTGGAGTTCAGGTGGTAACAGACTTAGATGGGAATTTTATTGTCCAAATTGGGAGCTCAGGAGAGGAGGGTCTACGTGATGGTTCCTTTGATGATGCCACTTTCAATCGTCCTCAAGTAAGAACTAAGCTAAAACCAATTGACCTTCTACAGTATTCCTCTGTCGACATGTGCATTTTCTTATCATTATGAGTGGATGCTTGCATTCTAGGTTCTCTCAATGTTGGATGTATGAGCAGTAACTTTCTAGCTATATGCTTCTGTAATCTGTAGGGCCTGGCATACAATGCAAAGAAAAATCTGCTCTATGTAGCAGATACTGAAAATCATGCTTTAAGGTATGTGCGGACTTTTGAACTATCCTTTAATTTGTTTGACATCTTTTCCAGGCTCAATTTCGAGTTGTTAAAATGGCCCCAAAAATTGACATTCTCCTCTTTATTCAAACATAAACTTGCATCTCACTGTGGAATTTATTTAAGTGACAATTTGGGAATTACACCAATAGTATCATCCTTGTCATCTTCAGTGGAGGAGTTTCAAGCTCATCTTCTTGCATTTCAGGGAGATTGATTTTGTTAATGACACAGTGCGAACTCTAGCTGGAAATGGAACTAAAGGTTCTGACTACCAAGGGGGAGAAAAGGGAACTTCTCAGGCAAGATTGGAAATTATGAACCATGTGATTCATACTCTAGTTGATTGGATTACATCTTACTTCATATTTAGAAACTTCTACTTGTTTCTCTCAGCTCCTCAACTCCCCATGGGATGTCTGTTATAAGCCAATTAATGAGAAGGTTTACATTGCAATGGCCGGCCAGCATCAGATCTGGGAACACAGTACAGTGGATGGTGTAACTAGAGCTTTTAGCGGTGATGGTTACGAGAGGAACTTGAATGGGTCAAGGTGATTCACAGAATCATGATAGTCAATAGAAGTTGTTATATTCCTTCCAACTCTCTTCTCATTTCCACATTTCAGATTTCCTATCCTTCTCATGCATAAATAACATTTTGGAAGTGAATGGATGATGCAATTCTTATGTATCATTGTATCACGTCTCCTAAAAATTTCACAGTAAAGTATTTTCTTTTATTGTTGTAGCTCTTTAAACACATCTTTTGCACAACCTTCTGGAATTTCATTGTCCCCAGGTAATGTGCCGGGATTACTTATTGCTTTCATATTTGCAGCCATTGTAGAAATTACTTTGTGTTTGAGCCATTGCATTGGAAAATTTTACTTGGATTATTACCTCCAGATTTCATGGAAATTTATGTTGCGGATAGTGAGAGTAGCTCCATACGAGCACTCAATCTAAAAACGGGAGGATCCAGATTGCTAGCTGGTGGTGATCCTATTTTCCCAGACAATTTGTTTAAGGTCATTCAATATGCCAAGAAGCCAGTTTCATCTTAAGATTAAATCTTACTTTTCATGATACAAATGAATGGAATATCCAAACATTAATACTTGAAGTTTGTTTAGTTCCTGTCTTTGCATTTTGCACCTGATTCTCTTGTTTGTCTTTTACAGTTTGGAGACCAAGATGGAATAGGGTCTGAAGTACTTCTTCAACATCCATTAGGTGTCTATTGTGCAAAGAATGGTCAAATTTATGTAGCAGATAGTTACAATCACAAGGTAACAAGATCGTGGGTAAAGATAGTTCAACTGCTGTGAGCTTGTAACATTTAAACATTAGTTGAATGTTCCAAAAGTTCTTTTGTAATTGATTTTAATCCCTTCTGTTGAGAATTTTTTTTCTTTGTAATTGATCAATGATGTTGACTAAATTTAGTCTGTAGATTAACACTTACTCAATGCCTTAATTGTTTTGGGTTGAAATCTCAGATCAAGAAGTTAGATCCAGCTAGTAATAGGGTCAGTACCCTAGCAGGTATAGGGAAAGCTGGTTTCAAGGATGGAGCAGCATTAGCAGCTCAGGTTAGAAAAAATTTTGTAACCTGTTTTTATGGTAGCCTGAACTTTCACTTCTGATGAATAAATATGTTTCTTGCAGCTTTCGGAGCCGGCAGGAATCATTGAAGCACAGAATGGTACTGGCTTCTTTTCTACTAATAAGGAACAAACAATTTTCAATATTTTCTCGGACTTGTTATTCTTTCTCTCGAAATTGCATGATGTCTTAAAGTAGTTTATGGGGTAATCAACCACACCTCCTGTTTGATCAAGCAGACCCTACACCCTTATCAATTTGAGTGTTTAATTCCTTGCCACGATGCTCCCAGGAATCTTAATGACAAAAAGACTATTCATCATCCTTTTGATTTTGTTTCTGAGGAGAAGTAGCTATGCCGTTCATAAGAGGGATCATATTTCATCTTTTAAATAATTGACAAACCATAAACATATGAAGAAAAAGCGACAACAACATGACCTGATAGTGATGAAAAGTGTCAAGAAACTGATGAGAAAGCGTTGATGCTAAAACCATTCACTGTTTGGATATAGTATCTTAACAGATTGTTGAAACTGGTCCCCTTCAAGTAATTTAGGAATTTGATAATTCTGTTTGCTTTTTAAAATGGAATCTGTAATTGAGTTTGAATTTGTGTGCCTCTTCAAATTCTCAGGAAACCTTTTCATAGCAGATACAAACAATAATATTATCAGATATCTAGACTTGAACAAGGAAGAACCTGAACTTCAAACTTTAGAGCTAAAAGGAGTTCAGCCCCCAACACCAAAATCCAGATCTCCAAAACGCCTCAGGAGGCGATCATCACCTGACTCTCAGACCATTGTTGTTGATGGTGGTTTATCCAACGAAGGCAACATTTATCTTAAGATATCATTACCTGAAGAGTACCATTTCTCAAAGGTGGGCGGATATATTCTTGGTCGCATAACGCTTCCAACTTTTACATTACTAATTGTAGCATGCTTCTTTTTTGATCTTAATGTTCTGTTTTATAATCCCATATGCAGGAAGCACGCAGTAAATTCAGTGTTGATGTGGAACCTGAAAATGCAGTGATTATCGATCCTTTGGATGGAAATCTTAGTCCAGAAGGATCGGCAGTACTTCATTTTAGGAGAATGTCTCCATCAGCGTCAACGGGGAGAATTAGTTGTAAGGTGTGTCTCCTTTTTCTGTTTATGATAGCAAAAAGGAAAACTGTTAAAAGTTATCAGACTAAATTTGTGGTTGTTATTTGTTCTATGGTGGATAATTTGCGTTGTTTTTGTAGGTCTATTATTGTAAAGAAGATGAAGTATGCTTGTACAAACCCCTTCTATTTGAGGTCCCTTTCCAAGAGGAAGTTCCCAATTCTCCCCCAGCAGAAATTACACTACCTTATGATCTCAAGCCCAAAATTTCGACAAACAGTCTACAGCTACCAGTTGCTCCGTGACAGTGACATCATCGGAAAAAACCCCTCGTAAGGTCGCAATACAGTTTTCTTGCTCACACTATTATGATGTCTTTTATACTATATTCTATAGGATGAAACTGTTGGTGCGCCAAAGAAATAGACTTTCGTTCTTCTTTTTTTTCTTTTTTTGGCTTATAATTGGAGAAATCGATGTAAGGATGACACTCAATGAATTACCATGCGATTCTCTGAATAGAGCTTATACCACCTACATTGTTCTAGTAATCTTGCAGACAGCACACCGATGGATTAAGATGTTCAGAACTCCATAAGTTTCAGGGTCAAGGTGCTGTCATCAAAGCTGTTTGTTACACGATGTGGTCAGTGTTGATCTCTGTATTCATCTGTAGAAACTAAATTTGTTCCAAAGACCAAACTTTAGCGCTTACCGGGTCAGTTAATTCTCTGATTCAAAGTGTTGAAACCCCCCACCAACTGCTTTTACTCCAATTATTGATGTATCATTTTCACAATATTGTCATGGTTCCTGTCTCAGGCCCCTCCATTTTTGCCCACTTTCAGGCGCCAGCTTTTACTTGCAACTCTTTTAATTATTCAATCACAACTTGTCGTCCATCTTTTCATTATGATAATGATCAGGATAATTGTGTTTAAGGTAAGCAAAGAATAGATTGCTCACCAAGTCACACTCTCAACTTTCATTGGTTAGCTGATGATAATGATGATGATTGAGATGCTGATGCTGTAGTCTCAGTTATTATTTTTATATGAAACTTGCATTACTTTATTGATTCAAATGCGACGGGTTTGCTTCCTACTTGCCTATAGCAAACATTATATTTTATTGGACAGAAGAATCAAAATCTTTAGAAAAGCTTCAACCAAAATCATGTGACAAAGCCTACATTTAGTGAACTAATTTAAGATCATAAACACATTATTAAAGAATTAACTGACCGCTTAAAACGCGTTAGTCCTACCAAATCCCGTGCTTATCTTGCAGGCGGCCGGCAACTTCTCTGTCTAGATGCGTACTGCATTTGCTCAAATGTTGGCTGCTCAATGCACTTAATTTTTCTTCATCTCTATCCATTTCTCACGTGAAAGCCAAACTTTCAACACCACCTATGTGTCCACCTCACACCCACCAAGTTTTTTGTCACATTTTTCAAATTTCTTATGAAGTTCGAGGTCTACAAAAATAATAATAATAATAATAATAATTAGAGACGTGTGAGGAGACTCTTAATATAATTAGAACCAAAAGCTCAGTAGTCATAAGATTACAACCGCTGTATCGTATTATTAAATAGATATTCAAAGTGAACAATAGAACAATACAGAAAATAATCAGTCCGTGACAGAAGATACAAGGAAAATGGTTTACTTGTCGAATTGAAACTACCATAGATTAGGAAATAATCAAAGGAAGAAATTAATCATAGTTTAAAACATATAAAATGACAAAAATGTGAATATTATATCAACCTCAATTGAAGAACCCGTGCTGGGGAGCAATGCATCAACATTCAACGATAACAACTTGTTTGTCTCTGAAGTGATCGGAGGTTCTATCAAGATTTTCCCAAGAAAATACGTATTTTAAGTGCTCTTAAAATACTTTCCCAAGAAAATAGTTGAGATTGAATTTGAGTCTTTGTTAATTGTTTACTGAGATAACTTGGAATATTATATGTTCAAATAAATTACTGATTTAACTCCAACAAGTCAAAAATCTATAGAACCCAGAGCAGAGAATCCAAAAAAAAAAAAGCGAAATAACATGTCCTTGCCCCTTGTTGTAAGTATTTGAATTTTAACTTTTGTGTACGATAACTTTAAAAGTTCGAGAAGCAATGTGAAGATAAATTAAAAAAAAAAATGGGGTACAGTTGCAGAGCTGCATGCATGGCGCATCCATCCATCCATCCATCCATCCATCATCCGTCCACTGGTTAGAAACTTTATTTCCTGAATGAAATTGTCAGAATGAGTCACATTTTCTCAGGGGTTTTTTTTTTTTTTATAATTATTATTTTATTTTGTTTATTTACTTTGAGAAAAAGGGAATAAAAGAAAAAACTGAAAAAGTTAAAATTGTCCAGTGGATTTGAATTGAGGCCACAAGTTTCGGTAGTTGTTCAGTATGAGAACACGTAGGGTAGTTCTTGTAATGAGAGAACCAAAGTCTTTGGTACAAATAAAGCGTAGGTGATGCGTTAATAATAATAATAATAATATCATACAAAATAAATTTCGTGGAAATAGACATATCCTTGGTCACATTGAAGCCCTGTCTCGTGCGAGGTGGTAGTCTCTGTCTCTCTGGCATTTCTTACGTAATGGCCCTCGTCGACTATGTGTTCTATGGATTTCGTGTGGACGCAATTAAAATATATGAGACATAAGTATCGTTATTTTTCGTTTTTTAGTAGGATCATGCTACGGTACAATTGTGGCACCGTGCCACAGTTGCATCTAGCTGTTGGATGCAGTTGGATTGGTGGAGTCTACTGACATCCAACGGCTAGATGCAACTGTGGTACGGTGCCACAGTTGCACCTAAGGTTTCCCCTTTTTAGTGTATGAGTGTATTTTTTTTTTCATTTTTTAAGTTACGTCCACACAAAATTTATATTTTAACATAATTTCTTAAGTACAGACGATAAAATATTTATATATACTGAGTGGCATATAAACAATATAATTATATGAGGTGAAATTTAAAATTTTAAAATATACGAATGTTGGCATTAAAAAATAAATTTTAAATTTAGAAGATTAAATATAAATAACTATGAAAACCTTAACGAAAACATGAGGAAGAACAAAGAAAATGAAAGTGGGCATGGATTGAATTTGTCCCCAACCTACATATGACTATAGGAACCCTAATTTTTTTTTAAAAAAAATAGAGGGCACAAGGTGAAGGCCAATTAAGATGATAGAATATTAGAAAGTGCCATTTAATTTGTTGTCTACTGTGCTTTCTTTCACCCACTAATCATTCTTTAGCATAAAAACAAATTCCATTTGCCCCACGTCGAAACCCAATGAGTGGATGCCAACAAAGCAGCTTATTGTCCAATAGGTTGTCGACACATCGTTAAGTAATTTATTAGAATTCTCAAATGCTAATTAAAACCACCCCCAACAAAAAATAAATAAATAAAGTGAAGAACAAGAGGGCCGGGCAGACCGGCCTTGTAAGACACGATAAGCAGACAGCGGTCGTGACATGTTTTTTTCTTTTTGTTTTTTCATCGTTTCAATTAATTAATTAATTAATTGATGAAAGATAATCGCAGTGACTACAAGTGGTACATTCTTTAAAAATAATTAATAACCACTAAATGAAATTAAAGAAATGTTTCACCTGTCGAGGGACGATGGCGTACGTTGTAAAACATTAAAAATTAAACACCAAACGCGTGTAAAATTTAAAGTTTTTTTTTTATAACTATTGGTTTAAGATTTATCTAAACAAAAGAGAAGAAATGTGAGGGAAGGGGTTCGAGCCTCCGCAGTCGCATTGTAGGGATTTAATTTAAATATTCTTCCTTGGAGTCCTTGAGTTCGAGTGAAGACAGTTTTTCTCTCAGGATGGGAGTTTGACATCCCTCGAATATTTGAGAGGGTTAAAAATCTGAGCGGTGTCATATCAGCATTCATATCAATAGGGCTCAATATAAATATATGATTGTACATATCAATTATACTCTCATGTAATATGAGTTGTAATTGAACTGTAATTTGAGCAATAGTCTCATATAATAAATAAAAAACAACAAAAGAGAAGAATGAGTCAGCCATTTTGTCGACCTATTTACTTTATTAATCTTTGCAAGCAAGCAAGTTAAGATGATTGAGACCACATGTTAGTTCAACGAGATTCCTATAAACAAACATAATATTGGAAGGTTATGAATAACAAAATGTTTTTTTTTTTATTTTTGGGATTTTTGCATATAATTAGAAGAGTTATTCATTAATATTACTATTGTCTTACGTGTGATGGCAATTGCTTATCTTTCATGATTATTTTTTTTTTTACAACTCTATTTGTCTTAATTTTAACTTAATGTAATCCCAAAGGATGTTTGATTAAGAAACAGAAACAAAATTTAAAATTGACAAAAAGTTGTGCGGCAGTAAAAATGCCTTGCTCGTGCGTTAACAAAAGGGTCGCCAGGCCAACTAGAGAGCCTTGCGTGAACAATAATGTCGAAACAAGAGAATAATTAAAGCAAATTATTCGTGCCATGAAATATGAAAAAAAATCACATGCCAATCAATTCTCACGTTTATGATGAATGGGGGCTTGAGTTTTATGAATTCATGGCAGTCAAAAACATAATTGAGCAACAAATAGAGAGATATCTTTTAATGGTGGAACACGATGCGATCAATCAAAATGAACGTGATCATGGGTGATGCAATGGCTCTCTTTTGCTTTTGGTCACTTTATTGTTTGAACGAACTTAATAATTGCTTTCAATAAAGTAATTAATTATAATTTCATGTTAGATAAGACCATGTTCATAATAATCCCTTAATTTTATTAAAAATTATCAATTATCTGTAAATTATTAAAAACGAGGTCAAAAATATCAACCATAAACTATTTCTTATACCAAATTTTAATTATAAAAAGGGCACTATTCCTTTTTTTTGTTGGAGTAGTTTTTATAATAATTTTTTTAATTATATGAGACTGTTATACGAGAAAATAATTAAGCAAATGCTAAGTTAAAATAATTGTAACATACATCTCTCATGTGAACCACACAAATTATGAGTCCTATAATTTTATGTGGTTCATATGAGAGATGTATGTTATAATTATTGTAACTTAAAGACTCTTAAATAATTAATATTTATAATTATAATATTAATTTATATTAAATTTTATATAATAGTGCCTTTGTAGCAATTAATTGTTTCAAGGTGAACACGTCGCATGTCACATGGATAATTTATATAATTATTGAAAAAAAAAAGAAAAAAAGAAGAGAGGGGGCAATAAATGTGAATAAGCAAAGGACGCGTGTAATCCCGTGACTTTCATTTAAAAGTCTCCGCATTCCCCCTCCATATAACTAACAAAACCCTCCTCAATTCTCTCTTCATAAAACCAAAAACAGAATTTTGCATTTTATCAAACCAGCGCAATTTGGATCAATAAAAAAAAAACCATAACAGAATTTGATTATGGACTCTTTCGACGAATCAAATTGCGACACGTCGCTCGATATGGAGCCGAAGCGGAAGAAGCGAAGAATAGGGAACAACGACGACGGAGTAGGAGGAGAAGATGAGTTGATTCGTCGTCGCCAACGCAATGATGATGATGATGATGATGATTCCCGAAACGCAGCGTATCGGGAGGTTACGAAGCGTTGGAGAACGGATAAGGAGCAACAGATCTACTCGTCCAAACTTTTCCAAGCGGTCCGCCACGTGCGCCGTCGGAGCTCGTCGGCCAGAACCGGCAAGGCAATCCGAGAAACCGCTGATAGGCTGATGGCCGTCTCGGCCAAAGGCGCCACCCGGTGGAGCCGCGCGATTCTCTCGAGTCCCCCCAGTTTGAGGCTCAAGAAGCGGCAGGTTAAAGTGAGAGTCACCGGCTGTAGCCGGTTGAGGAGGAAGCCGGAGGAAGCGATGAGGAGGAAGAACAAGTTGCCGCCTGTCCAAAAGAAATTGCGCGTGCTCGGCCGGATGATTCCCGGTTGCCGGAAGGTTTCGTCGTTGAATCTTCTAGAAGAAGCGACTGATTACATCTCCGCCTTGGAGATGCAGGTCCGGGCCATGACTGCTCTCACCGCTATTCTAGCCGGCTCTTCGCCGGCTGATGATCGGCTTGGCTTGAACGTTGTTAGATCGTAGAAGGCCGTGGCTTTGTCCTGCCAGGTGTTATTAGTTTTTTGTTTTTTTTTTTCTCTTTTAATTCTTTATTTTCTACTTTGTTTTTATTTTTATGAGATTTTTATATTCGTGTATTTTATTGTATACATGGCCTCTTCTTTTTCTTTTTTTTTTTTCCTTTTTTGACCTTTCTTTTGAGCACCACCCTATTTTAATTTTTTTTAATCTTAATATTGGTTAGCTTTTTGTTTTATTAAGATAGATTAGTTTATTAATCAATTGGGAAATGCCAACTAATTTTGGTTGGACAATCAACCATAACTTTAAGTGAAAAACAAATAGGTTTTCTTCGGTGCATGTTTCTTAAGCGAAAACGTTTGCTTTCGTATTCCAGAAATTCCAACCAAAGAATTAAAAAAAAAAAAATGATGATCCTTCTTTCAAGTAACCAAAAAGATGAGTTATCAAATTTCTGATGTGTAAAAATATTGATTAATGTTCACTGTCATCAGTATAATGTTTTTTATATATAAAAATGTAACGTTGTTATATTGTATCTTTATTTTCATTACAATGTATTTTATTAATATTTACAATGGGTCTAGTTGAAAATTAGAAGAAAATCATTTTGTATAAAGCACACAATAAATAGTCTTGAAAACTCAAAACTTTTGAAAAAAAAAAGAAAGAAAGAAAGAAAGATGAGACAACCACTTAATTAATTGCATGATTTGCTAAGTAATGTGATATTTTTTCAAAATTTGTCACGGCAGAGTTTTGAAAATTAAAGTTTGAATTTTGAAATATGGAATGGGTAGGGTAGGTTGAAAAATGGTAACAAGGGTGGATTCATATGAAGTGTAAATGAAAATTTTACGTGTTATTAGATGAATTTATGTAAATTCCAGTGGGTGTGATTTACCGGGAAGAGATCCTCTGACACAAATGGATATTTGTGAGATACGAAATCGCGAATAATGAGGGAACAGTGGGGAAGCACAGCCCCACCAGGTGGCCCTGACAGGAATTAGAAAGTTTATGTTGTTGATGAAAATGGAGCCAATTTCCAAATTGGTGTTGTGAACAAAACAGCTTCATGACATGTGCCTCGATGGCCCTACTGCAAATGACCACCGACTTTCAGGCCCACCCTACAACTTTATAAAATGGCTTCCATGTGATCATCAGCTGTTTGTGTAAATGCCTCAAACAAAAACCAAAAGTAAGTACTTGGTGTGTGCACATGCTATTTGGAGACGAAACATTTATGGTCTAAAGACAAGTTTTAGCCCAGCCCTGCCCCCTCACCAGTAAGCCCCCTTTTCTAATCTCTCCCTCCCTTCTGTTTTCCTATTAAAAGCCCAACACGTGTGCTTCTGCCAATACCTAGCTGTCAATTTTAGTGGCATCCCTATCAAGGGCTTTATTTATTTATTCATATTTTAAATTTTTGGAGCCAACATGCATATGTATCTAGGTCATGATGATGGGTATTGGGTTGAATTGAACGACCACACCACACATGATTTGTTCTTTTGTAGATTTTCCCAACTCAAAATTGCTTTATTTTGTGTGCTTTCATTTCAAAAATCATACATTTGCCTTTGCACCCCCACACACACAAAACCCCCCATCTATTTTCACATGCTTCCATGTGCTCTCATTTAAGAAGCCATCTTTTGCTTTCCCTTTTTTGGGCAAGTTACTACTTGTATCGTGCACTGGGACGAACACCTGTTAGGCCTATTTATCTGTTGGATTTGATAGCCAGAATCAACCCTTTATTACCATTTTTTTTTTTTCTGTTTGGCCCACTAATTGAAATTTTTTGCATGAAGCTAACTTTGAGGCTTAACTTACCTGCAATTTCTCATTTTCTTAAAGACTCTAATCAAAAGGAGATACAGAGCCCCCTTTTTTTGAGTCGATTTTTTGTTTGTCAAAAATTGGTATGAAACCATGAATTTGAGTAAATGGGACCATAGATTTGTTACTCATAATAGGTTAATACTAGAGCCAAAATCATCTCTGATTTGTGGTACACACTTGATGGTGACCTGACTTGAACTCGTACGCAACTCTGAAAGCAAAATACAATTTGCATCGTTTAAATCTCAGGGTTGCTACTTATTCCAAAGGCGCCTCGCTCGTCAATGTATATAAAGCCCTTATAACCTCCTCCGCCGTGACTTGCCCATCAAAGTCTGTCGGTATCTACTGGAAAACTCCCAACACGAGTTCCGGCCTAACACACCACTTGTTGCTTTCTCAGTGGTACCTGGTCCAGACTCGCGGCTACCATGTGTCGCTCATTTAATTTCCCTCACATCCATCCAATTTACATGTTGATTCATCTGCCCCGCATATTCTGCTCCGTTATTTTCTTTAATCAAAGCTCTTTTCATATTGACAATGATCATTCCAAATCCATTCATAATAAAAACACAAATCGGAGGTTCAATCTACAATATACCGGCTGTATTATTACGATCACCAATTTTTTATTTTTGGGCCATATTTTCTAGTAATTCGAATAATGTAATGAATATCTAAATGACTGTAATTTTTCGGATGATAAATGCAATTTTATGTCTCTATCGTATAATACCATTTTAATATAAAGTATAACCCATTGCAAGTTTGTGTTCAAAATTGAATATTTCAGGTAAATCTTTAGGTCGAACAAATTTTAATTCAATTTTTGCCGAACTAAGTTTCTACTTTTAAATTAAATAAATACTTATGATCATTAGATAAGTCATATCGAACGTATACTAAATTATTTACTTTAAAATTTACGAGATTTACTGCATTGAAGAAACGACAAAGGAATTTACTTTTGAGTTGCCAAAAAGCCAGCTCCCCAACAAAACTGTACAGATTGAAAGAAAATGAGAGTTGGGGTGGGGGGGGGGGGGGGGGGAAGAAGACAAACTGTGTATCAATATATAATAATAACAATAACAACATGTTATTTGTTATTTGCCTCGCCCACTTGTGTATGTGCTAATGTCTTTTATTGGCGTTGTGTTTGTGTGGGTGACATAAATGAAGCTCGTGGCACTTACTATTAGCACACATGGTGTCTTCATTTCATTATGATCCCCTGTCTTGCGACAAATTTGTTGACCCTTTAAATATACGAATAGTAAATAACATTAAGTATACGGAATTTGTTGGGTATAGGGGTGAGGGGCCCCGATGGGTCTTTACCACACGTGGATCCCTGGTGGCCGTGATAATGACGCCCTGGCCTTTTCTTTTGGCGCAGTTGATGGACTCGTGCAAAACCTTTTCCTTGTTAATGGATAAGGGTTCAAATGGCGACGCCTGGCTAAGAATCTATTGGAGCAGAATTTAGATTTTTTAGGGACCTATCTAGATTCTAGCCGAACTCGAATTATTTGAGTCCCTATCAAAACTCGACTTTACGCCCTTAAGGCATGGTGGAATATTTTGGGCTTTGCGTCAGCTATGAAGGACGGAGCTTTGGACTTTCACTATGGGTGTATGATGTGTGTGGGCTGGAAATTGGGATGCCCAGAGTTATGTAATGGGCAACTCAGATTTGTTTTTCTTTTTATTTGTGGTTTGTGACATCTAGATAGAGATGGACTTTTAAAGTCATACTTATTATAATTGTGCTCGAAAATCTACACTAATAAAAACGAGAAACCACTCAGCTTCAGTTCCAGGGGGATTATTAATTCTCGGGTACGCAACTCAGATTTAAGTACATTAATTCTCGTGAAACTTTACTTACCTCTTTTAGATATTCCTATGCATCTTTTTTTTTGGGACTTGTCTATGCTTCTTGTTTAATGTTATTACTTATTAATTTGCTCAAATATTCAAAGACTCTTTTAAGAAGTTTTGATTTTTGTTTTATCAATCGAATTAAGGATGGCTTTTGGTTTTAGTCTTAATCTATATAGATATCCAATGCCATTAATTATAACAAAAGGGCTCTCCGTTTTCCCCTATGTTAATTCTATCTTTACTGTTGCTGTTCGTATTTAAACACCAAAAAGATAATTCTTATATTCTTGACGTGGGCCTATATATAAGTGCATGCATGTGAGAGTGAATTGAAAATTCAGGATGAATAATATACCAATCCATTTTCTATCCAAAATGGGAAAATATGAACTTGATATTCAAGGTAACAACATGAAAGTTACTGTGGTTGATCATGCTGCTCTGATAGATGACAACGTGGCTGCATTAAAGGCTTTATTAAAAAGGCAACGTGTAGTCGGTATTGATGTAAAGTTCAATCACAGATGCACCAAGAAAGCTGAAATGTTAATACTTTGCGCAGGAAATCGCTGCTTAATTATTCAACTATGCCATCTAGGTCAAATTCCTGAGAGTCTGAAGAAGTTTCTTGCGGATGAGACAATTTGCTTTGTGGGAATTGAAATGAATGGTAAAGTTGATGGCCTAGGTAGGTGTAACTTGAGGTGCAAGACTGCGGTGGAGCTAGGGCATTTTGCTGCTAGGGTTCTTAAGAAGCCTCATATAAGTTCATTTGGTTTGGCAAAGTTGGCTAGGGAAGTTGGAATTCATAATTCTCTGGCTTCTGGTTTCAATGGGTATGCTCCAAGCTGGAGTGCTAGGGCGTTTTCAAATGAGCAAATTAAATTTGCAGTTCATGAAGCTTTTGCTTACTATGTTATTGGAGATAGAGTGTTGAGTTCGCTGGATGCCTAACTATTAATGTAATTGCACGGCTCAGCTTTTTATTTTGGGTTTCGATTCATATGTATATATATGATGAGTGGTTATATTAATGTAAAATATGATAAGAGCTCGTAACCAACTTATTTCTAATTTGTTATGCTACTCTACACGCGCGCGCACACTTACACACACTAATTGGTTGGTGTAAATGGCGAATCAGGAATTAGCGTTTGTAAAAGTTGGTATAAATGTCGAAGCAGTGATTAGGGTTTATATGCACGATTAGGATTCTCTACTGATCTGATCATGCTCTGAGTAAATAAATCAATCACTGATTGGTTGTTAATAAATAAAAAATTAAAAGAAGTTAAATTTTATCCATATACTACTACTAAAAGATACATGGCAAAAGATCATTAAAAACTCAGTAATGCTCAGATCAGAAGAGGATCATGTTCCTTATATGCAATTTTTTTTTTTTTGTTTCATTCGTCATGTGTTAATTATACACTAGTGACTTCTGCAATGGTATTTGAGCTTTTGGGTTCAATCCTTTACTCATCTTGACTTGTGCAATTGTCTTTTTAATTAGGGTTGGTACGAGGAAACGTTGAGCGTGTGATGAAATGGATATCAAGCCGGCGGTTGAATTGGAACAATTGGCAGCTGAGGTCCTAAAGAATGCTGACCTTATCAGTGCATGTGGATTAGCAGAGTTGGCTAGGCATGTTGTAATAAATAAATAGGGTTTCTCTTCTGGTGCTGGTTTAAAGTTGAACTATTTGACTGCGAAGCTAGGGCCTTTAAGCACGATCAAAAAAAGCATGCTGTTCATAATGCTTTTTATTGTTTTCTTATCGGGAACAAGTTGATAGAAATGTTAATAAGTACTAATCGTATCTATCTAGCTAATGAGCTCATTACATGGATTTAACAGTTTACTATTAGATGTTTGTTGAATGTGAAGTGGGCTCTGTAAGTTTGTGGGCATGTCATATGTCCTAGCGTCTTGTTTATTGTCAAATATTGTATTGATAATTTTTGTTTTGTTTTGTGGGGGGGGGGGGGGGGGGGGGGGGGGGGGGGGTAATTCCAAGAATCAAGCTATATTATATCTTAAGATTTTTATTGTATTTTTAGCGTCTTGTTTATTTTTATAGAAGGTGATTGAACTTGATTGGTGCTATAACGATATTAATATGTGTATTAATTAACTATATATGAAATCAGGCTAAAAGATGTAAACTTGAATCGAGGCAAGTCGACGGAATTTCTGAGTGATAAAAGAATTATTTGGAGTTTGATTCTTATCATTTATAGTAAAAATGAGAAAAACAGAAGTTACGGTTAATTTTTCCAGAAGAGTTTGCATGAATTTAGTTAGTAGAAGCTTAAAAGACAATAGTATAAGAAATACAAAAGATTCAATGGAAGGTGCTCGTGACGGTGAATTTTGGGACCAACCCAATATGAGTTAATGCATCGGTTAAATGACTGATTTTTTTTATTTTTTATTTCTTTTTGGTTTGTCTTGAGAAATAATAACTCGATACCAAGAGGGCATTGTCATGATTAATGACACGGTTTAATAATTAAGAATATGTCAATTATATTGATCTCCTAAATATAAGGACCATTCTTAAAGATTACTGATACAATATTCAGATAATGCCCCAAAATCGATGAACTTAAATTGTTCTTAATTATATTCTAGGATATCGGAATGTACCTACTGTTGGTTCATTTAATCCGAGCAACTCAATCACTTAAATTTCACTTAATTATACAGACAAATTCATTTTTAAGTTTCTACAATTATTTCTTCGTTAAAGATTATTAGCAACATATAAGACAAGATTGAATCAAAAGAACAAGATGATGATACCCACCCAGGTCGTTTCAAAAATGGGTATCTGTGAGTTGGAAATTAAGGACTTTCAATTTGAAGTTAGCGTAATCGATAATGCTGCTGTGATGGACAAAAAAATTTCTGAACTCAGGGGGATGATTAGAAAGGCGACGCGTCGTAGGCTTCGATGTTAAGTTCGATTCCCAGACCAAAATTCCTGAGATGTTAATCCTTTTTGCAGTAGATCTCTGCTTGGCGGTTCAACTCTGTCGTTTGAGCAAGATTCATGAGAGTCTCAAAACCGTTCTTGCTGACGAGACTATTTGTTTTGTTGGCATTGGCGCGGATGACAAAGTTAGAAGCATTCGCGGAAACTTAGATTATACTCCATTGTTATACTGGCATTGGTCTGGGTCGTTTGGCTGCTAGGGTTCTTAAGAAGCCAAAACTTACTGAACTGACAGGGATTGCGGAGTTGGCTAAGGCAGTTGGAATTGATCATAGTTCATTGTCTAATAAGGAAATAGAAGCAGTGACTCTACCGAACTGGAGGGCTTGGGTTTTCACAGATAAGCAGGTCCTGTATGCAGTTGAAGAAGCTCGTGGATGCTATGTTGTTGCTGACAAGATGTTGTCATTGCTTAACCGATGCCAATCTCTGAAATATGCTAATTATGATCTAGCTTGTGTTTGTTTTCTTAAGCAACTTTTTTTTTTCTCATCTTGATCCTTTTCTATACTTAATTACATATCTAATTATAAGTGTGGTACTGTCGCTTTTAATCGATATCTATTTTATAAAATAGAAGGTAAACAGTTTTTTTTTTTTAATGACTTTTAAGTCATAATTTTTATTCATTTATTTTTTTTATAGCTCCAATCTAATCGATCACATGGATTCGATTGATGCTAATTTATCCGAATTAAACGGGTCAGGTCACAGTACAATGTTTCAGGGCTCCATGTGAAGATTAATAACCAGAGCGAAAAAGCAGAAATATATGCTAGTTCTTTGGGCAGGAAATTAAATCGTTGCTTGATCATTGAACTATGCAACGATTTTCCTCATTTTTTTCCTGGTAGTCACACGGAATTTCTGACCGACAAGAGTACTTGCTTTGTTAGTATAGCAATGGATATATAACAAGGTTAAGAAGTATATGCAGTAGTTGTATAATGAAATACTGATGTTGAATTAGAGATATAATATTTTTAAAGTAAGAGATAAAATAAAAGATAAGAAAAATATAAAATTTAATGCCGTGTATGTATTTAATCGTATTAGAATTTGTATTTTTCTGTTATTAAACTTATTTTTACTCCCTACCATATTAAAGGATGAGATTCCTTATTACAAAAGAAATATATATGTATATAAAAGGATCCAAAGGCAGAAGGCTCTTTAACAAGCAATTAGTATCAAAATAAAGGGTGAGATTAATTTGAAAAATTACGGAGTTAATATTAAGGTTAATGTAATGGATCATACAAGCTTGGTGAACAAGAATCTTTCGGAGTTAAAGTCTTTGTTGCGTGCGTAGGCATCGATTACTGTTGTCGACATTAAGTTGCATCCTCTGACCAGTAAAGAGGTCAATTGATCATTCTCTTTGTATGCAATCGTTGCTTCATCATTCAAGGATGCCTTATTTACCAAGTTCCAAATACTCTTAACACAGTTTCTCGAAGACAAGAATATTGTTTTGTCGGTACAAGAGTTTTTAGTCTCAGTGACTCTGATTCCTGGATATATAGCAGCCATACATATTATCGTAGGCTTTGCAGCGGCGTTAATATGTTGGCCATTTGCATTGGATACCCGCAGTTCCTAATCCCAATATCACCCTTTTATATTTTCCAATTCGACCCTTTTATCTGATTGTTTAATTCATGAGAAGTATTTTTTTCGTGCATGACCTGTTTATTGATAGAGCTAGCTAGTTAAAGACTACTCCAATTGTTTGGATAATCAAGATCAAGTTAAATCAGTGTATTCAATCTAACTCAATTTAATTGTACTCAGTTTGATCAATATTTCATGAATTTTAGATGACATTAATAAATGAACATAACACAACACATAATGGAAAAAAGTCTTGGGTGCCTTTGGAGCACTACTTTTTTCCATTCATTCCCTATCACATGTATGTTTTAACCAATCACAATAATATATATACACATACGTGTCACGCAAAGCAATGAATGGAAAACAAGTGATGCTCCAGAAGCACCTAATTCATAACACTAATTCATCAACTCGATCAAAGTTATTTTTACAATTTTTATGATACTACGAATAGTTTATGGTTGGAAAAGAATATATAGTAGACAGGCACAATACATATATTGAGTTTGGATTCTTTATCTTTTTTATCAAAATTAGAAAAATAACATGTACACAAAGTTTATTTGTTGTTTGAATTAATTAAGTTTAATGGTTAACCACTGGGCCTTAGTCCAGTGGCTCGAGTCAGGCCTTCACAAGTGTGAGAAAATTGGTTCGAACCCCCACATAAATATTGTGAGTGGTTTAGTTTAAATTTCCTTCATTATCTCTTGAGTGAAGTTAAAATCTCTCGAATATTAGAGATGACTAAACTATGTATTATTCTATATAAGAATTGTTGTAAACTAGTCCAAATTATTATGTGATTTTAAATACTAGTTATAGTATCATGTAATATGTTGTATCTTATTAAAAAAAATATTAAGTTTAATGGTTGGCCTTCAGTTTACGCTTACTGTGTTCGATCGGATTAAATTTGCCCTTCTCGGTCTATCTTCCCGATTATGTATCAAACTCCTTTGAGGAACTTATTCTTTCCAACTTTGATTGCTCTAGTGATCCTAAAATTTCCGAGGTTGTTCGGAAGAAATCATCTACCCTTTGGTGGAAGCTGGTTAATTGTGAACCTGAATTAGAATCCTCTGAAAAAGACGACTTTGTCGTTTCTGGAATTGAATAAGAAACGACAAAGCAGACAAACAGATAACACTGCCATACGACAACAAGCCTCTATCATACGAAAAGCTTAAGTAATGCACGTGACTTGCACGAGCACCAACGGAATCAAGCTTTAGTTAAACGGCAGCTACTGATGCCGTTTCAATCTGAAGAACTGTTACAGACGGTTAGAGTTGGCGGGAATTTTCTGGGTTTGTTGAATAAGAGCTGGTTTACAGCTCACACATCTGGATCCCTTTCGAGTTGTATAAATAGCCTTCAGGGCTACTCTTAGAGTAGATCGTTCCTTGTAGCAATTACTCTAAAAACTTGTAATCTGTTAAAGCATAAAGAAAAGCTATGGCTTCTGTTTCTCAAGAGGATGTAGGCTGCAAAGCCGAACCTCTATAATCCCCTTTGCATTTCGTTTTGCTTTATCCTTTCTTAATTCCTGTCTCTGTTAAATACCCTTATTCTTAATCTGATTTCTATATTGATCCTTCATTCTTGCCTTATCAAGACCAGTGTATGGTGATTTCTTGGGTTAAGGAATTAAGGTTATTCACTCTTAATTACAACAAAGCTTAATACAGATGGTCTGTCTAAAGGGAATCCAGTTTGTGCTGCAGGAGACGGTTTATTTCGAGACATGGTTGTTTTCATTCCTCTTGGTGTTCACGACTTTGAGAAGGTCTTCATGCCACTTTACATGTACCCATTCTTGTCAGGATATTATTTTTGAAAATCCAAACTCACATTGAAAGGCTTTGTGCTTGTTTAATTAAGATATGTTGAATCAAATTAATTTAGGGATAATTTATAACTCCAAAATCAATGAACCTGATCAAATGGTTAATTAACATTCTGGAATATTGAACTGGCTGGTTCATTCAATCCATACAACTCCATCACTTGAACTTTGCTTCTATTTATACAAACAAATTCATGTAGAAGTATACACAAAACCATTTCGGTATTTCCTAAAGATTAGTAGTAACAGAGAGATCAGAATATTGAATCAAAGGAACAAAATAATACCAGCCGATCAGATTTCATCTAAAATGGGTGTATATGAGCCTCAATTTAGGATTAATTTAGCCGATCATGTTGCTGCAATCAATAAGAAAATTCAGAATTCAAGACCTAAGAACACGACTTGTTGCAGGGTTCAATGTAAAGATCAATCCTCGGAGCGAACCAAGTGTTGATTTGTTAATCCTTTGTGCTGGAAAATGTTGCTTGATCATTCAAATATGACACTCCCGTGAAACTTCTTGCTGATAAATTTGTTTTGTTGGAAAGGGACGGATCACAAATTCAGTAGTACTGGAACAATCTTTGGTGAGAGGGACAAAGTTTTTTCAAGGGAATGGATGTAGAAGACAAGATAATGCAAGGTGTTGAGGCAGATATAAAGGCGTTGTGTTCCACGGCTTGTTGACCGACGAGGATGGTGACCTTCGTTCGATCCATTAATCTGTTACACATCCTCTACAGCAACAGTACAAGGGCTGGCCTTTTTCCAGAGTTCGCTGAACTTTGAATCGCGGTTGCATCTTTTAAGAGGAGGAAGTGTTGGAAGATAGTTGTGTCTTTGAAAGAAACTTAGTTCTATAGTGTTTGGCAATCAAGAAAATAAAAGAAAATGAAAGAGAACTCTTTAGAACCTTTTTATTATTTTCAAGTTAATCAACTTAATGAATACAAATTGACATTTATACTAAGCTACAACCTGCTCCACACACACGAGTTTGTTACATCACATAACCATTTGCTGCATAACTAATTTTACACATCAGCTCAATCAGCTAACTAACTTTGACAGGTCAGCTCAGTGAGTTGATATGCTACAACCAGCTACACAGCAACAGCATGCTCTGCTCTAGCTATACAACAACATCATGCTCTGCTCCAGCTTCATCCAATTCACTAACATCCCCCCTCAAGCTGAAATGTTTAGGATGAACATTCAGCTTGTCTATGAAGTAACTAAATTGTTTGAAAGTAAGAGCCTTAGTCAACACATCTGTTGTTTGATCTTGACTAGGCACATAGCATACTGGAACTTCTTTAGCAGTGACCTTATCCCGGATGAAATGTATATCCAATTCAACATGCTTAGTCTTAGCATGATAAACTAGATTATAAGCTAAAGCAATGGCCCCTTGATTATCACACAACATCATAGGAGTAGAGCTTAATTTGATACTAAGTTCACCAAGTAAAGATTTGATCCAGGTAACCTCTGAAGCAGCATGAGCAAGAGATCTATACTCAGCTTCTGTGCTGGATCTGGAAACAACATCTTGTTTCTTTGATGACCAGGAAACAATATTAGGACCTAGATAAACAGCAAAGTCAGCCACTGACTTCCTATCATCATGATCACAGGCCCAGTCAGAATCTGAAAAACAATGCAATTGCAGAGCTCCTTGATTGGAGAAATGCAGCCCCATATGGATAGTGCCTTTTAAGTACCTCAATAACCTTTTACATGCTTCCCAATGTTGAGTTCTAAGACTAGAAAGAAACTGACTTAACTTGTTTACAGAGAAAGCAATGTCAGGTCTGGTAAGAGTAACATATTGAAGAGCTCCTATAACACTTCGATATTGAGAAACATTTTCAAGTGGCTCTCCTGAGGCTTTGGTGAGATAAAAACCTGTAGACATTGGAGTGGGCATAAGACTGCAGTCTGTCATGCCATGTTTGTCCAGAATATCAGCAATGTACTTGGCTTGTGTCAAGGAAACCGCTTGTGAAGATTTGCTGACTTCAATCCCCAGAAAATAGTGAAGTTCCCCCAGGTCTTTTAAAGCAAAAGCTTGATGCATATTCTGGATAACTTGTTGAACTATGGATGGACTGGAACCAGTGATAATAATATCATCAACATAGACCAAAACAATAGTTAGATGACCACTGTTCCAGGCATAAAAGAGAGAGTTATCAGACCTTGAATGCTGAAAATGCCACTGGAAAATTATTGCACCCTTAAACCTATCAAACCAGACTCTAGAAGTCTGTTTTAAGCCATACAAAGCCTTATTTAGCTTACAAACATGAGTAGGTTTAGTTGAATCAACAAAACCTTGAGGTTGAGCCATGTACACATCCTCAATTAATATGTCATTTAGAAAGGCATTGTTAACATTCACCTGCCTTACAACCCAGTGATTCAAAATTGCTAAGCTTAGAATAACTCTAACAGTGGAAGACTTAACCGCTGGACTGAAAGTTTCTGTGTAGTCAATCCCATGTGTCTGATGAAACCCTTTAACCACAAGCCTGGCTTTATACCTTGAAACTGAACCATCTGAGTTATACTTTACTCAAAATACCCACTTGCTGCCAACTATCTTCACTGGAGTAGCAGGTAAGACTAAATCCCAGGTGTGATTGGTTTTAAGAGCTAGATACTCTTCTTGCATAGCTTTATACCACATAGGATCAGAAAGTGCTTTGGAAACAGAAGTTGGTTCTAATTTTTGGGCTAGTAAAGCTGACGAATAAACCTTGGGCTTGAAGATGCCTGCTTTTGACCTGGTTATCATTGGATGACCAGATAATGCAGGTTGTGACAAAGTATGTGGAGGTGAATGATGGGATGGTGGAGAATGAGAAGAAGAAGAAGTGGAATTGAAATTATCAGAAAAGTAAACTGGAGTAGAATTTGGGAATGAAATAGAAGCATTTGATTGAGGATCATTAAGATGATGTTCTGATGATTCTGCTAAAGGTGCTTGTAACTGAGTAACAGAAGGAGTAGAAGAACTAAAAGAATACTCAGAATGTGTGGATGACTGACAGCTTGAAAAGACTGAAGAAAAATCTGCTCTTGACTCATAAGGAAAAGAACTTTCTTCAAAGGTTACATGATTTGAAATATACACCTTCCTAGAAGAGTGAAGACACTGATACCCCTTGTGTTGTGAACTGTAGCCAATGAAAATACATCTAGCTGTTCTGAAATCAAACTTATGTCTATTGTATGGTCTGAGTGTTGGATAACAAGCACAACCGAAAATTTTAAGTGTTGAATAATCTGGTGGGGAATGAAACAACTTTTGAAAAGGAGAAATACTGTTTAGAACTGGAGTTGGAAGTCTGTTTATCAAATAGACAGCTGTATGGAATGCATTCCACCAAAATTTGAGTGGTAAATGTGCTTGAGCTAATAAAGTCAGCCCTAAATCAACTATGTGTCTATGTTTCCTCTCAATTTTGCCATTTTGATGATGAATGTGGGGACAAGGATGTCGAAAATGGATACCAGAATTAGTGAGTAATAATGAAAAAGTTCTGAACTCCCCTCCCCAGTCAGTTTGGACAGTTTTGATAGAAAGTTGAAGATGCTTTTCAATGAATGTTTTGAAATTGTTAAAAACTTCAAGAGCATCAGAGTTTGCTGACAAGGGAAATATCCAGGTAAACCTACTGTAATCATCTAGGATTGACAAGTAGTAATTATATCCTTGGGTAGAACAAACATGAGAGGGGCCCCAAAGGTCTGCATATATCAGTTGTAAAGGTGCTGAAGTTTTTGTTTCTACTGAATCAAAATGCAGCATGTGATTTTTCCCATATTGACATGCTAAACAAAATTTCAAACTGTCAACTTTATTAAAAGCAGTAGAGTTGTTACAAGCTTTGAGAATAGTTTTGAGAGTATAAGATGCTGGGTGTCCTAATCTTCTATGAAGAAGATTTACATCAATAGAACCCTTTGCAACAACTGACAGACATGACTTTTTATTCAACTCATAAGAACTAACAGTAGAGAGCTGAGCAGAATTAAAAATAGGAGAACAAGCAAAAAGAGACTGAATTTTGTTTTGACCAACTGAACTGAGAAAGACTGAATAAGCAGCAGCATGTGAAGAGACTCTATACAAGCCACCTTTAGCAACACTTTCAAGTAAAATTTTCCCTGTGTTCCTGGCCTTTATAACACACAAATCACCAAGAAATTCAACAATAACTGGATTGTTAGCCAATAATTTTGAGATGCTAAGCAAATTCTTAGTAATAAAAGGGACATGAAGAACATGGTTAAGAAATAAAGATTGAGAAGTTGAAGTGTTTAGCACAACTGACCCTACATGTGTAATGGCTAATGCATTTCCATCTCCAACAAATAACTTTTCAGTACCAGTATAAGCTTTTGAATCCAGAAGCTTACCTAGATCATTTGTAATGTGGTTTGTTGCTCCACTATCAATATACCAAGAAGGATCTTCAATGTGTTCTGGTGGAAGTGAAGAAGACATAACTGAGCAAGATGAAGTACTTGACTGTCCAAGATTATTATATCCTTGACCAGAAACAAAATTAGATGATCCAGGGGTGAATGAGTAATAAGCAGATGGGTTGCTCTCTGGATATACTATATTTCCTTGATAGCCAAAACCCCTGGGAGCATTACCAAAACCAACATTTTGTCCAAACCCAGCATTTGAACCAAAACCTCCAAAACCTCTTCCACTATTACCATTAAAGGCTCTTCCTCTACCGTATTGCCCTTGATTAAAACCTTTGCCACCATTCATATTACCTCTACCATGATTCCTCTGTGGAACAAAAGATGAGTTGAACCTATTTCTGCATCTATAGGCTGCATAACCAGGTATGAAGCAAATTTGGCAAACAACTTCAGAGGAACTACTACCATTGTTAAACTGACCATATCCATATCCATTAAAACCTCCATATCCAGAATTGTTACCACCTCCAGAGTTATTTCCATACTGTTTCTGAAAATTTCCATTATTCTTTCCAGCATATGAGTTCTTCTAAACAATATTTGCTGTCATGTTATGCATCACATCACCGGCAATTTTTCCTTTCTTTTGCTCAACTCTATTTTCATGATTCAACAGCAAAGAATATAGTTCATCTAATGTTATTTTTTCACCTCGAGCTAACACAACAATGACTAAAGATTCATAATCTGATGAATCAAGACCAGTTAATACATGCATCACAAGATCATTTAACTCAACAGGTTTTCCAGCTAGAGCTAAAGTATCAGCTATACGTTTTACTTTTACAAAGTAATCAGACATATGCATTGCACCTTTCTTAATAGTTTGAATCTGCATTCTAAGCGTTTGAATTCTAGCTTGTGATTGAGAGATAAACATACTAGCAAGAGTCTCCCAAAGCTGTTTTGAGGTTGTTGAGTCAATCACAGTAGCAAGCAGATTTTGCTGTATCGATGACATCATCCAACTCAGCAGAAGTTGATCAGCCTTCATCCAAGCTATGAACTCTGGATTAACAGATCTGGATCCAGATTCAGTTAAAATTTCAGCTCCATTGTTGTTGCTAGAAGAAATAAATTGTTCAGGACATTCTCGATCACCATTGATAAAACCTTCCAAACCATTCCCTTTGATCGAAGCTAGAATTTATGTGCGCCACAAAATATAATTGTTTTGATCTAGCTTTATAGACATAACAAAACTAAAAGAGTTGTTGTTTTGAATTGTATTTGCCATTTATGGCTCTGATACCATGAAAGAAACTTAGTTCTATAGTGTTTGGCAAGCAAGAAAATAAAAGAAAATGAAAGAGAACTCTTTAGAACCTTTTTATTATTTTCAAGTTAATCAACTTAATGAATACAGATTGACATTTATACTAAGCTACAACCTGCTCCACACGCACGAGTTTGTTACATCACATAACCATTTGCTGCATAACTAATTTTACACATCAGCTCAACCAGCTAACTAACTTTGACAGGTCAGCTCAGTGAGTTGATATGCTACAACCAGCTACACAGCAACAGCATGCTCTGCTCTAGCTATACAGCAACATCATGCTCTGCTCCAGCTTCATCCAATTCACTAACAGTCTTGCTCTTGGAAAAATAACACGAAGACATAAGAAATCTTACGGTTTGAACTGAAGTAACCCCCCTTTGATATTTTAGAGATTGCTTCTTACCACATGACGCAACAAAGGTTGTATATTCTCTGAAGAGTTGTTGTAACCCATCAGCAAGATCATGAACCAAATCATCGGTAATTCCTATTGGAATTTCAAAGAAATCATCCAAAGTATCCTTGGCATTTCTCATTAGCTCCACAGCTGACTGCGCGTACGGCTCAGATTTGGACTTGGGATTCCATGTGTGCAAATACAAATTGTAATGAACTAACTATCGTCACAAACAAATAAAATTTCATTTTGAATCTTTCTTCATGCGTAAAATTAAGCACGTACTTCTGATTCTTTAGCTCTCAGATAACATTCCTTCCCTTTATTTATTCTCTCTTGAATCCACAATCTCAATTGTCTTAATATGATCGAATCAACTTCATATGGAATCATCTCTCTGACAATGCCTTTGCCTCCATCATCACACCCAGCAGAGTCTTCAACCACCATTTGGACTAAAACTTTTTCAAGCTTTCCAGCTCTTTGCAGCACATCAACTGTATCATTTTTAAGTGTCCCCGTCTCAGACAGATACTGCTTCAACACTGCCCCATAGCATTGGTGGAATGTGACAGTCGCAACCCCAGCTGCAATCGAGTGCCATCTCTTAAGTACTGGACTAAAACGTTCCCTCTCTCTCAATGCCAAATCCTCTGCTTCTTTAGCCAGTTGAAGTAAAGCTCCTGTTTCCCCTAAATCGTTCCCATCGCTATCTTCAGTCCTCAAGTTCCCATTCTCAATAATCTGCTGCAATCAAAGACACAAGCAATGCAAACATAAAGAACATATTCTAACAAGAATCAAAAGCAAATATAATAACCCCCTGAACTCATTAGCGTTGGGTTACATTAGTGAAGGCATTTTTCACCGAGGAACGAATATAATGATATCAACACGATCGCCGGTTGAATCCATCACCACTTTTGTATCTCCTCTCTCAAGCCCACCTTCAGTAATGCTAACATCTTCACCCAAAATCTTCGATGCCAATAAAGCTAAAGGAAGAAGGTTCTCAATTTGCCCAACGGTGCCTCTATGAAAATAATCATGATACCTAAGCAACCTTTTCTCTGCCCACCCTTGCATCGAGGCCAGAACGGACGCCAACATTCTCACATAAATCGCCTCTCTATCCGGCTTCTTAGCATCATTAGCCAACTCCGCTAATATAGTATGCGCCGCGCATAAAAGATCAGGCTCCGACAGAGAAGTCCCAACGTATTGTTGAAACAAAACCCATGTGAAACAGACATATTGTGTATTGGCCGATTGATCCCCAGGGTCGACCATGTCTTCTTCATCAGCTCCAAAAGCTCATCAACCTCATCAAGGACTAATGTCTCGTCTCTGAAATCGAATATGGATTGAAGCAGATCTATGTGGAGGTGGACATTGAGGGGAAAGCCATCAGCCCAGTGGCAAACATCGGTGGGAGTGCCATTGGCGATTCTCCAAGATAAAGAAACGACGCTGTTGCATAATGCTCGCATTGTGTCCGAATTCTTGCCGGTGTCTATAGGTTTTGTCTCACTTGCGCGGACGATTTCAAGAAGACGTATAGCGAAAGTGTTGGATTTGTCTATTGGGACTGATGGGTGTTGGAGGAGACCGGCTTCGAGGATTTTGAGTTGGCGCCTCTGCCATAGATGGTACTCGTGTCCATCATTGAATTCTGATGGTTTTAGATGCCGAAGCAGCTCTAGTGGAAGAATTGTCGTCTCCGCTCGCCGTCCCATCTGTTTAAGCATGAAAAGATGACAATGGTTAGGACGGAGCCGGAAATTTCATTAAAAGCGACAGATGACAAAGACTTTTGACTTACAAGAAAAGAAATTATAAATTATAGGGAGAAATTTAATAGATTTTATTAGAATATAGAGATTCTCCAATTTGGCGGGATATTGTTGTGCTTAACCCTGTCGATTGGTTGTATGTACAACAGTGGTATAGAAGAATTAATTTAATTCTCGCATGCAAGACAATAAGATGAGGAAACATAAATGACTCCTCGTACGTGCATGCACATGCATATATGCAAATTGTAAATGTTTACGTACTTGGCCAACAAGGGTTCTCATGAGAGAATTCCGGCGGGCTTGGTGGGTCATTAAATGAAGAAAGTGGGGAGATAAAGGCCAGGTGCTAACTAGTAAGGGTGCCTTCACTAGATAATTATATATACACACACAAAAATGCTAAGTGTCTAGAGCGCAAGAGAAACGGCACACAGTAATGCCGTTTTTCTCCCCACTAGCTCGCGCTCTTGCCCTTCCAGACAATAAGCAGCACTCATATATATATATATGTGTGTGTGTGTGTGTGTGTGTGTATTTACGTATGTATCATTATTTGTATTGTTTAAATTTTTCTTCCCTTTAAATAAATAAAACAGTAATGTTAAGAATATTAATATTTGAGTGTTGATTTAAATCAGAATTGATGTGACATTCATCTATTGATGATATAATAGAGTAATAACTAATTTTATATTTATTATTTAATAAATGAGTGACATTTAATATTGGACTATTGGACTCAAATGTTGGTACTCAAGCTTTATTCTAAGTAAAATGGTTGGTTTGATCTTTTAACATATTTCTAGAAACGTAATCAACTTGGTAGAATAAAATATCATTGGCTAGCATTCATGATCTACCGACTAAAAATTGTTTCGGAAGAATTTTGAAACTTGAAC
Source organism: Citrus sinensis (assembly GCF_022201045.2). Lineage (NCBI taxonomy): Eukaryota > Viridiplantae > Streptophyta > Magnoliopsida > Sapindales > Rutaceae > Citrus > Citrus sinensis. The sequence continues at coordinate 29,796,566 of NC_068560.1, forward strand.
TCGATCCAAATCCATCAGGAGCATCAATCCGGTTTTAATTCATTTAATTGGTCCAAAAGTTGAAATAAACACTAGTGCTTATCTAGAAAAATATTCATCGTACTCTATATACGAGGTACGTAGCAAGGATCATGCAAATCATTAAATATTAAAATAAATTACTTTAAAAACTGTGAAAGATTAGTCAACGCTTGACGAGTACCACAACTTATTTTGAAATGAATATTCTAGTGGAAGTTTTCGGATGTTTAGTATTATTTTTTCCCTTTAAAATAAAATGAAAACGCTCATTATGTGATATAATTTAAATCTGATATGAAAATAAAATATTCAAATAGTGAATACAATCAATTTTTATAGATTTTTAAACGTGATTAATTACATTACACCATCATTTGCGTCACAAATGGCACATCTCATAATCTATGATAAACATAGGTTGATTCTATTTTTTGGGATAAAAAAGTATGGGTTGATTCTAATTTTTTTATATAAAAAAAGTGCTTTATGTTCACATATGGATGTGATCTCTTTATTAGCACTTTTTAAATCCAAAATCTAGAAAAAAAAAAAGTATTCATAAAAAACTAAAATTGCTTTCAGCCTAATGTGGTGACAGGTCACCAGAATTTGATAGATTATAAATCAAAATTTTGAAGGACTAAATAATGCAGCCATTGGTACAATCAAATAGAATATGATCACCATAAATCTCAAATAACAAAAAAAATAAACCTAAATTGCCATTGTTTTTAACAACTAGTATAAGATTATGATGGCATCATAAATTAAATATAAAAATTATAAATAATCAGATTCAAACTTCGAACCTCTTATCTCCATTTAAAAGATTTATCATTTGAACTAATGAACATTCACAACAATTTTAAATAGTTGTTGCCAAAATACTTTTACAAATTATGTATGTATTCACTTTTTAAGGACTAAATAATGCAGCCAGTTGGTACAATCAAAATATATTCATATCATAATACCTAAAATGCCCCGTTTTGAATTTTGAAAATTCTGTTCATATCATAATTTTAATACAAATTGTTTCACGCGGTGTTCTACTGTGTTATTCTCTCCCGCATTTTGAACGTTGAAAATGTATCATCAAATTCTGAATAAAAATATCTAAAATTAAAAAAAAATCATACATAATAGTTATATTGTGTTATTGATATGGTAATTTTATAATTTATATCACATCAATTGAAATACAAAATTCTGCAACCATTTCTTGGCAGCAATGGGAACCTCCTCACCTTGTTTTTGGGGTTGGATTGAGGATTTGAGTATTTTCATGTGTATTATAAAAGTTAATTTTCTTTTAAATATTTCTAAATCTATCCAATCCATTCTAGACCCGGATATTTAGCTCGTTTGAACAAACAAGCATCACAACAATTTCAAATAATTGATGCCAGAGTTCGGAATACTTTTACAAATAATGTATGTATTCACTTTTTCTTTTTTCTTTTTCTATTTTTAATGGAAAATCTCAATTTCAATTGCATCTTTGTTGGCCCGCGTTTACCTTTCTCATTCAACTAGAAGCCCCTGCTGTTTCTTACGACTTTACTAGTCAAAAGAAGAGTGAAAGAGTCGTGGAAAATCAAGGCGACGCACACAATCATCCAAGAGCCAAAGATTCTGTGAAATAATATAATTCGTGCATCCGCAGCTTCCTGCTTTCAATGGTTTCTAATAATGTATGATAAACATAGGTTGATTCTATTTTTTGGAATAAAATAAAATGAAAATGTTCATTATGTGATGTAATCTACATCTGATATGAAAATAAAATATTCAAATAGTGAACACGATCAATTTTTATAAATTTTTAAACACAATTAATTACATTGCGCCATAATTTGCGTCACAAATGCCACATCTCATAATCTATGATAAACATAGGTTGATTCTAGTTTTTGGGATAAAAAAAGTGTATGTCGATTCCATTTTTAGAGATAAAAAAGTGTAGGTTGATTCTATTTTTTGATATAAAAATGTGTTTTAATATGCCGGCGCCAACAATAATTTTTTGTGTGAATATGAGACTTCACACTGGTGTTAAGTACTTTTATATTGGCATGAAATAATATTCCAATAGTTTACAACATTATAAAGGCATTAAATTGAGCTAGTATGAAATCTCAAATTCTTTAAAATGCGGGCGCCTGAAGATGTAGAAAATAAATCAATTCGAATTAAAGAGTTAATAGAAAGGAAAGGAAATTAATCAACCTTGAGAGCAGAAGTGGATACTTGAAGGATCCTAGCGTCAGCAAAGGGATTAAAGAGAGACTTAATATCCTCACTATTATAAGAATATCGAGTGTCAAGGCGATAATCCAAGACCACCTCCTCAAGATCTAGTTTTTGGGATAAAAAAAGTGTATGTCGATTCCATTTTTAGAGATAAAAAAGTGTAGGTTGATTCTATTTTTTGATAAAAAAATGTGTTTTAATTCATTATTTGGATTCGGATATAAGAGCACCTTTCATTACAGTATTTCTGAACAAGTTCCTGGATAACAAGCCTAAAGGTTTTCTTATTGATGATATCGATGATGATAGTGACGATATTGATCGTGACATTGATACAGAGCTGGAGCTTCTAACTATGATGAATGCATTAACTATCAATATGATGTCGGAAATAGACCGATTTTATATCACCCTTCAATTCGAATTAGCAAAAGCAATGTCTCCTTGCATAATATGGATTCCAAACATTCATGATCTGGATGTGGAGTTGAATACCTCATTCAAGAATTGTTTTTGCTCTAATCCGTAGGAAAAAAATAAAAAAGGCAAATCCCTTATGAGTTATTGATAAAGTGAATAAATCTGCCATTTCTTGAAATCTCTCTTTTTTTTTTTAATTTGTAAAGTGAGTTAACATTAAACTAAAATCCAAAATAACTAACTCATAAGAATTGTGCATTTAGATTAGGGGCAATTTCGAAACTTTTCAAATCAATTGGGACATATTTTGCAATTTTAAAACTCTAGTAGGACATTTTTATAAATTTAAAGAAAACAAAGTTTGCTTTCATAACACGATTTCATTTTCCTCAGCATGACAGTGATATGGCAATAAATGAAATAATTTATTGGCAAATTTTCACATTATTCTTATCATGAATTGATAATCCAAGTACATGTTCGTTGAAATTTTTTAGTCAAAAGAGAGAGAGAGAGAGTTGAAACACATAACCCTTTCCTTTTTCCTTCTCCTCGTATGATCTCCTCGTTTTTTTTTTCTATTTTTAATGGAAAATCTCAATTTCAATTGCATCTTCGTTGGTCCATGTTTACCATTCTCATTGAACTAGAAGTCTAGAAGCCGTTGCTGTTTCTTACGACTTTACTAGTCGAAAGAAGAGTGAAAGAGTCGTGGAAAAACAAGGCAACACGATCATTCAAGAGTCAAAGATCGTACGTGAGAAGCGAGATAATATAATTCGGGACGTAATCCTCATTCATAATACTTGGCGTTGATATTAGTTTATTTAGAAAAAAAAAAAAAGACATAAAATAATCCTCATTCATGTGGTCCAAATTTAGAGATTAAATAACAAATTAATAAGATAATGGAAATAATTGTGATCTTAGTTATAGATAACGTTGTGCAAATTTTTGGTACTTACGGTGTTGGTGTAGAAATAATTCATAAGATAGTGATATGGCAAAAAATGAAATAATTTATTGGCAAATTTCACATTATTCTTATCATGAATTTGATAATATGGGAGCAGTCGACAAAATTATTTTGTATTGTTAATAAAATAAAACAGATATATTAAAGTTTTAAAAAAATAAGGAAGGTGAATTAAAAATAATCAATTTATGAGGGGAATAATCTGATATTAATCTTTATTTTATTAAATGATTATATTGAAACAATGTCATACTAGTTTTTCTTTTCATTAAGTTTTCCTATAATCATTTTTTTTTAATTTTTTAAAAAGCATCTCATTAATATGAATCGATATCCTTTATTAATCTGAAATTTTGCTTGAATTTTTGCTGAAGTATATTTAAAATTTAATAACTCTTACATGTATATTATTATCTACTAACCATCACTCTATTAGTGACCCATTCAGAATGTATGCCGATCCAAGTATTGTTGGTTGAATGTTTTAGTCAACGACGAATTCTTATCCACCTAACCTAACCTCCCCCTCCACCCCCAAGGAAAAAAAATGTCGGAGGAAGAATGGTGACGGCATGTGGGTAAATTTACTAATTATCTTCCCGGCGAAGGGAAATTGAGTGGCTATAAATTTGACGATATTATACATCTATGGACACTCTTAACTTAAACTGACGAACAAGAAGAAAAGAAAAGGAGGAGACAATAATTAAATAAAAAAATGAGTGGTGAAGAAGGAAATATAGACGATTATACACAAGATGGCACCGTGGACCTCAAAGGCAACCCTGTTCGCAGATCCAAGCGTGGTGGATGGAGAGCTTGCTCCTTTGTTGTTGGTACAATATTTGAACTTCTCTCGGTTTAATCCTACATAAGTGTATGAGTTGTTATTATTTCTGTTCATGGCCGTTCAGGATTCAGCCAGCCGTTTTGCTTGCTCGTTTCTTTTACGACACTTTTGTCTCACCTTGCAATCGCATATGCATGCCTTTGTTCCATATTCTATATTTCCTTGGAACCCTTTTTTCTTTTTCCTCCTCCTCGTGTGCATAAGCGAGCTTCGAACTTCAGATTTCTTGTACCAGTTCCAGAGATTTTAGTGAATCTTTAAACTGTAAAAGTAAGCCTTAATCAGACATAGCTCAAAAACTTGGAGTTGTCAAGGACCCCACGAGTGGTTACCAAAAAGCGGTCCTTTTCCATCCATCTCTCCAAATCAAATCACGACTTGTAGTCATAGCTCAAAAACTTGGAGTTGTCAAGGACCCCACGAGTGGTTACCAAAAAGCGGTCCTTTTCCATCCATCTCTCCAAATCAAATCACGACTTGTAGTCACGTTACTTTCTAGGAGATATTTAACAAAACTGTTCAATTCCCAACTGTTTTATAAATCTTTTATTGGCTACTTTTTGGCTTGCTGTCGTTATTTGCAGTATACGAGGTGTTTGAACGTATGGCCTATCATGGGATATCGTCAAATTTGGTGATGTATTTGACAGACAAGCTGCATCACGGCACTGTGAAGTCAGCGAACAACGTCACCAACTGGGGTGGCACCATTTGGGTCACTCCAATTTTTGGCGCTGGTGTTGCCGAGGCCTATCTCGGCCGCTACTGGACCTTCATCATTGCTTCTTTTTTTAACCTCATGGTATGTATGTTTATTCATTATGTTCAGCGATTATTTAATTAATTTATAAGATAATTTAGGTTTTTTTTTTAAACATGCAATCCTCTCATGATATTTAATCAGTAAGCCATACGATGTCGGGTTGTCGGTGTCTGATATAAATTAATGATAATACCAGGATACATGACAAAATTTCACCATAATTTTAAAGATCGGAGCACATGGTTTAATTGCTCTTTTGTTGACCTGTTAAAGACAGACAGAGAAGCGTATATATAAATTTTGTCTGTATCCTTTTTAACGATTTTTTAATTTTATATTTTCTTTTTCCTGGTTACAGGGGATGATTGTACTAGCACTATCAGTGTCATTATCTGGGTTGAAACCTCCTCCATGCAATGATATTAACAGTCAAGACTGCAGGAAGGCTTCAACATTACAATTAGGTACCTTCTTTGTTGCACTCTACACGCTGGTTGTGGGAACCGGAGGAACCAAGCCCAACATCTTGACGATCGCCGCGGACCAATTCGATGAATTTGAGCCCAAGGAGAAGGCCCATAAGCTCTCCTTCTTCAACTGGTGGATGTTCAATATCTTTTTTGCGACACTCTTAGGCAATACAGTGCTTGTCTACATACAAGAGGATGTGGGCTGGGTCTTGGGTTATGGGCTTCCTGCACTAGGTCTTGCTATAGCCATTGCGATTTTCTTGGCGGGCACACCCTTCTATAGGCACAAGAAGCCCGCAGGAAGCCCATTCACAAGAATGGCAAAGGTCATTGTAGCTGCCATAAGAAAAATGAATGTGCCTCTCCCTACTGACCCCCAAGAACTGTATGAACTTGACTTGGAATATTATACACAAAAAGGGAAGTACAGGATTGGTTCCACCCAAAATTTGAGGTTAGTGTCTTAGTTGCATATTTTTATTTATTTATTTACTTTTTGGTCCCATTGAATATATGGCAGGCTCACATGCACATTTTGTTTAATTGTGTCTTCTTGTTTGTTCTTGCGTGCAGGTTCTTTAACAAAGCTGCAGTCAAAACAGGTGCAACAAATCCATGGATCCTGTGCTCAGTGTCTCAAGTAGAGGAAACCACGCAAATGTTAGCAATGATCCCAATCTTGGTTGCCACGTTTGTTCCCAGCACAATGCTTGCTCAAATCAACACCCTTTTTGTAAAGCAAGGCACTACCCTTGATAGAGCTATTGGTAGCAGCTTCAAGATCCCCCCCGCAAGTTTAACAGGATTTGTAACCTTATCAATGCTTGTTTGTGTCGTCTTATATGACCGATGCTTTGTCAGGATTACGCGAAGGTGGACTAAGAATCCTAGAGGGATCACTCTTCTTCAAAGAATGGGAATTGGCCTAGTCATTCATATTATAATTATGGTTATTGCTTCTTTTACAGAGAGATATAGACTAAGTGTGGCCAAGGACCATGGTATAGTTGAAAAAGGACAGCAAGTTCCTTTAACAATATTCATTATGCTTCCTCAATTTGTGCTTATGGGAACAGCCGATGCATTCTTGGAGGTAGCCAAGATTGAGTTCTTTTATGATCAGGCACCAGAGAGCATGAAGAGTCTTGGAACTTCTTATTCAATGACTACTTTAGGAGTTGGAAATTTCCTTAGTAGCTTTCTGCTTTCAACGGTTTCTGACATAACCAAAAGGCATGGCCACAAAGGGTGGATTCTGAACAACCTTAATGTTTGTCATTTGGACTATTACTATGCCTTTTTCGCAATATTGAATGTCTTGAACTTTGTTTTCTTCTTGGTTGTGGCAAAGTTCTATGTGTACAAGGCTGAAGTTTCGGATTCAATGGAGGTGCTTACCGAAGAATTAAAGGTGATGAGATTAAGGGCATCTGCACAAGAAGCGACTGTGGCTAACTGATTCGGTAGTTGATTCACACGAGAATCAGAACTGAAGCTCAGTTTCTGGCCAGGCTACTATAGAGATTTAACTGATAATTTTACTTTGGGGTTGATTGTTTGATAGAGCAGTGTGTGTTAAATTTCCTTCACACCAGTCACAAGAATGTTTTAGCTCAAAAAAGAATTAATATTTGATTATCATGTTCTGGAGTATCAACGTAGTGCTGCTTGTAGTAAAATAAATTTGACTCGTGAAGGACTAGAAATAGAAAGTGCTGCTAATGGTCCAAAATGTTGTTATGGTGTTGAAGTAGGCAATTTGGAATTTGGATGCTAGGGTTCTTAAGACCCTAACCTCTGGATTAACATATGTGGCCAGGAAAGTTGGAATAGAACATTCAATATTTTTGTTAATTAGGTGGATGTAATATTGGTATTGTATATTTCACATATTTTGCAGAGTCTCAGTATATAGTTTTATTCGGTACTTTTGTTCATCAAATGTTAATCCCATTCACTTATTTGACTGTGATCGATTGCCTCAACTTAATTTGCTAACTAATCAAAATTTCTATATTCAAGTTAATTTTATTTATTTATGTATGTTAGTGAAACTTTTTGTCCAAAAAGTGTATATAAACTATGTAGTGAGACTATTTACACCCTAAGAAATACTTTGAATATCCCTTACTTTGTACATCTATTTAATAAATTTTAAAAATTAATAATTACTTTACACACTCTGATCACTAATGCCAAAATAATCCATAATCAAACCTAAATAAAAAATTTTGATGTTCTTTTACACACAAAATATTCCTCACAAATAAATAGGTGTTAATTCCCATAAACTTATTAGATACCTACTTCTTTAACTCCTACAGTCTCTTCTTCGTCAAACCTTTTGTTATCTTCTCATTAACCTTTTGGAGTATAATACATTAAATTGTCCTAAAAAGTAATTAATTGAAAATGTTATTTTTTAAAATATAATTTTTTATAAAAAAAAATAAGTGAGATTATTTGAACCCATAAAAATACTCTTTTCATCCACATTTTAATTAATTTTTTATTATTAAAATACCCATAACATAACATTACTATAGCTGACAATATAATACTTCAATTAAAAGGAATTTCTCTTTACACTCATCATGTACAACCTCCCTAACAAAAGTAAACCTAAACGACACAACTCATCTAGTTTTAAACTCATTTTTTGTTTGCTTTATTCATATCAGTCATCAAAACTATGCAAACAAGTAAACAACATTAGAATAATATCAACATAACAGTTGCTTCAGATTACTTGAGTTCAAGTAATAATAGAAGACAAAAATGAGTGTTCAGTGGTGGTTGAGATTTTTCATTCCCACAAAACATGTTTATATTGTGGTGGGAGCGACTAGATTGTAACAGTGGTAATTGTATGCATTTGGATTGTCAAATTACTTTATCACATATAACTAGTTTAGGTGGTAATTTTGTAACCAGCACAATAGTAATCATCAAATAATTAAGAGTATGTGTTTTGACACCCCTCAAAATTTCTTATAAAACCTCATTTTAATTAAAGTTATTCTAATTACCTAATACAAATTAATTCATTTCTTGTATTGAATAAAAATTCAATCAAACACATAGATATTAGATAAATTATTCTTTTAACAAACTTTTTACACCCACCCTATTTCACAAATTTATGAAATTTATTAAAAAAATTTTGAGAAAATTATAAGAGTTTAGAGTTATGAATATAGAAATTATATAATAAAAAATTAAGATAAATTTAATATTTTAGCATTTGTATGCAATCTAAAAAGAAATATTTGTTTAGAGTAAAATTTTATGGAAATATGGATTATTCTAATATTTGAATATGTATTTCATCGATTAATCTGGGTATTTTAAGAAATAACAATCAATAGGGGAGTTAAAAGGTCACTTATAAATAATTATTTATATAAGTTAAAATCCTATATATGAATCTTTCAAAATTTGTGTATGTTTATTAGTAAGTAGCCGAAAGGTTTCATAATTAGCAAGAGGTTGATAATGTAGATGATGGGGGCACTTTGGAGGATATTAAAAATAAAGTTGCTGATACCAACAAAGTGTTGGCTCTACTGACAATGGAGTCCCTTTAAGTGGTTTGACTGGGTTTGCTCCCCAGTTCGAGTCGCAGGAAAGTCGCATTTGTTGGGAGAACCTGTGCCTCTCGGTTCGAGCAGAGACTTCTAGTCTGGGTTGTGGTACGGGCTTAAAAGTGCCTCCTACAGTTTGGGCCATCCCCAGGTCACCTCGTGGTCAAAATTTTTAAAAAAATAATAATATATAAAGTTGCTGATAATTGCACTTGTTATGACACTATTTTTTGGGTTGGGGGAATCAAGGTGGAATTCTTGATCAAACTTCTACATATGGAGGAATGTGTGGGTTTTTCAGCACATGTCATTTTGATTATTGATAGCTATCATCCTTTATGAATAAGGGAAAAAGAAAATGAAAAAAATCACCTCTTTATTATAAAAAAATATTTGCTACTGTGGAAAATTTATGATGTACTTCATAAAAAATAAAATTAATGCACAGTTAGTAAATAAACATCCACCTGATAAAGTATGTAAATGAAAAATTCCAAAAAAAGATAGTAACAGAATTAATATTTTGATTTAATTGGGGCGTTAATTGAAAAATAAATTTAAGAAGGTCATATGAAATTCGAATCTCTCTTTTAAGGAGAGGATTTGATTGCCATCAAGCTAAATTTAAATAATTAATTGATTAATTTATTTGTGTATGTAAATTTTCACCCACAAATGATTTTTTATTTTTGCATTTTCGAATGCAGCCACAAATAAGGTTTGAAAGTCTATTTGGCCTACTATGAAACTTCTAAATTGAGGGAGATGAATTAAATAAGTACAAAGTACGACAAAGCGGTCAAACAGATAAATTATAAACGACAATGCGTACAAGAATTGGCATTTTTGTTTTGCCTCTCTGTTTCCACTTTTCAGACTTCTGCTCTCTCCCTCTCTCTCTCTCTCGGAATTTTCTCTCGGCAATGAACGGTACGTGCATTATGATTTCATTTCCATTTTTCACTTTTCTGTTCGTTTCCCGAGAAAATCCATGTATAGAAAACAAAAGAAAGCTTCAAAAAAGTTGTTTTTTTCTTTGTAATCTAATATATAGTTTCACAGTTTTCGTTTTTATTTTCTGGTTTGTCCCAAAATGGTAAATTGATCTCAGCCGAGCGACGTTGATTTAATTACGCGCGAGTTAAGGTCGTGTTTTTCATTTCTCCCCTGCTATTTCGAAAATGAAAACTTTACCTTTTAAATTCTGTTTTTTCTGTTGTTTCTTAGAATAATGTTTTGTTTGCTTTTGCAAAATCACGTATTTGAATTGGGCTAATAAGTTCTTAAAAGCGTTTTCCTGATCAATTACATTGTTTAGGTTTCTGTATATGATTTTTTTTTTTTTGAAGTTTTCCTTTTGGTTATATCCAATGTAGGAGGAAGAAATATGAAGAAACGAAGATAATTGTTTATTTTTTTCAAGTTGATGAGGCTGGTGGCATTTATAATTGGAATATAATTGGATAATGGAATTATGGAAGTGGTGTTTAGCTATATTTTTGAAAATCAGAAAGTGGGAAAAGGTGGTTTCTTGCCTGAGATTGTTGAGTTTATTGCGAAGACAAGCAAGAACTTGATCTTTATTTTCATTGATGTGATGTGATGGATTAATTGAACATTCTTTTGCGGGCTTTCTTTGTACGATGTTAAAGTTATTCTGTTTGATATTAGAAGGTTAGGCGCGCAGTGGTATCATTTAACTTCATGGCATTGACTGTTTCAGTGGAGAGAATTGTCTCAAAACAAGATTTTCATTTGGTGTGATGGGTTAGAGAAATTTTCTGTGGCTTTAGATATATACATCATTTTGGAGGGTGAAAGCAAAAATTGAATAGATTAGGCATGTGATGGGTCATATGGATTCAAGGGAGAGTAATTCAGATGCTGATTTGGAATATGGTGAGATTAGAAGGCGAGATGACCAAAATAAAGGGCAAAGTTGTATTGGTCAACATTCAAATAAAATGGTCGATTGGGAGTGGAATATGGTTAGGGGTTCAAAAGGATTAGTAAAAGATGATAATCTGTTAACTGCATGCAAGAATGTCTTACATTCTGGTGAGAATGTGGAGATATACGTGGACGAGCTAGGAGAGGAGGCAGCAAGTCTTGTGAAGAAGAAAATGGTGGCGGAGAAAGGGAAATCAAGCTCTAAGAAGCCTCCTAAACCACCTAGGCCTCCTGGAACCCTGTCGTTTGATGAGGCTGATATAAAACTGTGCAGAGAAATTTCTGAGCTTGCGAGACTGAAGTATGCAAGGATTCGACAAATGAAAGAATTGAAGAAAAAGAGGGTTGATAAGGTGTCATCACCAGTGGTTAGCTTTTTTGCAATGATCATAACCATTTTATTCTGCTACGTGATAATCTTCCAAGGTAATTAGACTGTTTCTATGGTTTCTTATGTTGTTGTTATCTCATTGTTTCTCTGTTTAGGCTAGCAATGTTAGTTATATGCTTGCAGATTTAATCTTATCCTACAAGAAGGTTTTGCCGTTTTGATACTTCTTCATAACTTAATAGAGAGTTCCATATATTTTTGCTGCTCTGTAGTTAACTTTGTATCTTTACCTAATGTGATCACATTCTTTTGAGATAAACTATAAAAACAATATCAGACAGCATCGGACCAAAATCTGAAATTTATGTGATTTTCTTTTATAAGAAAGTTCTTTTTTACGGTTTAATTTCAACCAAAGCAAATATAAGGAAATAAGCAACCAAATTATAGAGGGTTCAATGGAACAGCTGACATGCAGTCCAAATATTTATGCTAAATTGCTTTTTTTTTTTTTTTCCCGTGCGTGTGTGTTAAGCTGTATTCTAGTCTCTCTTGCTACTACAATTTTCTTATGGTTTTCCATCACATGTGTATGTCAAATTTTTTATATTTTCTAACTTACAGGCATCTTGGGTTCACGTATATGATGTGGTACGTGTCAAGTTCAGTGCATGGATATCCTTACTCTGGTTGGCGACCCTTCTTTTTTTTTGTTGTTGGGGGGGGGGGGGGGGGGGGTGTGGGGGGTTGGTTGGGGGGTGTGTGGAGTTCCAATTGCTTGGATAGCAGCTTTGTTGAATAAGCTGACTTGCCATTTCATCAGTTAACTTTTGTAAATACTTCAAGCAAAATCAGGTTTTGTAACATTGCTGAATGAGCTGCGTACTAGTTTATTTATTCCTTCACTTTTTAAATATTATGGAAGATACCGTGGTTTTGATTATAATAAAGGACCTGTTTGGGGCAGCTACCGCAAACGGATCTAAATTCTGCTAAATTTCAAGCTACTTTGTGTTGGATATCTTTTACTACTATCATGTCCATTGCGATTGAGTACTGACATTGCTGGGCAATCTTGGAGGTGAAGTGGTGTTATAATGTCACTTGAAACACAGGCCTTTTAGTGCTGTTCTTACAAATTGCAAGCGATGAAAAGAGGACTGAATGAACTGATAAATCTGAAATTCAAAAGATACATAAATGTTTTTAATCTTGAGATGGAGTGGCATTTGGAATTTTTCTATTAGCCATTTTGTATCCGTGTATCGTATGGGAACAACGCATAACATCTGACACAATTTTATCATCAATCAACTGAATGGCACTTCAACAGACAACAATCTTCTTTACATCTTTTGAACTAGAGAAATTATGTTCACATTTTACAACTCCGCCGTTCAGCCCATTCATGGAACCATTACAACAGATTCTGCAAGCTCCCAAATCTGTTTTGCTAGAAAAATTTTTATTTTACAGCAACCCCCCGGTGAATTCTCAAACTAAGTTTTATAATCAAAACAAAAAAAAAAAAAAATATTTTGAACTACCCAAATTTTGTTCATTAAATTCTATAATGTACATATGACGTGAGATTACATATATCAAAGGCAAAAACTCGAAAGTTCCACATTTCATTCTGAATTTTCCAGTAGTGAAAGCAAGCGAACATTCATATATGAGTCCTCAAAGAACTAGTTTCTTTCAAAATTATTAGGCTTTCGCAGGTGCAGCTCTTGGCCTCCACAGTCCCAGCCTATATTTGTGGGTGTGTTTCAGTATCAGCTTCCTCTGGCAAACAAGAAAACACAAGTCAAAACTTGTAAGTTGTAACAAAAGGAATTCTGGAAGCAAAAAACAATAAAAGTTTCATATTCACCATGAGTAAAAACTAAAGGACATGCATACTTCAAAACTTAATAATATTTTCAAATTCCTGAGATACACTTTGTGCCACTATTTCTTTGTACAATGGTAAATGCATATGAATGTCAGAATTTTAACTTGACAATGCAACCAACCTTGATAATTCATAACCATATACAGGATATGACAGATAGCAAGCAGAAATTCAGAATATTGCATACAACATGTAACCCGCTCTTCCATATATACAACCTAAAACATTTGCAAGTATTTGGATGTTGTTTATGCTCAGAGCTGGACACAATGATAATTAGCCCACTATCATTATAGCTAAAACCATGCATATAATTTATGGAAGGATTCTACTTCTTATAGTTAATCTAGATGTAGCAGATTAGTAGCTGCTGAAATCCAATACATGAGAAACCATGTACTTGAATGAGGTACTAATAATAATAATTGTGTTTGTGTGGACTATATTGGTTATCAGGTGTATCTGATATTCATAACATAATGAGATTTATCAAATCTTGCCAACAATAAATGTATCTTTCATTTCCCCAAACAAACAACAGGACATATATTGAAATAAAAGCACCAGCAAAATTCGAAATGCTTACATGCTTGCAAGGAATGCCAAGTTTCTTGAGCTTAAGAGTTCGGGTTACAAGCAATCTCTGAAAGTCACCTATCTCAGATTCAAGCTTCGCCGAATGGGTTTCCACTCCTTTCCCTATTCCATTCAGAAACTCTGGTATCCCAACCTTGACTGCAAAAGCACCAATAACTCTCTCAAATCCCAATTTCAGCTTTCTAAAAGACTATGAAACTCATGTTGTGGTTATCACTAAACGAAGAACCAAAAAAAGGCTTTTTTTTTCTTTAATGGACAGTCAACATTCCATTTTGGACATCTAACGACAATACCTCAACTCAATCAGCTGTATTTCAACTACTTAATTGCTCCTAGTCTTTACCCAAGAGATGTCCCTGAGAGTCAATAAGAAAATTGTCTCTTTGCTTAATATAGGGACATTTTAACATATTTTTCAAAATTCAAAACAAGCAATATTAAAGATATGATTCAATCTCATTCTAGATAAACTCAAACAGCTCAAATTATGAAACCCAAAATTTTCTTGAAACAACCAGAAAGAGCCAGAATTTCCCTTTCCCTTCTTTCATGTTTCTAAATTTTCCCATTAACCAAACAAAGCCAAACTCAGCCTTATACATCTTAACACTAGCCGCTCCTTGAAAAAGTTTCTCATTTTTACAAAAACCCTAAACAACACAACCCAGAAGACCCAATAGTTTTCACTTAATTATCAATTCAACCAAAAGATAAAAGCAACAAAAAGAAATCCAAAAATAACGGAAAATAGAATGGGGATACCAATGTATTGATTTGATGCTTTGGAGGTGAAGAATCTAGAAAACCCAGATACTGCTACCATCGAATTTGCCCCCGCGTTGTTGAATATTTGCCTCCAAGCCATTCTTCGATCTGTGTATCCGCTCACTCACTCTCAGATGTTAGGGTTTTGGGTTTAGCTCTTTTTGGAGAATTTGGAGATGAAAGCGTTAGCTAAAAGGGCTCCCCGGTTAAACGCTAAAAATAATTTAATATGGTTTATATTTTCTTTCACCAACCTAAAAATATTGATAATTATAATTAAATTACATTTAAGCAAATTAGAAATACACAAAATTTCTGTCTCTCAACAACCATGCGAGTTAGAACTTTTAAAAATATAAAATCCTCAAAATATAATAATTAAAATTAAATAGACATTTCCCCATATTTCTTCAATTAGTGCTTCCTTTATTTTTTTATCCACAAATTAAAAAAGACATAATTCACATGTTAAGAAATTAAGATCCAAATTTAATACCTTTTAGTTGCTTATCAACTGGTAGTTGAGAAAATAATAAATTCCTCGTCCATTATAACATTTCAAAACGTAAACATAAATATTTAAACTTTTAATTCCCAAAATTAACATCAAGAACTAATGTGTTTTGTACTATGCAATTATGGGAAAAATTATTATGCAATTGTTAATTGGGTAAGACTGATTACACAAAAAATTACTCTAACCACTCTAATTTTATTATAAAAATATCCATTATATGAATTACTATTATTAAGGGCAATTTATTATAAGTCAATATTATGTAATTATTTTGAACACCCATATAACATACTCATTATCTAGTGTATATAATTTTCATACTTTAAACTTTTAAATTTTTATTTTTTACATCTTAATATATCCTTGGATAAATAATGATGAAATCAATATTTTTATTTTCATAACTAAAATAAATTTTACACTCATTATTTTTTTAAAAGAAAATAAAAACAAATTATACAAAAGTACTGAAAAGCATCTTTTTTTTTTTTGTTTTTGCTTTTGACCTCTTCTTTTACTCCGTCTTCTTCTAATCTAATGTTGACCACAAATAAACAAAATATTAATAACTAAATTTTATAAAATAATTTGCTTACAGCTTGACTTGATTATATTGTTATAAAAATTTAATAAATCTCTTAAAATTGGCTGCATTGAATGGCTTTATTGGTATATTAAGTAAATAAAGTTAATTAATTTAAACCGATTGAGTAAGATTTTTTAAATGAAATTTAAAGAGCATATAAAATGAAAATTTGATTTTTTAAAATTATATATGAATTTACGAAGTAATAAAGTGATCAAATTAATTTTTTTTAGTGTAAATAACCTCATCTTTATCGACTTTTTAATTTTATATCGATTCATATTTTTATTTATGAAAAAAAATTAAAACTTAATCTTTTGAGTTGTCTTGTGAACGCTCATGATAAATCTGTTCAATGAAATGTTTTTACATAATTATCTTCATTAAATAAAGAGTAATGATACAATTACAAACTCTTATACAAATTTATTTTATATAAACTGACGTGTCATTAATTCAATGGTTTAATGAAAATATAAAATAATAAAAATCAAATCATGTGAACCGAATGATATTTAATTCGACTAATCTTATTATGTCACATTAGTTTATACAAAATAAATTTGTATAATAATTTGTGACTATATCATTACTCTTAAATAAATAACCTAACATTTGAAAGATATGATTACATTTTTCATGTGCAATTTTTATTGTAGATCTAAAAGTAGTTGATTTTTAAAAAATTAATTGGTTCACCAATCTTTTTTGTTTCCTTGTAGAATGTTATTTTGTTAAATATAATTACGGGTCCAGCCACCTACCATGCAACAGTTGTAAATTGTCCATATAATTAATTACCTGCAAACATTATTGCTTGTACATGTTCTTCTAAAAGTAATATTGAAAAAATTGCTATTTAATTTTCTCATAGCAAGAAAGAAGCAAACAAAAATAGGGAAAAAAATAAAAGAGTAATAATAATACCAAGTCTACTAAAAAGTTAAAAACTTAAGACACATGCAGTACTGTACTGTTCTAATCAACGGCGAATTAGAACAAACGAGCCAACGACCTAGAAATAACCGCCACGTGACTGATCCAGCAACTCAAACAGACTGACGACGTCAGAATCCGACACTCAAGATCCGCGTGACGTCACCAATGTCGGAAAGTGTCCGAAGATTTTAAACGGTGCAGCCACAGAAGAGAAAGAAGAAGCAGAACATGGAGAGAAGAGCCACCGACTCCACGGCCGTCACCACGCTCCACACGACGTCGTCCACGAAGCTCAGCTCCCGCGTGATCCACGTCGACGGCCACGACATTGCTGTCAAGTAGTGCTGCGGCCACCGTAGTGCTGACGCGCACCACCACCGTCCCCACGCCATTCGCGATGGAATTGTATTTAATATTCTATACGAATCTGAATCTTCCTTTTTGAAAACGTAAATGTTCTTTCTTGGGCAAAGGGTGATGGACTGGCCGTGGGCTTTTATATTGGTGTGATTGTGGGTGGGAAGGTATACGGTGTGGTAAGAGTGCACGTTAATGCATGGATTAGTGGGGTCCAAAGAGGCTGAAATCATGGACATTTTTGTGAATCAGACAAACATTGTTTCGGTTTGAAACTTTGAAAATTGTTTAGATGGAGGGAAAATTTTTGAATCATTGACACAATTGAATTTTTTGGATTTTCTTTTAATGATCTGGGTACATAATTGATTGGAATTAGTTGTATTGCACTAAACTTCTTATAAAGAATCAGCTAATGTCACTTCAAGCCGTTCATAGATACACATGCCACAGATCTAAATTCTTTACTTTAATAACGGCCTTTGGTCAAATAGAAAAACTCTTGCACTTACAATATTGAATGTAAGAATTCGATCCTCTGTAAGAATATTATGGATATTAGTTTCATTACTCCCTTAATTATCAATAAATTGAGTGGAGACAGTCTCTCCCTTACGAAACGTGAGCGGAGCAGGCACCTCTCGAATATTAGAGATAATTTAAAGTATTTGAGTAAATGTTTCAGTGGGTTAATATATGACGGTGGTCCTAGTTGTTTAATACGATTATAAATATTGTAATTGTAATGTTTGATGTGATATCAGTAACCATATGTGTATTACAAAATTAAAAAAAAAATATTTACTTTAATAATGAGATGAAAATGGGCTCACCGCTAGGCTAGTTAATATTTTAAATAAATGAAAAACGAGTAAACGAGTTTTTTTTTTTTTTTGGGTTGCTTGATGCATAGACTATATTACTATATTAGTCATTGCGACAAATAATTTAGGCAATAAGCCGATAATGCTATTCAATTTTATTATTTACGTAAGAAATGAGAAGGTCTGGAGGAAAAGAAAAAATAAGCACCAGACTTTGACTCTTGGAGTGGGTTATTATTATTATTAGGGGTGGACATTTTACCCGATCCAACCCGACCCGACCCGATAAATTTCAGGTTTGGGTCGGATCGGGTCGGGATCGAAACCCGATCGGTTTGAAATTTACAAACCCGATCGGGTTGTGATCGGTTCGGGTCAAACCCAACCCGATCCGAATACCCGATCGGGTTCTTAAAAAAAAAAAATGTACTGACCCAAATTGACTTGATTTCAACCGACCCGAACTGACCCGAATTGACCCGAACTGACCCGTACTGACCCGATTTCAACCGATCCGAATTGACCCGAACTAACCCAAATTGACCCGAACTCAATCCTACCCATTTTAAATCCAACCCGATCCAACCCGAATATAACCCGAATTAATGATCCGACCCGAACCCGATTTTGCCCACCCCTAATTATTATTATTATTTTAAGGGATTGGGTGTTGTTAAATTTATTATTTTTGTTGAACTCTTAAAATATCTTCTGTAATGAGTAATCCTTTCTCTTTAGATTTTTGTTTGGAATATGAACACAACAATCCAAACCCTTCACTTTCATGGATTTTGAATTTTTCCCATTCCTGGCCAATTTCTTCTAAATCATATTTTTGTCTTTCTCATTAGCATCTTTATTATTGACATGTATATAAATTTTGAATTTGGAAAACGCTTCGCGTGTATATATTCAATATTCATCCATAAGGAGTTTTAAGAATTTTAATCTAATAAAAGAACCGGCCCTACATCTACTTAGCTTATTAGACAGTCTCGCCTCTCGTGACATGATTGATTATTAATGCATGTTTATAATTACATACAATTCTTTTGGCCCTTACCCTCTAATAAACCTCAAATCCATGTTATGAAAATGGTATCAATCTTTTTTTTTTTTAATTACCTTATAATTTAGTAACCTTTATAATGAGAACTCCATCATTAATCGCTGAGATTAGGTTTGTAATGAGTGAAAAAAAAAAAGATACATACGGACTTATAACATGTCAAAACCTATTTTCAAATAATTAGATAAAAAACAAAAACCTCTACAATGCATATGACAAAAACTCAAATTCCCTACACAAGTGCAGAAAAAGAAATGGCTTGCCACATCATTGAGTGGTTCTCAAAATGATATTAAATTTAGTATTGAGATATTTTATTTCTAAACCGACCACTGTTGTCCTTCATTTTCCTAAAAAAGAGCCACTATTACCCAATTTTTCAACGGACATCTTATATTTTTTATGCATTTTACTACGTAAAAAGTAGTTATTTTCCTTTTTTTTTTCCTCTGGTTGTGTCTATGATGTATATTTTACATCAATATCTTCATATATGGTGTTAAAAATAGTTGTATTTTACTGTTTTTATATGCTGTGCTTGGTTTTCTTATGGTTTTGCAATCTCCAATCTTCAAATCTGGTGGATTTCAATCTGTAACAAATCAATTATTGCAAAAAGTCTATTCAAATACTAGTTGAAAGAACCAAACCAAGAGATGGAGAGTAACATAATAGAGCTATTTCTTGTGAGTAGCTCTCATATGTTGTGTGCATCTCCTTTGTGCACTGCATTTTCCTAGTGAGTTTATGGTGTGAAAATTCCAATAATTTAACCAATTGTCTGCCTGTGAAAGATCGAAGGTTGGGCTGGAAATTATCTTGAAAGATTGGGCCAAAACATTGGGCCGGTGGGTTTGCCAGATAATGAATGAAGCCCGATCAAGTTTTGGGCCAAGACTTAGAACGAAAAAGTAACCTCGAGTCGTCCGATTCTATTACAATAAATCAAATAATCTTTTTTCAATAAACGAAAGAATTAGATAATCGTTTTTCAAAAAATATTGATTAAATTGAGTTTTAAGATCATAATAAATTATTCAAAACAATTAATAAGCATACGTGAAAAGTAATTACTTAAGATCCAAATAAAACTCATTCGCTTGAACATTTTCACCCGATCCCTTCTTCCCTCACGCTCTCTTAATCTCTCGTTCAATTCAAGATTTCGTAAAAAGAGCGGAAGAAAGGCCGAAAGAACGACATGTCGTTGAGACCGAGCACGCGAGCGGAGGTGAGGAAGAAGGGGTACAAAACGGGAGTCGATGCGGATGAGGCGCGGCGGCGGAGAGAGGACAATCTGGTGGAGATCAGAAAGAACAAAAGGGAAGATAATTTGTTGAAGAAACGACGCGAAGGTCTCCTGCTTCAGCCTCAGCAACAAGGCCTCGATGCCTCGCAAAACGCCATTGAAAAGAAGGTAAAAAAAAAAAACATATTGAAAATGATTGCTTGCTTTGTGAAATCTTGATTTTTGACTTGTGGGTTTGCATTGCACTGGTGTTTGGTTGATGGGTTTTTGTGGGATCTTTATATATTTGTGAATTTTGATGATTAGATATTGTTTGTGTGGGGTGGATAAAGTAGGGATTTGCTGGAATAAAAGAGTTTCGTTGAAATGAGTGTAGATGCAGTTTTTGGTTTTTTGATTTATGATCCGTAAGGAATTGGAGTTTGTAAATCTTTTAGTAGAAAGTGGATTAAGTAGAATTGCTTTCTGCAAATGTACTTGGAAGCGAAATCTGGAAAAGCACTTATCGAGTGATTCTTGATAAAGGACACAATGTACTTTCGTGCTTTCAAAAAGTAATTTGTATGTTTCAGCTGGACACTTGAATATATTGGATTGGTTACTGATATTCGGAGAAAACGGTTGTCTGTTTGGCCTTTTTAATGATCTTGGGTCCCCGCATGCTAAATTTCTTGTTCTGCTTCCAATGAAATTGGCTCTTTGTCTTTTTCTTGTTGAAAAATGACTCTTACAAGTTGTATTCTCCAAAGTTAACTTCTTTATTTTAATTAATTAATTATTGTTGTTATTATTTTTTCATGTTTAACTGGTGATATTGGTGTTGTCTAACAGTTGGAAAGTATTCCTTCTATGGTACAAGGAGTGTGGTCTGAGGATCCTGCATTACAGTTGGAAGCAACTACGCAGTTTAGAAAGCTGTTATCAATTGGTATGAGCATGATTCTGTTGCCAATTAATTCTTTTTCAAGGAACATACCTCTCTGTGCTGTTGACAGTTTGGCCTCTATCATTTTGTAGAACGCAGCCCTCCAATTGATGAAGTAATTAAAGCTGGTGTTGTCCCGCGCTTTGTGGAGTTTCTAGGAAGGCATGATATGCCTCAACTACAAGTAGGATCTGCTTCTGACTTTTTTTTTAAAATTTTTTAAAACCAGGTAATTTGTTTGAAGATATTGATTGACCATCATCTGACTTTACCATTATGAGCAGTTTGAGGCTGCATGGGCATTGACCAATGTTGCATCAGGGACATCAGAGCATACACGAGTTGTCATTGAGCATGGTGCTGTCCCCATGTTTGTTCAACTTCTTAGCTCTGGCAGCGATGATGTCAGAGAGCAGGTTGGTGCTTGCCTCTTATGTTTAAAAATCTTTCTTATGCAGGATCATTGTGACAAAACCATGAGATTCTAAATCATTTTGAAACTTTTATATTGCATTAATGGGAAAGTTGATAGAAAAGACTTGTGAATTTTTTTGGTTGTTAATATCCAAATTCTTTGCAAGTTTCTGATAGAAGTTTGCTTGGCATTGCAGTATATGCATATTGTATTTGTCACGGTGCTTTTTCCCCATTGGATCAGAATTTTCTTTGTTGGCATCTATACTTGTTCTTTCATTTTTTTCCAGACAATTATTGTATTGAACTGTGGCAATTAATATCTTTCCAAATTTGCTTTGACTTTGTTCATCAGGCAGTATGGGCTTTGGGTAATGTTGCTGGTGACTCCCCTAGTTGTAGAGATCTTGTTCTTTCTAGCGGTGCTCTCATGCCATTACTAGCTCAGTTAAATGAACATTCAAAACTATCCATGCTGAGGAATGCAACATGGACTTTATCGAACTTCTGTCGTGGCAAACCTCCAACACCATTTGAACAGGTGGGGTTCTAGAGATAAGTCTGTGATATATTATTATTTTGCTCATTGACTCAATAAGGCTAATACTAGAGTCCTTAAATGATGAAATTATTATCCTTGGTGTCTGTCAGGTGAAACCTGCTCTGCCAATTCTCCAGAGGCTCATCCACTTGAATGATGAGGAAGTTCTTACAGATGCCTGCTGGGCTCTCTCTTATCTTTCAGATGGCCCCAATGACAAAATTCAGGCTGTGATTGAAGCTGGTGTCTGTCCACGGCTTGTGGAGCTTTTGATGTGAGTTCTTTTGTTCTTCACCATTTATTTTTGATATTTTATTCATAATGCATAAGACTTTGCATTTCTGTTGTTTTGGTTTTACATAGTGTTCAATCTGTTAAGTGGCTGCTACTAATTTAAACTTTGTTTATCCTAGGCATCCATCAGCTACAGTTCTCATACCTGCCCTTCGTACAGTGGGAAATATCGTTACTGGAGATGATGCTCAGACTCAGGTACCTCCATTATCTCTCTTATATTAGATGTCTATGGTAGTTTTTTCTTTATACAAGTTCATTACCATTTTATTTAAAGCTGGTAAGAGGGCTTAATTAATTTGTAATGCTGTTGGCTCCTTTTTCAATTAAACTTATTTAGTGAACACTAATGTAAATGATTGTTATGGATTGGAGTTTGGAAGTAAAAATTTATGAATAAATTAAGTAATTATCTCAAATTCTCTCTCGTGTATATTCAAATAAAATTCTATTTCCTTCCCTATTTTATAGCAGCTGATAACTCAGATTTTTGTTTCAGTTTGTAATTGATAATGGAGTGCTCCCTTGTCTATATCAACTTCTTACTCAAAATCACAAAAAAAGCATCAAGAAAGAAGCTTGTTGGACGATCTCAAATATTACAGCTGGGAATAGAGCTCAGATACAGGTACACGATTCGTTCCATCTCTTTGTTCTGCATGAAGATTTTTCTTTATATTTT
This sequence comes from Citrus sinensis, assembly GCF_022201045.2. Taxonomy (NCBI): domain Eukaryota; kingdom Viridiplantae; phylum Streptophyta; class Magnoliopsida; order Sapindales; family Rutaceae; genus Citrus; species Citrus sinensis. The sequence goes on from NC_068560.1 coordinate 29,819,843, forward strand.
GTTTGACACCTGCGAAGTTGGTTTTGGAGAATTATCTCTTCTGGTTGTGTATCTGATATTAGTTAATTATTTGAGCAGGAAAAGATGGAAGATGGTTTGTGATATATTGGTGGACATCATAATTAAATATATTTTGTATATTTCTAGCCAGCTATTTTCCCATTTAGGGCTTCACTGTTAAGTTCCTATTGAATGCTGTAGTGGTAAATTGTCTTAAATCTGGTCCTCACCTTTACATCCGGACAACTTGCTTGCTCATGTTTGTTTCATTGTAATTTTATGCATTTAAGTCTCATGATTTTCATTAATTTGATGTCAAATGTTGTCTTAATAAATTGTTTGATATTCAGTCAGTGGGGAAGGACATTTCATCCGGTTCTTCATTGTCCATGCATCATATCTGCTATTTGAACCTATGGCAACCATCCCTATTTTCTTTATCCTTTTTTTTTTCCTTAAATTAACATTTAAATTTCAATAACATTTGGGTACTGCAAATGATGGATTTTTCCTTTTTGGTGGTTGCCAATTTAAGGATTGTTGATTTGGCCCTTGAGAGAAACTTCTTAAAAGATTCCAAGATAGTGGTTTATGTGTATGTTAGTTTTTCCTTCTTGCTTGCATCCTGGTATTTTGGTCCCTATAGCATGTAATACAATTGCTTGGTTGTCTTTTCTATTTTTGAATGTGACTTCCTCAAAAGTCAAATCTATTTAATGCTGAGGAAATTGCTACTTGAATATACTCGTAATTATAATTTGTTGAATTTTTGTTTGACAGGCTGTTATTGAGGCCAATATCATCCTTCCTCTTGTGCACCTTCTTCAACATGCAGAGTTCGAAATCAAGAAGGAGGCTGCATGGGCTATCTCAAATGCCACATCTGGAGGATCTCATCAACAGATTCAGTATGTTTCTTTTATTCACTCAGTGATGTTCATATGACAGATGTTTCTTTTATTTATTTGATAATGTTCATGTGATAGAATCACTTATGCTACCGTGTTCTTGCAGATTCCTGGTAAGCCAAGGTTGCATCAAACCGCTCTGTGATCTTCTGGTTTGTCCGGACCCAAGGATTGTGACAGTTTGTCTAGAGGGTCTTGAGAACATTTTGAAGGTGGGTGAGGCTGACAAGGAAATGGGAATGAATAATGGGATTAATGTTTATGCCCAAATGATTGATGAGTGTGATGGATTAGATAAGATTGAGAATTTGCAAACCCACGACAACAATGAGATTTATGAGAAGGCTGTGAAGATTTTGGAGAGATATTGGGCTGAGGAAGAGGAAGAGCAGCTTATCCAAGATGGTGGAGGTATTGGAAATCAGCAGCAGGGTTTTGGTTTTGCAACCAACCAGCCCAACATTCCACCTGGTGGCTTCAAATTTGGTTGAAGTAGTAGTTTGAGAATATCTTTACTAGCTTTATAGGGCATTGTTTCTCCCATTGCAGTGAATTTTGGAATTTTCTAAATTGTCTTGTCGTCGTCGCCAAGGGTCAGGATTTTTGGTCTGGCACATAGGCTTTTTACTTTTATGGAATATGTTAAAACTTTTCGAGTTGACTTGCAGTTTTCAACTTGAATTGTATTTCTCAATTCGCAGATTCATAGGAAAAATTTTACATTGTGATATGTCTTCATGTGGTGTTGTAATTTGGCAAATGCTACATAATACTTATAATGCTGTGGAGTCGTGGATGTGCTTTCTTCGTGGTTACCTAGTCTTGTCTTTATGTATTCTTTTATAATGGCAACGGTGAATCAAATAAAAACGGAGAATCAAATCTTTAATGCAACGACTGGAAATAAAACTGTTTTCATAATGGCAACTGCACTAATTTTTTTTTTTGGGATATTACTTAAATTCTGTTCAAACTTTTTAATTGAGGGTGTGATAGGGATTGAGTTGCGCTGATACATAACAATCACTTGATTGCTTCTGGGTATGAGCAGAGCTGAATCTGGAAAATTGGTTAAACTGAAATAAATTCAGCTTGCGAACTGGAAAATAAGTTTTTTTTTTTTTTCTTTTTGAAGTATTGGAATTTTTTTTTTAACCCTCCCTAAATTTAAAAAATTACAAATTTAAAAAAGTAATAATTACGTATTGTGTGAACTGTGAAGGCCACTGTCATAGCTCAGACGGGGGCAAAGTTAGGGCTTCTGCGGCACTTAATGACTTAAAAGGCTGTGCCAGTGCAATCTCTGTAAACTAAACTAGAACAATGTCTGGTGATAACCAGAGTCAAGAACAATACGGTGTATTACTTTACTACAAATACTCAACGATTCCCGATCTCAACTCACTCTTCACCTTCTATGAGTCCAACTGCAGCTCACTCGGTCTCCTCGGTCGAGTCCGACTCGCTCCCCACGGCGTCAACGTCACTGTAACATACCCTTTTCACCGTTTCAGTAATTCATGATAAAAATCATTGCTTTATTGTTTCTGGGCATGTGGGTTGCGTTTTGATTTCTGGGTTTTGACCAGGTTGGTGGAAAGTTGTCATCCTTGGAGTCCCACATTGATGCAGTCAAGTCCATTAGTTTGTTTGAAGGAACCGACTTTAAGCTTGCTTCTTCTGACTATCCTTTGAGTGACAAGGTTGCTCATGAATGTGGCTTCACTTCTCTCTCTATTCGGATTGTCAAGGTTACTGCTCTCTCTTTCTTTCTTTATTTCTTGATGGTTTTGACAAGGTTAAGTATATGTTTATAGCTATTATACTTTTGCGTAATTTTGAAAATGCATTGGCTATAGTGTATGGTCAACTGGCAGCTAACGTTATCAACTACCCACTCACTTATTTCGATAGCTAATGATTCTATTCCGCAGCAGTTGTGGACTTAAAACAATAACACCTTAGTGCAACTGATGGAATGAGTCTGTATTTGTTCACAGGAATTGGTTACTTTTAGTTCTCATCCTTTGTTGAACCCACCTGATGTTTCAAATGCTGGGAGGCATTTATCTGCAGTTGAGTTCCATTCCATTCTTCAGAGTACTGGTACGTACTGTTTGCAACTTTTAGTTAGATACTCAAATATTCGGAGGAAATGACAAAAGGTTGTAATGGGTTTATCTGATGATTGATTCTGTTTGTGCGAATCCAGGGCAAGTTCTAGACAAAGAAAATGCAACTGATGATAAGAAACTTGTTCTGTTGGATGCAAGGAACTTATACGAGACTAGAATAGGGAAGTTCCGCACACCAAGTGTGGAAACTTTAGACCCAGAAATCAGGCAGTTTAGTGATCTGCCCACATGGATAGATAATAATGCTGAGCAATTGCAAGGAAAACATGTTCTCATGTAAGTGCACCTGTGAAACTCTGAAAATCAGTATCCTACAAATATTCTTAAGTTATGTAATTAGGTTTAGCTCTCAATCCGGTGTTTTGAGATTGTAACCTTCAGATTATGTTACAGGTACTGCACTGGAGGAATCCGGTGTGAGATGGCATCAGCCTATGTTAGGTCAAAGGGTGCTGGCTTTGAGAATGTTTTTCAGGTGAGCTGCTCATACCTTTTTGGATACCATCCTTTATCTTTTATTTGACTAATAAATTACTGAGGAAGTTGCCTTCAACATATGGCCTCAAGGAAGTGAGGTTCATCTTTGTGGATGAGGAATAGAAAAGATGATGATACCTCTCTAATATTGGCTTTATTGTAGTTATATGGGGGAATACAGCGTTATTTGGAACAGTTTCCAGATGGTGGTTTTTTCAAAGGAAAGAATTTTGTTTTTGATCACCGGTATGTTCTGTTACAGTAGTCATAAAATAATCTTCGCTATTTTCATTTCCAGTTGTCATAGAGTAATCTTTGGTGTATATAAAATGGATATCTATCTTTTCATATTGTTGGTTGTAGAATTTCAGTTGGGAGCTCAGATGCAGATATTATGGGTAGCTGCCTTCTTTGTGGCTCTTCCTTTGATGATTATTCTTCACGATGTCGATGTACTCACTGCAGAATGCTTGTTTTGGTCTGTGATACTTGTCGGGTATGAGTAAAGTATAATCCTTTAATCATTGTATTCATCGGTATTAGTATTGACTTCACTGACATTTCTCATAGCAATTTTAAGGCTCTGAGTTGACAACGAAGAGAAGTTAGGTTAAACACGTTAAACACCAGCTCTCTCTTTTTTTAAATATTCTTTTTTTCTTTTCCCAATCAGAAAATATGTCTTCCACTCATTTTCCTCTATACGGATAATCTATCAATTGCTTCTCGGTTGCATCTTTTGTTACCTGAATCTGTTTTCTTCTTTACAAGGTTTTTTTTTTTTTTTTAATGGCTTCTTCACAAGCTTTGTTTATGGGCCTGCAGATGGAGGGAGCCCAGTATGTTTGTGAGCTATGCCGGAAACATGGTAAGAGTATCAGTTCATCCCCAGTTAGTGAAGATAGCAAAATGAAAGTAACATCGCCACAAATTGAGCTAAAAAATGTTTCCTCAGAGTCCACTGTCTCACCTCAAATGCCTTGGAGAAATGGTAAGGTCTGTATTCTCTCTGTATGACTGCATGAACTTTGCTTGCAGATGGACTAAGAATAACCGAGTAATAAGGCTCTGCTTAATTTTTGTTGGTTATAACCACCATAACTGCTAACAGTGGTGGAGTTATCAATTTATGATAGTCTTACAATATTTCTACATATCTGATGTTTGCTCATTTTGAACAACCAAAAATTTAAAACTATTGATAAGAATACATTGCCCAGTTCACAAATTTCTTCATTGGTTTATCTGCAAATGCTTCTTTGAGTACTGAATTCTAGTCTTGTGTTCTTCTGTATACTTGAAAGTTGAATTTGAGAGTAAATCATAGACTTCATTTACTATTCCTGATAATTGTTAGTTCTACTCTGCAGGCATTGTGTGTCGCAGAAAACTAAGAATCTTATGCTTGCATGGGTTTCGGCAGAATGCCTCCAGTTTTAAAGGAAGAACTGCATCATTAGCAAAGAAGCTGAAAAACATCGCTGAATTTGTGTTCATTGATGCACCGCATGAATTGCCATTTATTTACCAAACCAGCAATGTCTCATCTGTGATACAAAATGGTCCTCCCCCACCGTCAGAGAATTGCAAGAAGAGGTTTGCTTGGCTTGTGGCACCTGATTTTAGTGGAAAGAGGGAAACTAATTGGAAATTGGCAGATGGCCCATTTGATCCTCACCAATACCAGCAGCAAACTGATGGGTTAGATGTATCATTGGCGTACTTGAAGACCATATTCTCGCAGGAAGGACCATTTGATGGGATCTTGGGCTTTTCCCAAGGAGCTGCTATGGCTGCTTCAGTTTGTGCACAATGGGAGAGACTAAAGGGTGAAATTGATTTCAGGTTTGCAATTTTGTGCTCAGGGTTTGCTCTTCATTCTGCAGAGTTTGAACACAGATCCATCAATTGCCCTTCACTTCATATATTCGGCGGTGACCTAGGAAACGACAGACAGGTAGCAAATCAAGCCAGCAAAGAACTTGCTAAGGCATTTGAAGAGGGTTGCTCCGTCATTATTGAACATGACTGCGGCCATATCATTCCTACACGTTCTCCTTATATCGATGAGATCAAGAGCTTTCTTCAGCGTTTCCTCTGATGAAATATTAATAACTTTTCTTGATCTGTTCTTGCTGTGTTACTCTACACATTTATGGGTGACCATTCTACTAAAATTGATATGTTTGGAGGAACGATTTAATTCGTTTTTGTAGCAAGACAAATGACTCAAAGACAGAAGGACCCCATGAGTCAATAGTACTGTCTCTGAACTGTTCTCAGTAGTTATAAATTAGATCAGTGTTCCGCAGAGAGCTTGCTGCCTTGAAGCTGGCACCCAAATTTGTGAATTTTGTATCTCTCTGCTCAAGATATTGAGAAGTTTGTTGGAACAAGAAGAATTTCTTAGCAAATGCAGGTTCCCATTATAGTCCTATTGCGTGTAAATGGAAGAGTTCTCTTTCAATTTTTACATGGTTAGATCGAACACTTTCTTTTATGTTGTTTTGTATAATCTTTATCAAGATAAATACTTAAACGATATGTCTTATAATTATTATGTAAAAAAAATGTTAACGGATGGGGTTATTTGCACCTAAAATAACTTTTAAACTCCCATATGTGATTAAAAGTGCTTTATTATTTAATTTTACAAATTAAAAGGACCATAAATTGACATTGGATGTATGTATTTTAAAAAAGCATCATTTACACTAATTTATTTATACACAAATTCCTAAACTTTAATTGCAAGTCAAAGATTAACAGCACCCCGAAAAAATCTCGACAGGGACTTATGTTTTGGACCAAAAGTGCCGATATAAAAGTTAAACCCTGCACACGGAACTTAGTTATAAGTTTCGTCCGAGACTCCGAGGTTTAAGCTGTTCAAACAAAGTACAACCCATCTTTCGAACTTCAAAGACAGTTGCAGAAGAGCAGAAGCTAAAAAAAATGCAAATTCTAATGCGGAAACTACTTCAAAGAATCTCATGTAGACAAGTAATATGTCCTCTGTATATGCCTTTCATGTGTTAATAGCATCGTATTTACCAAATTTTTAAAGAAAGTTTCTTTTTTTAATTATTAATTTAACTTTTTGGGCTGAACTCTGAAGTGGGCACTTTGCAGATAGTCCAGTGAGTAGATAAAATTCATGTTAATTGAAGCTTTTATCTTGAATAAAGATGTGATTTTGGGGCTAAATATTTTGGGAATTTTCATAAGGAATTGGGTGGCAGAAGCTATTTTATCAATTATATGTTTTTGGGCTTATATGAGTAGCATTTAGGGACTGCTGCTGAGGAATGAGGTTGTTGCTTTGTACTTGCTTTGTTTTTTGTGTTGAGTGCTGAATTCGTTGGATTATTTGTTGATGGCGGTCTAATTTGCAATTATCAATCACGTTACTTACTTTATCTGTTGATGGATTTTGTGAATGCCTGCTGTATAATACTTATTTGGCTTTTGATGAATTTTTGTTTCGGTGTTTTGTTAACGGGTTTCTAGGTCAATGGACGGCGTGCATATTCTACAAAAAAGTTTGTTGATAGTGGACAACCAACTCCAGCGTCCCATCCTCAGGTGCGGCAACTCAATATCTGTGTTTACTTATCAGTATTTTGATTCTTAGGAACCTGGTTTGGAAGTAACTAATGTATATTATCAATACATATATACCTGCTGAAGAATTGCATTTATTTAGCAAAACAAAGTGAAATCCTTGAAAGAGAAACTAGTTTTAGAATATTGCTAAATTGTGTTTAGCTAATAATCAGCTTTAGGGGTGGCTTTGTAGTTAATGAAGGAAGGGGAGATCACACCTGGAATAAGTGCTGAGGAGTACATCTCAAGGAGGAAAAGGTTATTGGAGATTCTCCCAGAGAATAGTGTTGCCATCCTTGCAGCTGCCCCTGAAAAGATGATGACCGATGTTGTGCCTTACCCATACCGGCAAGATGCTAATTACCTATATATCACCGGCTGTCAACAACCTGGTGGTGTGGCAGTTTTAAGCCATGAGTGTGGTTTGTGCATGTTCATGCCAGAAACATCTGCTCATGTATGACAACTCTCTGGCATGATAGATTTTTCTTAATGCACTACTTTTGACATTGACATGATCCCTGCACAAATGACTTGGATATATTGTAATTTTCCCGCCTACATATGTATGCAGTTTGGTGCATGAAACTAAGTACCCAAGCAAATGTGGTATCATCTCTTCTTTATAAAATAACATAAATAAATAAATACTGCTCGAGTTACACTCAAATATGCATGTAGAAGCAATACTAGTTATTCCTATACATTGTGATAGCCATAAAGTTTAGTCAAGGCTAGTTCCATGAATCTCTGCAACTTTTAATATGGACAAAGTTCTGATGTGAGTTTTGATTAAATTGTTTATTTTTAGGATGTTATCTGGAAGGGGCAAATTGCGGGAGTCGATGCAGCCGCAGAAACATTCAAGGCTGATAAAGCATATCCAATGAGCAAAATACAGGAGGTGAGTTGAATACTCTGGTTGTGTGAAGACTAGGAAAACATTATTGTTGTAATGCATTACAGGATGATTTGGTAGAGTCTACTTCAATGAATTACTAGACATTCCTGTATCTAGCAAACTGGAAATTTTGGCCATAGTTCTTTTGAGCCTCTTTAGAGATGTATTTGATTTCCGGTCGGTAACAGTAACCTAGCATCTATTCACATGCTTTATGCAGAATTGTTTTATGTTTCTTATTCTAATATTGCTGCAGATCCTTCCAGATATGATAGGGAGATCTTCCAAATTGTTCCATAATCAGGAGACAGCTGTACAAACATACACGAACTTGGAGGCCTTCCAAAAGGCAGATTTCTATGGCGCAGTTAGAAATCTTTCTAGGCTTACACATGAGTTGAGGTGGGTAAAATCACCTGCTGAGCTCAAGTTAATGAGAGAATCTGCATCAATTGGTTGCCAGGTACTTCCAAGTGTGTGTTGTAGCTAACTATCTTCAATTTAAAGTCCTCTTCTCATATAATATAGATAAAATTAGAACTTCAGTCCCATTAGATCAGCCTTAGATTTATATATATATATATATATATATGTGGAAAAAATATTATTTTTAACTTATTATTTTTACTTCTTTTATTTCTTGAGATTTTCATAATTTTGCTGTGACTGCTGTCTTTTTCAGATGGTTAATTATGGTTGTAATTCGGAACCCCTGTTTGATATTTTATGGATTAAATTTATTTTCTTTCAGGCCCTTTTACAGACAATGCTGCATTCAAAGTCACATCCTTATGAGGGTTTGTTAGCAGCAAAGTTTGAATATGAATGCAAAATGAGAGGTGCCCAAAGAATGGCGTGAGTATTTTCCTTTCAAATGGTTGGAACCAGAGAAATTATTTAAATTATATACTTTATTCTTTTACTTTATGTGCTATTGTGATGTTGGGTGTGACAAGATATAAAATTATAATGGATTCTAGCCTGAAGTATTATATACTGTAAAATTTTCAGATGATTAATGAATGTGATTCCTTTTTGCTAGATTTAATCCTGTCGTTGGTGGTGGCCCTAATGCTGCTGTTATACATTACTCTCGGAATGACCAGAAAGTATGTTCACTTATCAAAATGTGGATTTCATTCTCACCAAAAATCCTATTGTGACTATCTTTGCAACATATTTTGCAGATTGATGATGGGGATCTTGTTTTAATGGATGTTGGGTGTGAATTGCATGGTTATGTCAGTGATATGACACGTACCTGGCCGCCAAGCGGTAGCTTTTCTTCGTTAGAAGTACGCACTGCTTCATGTTCTCCTGCTATTTAATCTTGGACAAAAAATAAAATGGTATTTATATGCACCATGTTGTGCATTAAGTTTTGGAACATCTGAAACTGCTGTAATTCTAACAGTTTTTTGTTTACTTAATTCATTTTCTTTCATTGGTTTTGTCATTTAAAAATTTTGTTATTCTCTAGTGCTTTAAGCCATAATGAATGAATGTTGCATTGTTGATGTTTATTTTCTACTTTCTAGGAAGCGCTTTATGATCTCATACTTCAAACAAACAAGGAATGTCTGAAGCTGTGCAAGCCTGGCGCTAGCCTTCTACAAATACACCACTATTCAGTATGATCGTTAGAACCTAAAATTGTAGTTACTCTGTTTTTCCTTTGAATCGATTCCCCTTGCCTGAAGAATGAAAGGATGGCACTTCATGTCCTCATTCCTTATAATTTGTTGTCACTTTGTGCCAAATGACGTGATGGCTCACTTTTTTATGACTCCTTGTTTATATGCCCTTGTTTATATAAATTATCTTATTATTGGACATATTTCTCCTGATAAAGTAATATGGTTTTATCTAGTTTAAGCTGCTTGATGCTTCAAACAAACATTTAACTGTAAGCAATTTTATAGTCCTGTTGACTTTGTGCTTACATAGGTTGGAATGCTGCGGAAAGGACTGAAGGAAATTGGAATTGTGAATAGCGATGGGACTGATCCCTACAACGAGCTAAACCCAACTTCCATAGGTTTGTCCAAACTTCACCCATCATACATGTCAGCTCGTCCTTTTGTCTATATAATGTACAATAACATATGGCTTTATTCGCACTATTCAATAATCTCTCCAAAATATTCAAGATAAGTTAGTTTCTAACCTAATAATAAATTAGAAAAGTGACACCAAAGGTGTAATTATTTATGTTACCGTTTCTTCATTTATTTTGATGTCCAGGTCACTATCTGGGAATGGATGTCCATGATAGTTCTGTGGTTACCTATGAACGTCCCTTGGAGCCAGGTGTTGTAAGTTGACATCCTGATGTGGTTTTATCCTTTTCTACTACTTTTTAGTGGCGTTTAAGAAATTCAAGACAGAAAAGAGGGGGGAGAGAATGTGAACCAGGATGTTGGTTTAACCTGTAGATAATTTGTCTTCATAAAAATTGGGTTTTTATGTTACATTATTCTTTGTAATATGTGTCGAATTAGCAAGTGGCAACATTAAAAGTATTGCTGTTCCAAATCTCCTATAACTTTACCAAAAAATGATTAGTGGCAATGAGAGTTTCTTTTGGAGGGCATGCTACATAGCCAACTTTCTCTGCTTTGGTAGTTTCTGACCAGACATATCGAAACTGCTTGTTTGCTTGCATCAGCATAGTTCACTTTTTCTTTTTTCTTTTTTTTTTTAAGGATTTTGTTAAAAGTTTGCAACAACTTTGCAGGTGATAACTATTGAGCCAGGAATCTATATCCCACGTTCTTTCTCTGGTCCAGAGAGGTACTTTTCAGTTTTATTGTGTATTACTGTTTCATCATGTCTTCAAAATTCATAAAATGAAGTTCCTTGAAGTCACACTTTAATACTGGTATATTGAATCCTCCTCTTGGAAAAAAAAAGGGGGATTGTCATCTGTTGATCATAGCAAAACAGGTCAATACTCTTTTTATTTTTAGTTTTTTTTTTCCAATGAGATCAATAGTTTGTTGAGTTCATTAATAATACCTGTTCTGTCTTATTTTATCTGTTTTAACAAATTCATCATCAAAAACTTGGAAAGTGATTGTCATGCTGCTCTTCTAATATGTTCAAAATTAGCCACTAGTTTGTGAGATTATACTATGACTCCTAATTGTTCCTGATTGGATAAAAAAATTTTTTCCAGGTTTCGAGGAATTGGGATAAGGATTGAAGATGAAGTTCTTATCACAGAAACTGGTTATGAGGTATACAGTTTTGATTTAGTTTGCATTTGGTTATATGAGTTTCGGGCAGCTAGATGGCCATTCCAATTCTCTTGATTTTTTCCTTTTATATGATGCTACTACCATCAAATATTTCCTTTGGTTGTGTGATTCAATGCTTTTAATCTGATGCAGTTGGAACTGTTGAAACGAACGATAACTTTTATAGTAGTAGTTAATATTACATCTACCGTTACTTCACCATTTTGAAATTCATTTGAAATACGTTGATATATATTTTCTCTCACACCTTGGCTGCTGTAATAGTTAATTGGTACATCATCTATGCAAGTAATCTTATGTCCTCCGAAGCACAAATACGTAAAACTAAAAATAACAAACTGGTGATGGTTTTTTTTTTTTTCCTAACATTCTTCGCTTTTGACTACCTTTACAAATTGTTGGAACAGGTCCTTACGGGCTCCCTGCCAAAAGAAATCAAACACATCGAATCCCTGCTAAATAACTTCAGCTCCGAAACAGGAAGGGAGAACCATATTAATGCAAAAGCTGCAACCAGTTGAACATTGCCTTGAAATTTCTGAGTTGAGAAGCCAAAACGGCAGCTTATTGGTGCATGAAATCACTTCCAAAAGCATCTTTTGAATTAGATTGGTTTCATTTTGCCCCGCGACAGTTATTATTATACAAATATGGGATTACATTGTATGCAAGTTGTTTTGTAAATTTTTGTCCTTCCAATTCATTCCTGGAAAAGCCAAATAAGTAGTGGAGAAAATAAGTTGGTAACACTTAACACAATGACTGATTGTTATTATCCACAGTATAGGTTGTGCATACACTTCCAAGTTTCTGTCAGTACTCAGTAGTGGGTTTGAGTCTAATCGCCAGGACAGAACCACATAAAAGTTGGACCAACTATTCAGAGGAGGATACGTAGGTCCTTCTGTCGGTTGGTATGGTTCTGAAGATCATTAACTAGGTTTGGTCGCCCATTACTACGCGGCCACTCAACGGTAAGCCTGAAACCAAACCAGAATTTAATTGGGTTTAGTAATTAATTTCTTTTTCTCTATCTCGAGGAATGTTTAGTGGGACCCAGATGGATTTGCGTGGCCCTAGCAAATTAAGGACACGTGTCCTTTTCTCTGCATTCTGCTTTGCTGTATAATTAGTAACTGACAAGTGTGGTAGGATGGATTATCAATAATCCCTTTATATCGCAATAACACACTTTATGTAATGGACTAATGCCTTTAAAACACTTGTTCAATCTATTTTTTGGAAAAAAAAATAAAAGGCGGCACATTACAATAAAAATTGAGTCAATACTAAATTACAATTATTAAAAATATTGTACAAGTAAATTATTCATAGACAAGTCACCAAATTACATAAATTTATTAGAATCTATCTGATCTATTCTATTAAGTAATTTGAATATTTAAATAAAAAATTTAATTCAAAATAAGCTAAATACATCACATTAATATATAGGGAAAAACTGTGGTGCAACTGTGGTACCGTGCCATAGTTGCACCCAGCCGTTGGCTTCCAATGAACCCCACTTATCTAAGTGGATTCAATGGCTGGATGCAACTGTGGCACAGTACCACAGTTGCACCGTAGTCGGACCCTAATATATAAGTGAACATATTAATTTTAGAAATCAATTTCTGAGAAGAAATCTCAATTTTACTTGTAAACATCATAATAAATAGGCTGAGAAAAACTAGTAATGGTATTTATTTTCTTGAATCTGATTAGAAATAAAATTTTGAATAAGAAATATATCTGTAAAGTATTATGCTATATTAAACAAGAAGCGTTATAGTTAATTTAAATACTGAAAGCGAGTGATGCGAACACTGCTCTACTAAATTTACGAAATGGTCCATAAACATTTTTCAATTTTCAAAAACACAATGCTTATTCATCTCGCATTCTAAGAAAGCATATACTAATTTTGTTAACAATCCACACATAGGTGCTAAGATTTTCAGGATTTTTTTAAATATGAAGGGGTTTCTTTTCTTCCCCATTAAAACGTTTCACCAACTTGCGATAGAATAATAATTAAAAAAAAAATGTTTATAGTGTGATGTCGTTATGAATTCTTAAGACAAAAATTATTTTTTACTCGGGCCCGGATATTCAAAGCTAGGGATGACAACTGGATCGCTCCATAATGGATATCCATAATATCCATCCAATTGGATCGGATAATATCCATCCAAAAATTTTTGGATCTTGAAATAGATATTTTAAAATTATATCCAGATGGATATAGATAGATATAGATAATTATTTTTATCCAATGGATATCCGTTTAACCCAACACAAGTTTAAAAAGTTTTAATTTTATAAAATTAAAAATAAAAAATATAATAAACAAACAATTGTAAAAATATTATATTAACTAGTGAAAAATTTAAATTCCTCTTATATTAAAAACTAAAGTTTTCAAAATTACCTTTTAATTTTTTAACTTATTTAATACTATTAATAATTATTATTTTATTTTATTAATTTAATATTATAAATGGACCTCCACCAAAAAGTTGTCGGACCACCACCGACCTCGCCGGAAGGTCCCCAGACCTCCGCCGAAATTCGCCGGAAATTTGCCGGACCGCCGCCACCGACCACCGAACCGCCATTTTATTTTATATATATATTATTACTAATATAAATAGTTTAATAGTTAAATTTGATATTAGAATTTTAACTATTTTATATTATTATTTTTATATAATAAAAATAAAATATCCATGGATCTCCATAACTATATGGATATCCATGTCTAATATTAAATATTGAATACGAATATGAATATATCCATTATGAATAATTATAAATTTGTATTTAGATGGATATTATCCATTCATAATTGGATATTTACCATTCCTATTCAAAGCTGGGCCCGGCCTTCTCGCTGGCTGGGCCGGGCATTTTTGCCAGGCCTCCTGTGTTCTTTCCCAACCAGTACTTCGATTTATCAACTTGAATAAAATGATTATAATTTATACACTGTAACTGAAGTACTTGCAATACCACGTGAACAACAGTAGTTGGTATTAACTTGGTACTTAAAATTAAATCCAAAAAGAAAAAGAGAATGAACATACGTACATGTCATCAACCACCCACTAAAGGATTTTGCTATGTTACATGCACAACTCATAAGAACCACATAATTATGTGAGTCTCGTAATTTATGTGGTTCTTATGGGTTATGTATGCTACATTACATATAATATAGGGACTCCCCCATTAAATAGGATCCTACTTCCAACAACATCACCTACACGTGGCAGTGTCTCATTGGTGACTCCTTTCAACCTACAGTTTTGCCCTTTAATTCCGCCATAAACTCCCAACTGCATCATAAATGCAAACGACCTTCTCCACTCTGATACGCTTCTTGTTTAACAAATTTACGACCTAGTAAGTTAAACGAACCAAAGCAAAATTCACAATGGCATTTTTACATATTTGTCCGAATATCAAGGGCAAATTTATAATATCACTTGTATAAATATTCCTGGAACCATTTTTAACTGCCACACCACCGCACCTCCCATCGGAAACCAGAAAGCCAAAAAAGGGAAATTTGGAGAGAAATTGTTGCGAGAAAAACAAAAATGTCTCTTGTGACGGAAGAGATCAGAGCCAAGGCAGAATTGTACCGTGGAGACGAGATTTGTCAGGAGAAGTCAAAGTTTTTGCTCACGGAAATAGGGTTGCCGAATGGGTTATTGCCCTTGCATGATATTGAGGAATGTGGGTATGTGAAAGAGACTGGCTTCGTGTGGCTGAAGCAGAAGAAGAGCATAACCCACAAGTTTGAAAAGATCGGCAAGCTTGTCAGTTATGCAACTGAGGTCACCGCCGTTGTTGAGCCTAACAGGATCAAGAAACTCACCGGGGTCAAGAGCAAAGAGCTTTTGATTTGGATTACCATGAGTGATATTTATGTTGATGATCCACCTACCGGTAAGATCACTTTCCAAACTCCTGCAGGGCTATCAAGGTCTTTTCCTGTCTCTGCTTTTCAGGTTGAGGAGCCAACTAAGAACGCCAAGGACAGCAAGAGCAAGGATGTTAAAGATCCGGCTGCTGTGGGCGTCAGGGATGTATAAGAGACATTAGAAAAATGCTCCGAGGCTCTATTTGCCCGTAGGTTCTGTCTTTATATCCGTTGCGTGTACTGCTGTCCTCCCCTACTGTCCTAATTGTTGTAATAAAATCAACTTAAAATTTCATCTAATGGTTCCATACTTTCCATGTTTTGAGATCTGTGTTTGTTACTAGAGTTCTGCAATTTCTTTTCTGGTTTTACAAGATCCGAGCGGCATCCTGTGGTCCTAAGTACGGCGTCTAGCGGATATGGCTGTTTGTCTTTACATACCACAATCAATGGCCAAAAGGATGAGAATTCCTTTTTCTTTTCTTGTTGGGGCATCAAATTTCGATTAAGATATGTCCTAAACCTATCGGTATATCTTTATTTTATCCTGAAACATGCTAAAGGAAGAGATCCGTTTTTCTCAAGTGTCGTTAGTACTAGACAATGAACAAAGAATGGCGACCACGGAAGTAAACCTAAGTAAGGCATCTTGATATGGGTATTTAATTTCCTAATTGACAGCAATTAATGGTCATTATTCCTTGGATTCTTTATTCTGGCACTTGGAACTTGCGGTTGCTTGATTAGATCAACCATAAGTAACAATGAGAACCCTTTTTTTTTTCTTCTTTCGCCTTTTTGAAGCATCAAAGTTCAGTCCACACACAGCCATATAGGGTCACAAGCCTGTCTTTTTATCTTTACTTTGGCCTGAACCTGCTAAAGTAAAGACCATTTTTATCGAGTGCCTTTACTGTAGACAATGAACAAAGCATGGTAGACTGGTAGCCTCAGAAGTTGTATAACATACGGATTTAATTTCAGACACCGACTCCATTCAATGCTTGCAACTACAGAATTCATGTCATTACACAGAATCAGACTACAATACTTCATGTGCAGAACAATTAATAGCAGCAACAGAAAAGTCTTTCTCAGTTACCAAAGTGAATGCAAACAGTCAATCCGACAGATGGATTTTACATCATTGTAACTTCTAGAGACAGTAGGATTTACATCATAAGCTGTAATCAATTAAAAGTAAAATTTTGGAAATTCGTGTTTATTTACATTCATAGAAAGTGCCTAAATTGGGAAAACAAGGCAACGACCAGTCAAAAAGTGCTGAAACTTGTTAAGCAGCAATGCAGGGAAAATTTAACTCATCCTATCACCATAGCTAGGGTTTAGACATGGAATGCGATCCTCTGCTCGTCTATTTCCCTCTCCAGCAATCACCATCTCAAACCCTTGATAAATTTCATAAACAGACAAACCATCAGTAACAAGTTTTAATCATGTTTCACAATTTACCAAACAATCTGTCAGAGCATCATAATAACTCACAAGAGCATGGGAGTCATACCTGGGAAGCTGTTACCCATTTGCCATTAATCCAGTCCTGATGTAGCCTTAAATCAGAATGCTCAAACGTGAGTTCCTCCTTGGTAGTCTTAAAATAGACGACGTACTTTGAGTTGCTACAAACCTTAGAAATCACACCCACCCACCAACCATCATTGTACAAGGCATCAACCTCATCAAGCTTATTGAAACGATCAACCATTAGAGTTTCTGGCGGAGAAGGTCTTATGTGTTTAATATCAATCTCTTCCTTCAAAAACTCTTTATCATCTTCTGTTCTCAAGCTCTGATACTCAACGAGATACTTGTCCTTCCCTGTTGGTTCAACAATAGTTGCAGCAAACCAAGCACCTTGAAAACCATCTTCATCACTGCTAACCTCAACTAATGTCCCCTTGCAAAATAGCCCTTCTGTGTTAAATTTGTCAGGCTCCTCTTCTGGTTTAGAATTCGAAAATAGCTCTTCAGTTTTAACTTTGTCAGGCTCCTCTTTAGAATTAGTTGCCAACTTCTGCAGTTCCAGATTTGAAAAGCCAAAATATTAACCAACTAACAAGAAACAGAATAAAAAATTATACCACAAAAACAAAAAAGGAGAATGGCATATGATTATAAGAACGATGTTTCTTGAGAAAAAAGGCCGTCTGCACCCTTTGCATTCACCACCTCATATCTCTAATTTACCAGAACCTATCACTTGACTATTTATGTATCAAAAAGCATATAATTATTAAGCTTCAGAATCGTCATAAAAGTCAATTCCCAAGTTTGATACATCCAATCAGTTTGTTACTTTCAAGTAACCAAAGTACATCAGCATTACAACCAACACCAAAGGGAGAAAGAAAAAGGTTTCTGAAAATAAGTAGAAAATTTAACCAGTCCTTCTTTCTCAATAGAGTTAAATATCCACAGACTAATTCCCTTAATATTACATTTTATGTTTCTAATTCTAAAACCAAAGGCAGTTGACAGGGAGGTTTCCTCACAGCCAAAGACCAACAGCTACCATTGTGAGTTAATAAACAATTCAATCAAGAAGATCCGTTTGTTTATCTTTAAAAATCAGATAAAGACATTTTAAGCCTTCAGTATATAACACTCGAATTTCCGTTCAGACTTCTAGCCATCTTTTCATAGTTACACTCGTCTGTCCAATTTTTACATGCCTTTAATTATCAGGAATCCAAGGGTAACCCACTACAATTGACTTTCACTAGCATATGTTAACCTGGTCTCATTAAATAATGATGCACGCCAGGCCAATTCACAATCACACCAGGCATGAAATCAGTCTATTCTTCCAAAACCCAATAAATACTGTCAATTCTCCCACACACACACAGACACACGAACATACAAAAAGAGGCCAAAACTACTTTCCCAAAATCAAGAATTCAACATGCATCACATACTATACCATCAAATCAATTCGAAATTAAAGCAATCTAAGAAAAAGAATGCTACCTCAGTCTCAGTATCATCTTCCAAAGGAGGTTTCCACTCACCCTTAATCCACTCTCTATGCAACCTCAAATCCTCAGCAGCAAACTTAATCTGCTCCTTCGAATTCCTGAAATAAACAGCAAATTTTCCATCATCAACCTCAGTTATAACCCCTTCCCACCACCCATCATTATAAAACGCATCAACTTCTTCCCCTAACTTAAACTGCCTCTCCTTCTCTCTCGGCGCCAACGGCCTCAGCAGATCCAAATCCACCACTTCCTTCAAGGGCTTTTTCCCTGCTTCGGTTTCGAACAGGCGGCTGTATTCGACCAAGTACTTTGTGGGGTTTCTTGCCATTGGCCGCCGAATTACGGTGCCCATAAACCATGAACCGCGAAATCCGACGTCGTTCGAGGAGATTTCAACCTGTGAGCCGGGATTGAAGGGCGTTCCTGAGTTGTCGGTTCTGGGTTTCGGACTCTTAGTCAGTTTGGATTTGGGTTTTCGAGGCATTCTTTGTTTTTCTTGGTTAGGGTTTTAGATTTTGGCGGGAGAGGGAAACTGAGGGCGTTCCGTTTCCGAAAGACAAATTGTCAACGTCAGCTTTAGGTATCAGTGCGTTTTTCTTTTCCAAAATGCATGTTTATTACTGTACTAATTAGCAATGAAGGCAAGAGTCCATTTTTAGCAGGATATTCAGAATTTAATCTGATTTATTTAATTTGTAAAAATTTGATTCAAGGATTAAATTACATTAAAAATTTATAGTCGGTGGATTGGATATGGATTTACTTCTATAAATTCACAAAAATTCTTAAATTCGTAAAAAAAATATTTATTTAGTAAAAAATTTAAACTTAATGTAGCATTATACTTACGAATAAATAAATAAGTTAAAATATAATTACATTAATATCATATTATATCTTATCCGATAATAATATAAATATAAATAATTAAATAAAAAAATATAACTTGCTAAGCAGTTAATTTTTATATGCTAATCTAAACAAAAGAATTTTTTTTGTGTATTATATTTTGAAACTTTTTAAGTATTTTTGAACTTTATTGAAGCAATTAATTTATTTAAATTTATTTAATTTTGAATTTGATCAGTAGTAAAATTATTTTTATATTAATTTTTTTTATTTAGTTAATTTGTAGATAGGACATAATTAAAAAAAAATTAGTCTACAAACCAATCCTTAAAATGGTGCATTGGATATGAATTTGGTCAAATCCGCATCCGATCCGCAGACGCATAGATTAGATTTATATTGAATTTCACCAATTCGTGGATTGAATTGAATTAAAAATTTATAATCCACAAAATCATGGATCGGATATGGATTGATGTTCAATCCACAAAATCCAATATGCGAGCACCCCTAATTTTTAGCTTTATTTTTATCTTATTTCAATCGAATTAAAATATTTTTAATCATATTAATATTTTTTTCAGTCGAATAAGGTTAAAATAGGGATGACATAATCCTACACGAGTTTAGGGTCTTATGGAGCTTCATTCCAAATATGGTAAATTTTGAATAATGTTTGGAGAATGAAAGAAAAATAATCTCCAAATTCTTAATGGGCGCGATATTTGGTTTTGTACTCCCCACCTCACCTCCACCCTAATCCCCATTACATCTAAATGTTTTTCAATTTTTTATTTAATAATTTTTGTTTTATCAATTGCATTGTTAGTTAATAAATTTTATTTTTCTTTTTCTTTTTCCTTGATATAAACAGGTTATAACTAAAAGAAAACTCTATAATATTATTTTTATTTAACGTTAAAATATTGTTATATTTTTTTTCTCTTAAGATACTGTTCTCTTCAAATATTTTTCAATTTTAATATCATTTCAAGATATTGTTTCAAATATTTAGAGATTTCTTAAATAATTTAAATATTTTATAATGTAGTAATGATTTTATTTAAGTATTTAATTTTTAATTTATTGAAATCATATACCTATATTTGTTATAAAATAAATAAATAAGGATTGGGAGTAGGAATGGATAAATCATCCTCTATGTAAGGATTCTCTATCCACACCCCCACAAAATTTATTAGGAGATGAGGTCGAGAATGAAGACAAGATTTTTAATGAGATGAGGAATAATGGAGGTCTCCGCACCCCACCCTATTGCCATTCTTAGTTAAAAAAAAAATATTTTTAACCGGTTTTTTATTTAAATACTCCCCATTTGTACTAAAATAGCAAATTTATACTCCATTACATATATATACCTCATAAAAGTGTAAAAAGTAAAAAATATCCTAAAAACCCCCATTTATTTATATTTTCTTTCTCTCTCATGTCTTTTACATAATAATATAATCAAAGTCGAGTATAGTTGACTTTTTACCGAACTTAATTAAAAGAAAAATTTTCATTTCAATTTAAGTCGAGTATTCTCGACTAATTACCGAACTTTCATAAAAAGTCGAGAATTTTTATTGTATGAATATTGGATAAGGTTAAATTAAGGTAAAATATTCCCGTCTCTTTACTCGACTTATTTGAAAAAATCGAAAATTCTCTAAATAATTTTTATTTCAATTGAAGTCGAGTATTCTCGATTATTTACCCAACTAGCATGAAAAAATTGAGAATTTATATTGAATTACTAATTATGCATGATTTGGTTGAAGTCAAGTATTATCGACTATTTACCCGACTTTGAAGATATATGTTCAATTTCATATTACTTAGTTATGATTATTTTTATACTTTCTTTAGTTTTTTAAAATATATATATATGTAAAACTTAAGACTGTTATAATTTAAGGTGTATATTAGGTATTTTGAAGGGAATGGGGGTATATCCCACGTAATTCTCTCTTTTTAAACCTAAAAAATCGCTCAAGTGACATGGTCGAAGTCGAAGGAGTCCATTGCTTAATTAAAGTCCATTCTATCACTTTATTCAAGATAGCTAAGTGCAGAATCCCCTGCTTGTAGTAAGAAGCTTCATTTCTGTCCATTCACTCTTATGACTTTGGCAACAAAACTGGCCCATCTATCCTCTACGATCAAATCTTCTGTAAATGCGAAACCCATCTTCAAACCAACTATCAACCTCTCAATTTTAGAGACCCATTTGCAAAAATGTCAAAGCTTCAAACAGTTTACTCAAATACTTTCTCAAATGATTCTGACAGGCCTTATCGCAGACACCTTTGCCGCAAGCAGACTTATCAAGTTCTCCACTGATTTGTTACCTTTCATTGAAATGAGTTACTCTTTTAAAATCTTTGCTTTCCTTGAGAGCCCAAATGGGTTCATTTTTAATACCATGATGAGAGCTTATATTCAGAGAAATGTTCCACAACAGGCTATATGTTTATATAAATTAATGTTGAATAACAATGTTGGTGTTGATAATTACACTTACCCACTTCTAGCTCAAGCTAGTGCATTACGTTTATCTGTTTTCGAAGGCAAGTTGATTCATGATCATGTTCTCAAAGCTGGTTTTGATTCAGATGTGTATGTAAATAATACGTTGATAAACATGTATGCTGTCTGTGGGGATTTGAGCGCTGCGCGTAAACTATTTGATGAAAGTCCTGTGTTGGATTTAGTTTCGTGGAATTCGATATTGGCAGGCTATGTTAATGCGGACAATGTAGAGGAGGCGAAGTTTATTTATAATAAAATGCCGGAAAGAAACATAATTGCTTCAAATTCCATGATTGTATTGTTTGGTAGGAAGGGTAATGTGGCCGAGGCCTGTAGGTTATTCAAAGAAATGCCCAAGAAAGATTTGGTTTCATGGAGTGCACTGATTTCTTGCTATGAGCAGAATGAAATGTATGAGGAGGCTTTGGTTTTGTTCATGAACATGATTGATCATAGAGTTATGGTGGACGAGGTTGTGGTGGTTAGTGTTCTATCCGCTTGTGCGAATTTAACAGTTGTTAAGGCCGGAACATCGGTCCATGCATTAGCTGTGAAGATCGGAATTGAATGTTATATTAATCTTCAAAATGCATTAATTCACATGTATTCAAGCTGTGGGGAAATAACAACAGCTGAAAAGCTATTTGATGCAGGACACAACTTGGACTTGATATCTTGGAACTCTATGATATCTGGATACTTGAAATGTGGGTCAGTTGAAAAGGCCAGGGCTCTATTTGATGCCATGATTGAGAAGGATGTTGTGTCATGGAGTACAATGATATCCGGGTATGCTCAACATGACCAATTCTCTGAGACCTTATCATTGTTCATGGAGATGCAGCATCATGGCATTAGGCCGGACGAAGCCACTTTGGTGAGTGTCATCTCAGCTTGCACTCACTTGGTTGCTCTTGACCAAGGCAAGTGGATTCATGCCTATATAAGGAAGAATGGACTCAAGATTAATAGCATTCTTGGTACAACCCTTATAGACATGTATATGAAGCTTGGCTGTGTGGACAATGCATTAGAGGTCTTTCATGGCATGGAGGAAAAGGGGGTTTCTTCTTGGAATGCTCTCATTATTGGCTTTGCAATGAATGGGTTGGCGGACAAGTCGCTTGAGATGTTTTCAGAGATGAAGAAATCAGGTGTAACTCCTAATGAGATAACCTTTGTTGGGGTTCTTGGGGCTTGTCGACACATGGGCTTAGTAGATGAAGGGCACCACCATTTTAATGCTATGATTCAAGAGCACAGATTAGAACCTAATAGTAAGCACTATGGATGCATGGTTGATCTTCTTGGGCGTGCAGGTATGCTTAAAGAAGCAGAGGAACTCATTGAAAGCATGCCTATGTCACCAGATGTTGCTACTTGGGGCGCTTTGCTTGGGGCCTGTAAAAAACATGGTGACCATGAAATGGGGGAGAGAGTAGGAAGAAAGCTTGTTGAGCTTCAGCCTGATCATGATGGGTTCCATGTATTACTGTCCAATATACATGCTTCAAAGGGTAGATGGGACGATGTTCTTGAGGTTAGGGGGATGATGGTGCGGCGTGGGGTGGTAAAGATCCCAGGCTGTAGCATGATTGAAGCAAATGGAATAATTCACGAATTCCTGGCAGGAGACAGAACTCATCCTCAGATAAATGAGATTGACAATATGTTGGATGAAATGGCTAAAAAATTAAAGCTTGAAGGTTATGCACCAGACACACTTGAAGTTGCATTTGACATTGATCAAGAAGAGAAGGAAACAACTCTGTTCAGACATAGTGAGAAGCTTGCAATTGCCTTTGGTCTTATCACTATAAGTCCACCGAACCCCATAAGGATAATGAAGAATCTGCGAATTTGTAATGATTGTCACACAGCAGCAAAATTCATCTCCAGAGCTTTTGACCGTGAAATTGTAGTGAGGGACCGTCATCGTTTTCATCATTTTAAACATGGCTCTTGTTCGTGCATGGATTTTTGGTAGTAGATCATCATGTTTTCAGACTGATTTTGATATGGTCACACCCCAAGAGCTTCTCCAGTTATACCAGCACTAGATATGCATTCTTTTCAGTCATGCAATAGGTCTCCCTGCCATAATGTTGATGTTTATCTTTCGTTCTAGCAAAGATTTGTGGCGGCAACAAATAGCTCATTTGGTAATGATAAGTACGGCCTCTTTCTTTGAGAAGTGAAGGTAGTCAGTACTGTAGTGCCAAAATGAAAGGATATTTGCGAGGTTAGACCATCAATTGTGGATTATATTGGTGGATCACTGCTGATCTTGAATTTTATGAGGGTTCCATTTGTCAATCACATCATGACTGCAATAGATGTCAAGCACATGGATGAAGCATCTTTGCTTGTTGCTGATTCCGAAGATGCCTGATTCAGAACTCGGAAGATGCTTAGAATCCAGATATTAGCAATTTCCACCGTTCCAAATGTTTAGCTGCACATTACTGATTGATGTTAAATTGTTGACACTTTGATGAACTGGGAATTGCTTTACCCAACATGAGAGCATTGGTACAGAGCATTTAAAAAACTTGTTTCCATGTCGAGCATGGAAATTGGTTTTAATATTATCGGAAAAACACTTGAGCCCAAATGAGGAACTTTCAGTGGAGACTTGGTGAGATGGAAAAAAATGACTCCTGGAAACATATATTTTTAGCCTTTTCTGTTGTTGCCTATTTATTGTTGCTAATTCAATGACACTTCTGTATTGTGTTGCAGATTTGCATATAGATCATCTTGTAGAAATTCATCAGTTGCTTACTGATGACTAATGAGATGACGCTTTGGAGATAAAGTTTTCCCTTAATTGTCCATTCAGTCACTAATATCAAGCGGAGGTCTTTATTATCCTTGGGATTTTTTGGTGGGATTTTTTTTATTTCTAATGTTAATTAAAATAGAACCAGCGGAGTTATGAAGCAATTTATGCTCTCTTTTTTGAAACGTGTATCATTTTACTCAATAAAATGTATCTGCTGTTTAGTTCAATTTTGTTTGTTTGTTCTGGCAGTGGCTTGTAAGTCCATGTTCTTCTCAATGTTCATCCACCAACAGACCAACTTACAATATTTTGGATCTTAGATCTTTAAACGGTGTTGGTGAAATTGATAACTCCTAATAAATTTTATTGTTATTAGAATTTGCAAGGGCGGAGGCTATAGGATTTCTCTGCTAATCAACTGTGCATGTTGAGTCTTTTTAAACCGGCATCTTATATATTCATTCCTGCTGTAACATGCTAACTCTGTCTTTGTAGAAGACAATATCACCTCGACACTCATCATAAAACAGAGAATGAAAATGAAAAGTTGATAAGAATATTTATTGAACTGGTATACATTTTCGTCGGCTTAACGTACAAGATGAATGACATTCCATTAGTATGTAAAGTTAGAAAACTTTAAGAGTAAATTAAGTAATATCGGTCAAATACAAAGATCTCAGAAAATTATCAGGAAGAATATTTTAAATACAAAAATATGCCTTTTGTCAATATCCCCGGATGCCTTCTCCATCTGGCTTTAAACTGGAATACACAAACCTTTTCAAAGAATTCCACCTCTAACAACATTTATCTTCCATGTCAGCCAACATACAGTTATTCTGGAGCACCAAAAGATTTTTTGGAATTCCCCCATTTCCACCGGTAAAAATAACTAAGGTTTCTCAGTTCTTCAGCTTCCAATTCTTTTCAAGTTTCGCCTTCAAGATCATGTATCAAGCAATCTATGTCAGGCTCATAGGCTGTTTCGTTCATATGTCTGATCAACATTTCCAGAACTCCATACACATACTGTGTATGAGATCCCATCTTGTCATTAGCAATAAAACCACAAACCTTGTCCCTTACCTCAATCCAACTCATCCCAACCTCTTTCTTGCTCCCCATTCCTCTCATAATCTTCCTAAATTTTGCAAACTCCTCCCATTTACCTTCAGCCGCATAAATATTTGACAGAATTATGTAAGTCCCCATAATGTTAGGCTTCAAATCCAATACTCTCAATGCTGCCAATTTGCCTAAGTTTGGAAGCCTGTGTTCTTTACAAGCACCGAGCAGTGGTCCCCAGACAGACTCATCTGGTTTGAATGGCATACTTTTTATCAGTTCATATGCCTCCTTGACTCTGCCAGCACGGCCTAGCAAATCCACAACACAGCCATATATCTCTTTATTCGGATTGACATTATAGTCATTCATTGATTTGAAATATTTCAAGCCTTCATCCACAAGTCCAGCATGGCTACATGCTGTCAGAACTGCCATGAACACAATCCTATCGGGTCTGACACCAGATTTAACCATCTCATCAAACAACTCGATAGCCTCTTTTCCATGCCCATGGGCTCCATATCCAATCATCATTGAAGTCCAAGTAACCAAATCTCTGTCAGACATTTCACTAAAAATTTTCTTGGAGTCAGATATGTTTCCGCACTTGGCATACATATCAATGAGGGCATTAGCCAATGCCAAGTTTCCATCAAGGCCTCGGCGAACAATTCCAGCATGAACCTGTTGTCCACAACTCAAAGCTGCCAAAGTTGCACAGGCAGCTATAATACTGGTAAATGTGAAGCAATTTGGACTAAATCGTTCTGACTTCATCTTTGAAAACATATTGAGACACTCACTAGAACCTGACTTTTCATATCCAGCTATTATTGTGTTCCATGTAATCAGATCTTTTTCAGTCATCTCATCAAAGTATTGATTTGCATCAGATAAGCAGTCAAACCTGCAATACATATCTAATATGGAATTCATTACTGGAAGATTGGATCCAAAACCATGTTTAATTACTGCTGCATGTATTAGCTTGCCAAAACTAACCCAGCCAGTTGAGGCACAAGCTCTAACAGCAATCGAAAAGCTATATGGGTTCATTTCTACTCCCTCCTGTTTGCCATAAAACACAACATTATACGTACTAGATCTACGGCACACATTAAAAATCAAATAATTTAAGGTAAACAAGTTTGTTAAATTAGCTTTTATTTCACAATACTGAACATGCTATTTCTGTTCAAAAAAGCAAATTTTGCTGTGGGCTACAAACTTAACTCTTCTATTTAGAGCAATATCTTTCTTTAGACTAACCAATCATATCCTTTTCTACTATATTTATTATTTGTCTTAAAAAACCGAAAATGTATTAAAAAAGCATTAATTTAACTGATTCAATTACTTACCAATAGCATTTCCTTAAAGACGCCAAGTCCTCCATAGCCATTACCACTATGAGCGTAGCCAGTGATCAGGGTAGTCCATGACACATCATTCTTCCATTTCATATCATTAAACACCAGACGCGCATTATCCATGCTAATGCAACACGTAGCATACACGTCCATAAGTGAATTTTCAACGTAAATAGACCCTTCCAAGCCTTCCTTTATAGCCATCCCATGAACCAGAGCTGCATTCGAAAGGCTCTTCATGCCCTTACAAGCTTTTAGAACGCTCGATAAAGTGAACGCATTTGGGTTTACTTCATTTCTCACCATTTCAACGAACACGGTCCATGCTTGATTGTGACAATTAAAAGACGTATACCCAGCAATCATGACAGTCCATGAAACCACGTCTCTTTCGGGCATTTCATCGAACAGTGTACGTGCTTCTTCTATTAGGCCTTCATCAAAATATGACTTGATGAGATTTGTGGCTAAAATGGAGGGTCCCTTTGGTATTAATGGTGGGTCTGATTGGATAGAGGATTTCTTGACTGATTGAAGAGATTGTTTTATTATGGGTGGGATTTTATGGCAGTGAAAAGTGGCGGCATATGATAGCAGTCGTTTAGTTCTCATGAAACAGAAAGCTCTTTTTGGCGGGACTAACTAACTACGGAGTGTAGAGAGGCCGAGTTTTAATAAAAGCCATTTCGTTTTTTCCCATGTGGCGGGTAAAAGGTCAAACCTTCAATTTTGTAAAAGCCCACATTAATTAACAAATTTTTCTTTTCCTATTGTAATAATTCATCTTCTAATCCACACAATTAATTCCTTTCATAGACACATATTCATGACAATGATGAAGAATTTCCTGAATTTTCACATCATCATGTAATGGCCATAATTGAATTTCAAGGTTAAGGCATGAAGTGTTGTGTAAACTGAATCCATGAGAAGCAAGATATCAACAAAGACAACCAACTCAATAATAAGATTCAGTCCACTGTTTATAATGTAAAACAATTGTTTGACAAAATATATACATAAAGATGAACCTGGGAAATTCATTATAATATCATGAAGTTCCCTCTGCAGTCTACACTGTCATTTCAAAAGCATCATCGACGATGGGATGAATATAAAATATACTAAATGCTTATCGTACAGTAACCAAAAAAAAAAAGAGGATTATATATGTGTTACACTTTGAGGTTTGGGTATTGTTCTTCATCAAAATGATTGTAACTCTAAGCTAAACGTGTGGCTGTACAATGCAAAGGCACCCGTGAAAAAATGGTGTCCTGTTAGACAAGAATTTGAGACTTTGCGGCACCGCGAGAGCATTTCTTCCGCCCACTCTTGCTAAGTGCACAAACACAGATCTCAAGAAGTTCATAATCCTCCTCCCAGAATAACACAGAAGCCATTTCTGGATTCTCCACGAGCATTTTAGAAGTCAGGAACCCAGCAATAGTCCATGTCTGGAAAAGTCGGGATTGTTTTCCTATAAACCTCCCTGTTCGCGTATCATAATATTCAGGCCAATGATCAAGTGGAAGCCTATTCTCAGCCAAGGCAACTGCCTTCTGAGCTAATCCTAATCTTCCCATCTTGATGCATGCCAACGTGAACTGAAAATGAAGCAACCATATTAGGGGGGAAAAAAATTCAGTTCAAGGAAATTGCAAACACCTACAATGCCCATAATCCAGGATATTAGTTTGAATATACAATCAGAGCAATTATCCTGCCTTATCTTGATTGTCATTGCCATCTACTTTTGACATCATTATGTCATTGAGTAAAATTGGCTGACTTAACAAATGAACCAAAAAAAATGACACCTTGCGATGCCCAAATGCATAGTGATTCAAGAAGGAATCCAAGAGAAGGTTGAGTGGAACTTTTAGGCAGAAAAATTCCCAAAAAAATGGAATAAAGGGGCATTGAGCATAAAAATAGATAATCTATCAGAGGACCCCGTGACAAATAGTTGTTTATCAATATTGTGGCCACTAATTCTAAACGCACGGGCATTACAATTTACAACAGCAAATTCATAGTCAAATCTATATGTGCTGAGCATTCCTCAAAAAGCCAAAACAATATACGTAACAATATCTGAGCTTACCTGCCACAAAAGGGTTGGCCAAGATCCACCATTATGATATGACCAAGGGCTGCATTGGATCCATCATAAAAATATAATTCAGCATCAATGAAAAATTTCAAATGACCCACAGGACCATTAGCAGAAGCTATTATCTCAGGATATCCACTAGAGAAGAAAGATGCATTTTATTTGTGTGTGCATGTGCGCAAGAGCACAGATGGAGAACTCACGTGTTCTTTGGGTCACTTCCAGTGATTATACGCCAGTCTTCTGACTCCAAAGCTGGGTAACATATCTTAAGAGGCATATGCCCGACAAGATCATCCCATTTGGCTTCAATAAGATTTAAGATAGATTCATTTTGTTTTGGTGTACCTAACGATGAAACAATGGACCATAGGTTTCCAAGTGTAAAGAACCTAAAATCCATGTGAGCTGGCTGTAGATTGCCAATGAGATACCCGCCTTCCTCTGGTATCCAATCCATTAGCCATGAAGGAATCTGTTCAGGATATATATTGAACTTGTTGGTTGCATCTGTGGAGTACTCTTCTGTTTTGTATCGATATATCTCATTTATCTTCTTCATATCCACCCAATAATATTCTCTGATATGGAATGACAGTGCACTGAGTCTATTATTGATGGCTCGAACTAAATTATTGGATCCAGATCCATCACTAACTGTAAGCATCTCACGGGAGCATCTTAGGGCCGTATAAAACAAGGCCTGCAAAATTATATATGTAAGGTCAACTAAAAGCATTAACAGAGGCAAACGGGAATGATCTAATATCACATGATTCAGCCACGAGATGCCAGATAAAAGAAAGTAGAAAAAAGATATGGCCTGGTATAGGGAAAAGAATTGGTATTAGAGCATATCAATAAGCACAAAAATGACTAAGGCAGTAAATAAGACAAAAGTAAATTATTCTTCTATTACTTCAATGTGCAAGCAAATACTCAGTAATACATGAACCCCAAAATCCAGTTAAATAAGCAGTACTCAGGAAAAGAAGCAAATTAAACTCACTTGGATCTCAAGGGGGTGACCATGTATACCCATCCGCCGGTCTATCATGCAGGAGCCATCAGTGACTAGTAGAGAAGGAAACATATCAAAGCCATCAGCTAAACACAAGTTCATAATCAATTTTATGCCAGTCTGAACATCCACCCTTTCTTGTAAAGCATAGTCACCAGTGATCTTTCCATATGCCCTCAACAGAATAATCCACCACAAACCTACCATCAGAAAAGAAAAGTATAAAAACCAACAAACTCGAGTGTTAATTGCTGCTATAACGGAAAAGAAACCTCTAGGAAGAATAAAAAAAATCAGAAGGCAGATAGTGCTATAGTGTGACATCTTTACAAAAAAATGACACAAATTGAGTATTATTTGCATCACCATAAAGTTATAATGTACTAACCAGAATCCACAGGTGCAACACGGCCAATTGCTGATTCACCAAAATCTGGATCTAGAACTTCTTCAAACTTATTGCTTTCGAGAGGTACATTTCTAACTTTAAAACTAGCAGGCATCAATCCCTGCCCTGGGCTATAGCAGTCCACTGTTTTCTCCCAGCTCTACCATGAGAAACTGATTGTAAGTTCAAATCTACCATGAGAAAACTATATGGCTACAGTTCGGTAACATGCAATCAATACAAATGGATAACCAACATAGCAAATAGATAATCAACTCCAGGGAGCAGAGAAGCAAGAAAGTTAATAAAATGGCAAAATAATAATAGGAACAGTTATTATAGTGACAACAACACCCTCCACCTCCCCTGCTAAGAAGAAATAGTAAATTATTTCAACTAGTGACCACTCATCCCCACCCACTCCATACACAAAACCCCAATCACAATGCCAGAAAAGCTCATGATATTTCATTGCTGATGGAAATGAAGATACTTTCCTAAATAAACATAATGAAAAGACAGTGACCATGCAACCACATCAATTAAACACCAAAATATTATCACTAAAATATTCTAAATTCCAAGGAGGGAAGAAACTTGCATTTAATACTCAATCATCGATCAAAAGCAGGCTTCATTTTTGGGAACAGAAATCATTTACTTATGAGGCAATTAGAAACTAGATAAAAACAGAGTTGAGTATCTCTCTTCAGTAACTTTTAAGCGACTTTGCATCAAATATTAGCCATCACCAAAATCATAAAACTGTCATCTGAAAATGATATTGTCTGTAAAGATTGTATATTTTTCATCTCCTAAGTGAATATAATACTTAATCTTGCACAAAGACATTATTCAATCCTAACTAGCATATTTAATGAGAAATTCAGTATAAGCTAACATTAAAAATTCACAATCAAACACAAGTCATGTACAAGATAATTGGTGCACATTTAGTACTCAAGCCAGAACACAAAATAAAAAACTGAAATAAAATGAAAGCAATAAATTGAATAACTAATTATTACCTGCAATTGCAAAGTATGAAGGAGGAAATTCCTGACGATTTCCCCCTCTCCTTTAAGCAAGAAAGCCAGAGCTGAAGGCACAAAGTCGCGAATAAACACTTGATCATAATTTAAGGGTTGCTTATCACCGGGATCATTAGCAGCAACAGTCCCTATAGGACTCTCACAATATGTCACAACAGCTTCTTGCAACAATCTCCATGCCTCCTTTTCAATTTCAGTCTCTTCTCTCTTAGTTCTAACACCCTCTAAATTATCTTTACCAACTTTCTCATCATCATTAACTTCAACGCATGATTCTTCCTGCCCCACAATGTTTTCATCCTTATCAATTCTTTCAACAACCAAAGGCTTAACATTTAAACCATTTTGAACATAAATCCTCTCAAAGTTGCCATCATTCACACGAGTCTCAACAGAAGTTGAGAAGCTTGAAACATTTGATGCTACCCTAGAAGCTACAAGATATAGACCTCTACTTTTTGTTGAAACAACACTAAAAGGCCTTGAATTAACCCTGATTTGGCCACAACTAGGGCCAAAAACGCATAAAGGTTTCTGGGTATCTTTCAAAATGCGTTGAAAGCCCGAAATTTTATAAGGGTGCGCTTGGATTTGATTGATTTGATCAAATTTGAAGCAAAAAGTTGATGATTTGTTGGATAAACAATGATGATTGGGGTGTTTTATAACTATGAAGGCGGAAAATGAAGCGTTTCGACAAGGGATCAGGAACCTACCAGAGAGCTTCATTGTAGAGTTGCCCAGAAGATTGATTGAATTCATAACAAAGAAATGATTTTGATTCAACAACAAAAACAGATAACGCAAAGCATGTGTAAAAAAGTTTGAATCTTTATGAATAAAATACAACGAGTAGGTTAAAAATGAAAGATTTTCAGAAGATAATTGAAAGACTTGCAAAAATAGAAAGTAAGAGAAGGATTTGTGATTCGGAGATGAGGATTTGGTGAGAGAAAATGGCGTCTAAAATTATAGCAGGCCAAGGATAGTTGCAACAATAGGGGCTCCCTTCTTTTTCATATATAGGCTTCGATGTTAGTTAAGACTTATGAAACTAGCCGAGTTTTGTGCAAAAATAAAATTTGTTTTCTGCCCATTTTTAATTTGTCTTTTTTTAAGTCTAATTTCTATTTTAATAAAATATTTAATAGAAGAGAGGGATTGAGGTTAGCAGATAGAAATAGAATGTGGAGTTTTATGGATGAATGATGAAATTAACCAGTTCATTAATTTCTATTTAAACTTTAGGCAAGTCGTAATTGTAAGTCAATGATGCTATATATAAGTCTTTTGAATAGGACAAAACTACGTTACAGAATCTGTAAGGTACAGACTGCAGCATCAGCCGTTGGATGTGGTTGGATGTGGAGTGAGAAACTAAACAAAAGAAAATCGGATGGTGGGATGACGGGAGATGTTTGTTACAGAATCTGTAACATAGACAGGTCCCTTTTGAATATATTGAATCAAATAAGCAAATTTTTTTTTTGGGGGGGAGTACTATTCTTGCGTAAAAAGTAAAAGCAAATAATCTCCACCTTGGTTGCTTCAATGAAAGATTTGTAATGTGGAGACAAGAGGCAGATAGTATTGGTGACGTGTAAAGGGCGTTTGCTATCCATTATACTTATATTTTAATTTTTCGTACCCGATTCTTTTCGACCATTGACTTCTTGCCACGTTTCATCACTTTTGTGGGTTCATGACTTTATTGCCACGTGGAAAAGTGCAAGAAAAATTTGAAGATCAATCATAAATGGAAATGGTGGTTCTTACTTCTTAGTTCTTATCTACATAGGGATCGCTCTGTATCAATCCACGTTGTTATCATGGCCAAATGGTTGCAGCAAAATCACAGCCAAGCATTGTAAACAAGCACATGGTTTTTGAGAAGAGTAATGATACAGCCACAAACTCTTGTACAAATTTATTTTGTACAAACTGACGTGACATTAATTCATTGGTTGAATGAAAATATAAATTAATAAAAACAAATCATGTGGGTCAAGTGATATTTAATTCAACCAATCTTATCATGCCACATCAATTTGTACAAAATAAGTTTGTACAAGAGTTTGTGGCTGTATCATTACTCTTTTGAGAATGGAGCAAAAGCCAACGACTTGTTCAACCAACATTTGGGCAATTTTAGCTTCAGGGGTCACTTTCATGGAATGAAACAAACTGCACATCTCCATGCTCTGCACATGTTGGTTTACTCGCTTATGACAATTGATAAACCAACTATAAAGTTTTACATCATCTTATCTTAATCCCACAATTGTAACAGGTGCTCTTGGTAATATTTTTTAATGAGTGTTTTTGGCTCTTATTTTATATAACAATAATTATTTTTTTGATGTGATGTCTTTTAAAATAAAATTTTATTTAGTAGTTTGTTTTCAAAATAAGATATGAAAATGAAAATAGTAAAAATGTGTTTAAAGTTGTTTGTTTAAAAATATAATTTGTTTGAAAATATAGAATTTTCTTATAAAATAGTTTTCTTCACTAAATTTAAATAAAGTAATTTAAAATAAAGCATCATTATTCATTCATATCAGGTAAAAATTGTTAAAAAAAAAAAAGAGTGATCTTCATTTTATATTTGATATAATACAAAATTATATAAAATTTTAATGAACATAAATATTACCTGAAACTTGGCTATAGTTGAAGAGATTTTTACGACTGAAGAAGAAAAAGATTGTAGTTGAATGCAGCAAATGGTTACAAGAGAAAGAATTGCTAATGAAATAAAATAATGATTAAATAAACAAAAGAAAGTACACCACCTTTTTCCTTAACTTTTTTTTTCTCCATTTTTGTAAACAAATTGGCGTTCTCAACGTTTGTTCTCAGAAGTTTATTTTGTTCTTTAAATTTTTCGGTGATTATATCAGGGAATGATCTTATCAAACATATTTTTGCAATTTTAATTAAAAACAAAAAATACCCAACACAATGTGTTAAGTGTGTTACCAAACTCATCTTTATCTTTTGTCCGAATCTCCACAACCCAATGAGAGGCTGTGGAGATATAACCCAAAAGTGAAGTGGGTCAGTTTCTTATCCTCACTGCAAGCAAGGAAAAGTGGGCTAATGGGCAGAGTCGAAGCCTCTCAAAAATCCTAACACCAGCCACCACCACCGCCATCAGCAATCAGCATGGCAAGGATGGTGATGATGCAGCACCAAACACACCCTTGTTTCTCTATCCTTACTTCTACACTCTCTGGCTTCAATGGTGCCAGCCTCCATTCTCAAGTCCGTCAGCAGCAGCAGACTCCACTGCCAAGAGAAGCACTTCACGTTACAGCTTCAAATGAAAAGAAAAATCCTGTCATGGCCGCTACTCAATTTGCAGGTAAGACTCCTAATCGAAGAGGGTTATGAGGTATCAGCCATCCCTTTTTCTCTTTATGATTTTCATGATAAATATCGAATTCAAGACTTTGTTTCTTGTAAATATCTCATAAATTCAATCCTGCATCCATTTGTCCCATTATCCGATAAACAAATTCCTCGTGAAACAGGGCAGTCGCTGTAGATATCAACTGAATTTTCTTCAAGTTCACTTGCTACAGAACCTATAATTGGCTTCTCACTATACATTTTCTTAAGGCTTTTGCAGTTCCAAGGAGGAATGCAATGGCATTGATCTTATCGAGTTATATCTTCTCGGATTTTGGTTTTCGCAACACCGCATTGGCTCAACAATCTGTTGGGTTCAGGGAATACATAGACACATTTGATGGTTATTCATTCAAGTATCCTCAGAACTGGATTCAAGTCCGAGGTGCCGGCGCTGACATTTTCTACAGGGATCCTTATGTTCTTGATGAAAATGTTTCTGTGGAACTGTCCTCTCCATCGTCTTCTAGGTACAAGAGTGTCGAAGACCTGGGCCCTCCTCAAGAAGCTGGAAGGAAAGTACTCCGGCAGTATTTGATAGAGTTTATGTCTACAAGACTTGGAGTCCGGCGTGAGTCTAACATTCTTTCCACTTCCTCGCGGGTTGCTGATGATGGCAGGCTCTATTACCTAGTCGAGGTAAGCTGTTTTTGGTGTTGGAACATCACACAGCTGTTAGTAACTAGGATTTTCATTCTCTCATTATTTGAGCTTTGACTTGAGCATGCATAAACTTGTAATTGATAGTTTTCTTGTGATAGCATGTTCTGAAAATTCATATGCCATCAGGTGAACATAAAGTCATTTGCAAACAACAATGAGCTAGCTGTGATGCCGAAGGATCGAGTAGTTAATTTGGAATGGGACCGGCGGTATCTTTCAGTTCTTGGAGTTGAAAACAACAGGTTGTATGAGTTGAGATTACAGACGCCAGAAAATGTATTTGTAGAAGAAGAGAATGATCTTAGGCAAGTTATAGACTCCTTCAGAGTAAATAAGGTTTCCGCTTGATCATTTCGGATAGCAGCAGAAATTCTGCTCCTTTTGGTGACCCAAGGCTCTTTGGTCGTTTCAGCAATAATTTGTAATACAATCCCCGGCAACACAGATGGGTTTTGCATTGTTTTGCGGATATATCAAGATAATCGTGCAATGAGTTTATCCCTTTTGTCCGTGTGGAGTGTACATCCCCTAATGAAAAGTCATTAATTTGTTCAAGCTTTACAAAGCAGTGCTGATGTTCTGTTTGTCAAGGAAAATGAGCTACCATTGAAGTTAAAGCCAATTCAAAATCACTAAATTCAATTGAATGCATTCCTGCAATTGTCAAATTTCATGAATTACTGCAGTGCTGAATCCAGCTGCAATATATAATACATAACAACTTTGCATCCAGTAGCACAATAAGTTGAAATTCATCTTGATACAAAATATAGCATCACGACCTCACTTCGTATTCACCTGCTCGTGTTACAGCTCGAAAACCTTTGTAAAGACGATTTGGGACGTTCTGTAGATCCAGTTTATCAATTTGCAAGCCAGACAGGGCGACACCCATAATCCTAAATTCGACTTGAAATGTAGGAAATACACGAAGAGTCTCCAATCCTGTCTCAAGCACCATTGTTCCACTCAATGAAGGGGCTTTATCTTTTGGAATTCTCCCAATTGACCAAGTGCAAATCTGCATGTTAATGACAAAATAAACAATCAAATTCATCCTTTTGTCCAAAAATTAAAAGAGAGAGAGAGAGAGAGAGAGGAAGGAAGGAAGGAAAGAGGGGTGAGGGTTGGGAGGGACAAAAAAACCAGCATGGATTCTATAAAAATTCATGCATTCTCTTTTCCATGCCCCAGGTATATGCCAAAACAAATTGCAACTGCTAAGGCAGACCAGCAGCAGCTAATGTATGCAAATGGTTCCAAATGAGTACCTTATTGGAAAGAACATTCACTGTTCCATGATTTGAAGTCAGATCAGCTGATAAAATGCAAGGAGGTAATTGAAATTGCAGTATTATGGAGTCGATTGTCTTTCCAGGATCATTTCGTATTCCAACCATCACACTAATGCGACATGTTCCAGCATCGGAGGTTAGCTGCGGCTTTACATATATTGGGGTACTTTTCAACTTTTTAACCCTGCATAAAGGTAACTGCTTTGTCAAATAATGCCGTATATTCAGTGTCAGGAAGGTGGCTGAGAAAAAGCAGGCTCATACATGCCTTGATAAAATACAAATACATCTACCAAACAGTTGTTTTAAGCT
Source organism: Citrus sinensis (assembly GCF_022201045.2). Lineage (NCBI taxonomy): Eukaryota > Viridiplantae > Streptophyta > Magnoliopsida > Sapindales > Rutaceae > Citrus > Citrus sinensis. The sequence goes on from NC_068560.1 coordinate 29,856,931, forward strand.
TCATTATACAAGACTGCATTAGTAGGGTCAATACCCCAGTCAGTATCTCATACATTTCCCATTCAAAGAAGAAAATTTAAGAATGAATTCCTCATTAACACCACTCACCTGTAACTCATGAGCTTAAACTGTCCATCAGGAGGCACAAATGACAGAATTTGATGGGACTCCCAAGGTCGAAACCGAACACAGGGATGAAATCTCACATCATGCAAGATAGATGGGTTTGCAAAAGAAAGAGTCAGATCAGGAAGACCTGAAAGGAGGCAGTTCACTTGAACTTCACCATAAATCTCACATTTCACCAATACCCCATCCCTGAACCGTGCGTGCAAAAGAGAAAATTGCTTAGTGCTGTAGTACAAAAACCACTCAGTAAAAAGTATGAAAGTACAATATGGAAAACTTGGATAATTAATCCAACCAAAGCATTGAAGTACTTCTAACTAAAAGTGAAGTTTGAGCCAAATGTAAGGATAGATATACACCTATTTATAATTGCATCCATTTCTTCGACAAGATCAACGTATACTTCATTGTTAGCATATTTCACATCTGTTGGTCGCCATGGCACACAAGATGCTGTTGCACCTGGCAGGATGTCACTCACATTAGAGCTGTTCCCAGTCACAACACTCAACATTTTGCTAACAATATTTGGTGGAGCTATCATTTCTCTAAGGATGTTAGGTTCTGTAGTGAGCGGGAAGCCATTGTCTATCATCTCATCCAAAAGCTGTCACTCGTAATCAGTATATTTGTCAGTAAACACAACAACACTTTATAAGAAAACAGAAGCAGCATTTAACTATCATCAAAAAGCCTATATAACAATAAGAAATAATGACGTAGTGAATTGAAGGAAGAGTGAAAACTGTGGACTGAGAACTTTCTCATCTTCTACCATTTTTAATGAGAAGACAAGATAAATTAACATGTCAGTAGTGCACAACTTTATTGCTACCTACTTATCTACATCTGCAGAATGTATTTAAAATAAGTTGGAAAAGAATAGCAATTGAAATAATGCCTGGCACAAAACATGAAATACCTCGTAAACAATGACAAAGTTATCCTTGATCAAATCTTCATTCAACTCACCAAGGTAATCTGAGAGGATATCAGCAACCCTACAAAGGAACTAAAATATCAAGTACATAAAGGTCAAGGATCTAACATGCTCAACCAATAAATCATCTCATTCTGAATTCTAAAACACATAGAATTTGAACATTTACCTCAATACCCATCAAAGGCGGCATTTCAACTTGGGTGCAAGCTAAAAAGGTAATCCCCGCTCGAACGATTTGGAATATGTAATGTGTTGGTGAAGCAATTACTGGCATCGACTATCAACAAACAAGTAAAAATTACATATAATACCAAACAGCAAATTCAGAGAGCATCTAAATCAACTTGAATTGCAATTATCAATCAAGACACAGAGAAAACTTGATAGATAAAAATGAGCCAGGCCAGCATAAAACTACAAGATACAGACATCGGGAACATATATCTGCTAAATAAACTTAATTCGACTAAAGCTGCATGTATATAAAAACAACTGACTATTTGTCAAAACATGATCAAAGAAACTTCAAAAACAAAAACTAAAACAACTTGAAATGCTTTAACAGTGAAAATTAGACGAAACACAAGCATAGGTACCTTGAAGGAATCACCTTGAGAAATAACATGATCCCAAAACCAATCACAAATAGATCGGTCAACGCGATGCCCAGTTAGCTGTTTCTCCAGTATCACCGCTCTGTTACAGTTTCAATTCCAACAACAAAAATCAATAATTCAAGCTCAATTCAGACCCATTTGATTTAGTCACTATAAAAAGGACTAAACTCTGAGAACCCAGAGGATAAAATGAACAAAATTTGATTGAAAGGAAGAAATTTTGGAGATGAATCTTACCCATTATCAGCAAGAAGAAATATACACTGCAACATCTCTCTGTTACTCGAAAATCTGCTGTTGCTTTCTGTTTACAGTGAATGGATCGATGGAATTTGGTGCGGGAGGATTTATATAAATCGGACTTTTTAACAGAATTTTCAAATCTGTGGCCACTAAAATATATTTAGCTCATTTAAGGGGTATCAATGAAATTAAGTTTCTACTCTTTGTTTTTCGGGGTGGGATATTTCCACCGTCACATATTTTTTAAAAATAATCGCAATAAGTTCTCGTTATTTTTAAATATAGAAATTAGTTAAAAAATTAAAAAATTATTCAATTAAATTATTCTTGTAATTTTTTTATTTTGGCTTTTTTACCGGTTGTTTTAAGATAAATTTTATTTAACTATTTTATCTTTATAATATAAAAATGGCCAAATTATTTTAAAATATATATATAAACTCTTATATCTAATAGTTTAGGTAATTAGTTATTTAATTAAATTATTAAAATTCTTCTTTATTTGTATTTGTTTTAAAATAATGTGAATTTATTGTAATCATTATTGGGAATGGGGTAAGTTTGCAAAAATTGTAGGGTAGAAATATCACTATTTTTAAATTTCTATACATAAACAATATTTTACCACAACTGTTTAGCTAAAAAAAATTAATTTCTAATCTTAAATATTATTAAAAATTAATTTTAGATTTTAAATTTTTATTAAAGATGATTATTTAATTACATAGCTTAAATTTAAAACTTACATTCATGTAGAAGAGTAGGATATGAAATTAGACATATGTGATTAGAGCGGTGATATTTACACCCCACAATTCTTGTAAATTCACCTCGCTTTTTAAAACTAATTATAATAAGTTCACAATATAGTTAAAAAAATATAAATAAAGAAAAAAGTTTGGAGGTTTAATCAATTAAAATTAAATATCTAAAACATTGGATATGAGAACTTGTGTTTTTTGAAGTAATTTTGTAATTTCATATTTTTAAGGTAAAATAATCAAATAAAACTTATCTTAAAACAATCTTAATAGTTAAAGATGCATAAAAAAATTATAATTCAGATTTAATTCTTTAATTATCAAAAAAATTTGTTGATTTGTATATTTCAAAACTAATGTGAACTCATTACAATCATTTTATGAGAGTATGGTGGATTTAAAAAAAAATGTAGAGTAGAGAGTATGGTGGATTTCAAAAAAAAAATGTAGAGTAGAAATATCTCCAACCATATGACCATTTTGTTAGATGACCTAACTTATTTTTCTATTCAATGGGCCTTTTCTCTTCATTTTTTTCCAGCTAAGAGTAATTTTCCCCGCTTCTATTAATCACAAAAAAATCATTAATCACAAAAATCAATTTTCATATTTTCTTAATGGGGTGTACTAAAATAGAATAGATGTCTACATTTTGCACAAAAGTGTTAATATAGGAATCAAGCTCCACATTATCCTCAACTTTGATAACAACCAAAAAGATTGATTACAAAGGATTGAAACAAGAAACCAAGTACGCTAAATGCCAAAAAAGAACTTATTGTTCTATAAATGAATTTTTCCTGTAATTTCATTATACGAATACCAGTAACTCCAGAAGGTTATACAAATACATCTACTAATTTGTTTTCCCATAGAGTTCAAAAATAAGCCGATCCATACAGGCAAGTTTGTACAAGGCCACCACTCCCTTCTCAACATATCTTCCACGAGCAAGTTTACTGGTCCACCTTACACCCAGCTTCTCTAACTGAATCAGACAACACTGAAAGCTGACTGTAGGGTAGATGTGAATCCGGATGCGATGGTCTGGGAGGCAAATTGTTGGATCTGCTTCTTAGCATCTGAAAATAGCATTAAGGATTTTAATTATAATCAGCTTTAAAGAAATAAGTAATTAGCAGTAAAACTCATGCATGGTAGCTGCAACAACAATAAGAGGCAATAGGGAGCCTTAATGCTGCAACAGCAATGTCAACATATATCGTGGCAAGAAAAGAACAAGTAAAGCTGCTCACCTTTTCGGCATTTGGTAAAACCAATAATGTTTGCAATGCTGAGGGTCAAACAGACACCAACAACCAGGAGATAATCAGCTTGGAACCTAATGAGAGAAAATATCCCAAGCACAATCCAAGCAACAGCCTACATTGAAACAAATAGAAATTGTCGGATGTAGATTTACATTAAAAGTACGAAAAAGAAAAGCAGAGAAGCCAAACTGTCAAACTATATGAGAACACTCAGCCCTTCAAGATCATTTCTATATCTTCCCTCCCAGCTTGTATTAGCATTTCCATATCCTTTCTAATTAATCCTATTCCAAAATTTCAGTAACATTTTACTTCAAAATCTACGAGTCTTTCCTCTTGCATTAATTTGAATTAGTGAGCTTAAATTAAACCTACATGTGAATGGATACATATTCTGGCTCACTTAGTAACAGGCTAATGTCAAACAGTATTTTACTTACCGAAAGGTAAAGGGTCCACCAGAATAGCCACGAATCTTTCTTGTTCATGCGAGCCATGGACTATAGAAACAACAAGGGTAACAATGTGTGAGACTTAAGTAGCACTTATGCAGGAGAACAACTATCAAGAAATTGAGAGTGATCCAATAGTGAAAAGAAGATAAATGATATTAAGCAAACATAAAGTAGGCAATACCAACCTCATGGTCAAGGCACTCAAACTTCCACACACTCTCACCCATATCATTTATTTCATTCCACCACCTCAAACCAACTAATATACGCCCACTAACATTCTTGACTACCCAAAAATCAAGAGCAGCAAGAAGGACAGTCACCACAAAAATGATGACAAAGCTGTCGAAAAAGAGGGCAGAAAGTATGTAAAATGCCAAAGCTGCACCCTGCCAAAAACAACAGAATGTCAAACTATGAAATACGATTATAGAGCAAAGATACATAACCTAAATCAGATAAAATATACCTTGAAGAGAACATGAAAGAAGCATGTCTTTGGGTTCGCATAATTTTCACCAGGAGGCTACAGATGATGAAAACTAGGTCAGGAACAACAAGAATTGAATTCATTATAAGAAACAATGAAGCAATTTAAATTTGCCTCTAGAAAATCCCAATGTTAAATGCTAACAATCATAAACAAAATGAGTCATATGAGAGGTTCTACTTTTCTTCAAAGAGCAAAAACATTCAATGTTCCATAGGTATGTATCTCTTTTGCATATCACTTAGAGAGGTATTTCAAACTTCATTGTTACAGGAAGTGTTGAAATTAATCAAAAAGGTATAGATTCTAAAACTCTTGCACTCACGACAGAATTCATAGGGTCAAGGGCAAATGACTCTTCCATTTCATAGGAGTACCGACACAGGCTCCCACAAGCTCTTTACTGATAATGAAAAATAACAAAATCACGCATGAGACAGTCATTGTCAACACGGTATCCTAATTCCCAAATAACTGATTAAACTAAAGCAAAAACCTTCAGAAAGGCCCACATATGGTCAAAGACAATCCAAATTGATCTCCAAGAAATCATTAATATCACGAAGAACCAGAAAAAAAGTATCCCGCAAATAATTTCCTTGATCAGTCGAAAGAGTTAAAATATTCCTTCATAAATAAGCCTGTTCAAGCTTTCTCGGACCCTTTAAAGACTTAAAATGTAAGAGCATATTCCTAAATTTTGTCCGCAACCAAACAAAACCCAGCTTAATCTCAACAAGTTCACTACTATATTGAGATTGAAGCAACATATAATTCACAACTATAAGATCTTTAGACTACCGAGACGCACAACACTGTATCAAGCATTTGCTAATCTTTAATCAGATTCCCGAGAACCAAACAGATGCTATATATAATTTCTGATTACATAAGGGGGAAAAAAACAAATGGGCATATTCAAAATCTTCGGAAAACACAGATCTAAAATCCTACTGAAAAATATCACAAAAGAATTAGAGAATGAATCGATTGCGACTCAAATTAACTATGAAATGATAATTATGTAACTCACCTGATTGAGATCCATTACGCGAATCTATTTTCGCAATTTAAATCTTGTTGGGGTTTAATTTTGAGAGTCGAGAAATTTTCAGGCGAAATATTTCTCGGAATTGTTTTTGTGTTTAAGGTCCTTTTGTTCGTTGTAGATCCAAAAGCGTGTGAGATTTCTGAAGGAAGGCCTTGTATTTCCAAACAATTTTGTTTTGCTCCTTAACTTCTGTTCTATATTTTATTAGCTGGAAAGACTGTTACCATAATTTCCTTCTTTCTTTCTTTTGATGGTTTAATTAAAAAAAAAAAACTTTGACTTAAAAAAAATCAAAACTTTGAATTATTTATAAATTAAGATATAAATGAAAAATATTAATATTAAAAATATTAATTAGCTAATGCCTAATAGCTACAAGTTCGATCGAGTAGAAGTCTATTTAAATGCATATATATATATATATATATATATATATATAAGAAGTTTAAAGTGTGTGCGCTTGGGCTAAGAATATATAGCTACATATGAAAACTCAAACAAGTCTTATAAGAGCAACAACTAAAGGTCTTGATATTTAGCTAACCAATATCTATATATATATTTTAAAGGTGAGGGGGTGAGCAAGCCTAAATATAATTTTTAGCCCAATATATCTATATACTGGTTGTATTATGTTTCTAAAATCCATTAATTAGTTTGAAATCATTCTACTACTACAATAAGAGTGTGTTTGTGTGTATCTTGAACCGTTTACTTCTTACTTTTACTGTAAGAGACAAACCTATTGAATTGTTTTAATCATCACATTATAAATTATAAGTTTATAACTGCATTCAATAATTACCAAACCATTATATTATTAATACGTATCTTAATTGTTACATTCCATTTATCAACATTAGAGAAATAGGGCGCTCTAGTCTCTAGGCTCGAGCAATATTTTTCTTGAATAAGATCTTTTGTCCTTGTCCCTTCTACAAGAACATTCACTCGTCTTGCATAGGGGTGGGCATATTTTAACCGAACCGATCCAAACCGATCCAAACCGACCTTTTGGATCGGTTTCATTAGTAAAAAAATTGGTTTCGGTTTATTGGATTGCAAACCGATATCACTCGGTTTGAATTTCGGTTTGGAAAGATTCCAAACTGATTCAAACCGATCCAATCCAAAAATATTATATAATTACATTATATTTTAAGTTAAGCAATCTAACTAATTATATTTATCATTTTATGCAGATTTTGACAAATCAAAAGTAATTGGGCTATAAATTTTGACGGACAAGATGCACAATATTTTAATTGTCAAATGTTGTTCAAGTTTATTTTAATTTTGTGAGTTTGTTTTGAATAAACAAGTTAAGAATTTGTTTATTAGAATGTATTATGCTGTAAACTTGTATGGATGTATCTTTGAATTGTTATGTAGATATCAAAGTAGATATGAATAATATAAAAGAGGTATCAATTTAGATTACGGACACAAAAAAATAACAAATAATTTAGGTAAAATAATATAAAAGAAGTGAAATTTTAGCTAATAAATTCAAACCAGATCCAAACCGATCCGGTCGATTTGGATCGGTTCAGTTTGAAAAAATTTTAGGTTGATATCGGTTTGAAAATATTTCAAACCGATTAGTTTGGATCGGTTTGAGAATATGTCCCAAACCGATCCAAACCGAATTTGCCCACCCCTAGTCTTGCAGGGAAATTTGGGCTGGGCCTACATGCAAAAATCAAACTTCATGGCAGCCGAGATATTGTATCAGAAAGCCCAAATGATTGATCCGGACGCCAACAAGGCATGCAATATGGGCCTCTGTCTAATCAAACGCACCAGATACAACGGAGCGCGTTCGGTACTGGAAGACGTGTTGTACGGTAGAATACCCGACTCCGAGGATGGCAGGACTAGAAAACGGGCCGAGGAATTGTTACTGGAACTGGAATCAAAGCAGCCTCAGCCCGACTTGTCGGATATTTTAGGCCTCAATTTAGATGACGAATTTGTTAATGGGCTTGAGGAGATGGCGAGGGTATGGGCTCCATCAAGATCCAAAAGGCTTCTCATCTTTGAAGAGATTTCTTCCTTTAGGGATCGGATTAGCATGTTAACTCCATCTTACTATTTAGGGGATTGTCACTTTTCACATACAGTAATTAACATATATCATTTATCTCCCTTTTATTTTTATAATAACCAAAAATCTCCCTAACAACATAAGTTTACAATATTACCCTTAATTTTTAATTACTCTTTTATTTACATTTATTATAAAATAAATAAATTACATGAATAAAAACTAAATAAAAAAACTAAATATTAAAAACAAGAAATATATGTTTTGATATGAGCAAAAAAATTAATAATAATTTTTTTGTAATTATTTATTCTGTGAACATTTTCTTATAATAAACATTTTGTAATATTTTAAAATTAAATGTAAAAAATATAGGCAAAATATTTTATTATTTATCTTATAATAAATTTTTATTTGTCATTCAAATTTTCTTATTATAATTTTTTTATCATTTTATAATAAATTTCTTATATATTTATTATAAGAAAATTTGCACAAAATAAATAAGTACAAGAAAAAAAATTTATTATTAATTTTTTTCTCATATCAAAACATATATTTCTTGTTTTTAATGCTTAATTTTTTATTTAGTTTCTATTCATGCTATTTATTTAATTTATAATAAATATAAATAAAAGAGTAGTTGAAAATAATGGTAATATTATAAACTTATGTTATCAGGGGGGTTTTTACCCATTATAAAAATAACAGGAGAAAAAATAGTATATGTTAATTAATGTAAAGAGGAAATTGGTAATTTCCCTACTATTTATGGAATCAAAGAGGGTGTCAATAAAAATTATCTATGTTTCAAATTTTTTTATGGGGTATATTTGGAAAAGGGTTTTAAGAGGATAATGGTGGAGTGCCAATAGTACAACTCTCAGAACAAATGTGTATGCCATGCTTATGGGTTGGATTGAGCTGTTCATTTGTCCAAAACAATTGCCCAATGGTCCAATATTTTTGCTCTGCGAAGTTCAGAGCCATGTACTGCTGACAGTTTTTCCACCAGGCAACAAACATTCAACATAACAGAAAATAGAGGAGGTGATGAAATATAGAATGAGAGGCTGTGGATATAACCAAAGTGAAGTGGGTCATTGTCTTATCCAAACTGTAAGAATGAGAGAGAACCCAGGAGTGATGAAATGGGCACAGCCAGAATCTTTCAAAATTTCATTAAACCAAGTCCCTCCAATACCAAGTTGAGAGGCAGAGGCTAAGCAGCAACCATGGCAAGCACGGTGGTTGTGCAGCACCAAACACAGCCTTCTTTCTCCACCCTCACTTCGTCTCTTTCTGACTTCAATGGCACTAGAATCCACTCTCAAATTCAGGTCCCCTCATCTCTCTTTCTCTATATCGCATATTAATAATTTAACCTTGATATGTTAAAAGTTGTCAACGACTATGGTATTGCTGATTTTTAGTGGTTTTAGTTTCTTGTCTACTTGAAAAGTTGCCAAAAATGAATTGTAACAAAATTCTCGATATGTTACATATACATATAGCAGTATAGGAGAAAGGTGTTGCAGCCAAAAGTAGGGCTGCAAATTACAGCTTCTAGTGAAAAGAACATTCTTATAATGGGAGGAACTCGATTCATTGGTGTATTTCTTTCAAGACTCCTAGTCAAAGAGGGTCATCAGGTATATGAGTATTGCCAATTTCTTGTGTTTTCTTGTTTCCATTTTTTTTCCCCCCATATTGTTGTATCGGGTAAGTTTTGAGTTCATATCACATTGTTCTCAATTCAATTGTTTCTTTGGCAGGTGACCTTGTTTACTAGGGGAAAGGCACCAATCGCCCAACAATTGCCCGGTGAATCAGACCAGGAATTCGCCGAATTTTCTTCCAAGGTATAATTACATATGTTTGAAAAGTGTGTTTGACATATTGGATTACCTTTCAAAGGTGTGAATTAGCATGCAACAAGTATTAAAGGTTTTTTATTAATTATTATTTTTTTCCCAGATCTTGCATTTGAAAGGAGACAGAAAGGACTATGATTTTGTGAAATCCAGTCTCTCTGCCAAAGGCTTTGATGTTGTTTATGATATAAATGGTATGTCCAGTCTTATTAGTGCACTCTTTTTTAACTAACAGACTGTAAATCTCACTCTCTTTTCTTCAACATATTGAATATTTTTTTGTCATATCTTCAGGACGAGAGGCAGATGAAGTCGAACCCATATTGGATGCACTGCCAAATCTAGAACAGTATGCTAAAGATATTTATAGAGTTTAATTAGCTATTTTAAAAGTCATTTCTTTCATTTTAACCCATCAGGTCTTTAGTAGGGTTAATAGTTAAACATTTTTTAAGTCTTTTAAATAAGATGAATTCCAAAATTTGACATGAAGTTCCTTTAATACTGTTAAGAATACAGATCAAATTGGAATGGGCACAGTTAAATAATAAATTTTGCAGAAGAGAAATCCCACTCAGTGTAGATAGGCATGTCAACACTGATGGTGAGCAAAAAGTGAAATAGCTTGCTTGATTTAGTTGAATAGATAATTAAATAATAACATGGATATATTTAGTTGCGTAATGTCTAACAGTACTACATTCCTTAGAGTGAAGAGGCTGAAAACCTTCATTAGCATGTTAGTAATGAAGTTGGCAGCAAATAAATTGAATAGTATGAGCTAACAGGATAGATAATCAGTATTTCCAAGAACCTTCCGTTTATGCTTTTATATCTAAGCTCACTAACAATCCTTTCATTATTTTTCATGATCTCAAACAATTAGGAAATCTCTTTTCTGCTGATTCTCAGGTTCATCTACTGCTCCTCAGCTGGTGTTTATCTAAAATCTGACCTTTTACCACACTGTGAGGTAAGTCCATAGATATAATTTTGTTTTAGAATGCTTAAACCAAAGATTTTGATGTAATGAAATTTTTGACACAAAATCATTTGTAGCTTGTCCAAATGTATTCGGGGAGATCTTTTGAAAGTAGGAAACCAAAGTAGTTGCATTTAACATTACTAGCATATCAAAACAACTTTTTTTTCTGAAGTTTATACCCTCCTCTTTGTTGAACGGCCCTGTTAGCTCATTAGCTAGTGCCATTATTGAGAGGTCTGAAGATTTTCCTTAGGCTAGGGCTGAGTGCATAGTCTGAATATAATTAGTGTCAACTACTCTACAACCACAAGTAATAATGAGTTTCAAGTTAAATGATGAGACTACCCTCTCTGTTTTTTGTTCTTCCACTTCAGCCAACCCTTGCCTTTTCTAGTCCAGTTTTGGCTTCTAAAATTTCATCTTTTCCCCTGCCATACACTCTGAAAGCAGAAGCTCTATTATACTCTAGCATGCTGTTTTCTTCCCATGTATTTCTCATGTGGCTGACGGTGGTTCTGCACTTCTGCCCAGTGGTGTGAGATTTTAAATATTTGTTACTTGCAAAAATGGCGAAACTGTTGCCAACTTGTTTTTTCTTTTCATTTATGGTTATTGCTATGTTTTCGTAACTTGGTGTTTCTTTCTTAATCTAATTTTCCCTTACATATCTTCTAATCAATTATCTGCTGATTATTAGACCGACACTGTTGATCCAAAGAGCAGGCACAAGGGAAAGCTTAATACAGAGTCCGTACTGGAATCAAAAGGCGTGAACTGGACTTCTTTAAGGCCAGTCTATATATATGGTCCCTTGAACTACAACCCTGTTGAAGAGTGGTTCTTCCACCGTTTGAAAGCAGGTCGCCCAATTCCAATCCCAGGCTCCGGAATACAAGTAACCCAGCTTGGTCATGTAAAGGTTAGAAAACTATAAATCTCTATTAATTGCTCATGTACTTCGAAGCAGCTCTTATATGAATCACTTTAAATCAACTTTTCATATATAAATATATAATTAGGTTTATTTCTCCTTTCTAGAGAAATTATAGCCAAATAAGAAGTTAGTTTGCAAGTAACTCCAGTTAAAATTTTAACAACAAGAGTCACCTCTATTTGATAATTTCTATACAGTGTACATACTACTAAACCAATGTTCTTCTGCTAATAGTCGTCCACCAGTGCTTATAATATTTGTAAAAATAATGTCTATAGTAAGATGCAATTTTACAATTGCAGGACTTGGCTAGGGCCTTTGTTCAGGTTCTTGGTAATGAAAAAGCCAGCAGGCAGGTATTCAACATCTCAGGAGAGAAGTATGTCACCTTTGATGGATTAGCCAGGGCATGTGCAAAGGTGACAGGGTATTGTATTGCTGGTAGTGTCGAACATAGAATGCCAGATGATTGAAGTTAACTAACAGAAAGATTCTCTCATTTTCTATTTTATTTTTCCTCAGGCTGCTGGATTTCCGGAGCCTGAACTTGTGCACTACAACCCCAAAGAGTTTGACTTTGGTAAAAAGAAGGCTTTTCCATTCAGGGACCAGGTAATTGCAAGCTTAAAAACTGCATTTTCAGTCAACATGGTTAAGAGATCGATGCTGGCATTCTATATTTGCATATAATCCAAAAATCTTGGAGACCTTGAAAAATAGCATTATTCAATACTCCTCTGAAAATGATATTCAAAGGATAAGGCTCCTATCAAGAAGAAAATTCTTTAAGGTGAGATCAGCATCTAGAAAGTAGAAACTAGGAACTTTTCATGGTAATCTTTTTCTTATTCATCAACATGGTCAAAGGTTACCCAGAAATGGAGGAGAAATGTTGTTTCCAAATTTGCCATTTATTTTAGCATGATGGTTTTTCAGCCAATATCATTGTTATCACCTTGCCAAAATCAAAGGAAAATTTTTGGGAACTTTTTATTTTATTTTATTTTTGTGTGTAATGCATGCAGCATTTCTTTGCGTCAGTTGAGAAGGCAAAGCATGTGCTCGGATGGAAACCTGAGTTTGACCTGGTGGAAGGTCTTGCAGACTCATACAACCTAGACTTTGGCAGGGGCACATACAGGAAAGAGGCTGATTTCTCCACAGATGACATGATTCTCGGCAAGAAACTCGTTCTTCAGGCCTAGTTCATTCACACATTTCCTAGGGTTTTTTTTTTTTCCCTCCTTATAGTTACTTTGTTGATCATTTTCATCCAAGCTCTAGGCTGCCTACTGTTCATGGTTTATGGTTTCAACTGAAAATATTTGAGTTCCACATGTATCGTAAACCTTGTATGAGAATTAATAAATCAATGCAAGTCATTTTCTCGACTTTTATGTTTCTTGTAGCATAGGCAACTACAGGTTCTCAATGTTTGAACTTTGAACATCATCCTTTGCAAGCCATGATGGTTTGAAAATGGTTAAAGGCCATGGATCCTCCGACTCCGACTCCCCGTCGTAGTTTTGAACTAAAGCCCATGAAATGTGCCACTGTTTTATCAGCCTATGTAGCGAGCCCAGATGTAGTAGGGCAGCAACAGCCGCAGGGTGAATGAAATTTTCGATCTTTTACAGGGCAAAACGGACATTGTATATGGAGTATACAATATTCGTCTCCCTTGACTTTATTTAATAGTTAATATTAATGCATGGGAACGTCATGTCAATATTATATAGTCATTTTGAGACACGTAATGCTGAAATCCTTTTCCCGTTTTGCTGGGAAATGACTAACACCTCTATAACAAACGCGTCACACTCAAGTCTTAATAGATTCATTTGCAGCAAAGCCTCGTAGACATCGATTAGTGCATTTGCATTTGCATTTGCATTTTGTGGGTGGACGCGACGTGTAAAAGTAAACTTGAATTTCACTTGATGATCTTATTATTCCTGGTATGGGTATAACAAGAGCATTATCACTTTTGACTCTTTTTCTCAATAAATAAAATATTGTAAATAATCCAACCGATATGGGGAACTAGAAAGTTGTAAAATAAAACCCCTCAAAGTTGAAAGTTATCTCCACAAATCTCGTAAAATCTTGACTGTTGATTATCTTAGTTTCCTTAAACAAAACAATACAAAACAAAGTTATAAAGGTATGTAGCTCAACCAATACCATGCCCACTTAATTAGGCTTCCCATAAGAAAAATTAACAATGGAAAACAACATTACTTTTCTTGTTTAAAAAATATTACCTATATGATTATAAGTGGTAAAATTTTTATAAAGGAGGTTAAAGAAATTTAGGGTTCAAAATCTAAGTAGATAGAGGGCCATGTTTACATCCTCAGAATGCCGTAAATTAATAATAATACTTACAAACATGAGAAATGGTGCATTGGTTTCACAAATATATAGGAAAGATGACACGATAAATCAATATGATCATATCATATAAACGCTTGAATGGTAATGTTAGACTTATAAATTTGAAACTCAAAATTTGTCTAACATTATATGTCAATAATTATGAAGTTATTGATAGGTGTCTTATTAGTTAGAATGTAAATTTTGGATCTCCGTTTTCCAAACTTAGCAACGCCTAATATGATTACAATTTATTAATATCGATATTATATTTCTGTTTATGGAAGATTGTATTCATTTGATTATGTACCTATATCAATTCCGCATCTTAATTTTCTAAGCTTACCATTTAAGTAAGAAAATATTTATTAATAGAACTAACATTCTTATTGAGATTGAAACTATCAACGGTATGTATAATTTTTGGAGAATGCTAATCTATTTATCCATATACATCATCATCTCTCTTTTTCAATTAACTAACTCGAATAAGGAATGTAATCACTTGGAATTTTCTATCATATTAACTGCATTAAAATGGCAGTAGATCAACTATTGATGAAGTTTCCTTAAAATTTGGCAGCTCTTGATTCATGTAATTTCATGAACATCAAGAATCTTGGAGCATATTCCCAAAATGTGAAAGTTCCCTGGTCAAATTATACATACAACTTTTCTTGATGTTGATTTGAAACCACAAAAAAATATTATCCGTTAAAAATTGGTCGGTTTAGTCTAAAGTTGAAACATTATCTTAAAACTAAGTCTAATTTCATTATCTAGTAATTAATTGTAGGGCCCATGTCAGGCCCAACTAACTTAACTACATTTACTAGGAAAAGTCCCTCATCGTTGTTCAAGGAAGTTGCTTCTATTTGTGCCAGCATGGCTTCACACCGTCCGCTAAATTAGATGCTGAAACGTGTCAGCTCTTCGTACAATCGGACCCCTCTGAAATGGACACGAAACGGGTATCTGTGGGGCCCACCGGAAACACGCTTGTGGTTGCGGTTATGAACGGTCGTGCGGGGTCGCCACGTAGCAAAGTAAAAAAGACTGCGTGGCTGTTTTTGGACTGGACCCCAGTGTGACTTTATTAAATCTCTTGAAAAATAGTGCCCTGTGGGCCTGCCACGTGCCGTATCCGAATACGTGGCGTCAAACCGTGTGGTTTTCGTGGGAAGTAATTAGAGGGCCCGGGTTTGGTGGCGGTGGAAGCTAAAATGGTAATGTAAATTAATTTTTAAAACACGCTTTTTCCCTTTTTATTATTAAAGGGATTTTGATATTGGATTAATAATATAGAAAGGTCTCTCTCACTGGACAAAAATACCATCACACTTGTCTTGTAATAAAGGGCCGATTACGATGTCTGAAGCTGTAAAACAAAGGATAAATAAAGGGTGTTTCCATAATACGCGAAGAGATTGACGGAGGATCTTCGAGGATATTCTCATTAACTATATTAATTTTCCCCCTTTTTCGTGCACCGACTAGATCTAGAATTGTCTTGTTGTAACCGTCAGATCTAGTCGGCTGCCACACGTAGAGTGCGATCTCTTTGGTGGAAAGATAACGCATTCAAGTTTTGAGTAACGGCAGTCAAGCCAATACAGTTGCAAGTCAAATACCCAAACGTCGGCGTTTCGCTCTTAAAAGCGGATAAAGTATTTAACAAATCTTTGTCCTTTAGCGATTTTTTTTTTTTGACTGGGTGGGAAAAGATTTCAAACAGATCAGCTTTCCCTAACCTAGAAAATTCATTAATTAAAAAAACCAAAATTTCAGTTTTTTTCCAGAATTACACCAACCCCGAATTCCTATAAATACATACCCCCACCATCCCCTTTATCCTCACATCACAAAACACAAGAACCTTAAAAGAAAAAACACTCATTTGTCTTCAAACAACCTTCAAAAAGTCTCCTTCGTTTTCTGTCAATCCAAACACTTTCACTCACTCTTCTTCAATACTCATTTCATATCTTCACTTCCTCTCAGAACCCTTTTCACCATGGCCCCTGATATCACCCCCACCACCATCACCAAAACCACTTCCCTGTCCAAAACACCAAGTCTGCCAAAGCGTGCGTACGTCACGTTCTTGGCCGGCGACGGTGACTACTGGAAAGGAGTCGTTGGCTTGGTTAAGGGCTTGAGAAAAGCCAAAAGCAAGTACCCTTTGTTGGTCGCAATGCTCCCTGATGTCCCCGAGGAGCACAGAAAAATCCTCATCGAACAAGGTTGCTTCTTGAGAGAGATCGAGCCTGTGTATCCTCCTGAGAATCAGACTCAATTTGCCATGGCCTATTATGTCATCAACTACTCCAAGCTTCGTATTTGGGAGGTAAGCTGTGTTTTTTCCTTTTATTTTAATTTTTCCTTTTTTGCATGTGTTACACGTACGTACGTTCCTTTTTTTCTTTTTTTTTTGTCGGTTACTAATTTGGTCACTGTCTTTGCAGTTTGTGGAGTATAGCAAGATGATATACTTGGATGGTGACATACAAGTGTTTGATAATATAGACCACCTGTTTGACTTGCCTGATGGATACTTTTATGCTGTGATGGACTGCTTCTGTGAGAAGACGTGGAGCCATACCCCTCAGTTCAAGATCGGTTACTGCCAGCAGTGCCCTGATAAGGTCAAGTGGCCAGCTGAGCTTGGCCCCAAGCCTGCCTTATACTTCAACGCTGGCATGTTTGTGTTTGAGCCAAGCCTCTCCACTTATCATGATCTCCTTGAGACTGTCCAAATCACTACCCCGACCTCTTTTGCCGAGCAGGACTTTCTGAACATGTACTTCAGGGACATTTACAGGCCCATCCCTCCCATTTACAATCTTGTCGTTGCCATGCTCTGGCGCCACCCAGAGAACGTTGAGGCAGACAAAGCCAAGGTCGTTCACTATTGTGCTGCTGTAAGTACCATATTATGACTTCGCTTCATGTTTTCATAAATTAATTTAATATATCTTGTCCTCGTGATGTAAAAAGAAATCTGATGATTCATTTATATATCATAAAGGGGTCTAAGCCATGGAGGTTTACTGGCAAGGAAGAGAACATGCAGAGGGAGGACATCAAGATGCTGGTGCAAAAATGGTGGGACATATTCAATGACGAGTCACTGGATTACAAGAACTATGTGCCTCCAGATGAGGATGCTGAGGACGAGGCCGCGAGGGCGCAACCGTTCCTGATGGCACTTTCGGAGGCCGGTGTTGTTTACTACGTTGCCGCCCCGTCTGCTGCTTAGAGATGGATTGATGCATGCATGGCTAGTTGAAAGTTGGAAATATGGAAGCTAATTATTATATATTAAGTTGCATAGGAGTATAGTTTTTTCCCCGCCTCAAAAAAGCAAAAAAAAAAAGAGAATTTTTACTCTGATTGTGCTGGTGGCTCTTCCTTATGGTGGAAGAAGAACACCTACTTCTTTTCTTTTTTTCTAAAAATGTATTATACAGGAGGTTGAGGTTTTAATTCAATCCTCCTTTTTGTAATTGTCTGGTTTGTTAATTATTTTTAAATTAATATATGAACAAATATTCAGTGTATAATTGGTGTACATGCTCTTTTGTTTCGTTTGCTTATATGTTTGTTTATTTCTTCCTTTCCTTTGTTTTTTCTTTTAACCAAATGAGCTGTAATGGGATTCGAGGGATCTGAGTTCAAAGCTTGTAATCTATTCACAGAAGTTTTAATTGAAGTAACTTGTACAATCAATAGCTCAGTCAAGTTGGCAAAGACATTCGAGCTCAATAAAGAAGAGGAAACGCATACACAGTACGCGTAACACAACTACAAATTTTAGGTTGTGTTATGAGCCATTTAAGTATTTAGGGATTTATCGCAGTGTAGAAGCTCCTTGTCCTTGATGCCATATCTATTACAAAACTTGCAAAATCACTTGGGATAATTCAGCAGTTGTATGAAAAATACACAAAACTACTGAAAGATTTCGAAAGTTTAGTTGTCTCTGGTATGAATCTCGATGAAGTCTGGTTATTGTTACAAATGGTTGAATAACCACAAGAAAACCTTCTTGATCTGCTTTTTCTCAAAGGATTCATGATGCCAATCTCAACCGCGGGATTCGATAATTTTTTTAGTATCTTATCATCGCAAAATTCTACGCTGCGACATTTTGGTGAATGATATATAATGTTGTTTTGCGATCCAGTGCTTTTGTGGTGAAGATTCAATTTTTTGATGAGAAACGTGGTTGAGCATCTGGGATTTCGTGTTTGAATTTTGTCGTACTCTTTACATCAGTAGAAGAAACTGGATTAAGGAGAGTTTTTGATGAAATGAATCAACAGTGTTAAAATAGACTTTTGTTAATCGTGCTCTTTCACATTGTTATTTATTCAATTAATCATCATTTCGTGGATTAGTCGTTAAACTTACAGGGAGACAGCGATGGCCCCATACAGATACATGGAAAACACCAGTTCCTAGCAAATGAAAGATCAAGAAAACCCCTGAATTTGGAATCAATATCTGAAGAAATTAAAAGATCCATGTTATTGATTATCTCGAAGTATCTATGAAAATTTTATTAAGAAAACTTAGAATGAAAGAAGTACTGACTACATTATTATTCCAAGAGCAATATTGCCCAATCGTTCAAACAATAATATTAATCACTTAATGGTATCCTAAAAATTTGCTTCAGCACCTTAACCAAGTTCCAGTCTTTACGAGACATATCAGCCTGGAAAATTTGAAGCAACCGTAAACATTTATTAAATTTAAAAACTAAGCTTTCAATTACTTTATTTATTATTTTACTTTAAAATATTTATTTTCTTTAATTTATCTATGATTATAACAACTTATTTTATTATTAAATTATTTTTAATTACAATAATTTAAAAAATAAATAAAGTCTAAGCCCAACCCAAACCTGCAATCAGCCCTAGCCACCACACGCCCCCATGATTTAATTAAGGTGGGCTTAGATCTGAGGTTGAAAAAACCCGGCGAAGTCCGCTTTATGCTACCACTATACAAAACATTTTTTGCATCTCCTCAGAAGTCAGAATTGCTTCCTTCTATCTGGAAGACGACAAAAGCACCCAGTTATATCAATTCCATCAAGCTTAAAAGCAAAACACAGCACTCATTCGTACTTTATCCTACCAGAAGCATGCTAGAATATACCACAAAAGTGAGATCATCGCGTTCCTTGATGGATACTTCCTGGCCTTTCTTGGCAGCATCAACAGGTTTATCGTTGTTCTTTATTGATGCAACTCTGCCAACATCAATAAGCTCATTCTCTCGAGTAAAACAAATTGGAGTTCCAACCTGTACAGAAATTGGATAAAAGACATCATGAGAGATGATGAGCTGGCCACAAAAGAGCAAGTAACCCAAAACGGAGATACGATAATTATACCTTTACCATGCCTTCAAGAACAACAATCCCCAGTATAACTCGATCTTTTCTCCCAAAAATGAGTGAAATCTTGAGAACACATGGGGAGACTGCATCCGCAGCAACTTCCCTCTTCTTCATCTCCATGATATTTTTAGTATAAGCTTCAAGTTGATTATATAAGTGATAAATTGTATCAGCATTGAAAATCTTCACACCCAGTTTATTTGCAAGTTCCTGAGCCTCCGGTGTCACTTTGACATCAAATGCCAAGATAGCCGCATACTCCTTTTTCTTGTCAGGCATTGTGCTGGCCTTTACCACATCCTTCTTATGCACAGGACCTGTGCTTATATCCCTAACAGGAATGCTCATTTTTTAGGACACGAAAAATGCCAGCAGTGCTTCCAATGAGCCCCAAGTAGATGCTTGCATACAAACTCCCTCACAAGTTTTGTCAACCTTGCTCCTGACTGATTTCATACCTTCCGAAGCAGCTTCTGTGACAGATTTCATCTCTTCCATAGCTGCTTTCTTGACGTCTTCCAAGTCATCATTGGGACCAACCACATACAGACTCGTGCCTGCAATAGCATCCTGGAGGCCCTGCATTATGATATAAAATCTGTATGAAACAGATAATTCTTTTGACGCTTTGAAAGCAGAATAATTTGCCACTTCATGGAGTTGCAAAACTAAAATTGACGTTAACAGCTCTGCTCTGTACGTTAACAATTACCCGAGCGGTGATCTTAATACCCTGTGCAGCCTTGATTTCTTCATGATGCTGATAAGCACCCTGAAATTAAACAGGCATTGAATCATCGTGATGGTCAAAAGAGTAAAAGATATACTACTTTTGACATAGCCTATTAGCCTTAACAAATTTAGGAAAAACTGGATGCAAAAACATTGAAATATAGGATGCAATCCGAAAAGGTGAAGTCAATTCTGAAAGAAATCAAAATTACCTTAACTCGGAGTTCCTTCATTGGATGGGGAGTCAATAAGGCTTGAATTTTGGCAACAATAGGTTCCTACAACGAAAATTTTTATTCGTGAGATATAGAAACAGCATTCCATTAGAAATATGCACAAGAGGGATTTTCGTATGCTTGCCTGTAAACCACAGACCACAATTTTATCTCCTTCGTGAATACCTTTACCTCCAAAATTGTACACCTGATTATGCAGAACCAAAAGAAAATAAGAATTCTCATTTCCATATGACAGTAAAGCACTTACATTAGGTGAGAAAAAGGAAAAGACAAACCTGGACTTCATTTCTGAAGGCAAGTTTCTTGACCATTGTTTTCTGAGTCCAATGAACCAGTACTAATAACAAACCAGGAATGCCTTCTCCAATGTATCATGGCAAACAAACAAACAATGTAATCAGGATAGTCACCAAAGTTAATTTAAGATATTTGCAGGTGAAATACATGCAAGAAGTCATAATAGAGCTAGACATACACGTCTCTGTATTTCTGATAAATACCTATCTCCACAGAAATAGTTAACGGACATGTGATTTGTGAAGAAAAAGATTTGTGAAGTAGTAATTAGCCGGTTTTTGTTTGATTTTTCATTTAGATGCGATTCTTTAACCCGAGGGAAACAAATAATGTCCTCGATTCTGCGGCCCCCTGAACAATACGGCGGGGTAAAGGCCCTGAAAAAGCTTGAAAACGAAATCAGATTTTATAGTGTCCCTAAACCTGAGCCGAAACAAGTGAAAAAGATTATTAATTTAAGATTTTATTATTTTAACAGTAAAAATATTAATCATAGATTCAAATTAATTTAATTTTATAAAATTACTAAAATGTAAATCCCTAATTTTGCCGGTTTTTTATTGGAACATGTAAATATAATGTGAATGGCACGCATGAATATCAGTATTTTTTTTTTGACATATTTCCATCGTTTTTAATTAATTTCTTTTGGCGTGCCGTTTTATCAATTGACAGAAAAACGAAACGACGTCATATTGAATAGTTCTGCATCGAGAGAAAGCACTGAATCAATATTAAATATCTTAGGGCCTGTTTGATATCCTTTTTCGGCCGTTGTTTTCATTTTCGTTTTCGAAATACAGATATAATAAATACGTGTTCGGTGGGCTGAATTCAAAAAATAAATTACAAAACATGAAATTCATATTCACTTTTATAACTAATAAGGTGAAAACATGTTAAACAAGTTCTCCATAAATTACAAAACTAAACTCAAAAATAAATTAAAAAATAAAACCCAAAAGCTCGTTAACATCTTATCTTCATCCTTATCTCTTCATCAACAGCTCTCTCTCGCTCCTCATATCTCCCAATCTAGTTACAACGACTCTTCATCCAACAACGCTCCCTCTCTTTCTCCTTATCTTCATCCAACAACACTTTTTCTCCTTATCTCTCCCGGTCTACAATCTCTTGGTGTGTCGACTGTTGTACTTTGTCTCCACCGCCGCTGCTACTTCATCTCGGCCATTGCCACTACTTCGTCTCCACCACCACCGCTACTCCATCTCGATTGCCTCGACTGTTGCTGCTCTCTCGACTACGTCTCTTGCTGTTATTTATTTTATTTGAGTAATTTAAGTAATTATTTTTAGAGCATGTAAATATGATATTATTGTCTTACGAGTGTCACTGCAAATGCCAAAGAGGAATTTGTTTGAAAGCAATAAACAATTTAATGGAAAACAGATAGCCGCTATTCTTTACAGAGTCTCTGAATGAAAAAAGCAAACCGACATCCTTTAACGGTGATCTGACAATTCAAATTGCTACATAATTATTTTGTTTAAATTATTTATGGTATGCTTGTGAATGTATTAGTTAAACAATTATTATTAGGCCAGTGCTACGTTACAATTAACGTAACGTACGCCCACACACAACAATAATAGTGGGTCTCACCAATGGGTACTGTTGTTGTGTGTGGGTGTACGTTACGTTAATTGTAACGTAGGGGGTTCCTTATTATTATCGCCTTAAATGTTTAATAAAAATTATTTTAAAAAATAATACTATTAAACACATATTCTCTATTTTAATCATTTTTAATTGTGTCAACTGAAAATATATTATTGTTTTCAGTTATAAAATACAGGATAAAGAAAAATGATACTAGATGCATACTAAATTTCGAAAAACAAAAACTACAAAACACTATTTTCATTCTTATTTCTGTTTTTAAAAAATACAAATTCAGAAACAATACCGAATATACCCTTGAATACTGCATTTTACGAGATGATTTAATGCTCATTTAGATAGTGCTCAAGGCTGCACGTGACGTCTATGTTAACAGATGATTACCTCAGTTTGACAAATAAAATCAATAATGTGTGTGATTTTAATTGTAATGATTATTCTATCTTTTTTTTAAATTTAAACGAATACTGGAAAAGGGCCTAACATTCAACTTGTGATGAGGTCAATGACCATTCAGCTTTTTTATATTTGAGCCCAGAACAAACAAAACAACCATTATTTTGTGTTTATGATATTGCGAAAGTTAAGATCAGATCATAAATAACATAATTTGTTTTGGCTGGCAGCAGAACATACAGTAAGTGGAGCTAAAAGAATGACGATTCCGGATGATTCTAAATGCGGCGCACACTGTTCATCATTCTTCCTTTTCCTCAAATTAATAAGTTTCAAGTTGGCCACATTCTTGCTACCCTGTCAAGAAAGCAATCGCCTTTGAGACAATGAGAAGCATCTCCGCCAAATTTTACGTCCTCCTAGTCCTAGCTTGTCTCGTTGTCAATACTATGGCGCAAAATACCAACACAGAGGCACTAGGATTTGTCATTGGTGGCAAACGTATAAGCTTAACCAAAGGCTGTGCCCTTAAGGATCAAAATATACCCATTACGCTCGAATGTCCGCAGCCGAAAACCTCAATATCTTTACCGCCTTTGCCTCTCAAAGATGAAATTTTGCAATTTGCTGAGCAAAGGCTTGCCGTTGTGTATCCTATAATCCAAGAATTCAAGTCCATAATCACATCCGACCCTCTGGGCATCACCAAAACTTGGGTGGGCTCAGATATATGCAATTACAAAGGATTCTATTGCGAGAGCCCGCCGGACAACGAGACTGCCATAGCTGTCGCTTCCATTGACTTCAATGGATTCCAGCTCAGTGCTCCTACTCTTGATGGTTTTCTTGATCAGCTACCAGATATTGCGCTCTTTCATGCAAATTCCAACAACTTTGCTGGTACTATCTCATCAAATATAGCCAAGCTTCCATATCTCTACGAGCTTGACATTAGCAATAACAAATTTTCAGGTCCATTTCCTGCGGCTGTTCTCGGGATGAATAACTTGGAATTCTTGGACATCCGGTTCAATTACTTCACTGGGTCAGTCCCTCCTCAAATATTCACGCAAAATCTCGATTTTCTCTTCATTAACAACAATGGTTTCATGATAAAGCTGCCTGATAATATTGGCAGCACTCATATCCTATTTCTTACTTTGGCCAATAACAAGTTCATTGGTCCACTTCCAAGGAGCATTTTCAAAGCATTCTCGGAGTTGACTGAGGTGCTGCTGGTGAACAACCAGCTAACAGGTTGCTTACCTTATGAGATAGGGTATCTAAAAGAGGCCGTGGTGTTTGATGTTGGCGACAATCAATTAACAGGGCAATTACCGTTCTCATTGGCCTGTCTAGAGAAGGTGGAGCAGCTCAACTTTGCTAACAACCTTTTGTTTGGTATGGTGCCGGAGGCGGTATGCGGGCTGCCGAATTTGCTGCATTTTTCCTTGTCCGACAATTATTTCACGCATGCAGGGCCGCTATGTAGATTTTTGATAGAGAAAGGAGTGCTTGATGTTAGAAACAACTGCATTCCTGATCTTCCATTCCAAAGATCAGTAGCTGAATGTGCAGACTTCTTTGCCCACCCAAGATTCTGTCCTCATATGTGGTCTTACACTTACATTCCTTGTAAGCCTTATTATATTCCGGAAATGGCACCTTCACCTTGACCTTGGTTTGAGCTTGTATTTGAAAAATGGTCGGTCATTTTTTCCCTTCATGTTCTGCAACGAAATACCTTGTTGCTGTAATAATCCAATTTCCTGAAAGTTTGGGTTTTGAGAATTGCGTCTTCTTTTCTTGAAAATTGAAATGCAGTAGCGTGAGACGTTGTTCAGCACGCAAACACGTAGAACGTGCACTTGACTATCCAATGATGCCGATTGTTACATACGATGGTGATCACAGTCACGCCTTCGGTATTCATGATGCACCTGCTGCTATGGTCCTCGAGTCATCTTAGTCAACCCATCCAATGGCCAGAACCAGCACTTCCGAAAGATGGAAATTGGGTGGGGGCAGACCAGGCATTCAGTACCGCGCTGAGATATTCAACGTAGATGCTGTTGGGGTATGGCGTGTCTACGAGAATATTGGTAAGCAAGGTTACTTTGGCGTTTTTCTTTTTTTTTTTTAATAATCTACTGAAGGTGGGGGGTTAGGCGAGAGCCCCTTATCTGTAGATTATTAAAATAAAAATACAATTACATATCGAAGGGCAAATAAGAAGGTGAAGATAATTAATTAATGCAAATATCCAGACTTTTGTTTAAGGAGATTCAAGAAGAAATAGTAAAACGTGTAGAAAATGTGGATTTTGGTGGGAGTTGGATCTTGCAAGTAGTGGTTCGTTTTTTTTTTTTTTTAATTTTTAATTTTTATTGTTCTTATACTCGAATGGAATTTTGCTTTTCATATGAATTGTATGTGGTGGTAGTGGGGGTGGATGTTGTAGGATGCTTACTTTATTTTATCCCAGTTTCCACTCAAATTATGTGCAATTTTAAATGAGAAAATGGGGGTTGCAGTCAATGGGCACAGAAGAATGTTTGCCACTTTAGATGCCTATTTTAATTATGATAAAAAACAATTAAAAAAAAAAAAAAGTTGAAGAGAAGGACAAGTCTTGGTGGTGGTTTTGTCAAAGTTGCAATTGGCGTATGTTACTTGGTTGCTTTTAGAATAAAGCGTTAAGCGATATGTTTCTTTTTAAGGCTTTTCCGATAAAGCATTTGTGGGTTGTAACAGTGACCCCCACTAAAAATAGAGAGAGAGAGAGAGAGAATACATTGCAAAACCAAAGTGGCCAGTTTTCCACTAATTGCTTACTGTTCTCATGCACTTTAGAATTCATTATTGCTTTAATAAGGATTAATCGCATTTGCTTGGTTATTGTTTTGCTGGAAGAAAATAGAGTTGATAAAGATGGAAGTTCGGAAGGCACACTTGCTCAACAACATACATGGCTTGGCACATTTTGTAGCTTGAACCTTTGGCCGTATTTGAGATGTCATATGTTACTGTTCTCTCTTTTTTTCTTTCTTAAATTTATTTTAAATGAATCATTGGCTGTCCAAGGTACTTGTCGCAATTTAAAACTGCCAATATGTTCGTTTGGCTTCAGGCTGTCAGCTGGTAACTTTTTTGAATTATTACGTGCACAGTTCATTGCTATATGGAATCTGTTGGAGTCTAAACACATTTATTTGTTAGCAATAGTTTAAAAATCTGTTCACCTATAAATATGAGGGTGGTGTCTGTCTTTAGAAGAAAAAAATTAGTCTCTAGAGACTTGAATTCACATCCTCAAAATTAGGATTTGATGCATAAAAACAATTCACATGATTCTATCACGATAGAGAAAATGCCTACAGTTGAATTTTTCATTTAGATTCATAGTTTTTAAATTATAACGATAGCCTTAAAAATGGGGCTGTTTTTGTGGACACAGGGTGATTTTATTTGTCTAAGATTTATACAATAATATTGAATGCTCATTTATATCATCTAAGATTTATCTACATTTTATTGGTCCTTTCTTTTCTCTGCTCTTACAACACCCAACCCCCCCCCCCCCCCCACCCACAAGAAAGCATCAATTTCTAACAAATGAAAGATCAATAAAATCCCAGAATTTGGAATCAGTATCTGAAGAAATTAAAAGATTCATGTTATTGATTATCTCAAAGTATCTATGAAAAATTTATTAACAAAACTTAGGATGAAAGAAGGATCGACTGCATTATTCCAAGACCAGTACTCAACTGCACAATCGTTCATAGCACAATATTCATCACTTTATGGTATCTTAAAAATTTTCTTCAGCACCTTAACCAAGTTCCAGTCTTTACGAGACATATCATCCTGAAAATTTGAAGCAACCGTAAGCAGACCAATATTACTGACATTTACCCTGTTCAAATAAATGAAAAAAAGCAGCAAAGTGCAAATTATTTTACCTTATAATAGGCTTTAAGTAAATCAATGGACCTCCTGGAAATGTGACTGACAAGTTCATCACCAACTCCAAAGTTCCTAAAAAAATTTTTTTGCATCTCCTCAGAATTGCCTCCTTCTATCTGCAAGACGATAAACGCATCCAGTTATATCAACTCCATCAAGCTTAAAAGAAAATCACAGCACTCATTCGTACAAGTAACCTTTATCCTAACAAAAGCATGCTAGAATATACCACAAAAGTGAGATCATCACGAACCTTGATGGATACTTCCTGGCCTTTCTTGGCAACATCAACAGGTTTATCGTTGTTCTTTATAGATGCAACTCTGCCAACATCAATAAGCTCATTCTCTCGAGTAAAACAAATTGGAGTTCCAACCTGTACAGAAATTGGATAAAAGACATCATTAGAGATGATGAGCTTGCCACAAAAGAGCAAGTAACCCAAAACGGAGATACGATAATTATACCTTTACCATGCCTTCAAGAACAACAATCCCCAGTATAACTGGATCTTTTCTCCTAAAAATGAGTGAAATCTTGAGAACACATGGGAAGACTGCATCCGCAGCAACTTCCCTCTTCTTCATCTCCATAACATTTTTAATATAAGCTTCAAATTGATTATATAAGTGATAAATTGTATCAGCATTGAAAATCTTCACACCCAGTTTATTTGCAAGTTCCTGAGCCTCCGGTGTCACTTTAAGATCAAATGCCAAGATAGCCGCATACTCCTTTTTCTTGTCAAGCATTATGCTGGCCGTTACTACATCCTTCTTATGCACAGGACCTATGCTTATATCCCTAACAGGAATGCTCATTTTTGAGGATATGAAAAATGCCAGCAGTGCTTCCAATGAGCCCCAGGTAGATGCTTGCATACAAACTCC
This sequence comes from Citrus sinensis, assembly GCF_022201045.2. Lineage (NCBI taxonomy): Eukaryota > Viridiplantae > Streptophyta > Magnoliopsida > Sapindales > Rutaceae > Citrus > Citrus sinensis. The sequence goes on from NC_068560.1 coordinate 29,884,684, forward strand.
CTCACAAGTTTTGTCAACCTTGCTCATGACTGATTTCATACCTTCTGAAGCAGCTTCTGTGACAGATTTCATCTCTTCCATAGCTGCTTTCTTGACGTCTTCCAAGTCATCATTGGGACCAACCACATACAGACTAGTGCCTGCAATAGCATCCTGGAGGCCCTGCATTATGATATAAAATCTCTATGAAACAGAAAATTCTTTTGACTCTTTGAAGCAGAATAATTTGCCACTTCATGGAGTTGCAAAACTAAAATTGATGTTAACAGCTCTGCTCTGTACGTCAACAATTACCTGAGCGGTGATCTTAATACCCTGTGCAGCCTTGATTTCTTTATGATGCTGATAAACACCCTGAAATTAAACAGGCATTGAATCATCGTGATAATCAAAAGAGTAAAGATATACTACTTTTGACATAGCCTATTAGCCTTTGGTAACATGAACAAATTCAAATTTTGGAAAAACTGGATGCAAAAACATAAGGAATATAGGATGCAATCAGAAAAGGTGAAGTCAATTGTAAAAGAAATCAAAATTACCTTAACACGGAGTTCCTTCATTGGATGTGGAGTCAATAAGGCTTGAATTTTAGTATCAATAGGTTCCTACAATGAAAATTTTGTTCGTGAGATATAGAAACAGCATTTTATTAGAAATATGCAAAAGAGGGATTTTCAGATGCTTGCCTGTAAACCACAGACCACAATTTTATCTCCTTCGTGAAGCACCCCATTAATTAACACAACATCAATTGTTGTCCCGTAGCCTTCACATACCTTTACCTCCAATATTGTACACTGATTATGCAGATCCAACAGAAAATAAGAATTCTCATATTCACATGACAGTAAAGCACTTACATTAGGTGAGTAAAAAGAAAAAACAGACCTGGACTTCATTTCTGAAGGCAAGTTTCTTGACCATCGTTTTCTGAGTCCAATTAACCAGTACTAATAACAAATCAGGAATGCCTTCTCCACTGTATCATGGCAAACAAACAATACAATCAGGATAGTCGCAAAAGTTAATTTAAGATGATTAATATTTTGCAGTTGAAAAACATGCAAAAAGTCATAATAGTGCTAGACATCAAATTTTAGCACATGCCTAATAGCACTAGTAGGTACAATACTGAAAGTCTTTCCCATTTCTTTGTTTTTGTAGTATAATTCAGTATTCAGCCCTTGCTCCTTAAACTGAGTGATTATCTGACAAACCAAAGAAGAGAAAAGGTAAGAATATGAAAGCAAAACAGGCAAACCAATCAAAAAAATAGTTAAAGAAATGGCTGATTGTATTAGACATTTCTTAGCCTCATTTTAAATTCATCTTCTACATCTTTAGATTGTTGTTCCAATGCTTTCTTAATAGGTGCATTCTTGCAACTTTTCCACCCATAGAGTTTGTCCGCCTAAGAAATTAAACGGATAAGGAAAAGGAGAAAAAAAATAATAACCATCAACTGAAAAAAGAACAGCTACTGCAGCGCAGTGATGAGACAACACATTGAACTTACCTTGCTCAATGCAATGATGAAATCCACACTCCTCTCTTTCAAAAGATCAAGTGATTCTATAGTCTGTGGCTTTATTCCATCCATAATGTCAACAACTAAAATTGCAATATCGCAGAGACCTGGACCCCATGATCTTAGATTAGTAAAAGACTCATGGCCAGGTGTATCAACGACCAATAAACCTGGAACCTTCAGCTTTGCATCAGCGTTTAATTTCTCAGTTCTTTTCTGTATGTTCTCGACCGGGAAATATGTCGCACCAATTTGTTGTGTAATACCTCCAGCCTCACCTTCCTGAACATTAGTACCCCGGATACAATCCAGTAGCCTTGTTTTACCAGCATCAACATGGCCCAAAATGCAGCAAATTGGTGAACGAAGATTTTCTTCTGCCTGTTTAAAGGTAGCATCTGCACTAGGTGTTTTATTTTTAGCAGTAGCATCTTTCTTCCTTGTCTTGTCTGCAACCTCAGGTTGGCTGTTCTTTGTCTCAGTATCCTGAGAATTCTCTGGCTGCAGAGGAATGGCTTTCTTGATAGCAAACTTTGGATTGGCAACTGCAGGACCTGTAAAATAAAATAAAAAATATATAAGCACCGAAATGAAAAAGGAAAAGGATGCAAGGGGAAAAGCATCAATAGCTACTCAAAAGGAAAACACAAAGCAATAAGTCTCACCTGCATCATTTGGAGACAGTACACTACTCTTTATCTTTTTCTTCACCTGTACAGAATCAACCTCTTCATCATCAAATGTATCGTTGAAAGTAAAAGTAAAATCATCCATGGTCTTTGCATCCCATTCCTCATTGGTATCTTCTTCTTCTTCTTCCGGTCCAATTTCCTTGGAGGCATCAGCAATTTCCAGATTATTTTCCACAGTAAAAAATTTCGTCCAACTGTCACTGTTTCAACAGAATCAACTTTGGCGACATTTTTTGCTGCTCTAGGTGCTTTTTATTTGCTTTTACACTCTCCTCCACCTCGGCATATTGCTTTACTGCATTGGCCTGAAGCTGGTTCCTCCTAGACTCCAATTGTCGTTGTTGTTCCCTCTGCTTTGCTTTCTGTTTCTTCTCCTTTTCCTTTTCCTTCTTCCTAAGCTTAGCCTCTTCAGCTTGCCTATCAAGTTCTTCTTGCCTCTTTTGTTCTCCTTTTTCCCTTAGTCTCTTCTGAATGGCATGGTTCCGTCTATCAATTTCCGCTCTAATAAACTCTAACCTCTTATTAGGTGCTTTAATCTTTTGGGGTTCTTCTGCTTCAGTTTCCATCTCTTGTTTTTCTGCTGCAGCAGCTGCCTTCTTCTCCTTTTGTTTTTCTTTCCTTTTCCTGTTCCTATTTGTTCTAGCAGACTCCTCTTTCGGCCTAGGCTGAGGCCGAACCTCAACCTTCTCCTCTAGTGGAGGAGTGGCAGAAACTTCCATCTTTGAAAACTCAGCGAGAATCTTGTCAATGTCGTCTTCTTCTTCAAAAAAAGTCCGCTTCTTTTGACCCATTTAATTATAAGTCTCTCAAAAACCTGATAACAGATCAAAATCAAAGTAAGCAATTAATTGGCATATATCTACAAATAAAGCACTAATTTAGGGACATAAGCAAAAAAGAGAGGTTTCTTCACACATTATTAAAAATACAATAAAAATGTAATAATAGTAATAATAAGTACAAAAGATTAAAATACTAATCGATAATATTCATATTTCGCATTTTCTTATGTTCATTTGTTTCATTATGAATTCATAATATCCCTTATAACTATACATTTTTTCTCCTTCACATGAATGCAATTAAACTGTCGCACATGTACCAGATTCTCATCTAATTTGCTTTCCCCCATAAAGAAAAAAAAATCTCGTCTAATTAACCTCGTAAATTCATATTTCATAATGTTCAAATAGAAAATTTTATTATTCATCAAATTCAAATTTTAAATTAAAATAACTACTTGCGCATATGAGAGTACAGTACACCCTAATTTCACAAATATCATTAATTAAAACCAAACATAAATATAATGCATGAAGATAAACACATTAAGAGGGAAATAGAGTCAGAAAGCAAACTTGAATCGGTGACGAGGACGGTGAAACAACGGCAGCAAGCGAACTTTCAGTCGATAAAATATCAGAATGAACCCTAACGGCGTAACTTGCATATTGTGTAAAAACGAACGATGAGCAATTCGACAACGAGCTAAAGCAAGAAAGAGAGTCGCGGTAGCAGGAGTGCGATATTGAATATTCAAAGTCTAGCAGGTGAAGGCTGGTATTATTATAGGTTGGTTTCCCGCGCAGTGGTAGGATTTGTTCTTTGCAAAAGTATGCTCCTTTTACTCCAGTAAAAGTAATTTGACTAAAATATCCTCCATTCAACTTCTTTTTTTTTTTGAAAAATTATCGACCATATACCCTTAAATGATACTAATATCAAACGTGCTACAACACTTTTCAAATATATTATTTGTATACCCTAAGTTGAGACAACACTTCTGTCGTTCGTCAATCCGTTAACTGTTGTTTGCAAGCGCTGATATCATAAGAGTAATCTAGTCTTTTTTAAAAATGACATGTCATCTCATTTACCTAGTAAATAATGACATGTTATCCCATTTATTGGATAATTGTTAATAATTACTTAAAAAAAGTTACTTTACAATTGAATCTACTCCTCCAAAATTTAACCTAAATTTTTTATGATCTACTCCTCCAAGCTCCAATTGGAATATTTTATGGTATAATATGTATAATTGTAAATAATATGTTGTTAATAATTTTTTATGGTATAATATGGATATTTTTTACGGATAATTGTTAATAATATGTACTATTAATAATTCAATATCTTTTTAATAAAAGATGCATTGTTAATAACAAAATTTAAAAAAATTGTGTATTGAAAATTTACGTTAATTTTTGGGGTAAATTTATATTTTTATCTTATTTTAAGTTTCAAGGGCGAAATAGTCAATTTGGCACAGTTCTATTAACTTTCTAATAGAAGTTAACGGATTAGTGGATGGCAGAAGTGTTTTGTCAACTTAGGGTATACGAGTGATACACTTAAAAAATATTGTAACACGTTTGATACGGGTGTCATTTAAGGGTATATGGCTGATAATTTTTTTTTATATACAAACAATAAAAAAAATTTTCCTGCTTCATTTGTCACATCGATCTATTGTCAAAATTGCAATAAACATATATCATTAGTGCGTATACTCTCCCTCGTATGATGGGAAGGTAATTAGGGTCGCATTAAACTAAATAATTAAAAAGTTATAAATTTATCATTAAAATATTTGATTTGAGTAGAGCTTCTAACACCCATTTTTAACTCTTAAGAAACCCCAATTTTCATTTTTACACCTTTTTGTTTTGCAAAACTACAAAATAAGACACAAAATTATAATTAAATTTCACTATCATTTAGAATAAAATTTATAAACATACTTGTTCATAATAAAATCATTGTTATTAGAATTTAAATAATTTATTTCTTCATTATTTTGATTTTATCCACAAAAAATTAATCATATCATAAATTAAGATTAATAAATAGTTAGGATCCGAAGAGTTGTAAAAGTTATTTTTGTTAAATTAAATTTATATTTATCTTTTTATGTAATTTGAATAGAAGAACTATGCTTACGAAAGTGGAGTGGAATGATAAAAGGATTATTGTAGGGGTGTGAAAAGTATTACTGAAATAATTGTCATACGGTGTCGTTTCAGGCCCAGTCTTATTGTTTAAGTTTCATACGGTACTGGGCCGAAATCCCACATTCTAGTTCCTCTGGGAAATAAAATGTTAGCTGTTTTAGAATTGAAGAGGGTGTATGTAGTTTATATATAATATACTGCAAATGTAGCCCAAGAGGAGCGCTCTTGTTATCTTGACATATACGTGTCAGTGATTAGTTACAGTTTCCACCAGGCGCAACGTTAGAATTTTGCGCGGAAAATTAAAACCCAAAAAAAGGCAGCGCCAAACAGCTCTAAATTAGGAATCACTTTGGAGCCAAATTGTATTCCCTTAGTGGCGGGAAAAACGAAAATAATAATTTTTTTTGAACACTCAATTAATAATAAAATAAATTAAAAAAATAAAAACAAACGCCTTTGCGCTGTGGCTTCCACTCAAAGATTAAAGAATCCCATCCTTTTGAGTTTGTAAAAGAAATTATAAAAAAATAAAATAAAATAAAGAATCCCGTTAAACCAACCAAAAAAAGTTAAAAAAGAAAAAAAAAATCGATGAAATGTTGAAATCAGAGAGAAGAATAAAACGCCTTTCTTGTTTCTGACAAGACTATCATCTTCTTCTTCCAACTGTAACCCCAAACCCTAGATCTCGAAAACGCCGTCGTTTTTGGTCGTTTCTTTGTTTAATATACTGCCCAGGGAAATGGCGGATACGGCCACAATGAGCAACGTTGAAGATCGGCCGAGCAAGACACTGAAGCGTAAGAGAGCTTGGTCGGCGCTCACTGGGGAAGATAAAGAGAGTCGAATCAGACGGTTAAATGAAGAAATGAAAGGGCTTTTCGGGTACTACAAGGAAATGATTACTAACCAGAGGTTAACAATTGATTTGAGTGAATGTGCTGGCTCGTTAAATGGGATGGTGGCAGCGTTGATGGAGGAGAGTGAATTGCCGCTGACGAAATTGGTGGAAGAGATTCATGTGAAATTGAAGGAGAATGGGAGCGAGAAATTGGGTGTGGGTTTAGCCGCTGTGAAAAGTGCGGTCTTGTTTGTGGGTCAGAGAGTGATGTATGGAGTTTCCAATGCTGATACTGATATTTTGGAGGATGATGCTGAGGCTTCTCTTTGGTGCTGGGAGGTAAAAGTTTTATTTCTAAGGGCTTTTAGTTGCTGGGTATTTTTTGGTTATGTATAAATCATTTTAGTTAGTTAATTGATTTTGCTTGCAATTGTTTTAGACAAGAGATGTAAAGTTGTTGCCGAAATCTGTACGTGGATCATTGAGAATTCGGCGGACATGTAGAAAGAAAATTCATGAGAGGATTACAGCTGTTTCTGGTAATCCATGTTTTATCCTAGTCTATTGTGGATTTTATGACATGATTAGAGGAAAATATGTTGTTGGTTTTGATGGATACTTCTTAAATTATGATGGATTTTGTCACAACTACACAGGTGGGCTCTGTCTTTTATTGCTTGTGTGCAATTTCTGTACTAGTATTTTCAGTTTTATTTGTGAGCAGTTGTCATTGACATAATGAATTGGTGACGGTGATGATTATCACATGGCATTGTCTAAATGATCATCACTTGAGGTATTTGACCTATGGGCAATGCTTGATGATATGAGTTTTGCCCAACTTCTGTGGCATATTTATCTTGTAAATTTAATTGGCTACTTATACTCTTAGATGGCTTCATTTATTGTCTTTAATTTGGAATGATATGCGCAATTTCTTATTTCTATCCAATTTTTGTATTGATCCACAGCATAGTAGGGACACCCTTCTTTTGAGATGTTCTTAAATCACGTGGATTTATTCTCCCAATTTAGGTTACTGACACTTTTAGCTTATTTTAGCAATGATAACTGCGCTACAAAAGTCAGAGAGTGGTCCTAATTTCATAAATGATCTGATGAAAGCATCCGAGAAGCTTGGTAAAGTGTTAAGCGAGGCAAGTATACGTGTGTTAGTGGATAGCACGTTGAAGAAAAATGGTGCAGAAATGTATGTACTTACAGCATCTCTATCAAGTTTTTTCATTCAATTTTCTTTTCCTCTGTTGAAGTTTTCATTATTGTTGCAGAGTCGAGAAGGATGCAAAGCGAGAAGAGAAAATTCTTATCAAACAATTGGAAAAAAACAAACGAGAAGTTGAAAAGGAGAAAAAGAGAATGGACCGTGAACAACAAAAGGAAAAATTGCACAGTGTAGGTGCAAAATTTTCAATCCTTTTACAAGTGTTTGGTTGCAGCCTCTTTCTTGTGTTTTTTGGCTTTTTGACATGTTGCTTGAATCCATTTAATTCCCCCATAAAGATCTAAATGGTTGAACCAACTATGTTTTGTTTGGTTTGAAGGAGTATACTGTGGCATTAATATGTTATATGTTTTTTTTGATCTATCCGGATGTGTAAATTGAACAATTTGATGCACTAAAGTACTGTTTGAGAACAATTTGATGCACTAAAGAACTGCTTGACATGATGGATTATGTTGTTCCCAACTTAACATTTGGTAAGTTTATCTGCTTGACATTTATATTATGTGATATATATCAGGAAAGGGAGCTAAAACGGTTGCAAGAGGAAGCAGAAAGAGATGAAAGGCGTCGTGAAAAAGAAGAGGCTGACATTAGGAAACAGATAAGAAAACAGCAAGAGGAAGCTGACAAAGAAAAACGGCACCGTGAGAAGGAAGAAGCTGAAATGAAAAAGAAACTTGCTTTACAAAAGCAGGCCTCTATGATGGAACGCTTTCTCAAAAGAAGTAAAATTTTGACTTCGTGTCAGAATGACGAGTCTTCTCCTAGAGCAATTACTTCTGTTTTGTTGAGTAAGAACAGTGAACAGTTGCCTGAAGCAGTTACTAAGCTAGTGGACTCTACTCTTTCATCAAACGATGAGATCAATATTGATGATATTCGCAGGTAGATTGCTATCTTTTTGTTGGCCTTTTGCCGATAAATTTAGTTTTGTCCTTCCACTTTTAAGATTGCTTTTACTTTCAGGTCTCACCTATCTTCCTGGCATCGATTTGGTCATTTTGTTCGTTCAAATCGAAATCAGCATTGGGGAATTCGTAGAAAGCCTAAGACTGAACTTTTTAAAGAACTTAAGCTTACTAATAGAGGTTTAGGTCACGATGATGATTTGAGCATGGAGAGGTCAGAAGATCGATGTGAGGCTCAGACCGTGGATGATAAATCTTGCATTACTAGTTCTGATAGTTCTTCTGCTATTACCAAATGTAAAAGGTGGAAGCAGCTATTGCAGTTTGATAAGAGTCACAGACCTGCATTTTATGGTATTTGGCCCAAGAAAAGGTAAGCTCCTTCATGACCCTTTTATTGTTATTTTTCACATGCCTATTATAGTCTGCATTTCAATGAAGCATGTCTACTTATTAACATGTTCTGTGATTCGTCTCCTTTGAGGTTTAATGAAGGTATGCTTTGGTTTTGTGATAATGAATAACATCTTGGATAATTTGCTTGTTTGCTGGGAAAAGGCATTTTCTTTAGCTTAGGTTGTTGATAGGCGGAAACATCAAGTTGGAATGTGGATCTCTCTAGAACTTTTTTTGGCATGTACCTTGTTATGTATAAGGAAAATGAAAGCACTTCCTAGGTGTTCTCTGGCATAGCAAATAACCTTCTAGAGGGGACAAAACATCATTGCACTCATGGCGCTTTATCTCTTTTTCCTGGAAAAGGTCAATGTAATGCGCGTATGCATAATCCTCTCTTGCATTGTTGTCCACGCAGTTGCAATTAGTATTCAATGGCGGATATATGTTTTCTTATACTATGTAGTGAGGACAGGAATTAATGGTTTTACCAATAAGATTGTACTATCCAGAGAACCTATGAATGAAAAAATTTAGGTGGTTAAACTGAGAGTTTTCTCCTCTAATTAGCAACTAAATAATTCCATGGAATCATTTAAGGTGTAGCATTATCTGATTGTTTAGCTTGGATTTCTCTTTATTGGTGACATCTCACTTCATTGGTCATACTTAAAATGCACTTTATATGAAATGGAATAGAAAAGCTTTAGTACTACTGTTTTTTTGTGGCCTTGTGAATTAGCATTTAAGTGGAACAATGGGACATATTTTATTAGGTTCATTTTCTTATGACGGTGGGAATTGATTTTAGCTGTGTTACCTTTTTTTCCCCTTTTACATCTTACCTGGGAGAATTTTTTCAGCCATATTGTGGGACCACGCCACCCTTTAATGAAGGACCCAGATTTGGATTATGATATTGATAGTGATGAGGAATGGGAAGAGGTACTATAAGTTTTTCCCCATTTTATATTAAATAATTATACGATTTCATCAGTTACATCCAAATGCCATTTTCACTGTACAGGAGGAACCTGGGGAAAGCCTATCTGATTGTGAAAAAGATGGTGATGAAGAAGGTTGTTCAAAAGCTGATGATGAAGATGAATCTGAAGATGGCTTTTTTGTACCTGATGGTTATCTCTCAGAAGATGAGGTGAAAAATTAGATCTCATGTAACTTGCCTGATGGTTTTGAGTTATTTTAGTCACTCATAGCCTGTTGTTTCATAGAAGGCAAACTGTCCGGTTATGTGTGCGTGTGTGACCGCTACCACTAGTCAAGGCCCTAGTTTGATATGAGAGTAGGATTTGATCCCAAAATCTCGTGTACAACTGCAAGAGATCCAACCAGCTAAAGCTAATTGGCACTCGTATCCATTTACAGATAAAGCTAGGGAGCATATAGAATTTTTGGTTCTTGTCACTGGACACCTCATGTCCATAATGCATGCACTTCTCCCTAGAGATGATGATTTGCCTGTAATTTCAGTTGAATCCTCCTCTCAGATACATCTTTCCCTAGAGCCCATGTTTAATAACCTTTCATTTTCCCCTTAATATTTGTACATACCCAATAACATCTGCAAATAAAGCTTTTCATGTAACTTTGTCCTTACATGCAGGGTGTACAAGTTGACAGAATGGAAATTGATCTCTCTGCTGAGGATACTAAAAGTTCACCTAGCTATAAGCAAGAGTTAGAGAGTAAAGAATCCTGTGCATTAGTTCGGCAAAGAAAGTATCTAAGCAGTTTAACAGAGCAGGCTCTTCAGAAAAATCAGCCCTTGATTATATTGAATCTAATGCATGAAAAGGTCCCACTTTTAATGGCTGAAGATCTCAGTGGTACTTCTAATATGGAACAAAAATGCTTACAAGCTCTGAGCATTCGCCCATTCCCTGGTGACCTTCATGTGGAGATCACTGTTGATATCATGGATGCTGAGAATGAAAAGGATTGCCTATCAAATGGCAAGGGAAGCACAACACTGATTTCAGAATCAGATTTGCCTGCAATTGTAAGTTGCATTGTTGATTCTTGGATTATTACGGGACATCATTACATGGAATTTTTGCATAACTTTCTACTAAAAATTTAGATTCATGGTACTATCTTAAGTTTTAAGGGGCTGTGTTGTCTTCTGAAAACTCCTATCTTTTTGCCTTATGACAATATGATGATTGGAAGCTAATATAATCTTTGTGGATTTTTCAGGTATCTGTTATACAGTCATGCTCAACAAATATGAATAAGATTCTAGAAGCTTTACAGCAAAAGTTTCCGTCTATTTCAAGAGCTCAGTTGAGAAATAAAGTGCGGGAGATATCAGATTTCAACTTCACAGAAAATCGTTGGCAGGTTAGTTACCAATTTCTGTCCATTATTCCCATGAGCTTGTTACTGATGAAATGAGATGTGCCAATCTAAATGGTAATTATCTTGTGATGTAGGTCAAGAGAGAAATTTTGATTGAGCTTGGCTATTCTCCAGGTATGAGAAGTTGAGAACCTCATTATATTCTTCATCAGGTCATTTCATCATCTGATCTAACTATTTCCCTAAGATTAATCTGTTTTTTTTTTTTCCTCCGACTGGCAGATAAGAATGGAGGAAGGGCAAAAGGTATTGCTACCTTTTTCTCAAAAAGGTGCTTGCCTCCTGATGGTAAAAGTCTCAACCCAAATGAAGCTTCTCCCTTGTCATCCCTCAAGCCAGGTTCTGCCGTTCATGGACAGCATGGTTGCACATATAATGGACTATAATGACCTCACTCATGTATTGGCGCTTTAAACCTTTTGGCTCCCTCTTATGAGTACTTCCCCTTGTAAACTGCAGTAAAAGTTTTGGTTTCAGATGCTGGTGTTAAATCAGATGGGGCTACCTAAAACTTCTTTTGGTTAGTGTATAAATCTGGCTTTTGTACTAAATTATATGATAACTGTTCTGTGTGCATATATCATGTACGACGGGTTGTTTAAAATTTTACAAAAGGAAACGCCTAAACTTATGTCTTTTTAACTTGCTTCTTTATTGTAGAATTTTATATGTATATGCGATTTGAGATGCTATGACAGTGTGGTCTACTCAATTCGCATTGAAGCTTGAAGCATGAAAAATTTCGGATGCACAAACGGTCCAAATAAACCTGGCTTTTAAGTAACTCGAAGTAAATAAGAAATGCGTTAGAATACCACTCAAAACTAAAGTATGGGCTTTTTCACTGAATAATATCGAGCTTTTAAGAAAAGTTCTCGTCAGGAGGACAAAACCTCATATTTGATCTTAGCCAAAAGGGTATGAACTTGAAGCAAAAAAAGGAATCATGAAACATGACTTCACAAAATAAAGAATTAACTTCCCTTTGAGTTCTGACTGGTCTAAAAACAACTACTCTATAAGATAAATATATTGTAATAATTAAACAGAGAATGTAATCATTTTGTCTTATTATAATCTAATATAGTTTGTGTTTTTTTGTGTTGCCATTTCTAAAATTACTCTTACAACACACACAAAAAACACACGAACCTTGATCTTCAATTCTTCACCATTAGGATAGTTCGCAAATTTTTAATTCTTTACAGAACCTTGATCTTGTACTACATAATAATACAGACTGGAAAAATGCATCTTCAATTATTTTGATAAGATATTTATTGATTTAGATTCAGTAATAATATCATTTTTTATCTTTATTTTCAGAGAATTATCATTGATAATTATTAAATGAGAATAAATAGATAATTAACTCTTACCTGTCTAAATTTTAATACTTGTGTTGTGTGAACCAACTTCTATTGAATTGTTACCATATTATTATTTTACGCTGCTTTGTGCTGTGTCAGTAGGGATGGCAAAAATCCCCACGGGGATGGGTACCCTCGGGGATTTTTCCCAATCGGAGAGGGTATGAGGATAATTTCATACCCAATTTCTTATTTGGGGAGGGGATGGAGAAATTTTTTTACCCAATTTCTTATTCGGAGAGGGGACGGGGATGAGGTGGAATCCCCATCCCCTACCCATTTCTCCATTTTAATTTTTAATTTTATTTTAATTTTTTAAAATTACTAGTAAATAAATAATAAAATTATAAATATTGGTAAAAATAAAAAATATTAAAATATTTATATTATTAAACTTTTAGGTCTAATTAACTAATTAAAGTCCTAAATTTTTATTTAGGACATTAAAAAGATCGAGTAGATTCTATTAGCCAAACATTTTTTTTTAAATTTTAATATTCTTTAAATATTTTAAACTTAAATCTATTTTTTATTTATTTTTAGATGTTATAATTGCCCACAACGAATCACAATTTTAATATCTAATCTAATATTTACTTTTGATTTGCTCTGATTTAACTATTGTGTTGTAAATGGAATAGTCCACATTTATAAAGTGCCCACGCCACCATTGAGAAAGTTAATTTTGAATCTAAATTCGATTTTATTTGTAACAATTTTGTATTAATTATTAATTTGTTCATGATAGTTTGTAAAAGAAGTTTGTATTCATTGCATGTTGCGTTACTTACTAATTTAATGTATGTGACTTTTGTAATAGATATTAATGTAAGATATATTTCGAATTTTACTTTTATTTGAATTTTTTATTTTAATATAATTAACTCAAAATTAAAAAAAAAATGTATTAGTTATTCGGGGATCGGGGATCGGGGACCATCGAGGATCCCTTGTTATTATTCAGGGAAGGAATGAAGATTTTCTCAAATAATTCTGATGGAGATAAAAAAGAGATGAAACATACGCAAAATATCAGGGGATGGATGCGGGGAGATCGGTCCCCTCCCCGTTGCCATCCCAATGTGTCAGTGTGGTTTCAACTTTCAAGCAACCAAAGCCAAAAAAGACTATTGAACTAAAATCAAGGTAACTCCTAGCCCAGGGAAAAATAATTCATAAATTAGACACCCGAAATTAGACCATTGTTTTTTTAAAACTTCGAGACCACTGTTTTGTAGAGCGTTACACACTTCTACTTTTCTATATATATATATATAAAGGTGCTCTCTGGGTCTCAGCGGTTACACGAAGAAAAAAATAAAAAAGGTTCAGGAAAATCCCAAGGGTGAAGAGAAAGAATGGCTCTGAAACTAAACACACTCTCCTCCTTCGCATCAAAAAAGCTCCCTTATTCTCAGTCTCACCGGAGGAGCATCATCAGAATCAGATCATCTCCTCCGGTGATGATGTGCTCTGCTCTTGGTGCCAAAACTAAGTAAGTTTATTTATTTACTTTTAATTATGATTTTTATTGTCATTTTTGTACACAGACCAAGTTGCTTTCCGCTAATATCGAAATGTGTACTTTTGCATAAATACAGTCTGTGAAGTAAGTGATCAGTTTATACAAATATCTATATATTTTAAAGGGCACGCATGGTTAAGTGATCGGTTATTTTGAACTCAAAATAGTTCTTCGATTGGTGATCATCATCGCAGGGACGTCGTGACGCATTCCATGGCACCAGAAAAAGTTGAAATATTCAAATCGTTGGAAACCTGGGCTGAGCACAACATTTTGATTCACCTGAAACCCGTCGACAAAAGCTGGCAGCCAACTGATTTTCTGCCGGACTCCGAATCATCAGAAGGGTTCTACGAACAGGTCAAGGAGTTGAGAGAAAGATGCAAGCAGCTCCCTGCTGAATATTTCGTTGTGTTGGTTGGAGATATGATCACAGAGGAAGCTCTGCCAACGTACCAGACAATGCTCAACACTATAGATGGTGTTAGGGATGAGACTGGTGCAAGCCTCACTTCCTGGGCAACTTGGATTAGGGGTTGGACTGCCGAAGAAAACAGACACGGTGACCTTCTCAATAAGTATCTCTACCTCTCTGGCTGTGTAGACATGAAGCAGATTGAGAGATCCATTCAGTATCTTATCCGCTCAGGAATGGTAACATCTGTCAATCTTTCTTCTTTACTTCCTTAGTGTCGTACCCTTAATTATAGGGTAAATACTTGTTTAGTTCTTAGGATTTTGGCTAATATTACCTACTTAGCTTTTCTATTTTTAAAAAAATTATTCAAACATTTCTATGAATGTTACTTCCATTTTTATAGCTGTTGAATTTTTTGACTGATATATATATATAGGCAAACGAAAAGATAGAGTATTATTAAGTAGATTTTAATGAAAACTAGTATACAATCGGGATATTTTGCACTTTTTTTAATAAAAAAATAACTGGTCAATTGACTTAAACTTTATGGATGAATAATTTAAAAGAAAAAAAAATCTATAATTAAAAGAGCATTTTACATGTACTCATTTACTCAAAAGTCCAAAATATCACTATTGTTTGTCTGTGTTTCCTGAATTGTTCTCTGCGTTTAACTTGTTAAATTTTAGTAATATTTTGAGTAATTTTTTTAAATAACTACTCTAAAGTGTGAGGACTAAAGACGAATTTATCCATATACTTTTCAAAATTTAATTTGATGTGATCTATTGTAGGACCCTAAATTTGAAAACAATCCGTACAATGGATTCATCTACACATCATTCCAAGAAAGAGCAACATTCATATCACATGGCAACACAGCGAGGCTAGCCAAGGAGCACGGGGACATGAAGCTAGCACAAATATGTGGCGTCATTGCCTCTGATGAGAAACGCCATGAACTTGCCTACACCAAGATTGTTGAAAAGCTCTTCGAAATCGACCCGGACGACGCCATCTTAGCATTAGCAGGCATGATGAAGAAAACGATCAAAATGCCGGCACATTTGATGTATGATGGGCAAAATGATAAAATTTTTTATCACTTCTCAGCTGTTGCACAAAGGCTCGGAGTGTACACTGCCAAGGACTATGCTGATATCTTGGCGTTTCTGATTGAGAGATGGGAAGTGGAGAAGTTGATGGGTCTTACAAGTGAAGGGCGTAAAGCTCGGGATTTTGTGTGTGGATTGCCTTCGAGGATTAGAAGATTGGAGGATAAAGCTCAGGCAAATATGGCTAAGAAAGCGTGCAGTACTGTTCCTTTCAGCTGGGTTTTTGGCAAAGATATAAGGGTTTAATTAAGGGCTTCTTATGGCTGTATGCCTATTTATTAATAGCCAAATTGAACACTTGCCTTCTAAGCAACTTCTTTTTGTTTTTATTTTCGTTTAAAGGATGTTGAGGATTAGTTTATTAATAAATATTAGCGATAGAGGAATAGAGAGTGCAATGGAGCTAGCTAGGGGTGGCCGCCTATGTTTGGTTGGCGAAACCGCGAAAGTACTCACGAGGAGAGTACGAGTCAGGTCGATTCAAAGACCTAGTCAAGGGGGCGATCAGCGTATTCCCGCGAAAGATCTGGACACGAAGCCCACTCACCAGCAGTTATGCTACCCACTCATCAGCAGTTGCATTTCCCACTCACCCACGATCGTACAACTGACTATCGTGGGGGGAGAGAGGAAGTCGGTAATTCCAGCTGAGTATAAAAGCCAAGAAGGACGAAGGTAACTAGGTAAGGGGGTTGGACAATTTTTTACTAGACTTCCACATATTTACTCTTGTTAAAATATTCGGTGTTTATTTCCATCCTTTCTTTTCTTTTCTGAACTTAAAGATTTTCAACCAAATTAGTTGTAATTGAGCCACGATTGTTTGTGGCAAAAGTTTTCTCCACAATACCCAATTAATGACTTGAGGCGTTGGAGGGTTTTCACCGGAAAAACATTCGACACCCCTCTAACTGGTTGTTGTGAGCGTGAGTATTCTCGAGGGAGGTGCTCGTGGTCGCACATTTCTTCTCAATAGTGAAACAGCAGAACAAAATCATCTCTCCAGCAACTACAAATTCAAGTGTTGGTGTGACTTTCTGGTCATTACGCAACTTGACCAGAATTCAGCATCAACATTCGGTTTGATTTATATGGTTCAGTTCATGAAATTTAATAATTTTTTTCTTTTATATGAACCAAATTTTATATTTTCACCAAAATGGATTATATTTTTTAAGTTCAATTAAATTATAATTACTAATCATTCATCTTTTATGCAAAAATACTAATAAAAAATATTATTGTATATATAAATTGAAATTTTTCTTTTTTTTAAAAAAAAATTTAACATTGAACCAATTAGTTTTTAGTTTGATTCATTTCAAAACTAAAAATCGATTAGTTCACATTTCTTAGTTTTGACTAATCAAAACAAACCAACATATCATTTCAATTTAGTCAGAGCCGAACCGAATGCCCACCCTTACTTCACGGAGCTTCCCTTAGTGCTTTTGTGGAGCGAAATAAGAGTTACCGCAACTCAATCCTTGCACTCTCAAAAAAAATATCATCAAAAGTAGAGTAAATGCAAGCAATTGAATGTCTCAATCAAAGACGAGGGAGAGATGTCTTTACTTAGTATGTTGTTGGCGAGTTTCATGGTATAGAAGAGGCTACCTATTCCACCATGTTGCCTGTATCGTTAATAATAAAAAAAGAAAAATCTCAAATTTGAACCAATCAAATTCGAACCTAATTTGTTTGATTATTGTGAGAGGAAGGCAATATTGGCCGAACCTAATGGCAAATTCTTGTAGTGACCACATGCAGGCACGTGTGAATCTTTTCGTGACCTTATTATTATGTTGCTTTCTAATTCTAAACAAGGGAAACGGAGCACGCCGCCTGCATGTGGTCACTACAAGGCATATTTCTTTATTAACCAAAGTTTTTTCAATTTGTTTGATTACGCAAAGTTTGTTTATTTCTTTTCCTCGTTCTAAAAGAGTAAGATAAGATAACACAAGGCATATTTGAAATTAACACACATAAGCACGTGATATGTATGTATCATCAAATATAGTTTTTTACGTTTTTCTCAAGTTGGCATACATAAAATAGAAACGCATGTGAAATAAATTTCATGAAAGTGACTCAATAGCATACGTATGTAGCAATGACACATTCATTTCTCACACATAGGGATGGCAATGGGGCGAGGTGGGGGTGGGGATGCCTACCCCATTCCCCACCCCATTAAAATTTTTTGCCTTCATTCCCCACCTCATTCCCCAATAAATTTAATGGGTTGGGAATGGGAAATCCCCACGTGGGGAATGATTCCCCCATCTCCACCCCATTCCCCATTTACTTATTTTTTATAATAGATATAAAAATATGATTTCAATAAATTAAAAATTTTAAAATAAAATCATCACCAGATTATAAAGTATTTATTTTTTAAAAAAATCTTTAAAAATTTGAAACAATATCTCAAAATGATATTAAAAGTGAAAAATATTTAAAGAGAGCAGTATCTTAAAAGAGAAAAAAAAATAATAATGTTTTAAAATTAAAAAATATTGTAAGGTTTTCTTTTATTCATATTCTATTTATATTACATAAAAATTAAAAAAATTATTAATTGACATTATAGTTGATAAAATAAAAATTATTAAATAAGAATTAAAAATATATTTATATATAATGAGGATTGGGGTGGGGTGGGGAGTGCAATACCAAACCCCACCCTGTTAACAATTTAGGGATTACTTTTCCCCCATTCCCCACTCCATTCCCCAAAAATTATTAAAAATTTTTTTCATTTGGAGTGAGGCTCCATGGGGCCCCAAACTCGTGGAGGATTTTGCCATCCCTACTCACACAAGTCTGTGAATATTAGTGTGAAGTAGGGTGGGCAAAAAAATCCGGCCGGGCCCAAGAAAAAAAATCCAGGCCAGGTCTAGGGCAACTATTTTTTAAAAATAAATTTATAAATTAGAGTAATATAATTAAAATTAAAAGTAATTTAAAAATAAAAAAGAAAACTTAAATTCTTAACTTATAAATTAATGATGATTCAAAAAAGTTAAAATTATAATACTAAACTTTTTTTTGTGTTAATTAATTAAAAGAGCGTTTGAATTAGAGAATCCAGTATTTAAAAAAATTAAAATTATGAGCTTCTATTTGATTTATTTATTATTTTACTTTAAAATATTTATTTTTTTTAATTTACCTGTAATTATAATAACTTATTAATTATTAATTTTTTTCAAACCTACAACAATTAAAAAAATTTTAAAAAATAAATAAAGTCCAAATGCAGCCGAAGCCCTCTCGCTAAACGTAAAGTGCGTTTGGGCCTGAACTTAAAAACATCCGACCCAAACCTACTGTTTGCCATCCTGAAGTGTATCGATTTCAACTGTCTCTATGAGATCCTATGCATATGCCGGCTAATTAAGGGCGATAATTCATATCTTATACTTGTTCAAAATTCTCAACTTGAGAAGGTGTCTCATCGAACAAGCGTCAATTGGACAGCAGGATTAGTCGCGGTAGGTGTGGTGCATGCTTTGGACTTTGGACTCTGGGAGGGTCCAGTTGTTGGGTGTGGGCCAACCTAACACAGCTTGGCTGGGTATAACTTAGTGGATGATTTTATCATTTTCTTTAAATAAACTAGTTGATGAATAAGAACTCAAAAAAAAAAAAAAAAGACCACTTTTTTCGTTCAATTTTTTGTTATTGAAATATAATTATATTGATATTGAGAAGGTATTAACCACTAGGTAAATATTCTTAATAAGATGAAATTGTAAGGTAATATAATATTAATTAATTAATTAGTAAATAATAATAATAATAATAATAATAATATAAAAAAAAAAGGCAGCGACCACTGCTACTGGTAGTAAGCACAAAAGCAGACGAAAACAAAAGGAGGTTCGGCTAATGGCCTAAAGCAATGCATTTTGCAAAAGGACCCACGGGAGGACGCACGTAGCGAGTGGGCCATCTCAAATAATCAAACAAAGCGACAAAATCCACGTTTCGCTTCCTCAAGATTCGACGGGAGATCGCCATTTCCTTTCTTTACCCCCAATGTTTCCCATATATTACCATAAGAAGGACAGATGGCAGGTGTGAAATTGAAACCAAAAAGCAGTGGCGTCTAAGAAGAAGCTCTTTTCTTAACGCCGCTGCCTTTTGCCAGCCTTTTGTGCGCTTTGTCTTTTGCTATATAATAAACAATCGAAAAGCAAGTAACGCAATTCCCTCTGCATTGCCCTTTTAGCCTTCTCTTCGTGTTCGGTTTCATTTCTCCCTGTTTTGTCTTGGCCATTTCTTTGACACATACGTACGTAAATTAAACTTTATTTTTTTTTTTTTTCAAAATATCATCGTCATCTTCTTCGATAAAAACGATATCTTTTGAAATAAACATTTACAGCAATGGCTTTGAAACTGAATCCAACAACATTCAGCTTCCCGTCGTCATCATCATCAATCCGCAAACACAGATGTTCAAGAGTCTTCATGGCATCCACTCTTCCTCCTGCTATCACCAAGTCAGTATTTTTTTTTCTTTTAATTCCTCATTTGCATTTTAATTTGGCATGAACACGATCAAATATTCGTATTGTTATTTTTCTTTATCATTATACTGATCTGGGTTGTTTGTGTTTTATTCAAAATGTTTTTTTTTCCACTTCGTGGGTATCAGTTATTGGATTACGAACTGTTTCTTGAATGATTTTATTGATCTGGGTTTTAGTATTTACTATTTAGTGCTATGTGAGCTTGATATTGCTTTAAATCATTCGTGTCTTTTCCCTGAATTGTATTTGTCTTTTTGTGTAAGATCATTGAGATTTTTTAGGGTCGGGTCGATTCTATTTTGCTTTTGCATTGGGATTTGATTCTTGCATGTGGCTTCAAATGGACGCCCTGTGTTTCTGCGTCCCTGTTTCTGGATGATGATGGAATTCATTTTTCTGCTGTTCTAGCCCGGCATCATTTATTTATTTATTTTTGTATCTTGTTCAATGTTTGCTGAATTTTATATCTCTTGATATTGTAAGGGGTTTTTTATATGCCTTGTTGCATGTGGGCCTTTCTGTTTGTCTTTTTTTTATTGTGGGGACTATTTATTTATTTATTTTTCATAGATCAGAGTTAGGTGCAGTTTTGTGAGTTAACTTATTCTTTTGGAACTTGGTCGTGTTGGTTGACTGGCTTTATATCTATGTATATGTGGGCAAGAATTCAATTAATCTATTGTCAATTACTCTTTGGTGGGAAATACATGCTTGTTTCAGTGTAGTGCAAATTTTTCATTGGAACTTGCTTGTATTATATGAGGCTCTATCATTGCATAGAGATTCTAATTTCCTTTCATCTCGTTTGTAGCTATTTCCATCACTCACTCAATTTGAAGAGTAATTTGTGATAACACAAGGTTTTGTTGGCTACTTTAGCAGCTAAGGAAAGGACTTACGAATTGCTTACCATTTGTCACACTTCTTATTGCCATCATGTGTATTAAGGGAAAAAAAAAATCAGCCCTTTTCCCGTATGATATAGGTGGTACATATGTATTTTAATATAATTGTTTTATTGTATTACAATTTCCTCAACTCTATAGATGGCCAGGGTATTAATATATGGTTGTGAAACTTCCCTGTTTAGCTTATACCAGTTTTTTTGTATTTGGTTACTAAATCCTTGACTTTGCTGTCAATATGGTAGTAGTTGGTGTTTATATGACGCCTTGGATGTCCATTTTTTTTTTTTTCAATCATCCCTTATCTATTGCTGCTCAGCCTGTTCCAGAAGACATAAATAATAATAATAATTAAAAAAAATGAAATAATCTGTTTTTTGTTCCCTTTTGTTTGCACCAATTATTGTTCTATTTCCCTGGGTAAAAGCCTCTTAAACCCCCTCCTAGTGAAATATATTTCTAACTTTCAATTAGAAACTTCATTTATGCTTTTTTTGCTGTGTTCTGCTGGTTACAGAGAGGTTGGGAATCTTAAGAAGCCGTATTGCCCTCCAAGGGAGGTACACGTTCAAGTAACTCATTCTATGCCACAACAAAAGATGGAGATATTCAAATCTTTGGAGGGTTGGGCTGAGGAGAATATCTTGGTGCACCTAAAGCCTGTTGAGAAATGCTGGCAACCCATGGATTATCTGCCGGAACCTGAATCGGAAGGATTTTATGAGCAAGTCAAGGAGTTGAGAGAAAGATGCAAGGAAATCCCTGATGACTATTTTGTTGTATTGGTTGGAGATATGATCACAGAAGAAGCCCTTCCTACTTACCAGACAATGCTGAACACCCTAGACGGGGTTCGAGATGAGACTGGTGCAAGCCTCACTTCTTGGGCAATTTGGACTAGGGCTTGGACTGCTGAAGAAAACAGGCATGGCGACCTTCTCAATAAGTATCTCTACCTATCTGGACGTGTAGACATGAAGCAAATTGAGAAGACAATTCAATACCTGATAGGATCAGGAATGGTGAGATTCTCCTTTCCTATTACTAAATTCTATATAAGAGGACAAGCTTCTTCTGTTGTCTATGCTTTGCACTTGATTTTTCAGTATTTATGAGTTTGTTGTTTTCTTAGGATCCTAAAACAGAAAACAACCCCTACCTTGGTTTCATCTACACTTCATTCCAAGAGAGGGCAACATTTATCTCCCATGGGAACACAGCCAGACATGCCAAGGAATATGGAGACTTGAAACTTGCACAGATATGTGGCATCATTGCCTCTGATGAGAAACGCCATGAAACTGCCTACACCAAGATTGTGGAGAAGCTCTTTGAAATTGATCCAGATGGCACTGTCATGGCTTTAGCTGATATGATGAAGAAGAAAATATCAATGCCCGCCCATTTAATGTATGATGGCCGGGATGATAACCTATTTGAACACTTCTCAACAGTTGCCCAGCGGCTCGGAGTCTACACTGCAAAGGACTATGCTGACATTTTGGAATTTCTGGTGGGTAGATGGAACGTAGAAAAGTTGACGGGTCTTTCGGGAGAGGGCCGTAAAGCTCAAGATTTTGTTTGTGGTTTGCCTCCAAGAATTAGAAGGTTGGAGGAGAGAGCTCAAGGAAGGGCCAAGCAAGCATCCGCTGTACCGTTCAGCTGGGTGTTCGGCAGAGAAATAATTGTTTAGGTGCTGCAAGGGGAAGAAGGGTGCAACAACGACACAAGTCATCATTAAGACACAGTAGTACTATTAGCCAAATAGATGTTTATGTATGGCGTACTTAATAATAATGGTGATGTTTTTGTAGATACATAATTTCTGGTTGGTTTCGTGTATCTTCTTTAAGACTTGTTCTGTAATGTTTAATCAGATGTTGAGAATGTGTAAGCTTTTAATTCTCCATGATCGTTTTAGATTTTAGCTTTTTAATTAATTCACCAACGCTGACATCATTATTTTCTGCTTTTTGTTTGGACAATGTTAGTTTGGAAATGGAATCACTTGCTGGAATTATGCTTCCATATTTGTCGAATAACTGGATAATAGTGTATTTTCTCAGCTTTTATCTGGGTGCAAATAGATCTGTTTTCTCAGCATGAATTGCAACAAAAATCAGCTAATACTTGAAATAATCTCTCTTAAGCTTCAAGCGAGTTAGTTTGGGACTGAATGATGGAAATTGCAAGACTGGAAATCCTGTGCATATAAACAAATCAACTTTTTAATATCCATTATATGTGTATTAAGATCCCAGAGCAGAAATACAACATCGAATCAAACCAATGAATGAATGAAACTATAATCGGCCACGGCAAAATGACCAAAATGATCATACTAGCAAAAGACATAATAATGATCTAAAATTAAACTTGGAAAGGCCATGGCCAATCCTTCAAATCCTCCTCTTGAGACACCTTGGCGCTCCTCCTCACAGCAGGGGTTCCATTACCACCTTCCACATAGGCATAATACTTCAAGAAGAATGCAAGTGTTAGCACCACCCACTCCAAGCAAAAAATCAACACGCATAACCCACCAGCCAACTTAAGTATCACCACACCATCCTCCTCTCTAACATAGGACTTCAACTTCCCGAGGAAGTCACTAGTTCTGGTGAAGACCAGCACAGAAACTGATCCCTGAAATATTGCTGTTAGGACTGTGGCAACCATGTGGGCCCCGTACCAACGGCTGGAGTCCGATGAGGCCGCTGCACAACCGGAGATGGCACCGGCGATGGTGAGGATGTGGAGGAGGATGAAAAAGAAGCCGCAAACTGAAGGGAGCAGCCTCAGCGAAAGGGTCAAGAAGATGCAACTGGAGGCTGCACCTAGTAGGATGTAGTTACAATATAGGAACACTTTGTGTGTGTGGTGGTGTGAACCATTGAGCGACTGAGAGTTGGGGTTGAGAGAAATACCCATTTGATATGATGATGGTTTTAGTAATTGGGAGATTTATATTTCAGAGAGGAATTGATTTTCTGTTTTGATTTTGATTGTTCAGGCGATTGGTGCGAAGAGATTATATAGAGTTTAGTTTAAGCCTAACGGGCGTATTTGACTGGGAGAGAATATGACCGTTGAGGAGGAGAGATGTGAACGGGACCCACCTTAATGAATACAACGGCTACATACCGCTCTTAATATGCATCCGAGCGGACCAAAGCCCCTTGCGTTGGCTGAATAAAACTAATAAATAAAAAGTCTTTCCAAATAATTCATGAGTGAACACACCAAGTTAACTAGTCAACTAGTTAATGAACATTAATCGCACATCAATGGTTCAAATGTACTTTCTTTGACCTAGAGAGATACAACCCGGGATCTTGTGTGCAAATATAAAGACCGTTCAGTTGTGCGTCAATTTATGTAAAAATGAAGGATCCATTAATCTTACTCCCCGAATAAATTAACAAATTAGATGACCAGGGACGCCGTTTGATTATCTTTCTCAATCTCTTTTCTGTTAAGGAAGATGAACGATTTATTTTCTCCATGATTCGGTTGAGTCTTGATTCACAGGCTGAGTGTATTCGATTGTTCAGAGAACATGAAAACGACAACAAATAATTGGTCATCTCACGAGCCAAAAAAAAAAAAAACATATTCGACTTAGCAGTCATCTTCCAAAGTCCAGCATCTATAACATCCTATTGAAAATGTTGCATATTAACCTGAGCCCTGTTTGTAAATGCTTAATGCTTCCATTACAGCATCTATTATACAGAATGATTACTCATACAACCAAAAATTGAAATTATGAAACTAAGAAAAACCATGCAATATAAAAGGTACAAACCATAAAGATAAACAAGAAAACAATCACTTGTTATATCATGCATGAAAGCTACTCTAATGGGCATTACCAGATAACTAGTCCCAACAGGTCCAACAGCCATATGCTCAACTGTAATCACAACACTTGTTTAAAATAACAAACGTCAAGAGCTTGTAAGCACCAACCAGAAAATGAAAACAAGAAACAACTAACTAATATCGGTCTACCAAGATGAAGTCGTCGTCATCAAGAACCTGAACATCCTTTTCCCCTACAAAATTCTCCCTCCCAATTTGGTTCACCAGATTCACAAATTCTGCCCTCTTTTCCTGAGGAAGAGGTACATATGGTAATCTGAAAACTGGCCTCACAACTCCAAGTTGCGCAAGAGCTGTGTTTAAGGGAATTGGGTTTGGCTCCTGAAAAAGCCACTCAATAAGTGGGAAGAGCTTTGTATTGAGAGAAGGGTTCTTTCCTCCGAACATAAGTTCTCGCATCATCCCTGGAACCAAGTTGCTTGTAACAGATATCACCCCAGTAGCCCCATGGTTCCACCTAGCATCATGGCATTGGTCATCATTCCCACTCCACACCACAATCCCATTACCTGTGTAATGTTCAACCCGATCATTCCCAACACATTCCTTGACACCAGCCAGGTTCGGACTCTGTGCCATTGTGTGAATCACACGCGGAGGAATATCTTGACCAGTTCGTGACGGCACATTGTATATAATGGTGGGGCCCATGGACAACACACTATCAAAGTGAGAAATCAAGCCCTCCAAGGAAGTTTTGCCATAGTAAGGATTTATGTGTAGTGCTGCATGCATACCAACTGCAAAACCTTGTTCAGTAGCATGAATTGCTTCCCTGGTGGAGTTGCTTCCAGTATTTCCAATTACCTTTACTGAGGCGCCAAAGCAGTTCACTGTGTGACCAATAAGCATTATATGTTCATCCCAGCTCATGAGTTGGCCTTCACCAGTTGTGCCACCAACAATCATACCTTCAGCACCATTTACGATCTGCATATTCACTAGGTCATCATAAGCTTCAAGATCAAATCTGCCATCTGGTAGATATGGCGTTTTGATGGCAGTTATCAATCTAAGTGCCTTTATATCCTCTGCAGATGTCCTACAATCAGAGTAAGATTATGTAAAATCATCATAAGCAGGAACTAACAGAACATACACATTTCCAAAAGGCATTAGTTTCAATAGCAACTCATTAGTGGCATCAATTCTTCGCAAGCTAGATGTGCAAAGAAATTAATTTAATTAAAAAATATATATATCCAACCAGCATACAGTTCCTGTAGAATAATAAGCAGAGTTAAATTTTATCATGCAAATTAAAAAAAAAAAAATCTAATGCCCCCAGCATAAAAAATAGGAACTTCTCTGAGTACTTTAGAAATATACATTATCTGCAAGTTATTTTTACTGCATAGGCATCTCCATATGGGGAATAAGAAATTAAACAATTTTAATTCCAGACATGGTACCATCACATAGACCAACTACAGATACATATACATGATTGAGAAGGAAAAAAAAAAACAGCGGCAAAGATAAACGCATAAAGTTATATACTAAAGAGTGAGTTACCGTAGGAAAAATTCTACACATGCAAGCTTCAACTTGGAAACATCCAACACAGCTTACCTGTTTTTAACCTCAAAACTACGCATTGGAAGATGGTAATTGGGAATTATAGCTGCTTGAGGGGGTCTCCATTTCCGGTTTTTCCTGCATCGCAGCAATAGAAAAAATAACATTCGCAAATTACATTTAATGGTTGTAACATGAATGTTGAGTACCTAAAACACAACAAGAAGTGTGAATGTTAAGCACCGATAGCTACAGTTAGAAGAAGCAGGTAGTAAAAGATGAAAAACAGATGATAAATTTCAAGCTCCTCATACTAATGGGCTTTCCTTTGGGATAACCGGTCCCATATTGCTTGAGAAACCATTGAGGAAAGTTTACTGTATTGATTCCACTTTCAAAACCTAATCAATAGTTCAACTGGTCTCACATTACATTCAAAGATTTCCCATGTCCATGCTAACAGAATGAAAAATGAAAAATATAACCACAAATATACGCGCACACAACCAATCAATAATCAGAAACAAACTCAATATCAACGCAATCAGCTCTAAATCTGCGGTGATAAATTGATAAAGAGACTAGAAATTACCCGGTGCAAGAGACAGAGACGGGTCCGCAGTTACTGAGGTTCAACTCGCACGCATTCAAGTGAACCATTTCCTCTTTCCTTTTCTTCTCAGTTTTAGGCAGTCAAGTCTCCGAAGGCTCGGCCGGTCAGTGCACACACCGCAAGCCCTTTAGTAGAAGAATTTTTGGCTTGGCTGCTTTTAGGCTTTAGGAAAAGACTTTTGGGATGGCAAAATTACCCGTTAACCTGCAAACTCATTCAAACTTATATCACTATAGATTGAGGGTGGATTTGTTATTTAGAAAAAAATTTATTGAGCACCAATGCGGGATCCACCAATTTACGTTTTTTTTTAATTTAATTATTTATATTTTTAATTTTAATCATAGAGATTACATTAAAAATATTTAAATCATAAATATATAAAAATTAAAGTTCTTGATACATTAAAAATATTTAAATCATAAATATATAAAAATTAAAGTTCTTGATTCCTAAACCCTTAATGATATTTTATTTTAATGTTATTGATTTTGTTCGTTTCACTTTAATGACTTGAACCTAACAATTTTTTTTTTCTAAAGTTGGTTTTTATTTATTTAGTTACTTGTTAATAGTAGTTATACAAAATTAACTTATTAATATTGTTAATAATATTTGTATATTGATTAAAGGGTTAATTTCGACCTACCCCTTCGTGAAGTGACAATCTTTGAATCACCATCCTTATTATTAAAAACATCAAGTAACCCCAAAACTCGATATCTCTCTATTATTTTTTATGGTCAAAAAGATAAAATGATATTTGCAAATTTTCCTAACAGTCAATTAACAGAAAAATGTCAAATCTAGATAGACTAATTTTTCTGGGTCTAAATCTTTTTAGGTTTTTTAAAATACACATAAATATTTCAAATATTTATAGTATGCTCCCTAATACTTTAAAATATTTTTATTTTGTGCCGATATGACTACTTTTTTTAATCGATTAAATTTTACCTTTTCGTATTTTATTTTTAAAAAATAAATATAAAAATTAATTAAAAGCTACAAATGAAAACGAATAAAATTTTACATTTTTTTCACATTTTTCGTTATTATCATTATTATTCTTTTTTCATTTTATAAAGGTATTAAAAGAAAATATAGGTATAAAAAAAAAATCAAAGAACAAAAGAAAAATGCTACTGGAGTTTCATCAAACCACCTTTATCGCAACAACCTAAAAATCTTCTAATTCTTTACTTATTCACAAAACTCAAAATATTAATCTTCGAATAAAAACAAATCACACAGATTAGAGGGACGGTAGACTCCACTCTTTTGAACCCATTCACACAAACAACCAAACCCAAAATCGAAAGACGCCCACCTTCCATCATCCTAATTCCTATAGCACTATTGTTGATGCATCAATTTGAAAAGGATTTTGACAAAGTTCACTATGGCTATTGTTTCTTCATTTCTCTTTCTCCTTCTTTTCCTAACTCTTTTTTCTTCAAAATTCGTCACTGCTGAAAGTAGCTTTAAAAACCCACTTGCACAAACAAACAATATCGTTAATTCTACCTTCTTTTGTTAATTTCAACAAAATTTAATACTCATTGTTATATTTTATTTTGCATGTGAATTTCACCCAGTATTTTCAATCTCCTAATAGATGATTGGTTGTTTTGGGTTTTGGATTTTATAGATTCTAATTTTTGGGTTTTGGATTCTAATATGTAGAAATTAAGTTTTAATTTTGATTTAAAGTGAGATTAGATTTGAATAATGGTTGTATGGTTGTCACACGTACATGAAAGGAAAGAAAAAAATGAAGAAAAAGACAAAGGAGTAAGGATGAGAAAAAAATAAATAAAAGGAAAAGACGAAGAAGGAATAAGGATGACAAAAAAAGAAAAGTCGAGAACTAAGGTGACATTTTTTTTTAACTTAATGACTTAAAGTGACTTAACTTAATTAATTAAGTTAATTAGAGATGTTTGTTTTTATAACTTAATGAGACTGTTTAGATAATTTTGACTTAATAAAATAAGCTAATTTTTTTTGCTTTTTACTTAATGGAGAAATATAAATTAAGTCAATTACTTGCTAATGTAAAAAATATCCCTGTTTTATAATTTATTTTTCATGTCTACCCCAAAATTCACCCATAGATATTTACCCCACATAAAAATATCTCATTTTTTATTTCTTATATTGTATACGATAAAATTTAAAATTCTAAAATAATTATGTATTCACTTGAATATAGTTTTACTTATAAATGTTAAAATATTGTGGTATTTAATATATTATTTATTTGATATTTAAATTTAATAAAGATACGAATGTAAAAGTACATATTTTCAGCGTTTTAAGTTGAAAAAAACAAATAACTTAATCCTTATTTTCTGAGATTCAGACGAAAAAACAAACATATTATTCAGATTCAGACATTCAGACTTATTCAGAATTCACACTAATTCAGATCTATTCAGATAAAAAAATAAACGCCACCCAAGTCATTTCAATAGCTATTTTTTAATTTCTCCTTCATTGTTTGTGTATTAATATTTTAATAGTTAGCTTTTTCATTTTCCAATGATTAGTCATACATCAATTATTTTTTTTAGCCTCACAATATTGTTATAAGAATATTCTGTTAAGGTCGGGATACTTTCATACTTTTATAAGTCAACAGTGATTAATAGTTAAAGATAACGAGTTTTAAGGGATAATTTGGTGTTTTCAATAATAAAAGGGACAATTTAAATATTGTCGCTTTAGGAGAGGAGTAAGCCGATATTAACCCTTAATTAAAGGATAGAGCAAGGCATTGAATTGCGATGATAATTTGCATACAATAGAAATATTTTATGTTAGATCAATATATTTTAATATTTGTTTTAGTGTTGAAATTTAATTTCTTATTCACATTCATAATATTTAAAATTGAATACTACGTGCGAATTTTTTAGGCTATAATTATAAATTTATAACTTGAATTATATAATTTAAATTTTTATGTATTATTAAAAATTCATTGTAGATTGTCGATGGACTTAGTAATTTGAAGTTTTTGTGGGTGCATGTTTAATAATGGCAAATCCACCCACTGCTATCCCTAAAAAAGCGAAAACCTGCAAAAAAAAAAAAAAATGACCACACGCAAATTCTTCATATAAAAACAACTATAAAAGATGTCAAAATCTTTATGATTATCCCAATTCATTATCAAAAGACCAAATTATCCATACCTTAGTACTTGCACACTTCCTTCAACTTTGGTCTTTCTCTCTCCTTACCCATAGAATTATTATAAATTTTAATAAGTATGGGAAATGATAATAGTTCTCAAATTATTATAAATTTCAATTTATTTTTATTTTTGTTCAAAAGATAAGGAAACGGTAAGAGTGCATTGATAATTTTTTTTAATCTTTTTAACAAAAGCAAAAGATAAATTGAGATCCGCAAAAATTTAAATAACAGTCTAAAGATTTTCATTTTATAAAGAAAGTAACCGAAAATTAACCCTTAAAAATCTCAATTCAATATTCATTTATGGAACGACAGAATATATGAATGCTACAAATATGTCGAGACTCAACAGTTGTAAATCCCTAATATTTTTATATATGAATGCCATACAAATTTGGAGTCCTTGATTTTCAAATTTTCAACATTTGGTGGTTCCTCAGAAAAGGTGAGAAATTCCATTGAAAACCAAAACTTTCAAAATTAAGCCTTATATATATCTAATAACTATCCTTTATAATTTTATTTTATCAGAAAAATCTGCAATGCGATCTTGCCCAAATATCTA
Organism: Citrus sinensis; assembly: GCF_022201045.2. Classification (NCBI taxonomy): domain Eukaryota; kingdom Viridiplantae; phylum Streptophyta; class Magnoliopsida; order Sapindales; family Rutaceae; genus Citrus; species Citrus sinensis. The sequence goes on from NC_068560.1 coordinate 29,915,299, forward strand.
TTGCACACAAACACAATTGCTATAATTTCACCATCATACATGTGATTAGCCATACAAAATGGAATTTGAAAAGAGACCCAAAATCATGCCCAGTATGCCAGGTCCAAGCAAAGAAAAGAACTCAAAGATCACAAGGATTTTAGAATGTACAGAATTTTCGTAGATACCTTTTTAATCATTTCTAAATCTTCAGTACCCTTTTAATCATTCCTAAATCTTCAAATTAAACTACGTAAGTTCTCAAGACAAAATTGAAATCAGAGATAATACGTCCTGGCATTATTTATTATTAGTCTAGCTCAGTCGGCTTCAAGTTCAGCACCGAACTGCTCCAATCTTGAAGCCTCTGCATCCAGATCCCGGATTGCGGCATGGTTAACTAATCCATCGTCCTCACTGGCATGAATCTGTCTCCCGCCAAACCTGAAGAAAAACATTAAAGGTAATTTAACGATTAAACAGTGACAGGCTAATTTCAATCCCCATAGACATCATTCGATTAATGTCACTTCAATATTTAATTCTCAGAAGATCTACTTGTTTCTCATTGAATTTTTTTTTTTTTGGGGGGGGGGGGGGGGGGGGGGGGTTTGCACTGCTTTATGCACACATAGTACCCCTCTAAAGTCTTCTAGTAGTTAGTAGATGCACACATAGTCCCCTAGTACCATCATATAAGGAGGGACTGGCATTAGTAGAAAGGTCTCTCTTCTCTATGTACACCATTCCCTGTTTCCTAAAGAAATATGTAAGATTACCCACTTGCCCAGAAAGTTTATGGACTCCAAAAGGAACAAACATATCCAGTGTTTAATTTAAAGCAGAAAGGCATCCGTCCAAACTTATTACATCTTGCCATTCCTAAAGCACACACATCAAAATTTAAACAAATAGTACTTTTATGCAAAGTCATGAATTCCCAATGGCAATAAGTAACTTTTATTGCAAGACTGTGAATGTTTCTTAATGGGAACTAATTCTTATTCCACCATCAGGACAAGTACATAACTGCATAAAGGCATTTGCATTACACAATAATATGATGATAGCTGTATATCTAAATGATAAAAGGGCATGCCATTACAGCTCATTCTCATATAGAAAACACAAATAGTAGACTTAAAGAATTACCATCGTCCATTCATCAACTCTATGCACTTTTGAGCATCCTTCCTATCCTTAAATCTTACTAAAACAACACCCTGTGGATGATTCTCGCAAACCTGAAAGCAAAACCAATACAAACCAATAGATGAGTAAATGAGTCTGCAAAGTTATCAGAAGCAGAACCCTCTCAAAAATAAAGATATTTTTCACAACCTTCCAAGGACATCAGAGCAAAATCTAAATGGCAGTCCAAATGCCAAAACCATAGCTAGGCAACAGAGAAATTTTGGAAGATACCAAGCATGTGAATACAACAATTTCACCGAGGGGGAAGAAAAGAAAATCCACTTAATTCTTGAAAATAATGAGAGAAATGATTTGAAAATCCTTAGAATGATTGAAGGATCAGGAGCAACGTCTTAGTTACACAGGAAGAAGGAAGATGCAACATAAAGGAGAAGAAAGATGAGGAATAAAGAATTACCAAGGAATGTCGAATAAGAAACTACAGTTTCTAAACTAATTTAGCTCTAAGCCCCATGCCTGGATGAAGAATAACCAAGTCCGGTGAAAATACTAAAGAAGACACAGTTCAAGAGAGAACAGCAAATGGCCTTAGAAGATTCAACAAGATGAAGTTAGAAAGTAGTCCGCTGAATTAATTTTAGGAAAATAAAGGCCATCCACACATTGATGACTCATATTTGACTAAGAATTCAAGAAACATTTCAAAAAATGAGCCATAACAACACCTGAAAGTTGAAAGTACAAGCCAACAACTGAACATCAAATTGTGAAATTGTTAGTCATATAGCCACTTTATCAAATGACTTGAGGGAGACCCATAAACTCTAAAAGAAAGATAATGAGAATGCAATTTATTTCCACATTTAATTTCATTACCTTGACTGAATCCACCGGACCAATCTTTACACATTCCTCTTGAACATCAGCCTCCAACTCTGATCGTAGATTTTCATCAGCCTATCAAGATAGGAGAATGTCAATCAAGGGTGACATTGGAATATCATCTGAAAGTTTCACTGCTGATATTACATTGCAAACAACCAAATTAAATGAGGAACACGGGTGACG